>NC_137639.1:26760643-27365643 GCF_963383615.2 Lipophrys pholis | reverse complement strand
TTGGAATGATTCCTTCATATCTCAGAAAATCATCCAAGACAAAAAAAAAAAAAAGAAAACTGGTGAGAATGTGTTTTACACTCAGGCCAAACATTGGCACACAACTTTCACAACTTTTTTTTCTTTTTCTCAAGAAGCACTGGGGCCTTAATGTTGAGTTATTTCTGCTAATCTGTTCATAACAAGGTGTTACCAACACTCAAGATCAGATTGAACCGTGTAGTGGGCCAATTCCGACTAATAGGCCATATCTTTAGCACCAACGCAATATAACATCATGCCACAAACTGAATTTTAAGAATAAGATACTCATGATGCTATTGAAACAGACATACTCGATATGCTGCATACTCGTCACCTGAATTGTACCAAAAAGCTTCAGTCACCTGTCAGAACCATTTTATTGTCAGAGTTGAACGTCTTTGCATGATCATAGCAACTGACATACGATGTGCAGCGCTTCAGTTTGAACCGTCTGCCCTTGACTGATGCCACATTGTCATTAGCTGCTCTCATTAACATGCACACGGCATAATGCCTTTCGCATTAAGACTGGAACAGGAGCGCTGCGACACACAGTGTGTATCAATCAGATCCAAGTGTTCTGGGGAAAAACCCAAAGCAAGCGCTGATCAATCGTACCCGCGCGCACCCCTTTGATCATCCCAATAGCATTTAGACGTAATGAATAAGCGTTCCTCTCCGGGTCCCCTCCGAATCCTTAGAAATTTGTTCTAAGTTAAGCCGGCTGCTTTCTGCTACTCAGTCTGGATGTGCCTCCCCTTGAGGCCATGCAGCTGACGAGCTATTAGTGCTAATTACAGCTCTGCTTCATTTAGAAGCCTCTCATTTAGACGTTGCCACCACACTTCACCTCCAGCTACTCAGGCTTTTTCGAAACGTAAAAGCAGTTTTGCTATAGATTCGTTTCAGTTCCCAATAAAGAAAAACAATGAGGACGTTAAACAGTGAGGGTGATGGCTTGATAGAACTTCTTGTGTGTTAAAAAGCTCATAATGCAGCCAGTGACCCATTTTCACGGAGAGTTTGCCGTTTGTTGCGTGCATTGCCCTGACATTTTTTATAAAAAAAAATTTTTTTTGCAGAGATTTCAAAGTTGCAAAAAAAGAAATCATTATTTCTTCATCTTCATTTCTTCTGTCATTCAGACAGAATGAGGACACAATCCTTTGCTGTTTAAATAAGTAAGATGATGTCTGAAAAATGCTCACTTTTAAGCTTGTAGGTTTTACGCTGTTACCCGCAACAATGGACTTCCGAGGGCTCCGAGACGAGACGCCGGCAGTCGGAAAGTCTCCGCGCTTTGGCGCTCACTTGCACGCTCATTACTTGAGCTGCATTCATCAAAACAGCCTCTAAATGGTCTGAAAACATAACTCTATGTGGGTCAAGTGATTAAAAGTGGCTTTTTGGAACTTTGGAGCCTCCGAAAGGAAGCTGTCTGAGAGAAGAAGAAGAACTGCCAAAATTAGATGACACACAACGTGCGCGACCTTCAGGAATAAACTCGATGATGTAATGTGACTGAGTTAGAAGGAAGTGTCCTGTTTGGGCGGAGACAGAAGCAGCCCGATGACAGATGTTCATCAAACAAAATTGGGAATGAAGCGTGCAAGATGTTCTGAGAGC
Source organism: Lipophrys pholis (assembly GCF_963383615.2). Classification (NCBI taxonomy): domain Eukaryota; kingdom Metazoa; phylum Chordata; class Actinopteri; order Blenniiformes; family Blenniidae; genus Lipophrys; species Lipophrys pholis. The sequence continues at coordinate 27,363,993 of NC_137639.1, read as the reverse complement.
GAGAGAGAGAGAGAGAGAGAGAGAGAGAGAGAGAGAGAAGGCCTGGCTGGGATATGATTGGCTTTTCACTAAGTTTGTTCCACTTTCCAGAAAGTGGCAAAAACAACTATGAATATTTTAGGACAAGAAATAAACAAGTCAAAGGATTAATATTTATGCTCCTAAGGGCATGTGAGTTGTTTTCATGGTTCTTTTGAAATATCTGATCCCAGTCACTGCTTAGAACCGGGTGCAAACAAAGCATTAATGACGAGATTTAGTACATAATTGATCAAATCTTGGAGTACAAGTGGCGGGTGACATAGAACGTGATAGAAATGGAGGACTAGCACTACCAACACCGTCACTGATGCTTTCCAGGAGATCAGAAACATTAAAAAAGCCCCAAATCCAAGTTTCCAGGGAGGCATTATAATTCAGTCCAAGAAACACGAAAATGAGACGAGCGATCCCTTGAAATAATTCTTCAGATGAACTGCTGATTGGTCGTGTAATGACGACAGCCAAGCTTCATCACACAAATCATCAAGGATTTGCACAAGCTTGCATTTGATCCATTTCAGAGTCATAATTTACAGCCTTAACTGTCTGAAATGTAGACGGCAGAAGCTGGTCCACTGTGGTCATAAAGGGGAACGATACTCAGGCAGACTGTGGTAATAAAACAAAGACTTGACTTGAAGTGCTAAGAAAACCTCCATCACATCATTCCACCACCAGCAGCAGCCTGAACCGACAAAACAAGGCAGCTTTCATGTTGTTCACGCCAAATTCTGAGCGCGGTGGCCGAAATCATCAGACCAGGAAACGTTTCTCAAAATTCTGATGTTGTTTTGGTGAGCCTCAGCTTGCTGTTCTAAAATGACAATGGTGACCAATTTTTTTTGTTTTTAGGTTATTTGAGTTACTTCTGAATTTCTATCATCTCCAACCAGTCTGTCCATTCTCCTCTGACCTTAACGTGCCATTTTCTTTCCTGCTCACTGGGTATCTTCACTTTTTCTCACCATTATCCGTAAACACAAAAACCTGTATGAAAATCCCAGCAAACCAGCAGTTTTCTATTGCTTGGTTTGAACTTGCTTACACGCCTAAATATATTGAGCTGCTGTGATGTGATTGGCTGATTAGTTGACGAAGTTGAGGTAGTGGAAGAAAAGTGACCAAATGGGTGCATTTGGGATGCATTAGCAAGATAATATGAGCCGTTTCCTTCTGCGATCTCCACAATGCATCATGAGATCTACATGTTTGATTTAAACGAAAAGTTTTCTGTTATCACTATAAAACAGTGTCGTGTAGACGGGGCCTGAAACTTGAGCTCTTCAACTCTATGCTTGTCAGACGTCAACACTGAAGAAGAAAACAACCGAGAAAGAATCTTACTTAGAAACCCAACTGCCTGATCTGTGCTCTTTGTGTGAAATGCCATGATTATGCATTAGAAGACGTTTGCATGTTTATAGCCAGCCGAGAAAATGAGCTCACCATGCAGGCAGGAGACTTCCACTGTAATCCCTCGAGAAGCCAATCAGAGGAAGAGAAGTTCAGGTCATTGTGTCCCTACATGAGGGATTCATGAATCCCCAAAACGGACCAGATAGACACTCTAGGAGAACATCATGTCACATCTTACATCACCGTGTGTGCTGAAAACCTCAAGAGATTCTTCTTCCTATTGTGTTAATCTCACAATTTTAGTGTCACTTCAGCTGCAATTATGGCAGAGAGCGGAAAAACAAAACTGCATGACAACTTCCACGTTTACCGCGGGAAGTGACACCTTGGGGGGGTTGTAATGATCACGGATGTGTCCTGGAGAGACGGATGCATGTTTAAACCACCATCAGATATCTGCCTCTCCATTGCTTCTTGGATTTAGATCAGCTCGGTCCCGAGACACACGAAGCGGCCAGGTGTAAATTGGGTCATTAGGTGTAATGAGTGACAATATCAATTAAAGTAGTTTTTGCTCTCCACAGCCTGTAGGAGGGGAGGTTCGACATCAACACGTCCTCACGTCATTTAAGCGGTAATGAGATTAACGCATGTTTAATTAACACAATACTATTGCTAACCTTGCATTATGTCCCTAACCTATGGCATGGTTTGAATTGATGATCTCTATAAGATGTTGAGTACCCGCAACAGATTTAGATCCCGGAGGAAAGGTTTGATGTGCATTTCAAACAAAGACTTGCAAGTGGGAGCAGAGAGCTATTTGATCCATCTTATTTTCAGTCAGACGGTGTAACATTGTAACTCACAGCAATAAAAAATGTGAAGGGCGAAAGGTTGCGTCCCGGTTGGATTTAACCATTTAATAAATGGAAACACTCATTCCAGCTACAGCATGTAGTTTGGACAATGATAGGCACTGGAGGTGTAATTCGGTCACTTTATTCGAGCAAATGACTTGTTTGATGTGGTTCCAAATCTTCACATTATGATATTCTTAAAATCACCTGCTTGTTATAGCTTTCATTCTCTGGGGGAAGCTCTTTTCAAAACAATTTCTTCACCTGTTCTGACAAAACACCCACATTTTAACTTTGAGTTCTGAAGCCATGTATTATTATTATCCTCTAAAGTACATCTCAAAAATAGCATAGATTCATTTTAAAAAGCAGTTTTTAATTGGTTAAAACTGGCTTCACTGTGTGGACGTTCATCGTGGTGTTTGTCTCATTGTCAATTGCTCTTTGTCACCCGGGCGTCTGGCCAAGGTGGTTTGTCTTCCAATCAAGAAAGTGGTGGTTCGATCCTCTAGCTCACCCCTGTCCATTTGTCCTTGAGCAAGACACTGTAAAACCAATAATGTTCATTCATTCATTTTCTTCCGCTTATCCGTTTCCGGGTCGCGGGGGTGACAGTCTGAGCACCGTCACCCAGATCACAATGCACCATTTAAGAACCTTCCTGAAACCTTCCTGCAGGTGGTGAGCCCACAGGAAGGTGGCGCCCGGCGTGGGACACGAACCCACTACCCTGAGATTGTGAGTCTCATGCTCTACCAACTGAGCCAGCCGGGGGACATACCAATAATGTAATAATGGATAATAAGTTAAGCTTTATAAAGGTATTATTATCCATTATTACCAATAATGTAATAATGGATAATAATACCTTTATAAAGCTTAACAACCTATTGAAATAATGTAAGCACTTTCCAATATTTCATATTTAATTTAAGTCTTATTATTATTCAATAAATGAAAAAGCATTAAATAAAACATTTGAAAACATAAATGGATAAATTTCTTCATGAATAAAAGCAGTTTGCTGAGCAAAAATAGGTATAACAGTCTTCAGTTTCATTCACTGACGATCCATACTATGCACCACTCCCTCAAATATGGTTTTAAATCCTTTGTAAACCATTTCATTACATCATTGCCAACCTAATACATTATTTATACATTTGAAATACGCAAAATGATGATATTCATCACTTTACTGCTTGCTACAAACCCTAAGTGTCGTATGTGAGCATCTTGCATTGTGGCAAAGCCACCATCGGTGAACGAATGTGGCGAGTGATTAAGACTCACCGCATTCACCTCACAGCTAGAAAATCCCCGGTTCGAGTCCAGGCCAGGTGAGCCTTTCCCAATGGGTTTTGTCTATTCTTGCTTTGCGTGCATTGGTTTTCTCTGGGTACGCCGGTTTCTTCTCACAGTCCACAAACACCAGTTTAACGTTTATTGTTTATCGGAAATTGCCAATAGGGCTGAATGTGACATACTATTCATGTGTGTCCTATAATGGACTGGCTACCTGTCCAGGCTCTATCCTGCCTTTGAGCACAATCAGGTGATACCCTGAACTGGATAAATCATGATGGAAGATGGATCTATGAACAGACAAATATTGCCCTGCGGCGTAAATGAGTCCATCAGTGACCGTCTGTTTTTGTGGAAATCAAAGATGGTTCAATAAATGGCAACTTAAATTTAAAAATACAGAAAACGGTGCAATATTACTTTGTGACTGAGCAATTCAATTTTAGCTCGGAGTTTCAAAATAATGGCTGATTCATCCCTTTCTCATGATTACGTGTCAATTCCAAATCACAGACTAAAAGACAAGAAATGTTCCTCATTCTGAGAGTTGCTACACAAACTAAAGGCTTCATTTGATGTCACTGAGTATTTCTTTTTCCACTTCTCTCCTTGGAAGTTGACACCAAATACACTGTACTGCAAGCTTTGTGTCACTGCTGCGACAGCACGGCAGCAACAGAGACACAGGTGATACACATCCACCCCTGACACCTACCTCCTGACAAGGAGACGACAAAAACGTGACTACAGATTTAGCATCATGATGAGGTGGTGAAAATCCACCGATTTCGGAGCAAGTGCACTTTGAGATCAAATTAAATCAAACTGCAAGGAAACATATTAAAACTGCTGGCATAGCATGCTGATTTTCTTTTCTACAAGCTTGTTTCCGTTACAGTAGCATCATTTCATGATAAATAGTCAATCATCATTATCTAAAAAACGTGAAAATGTGTGCTACTCACCAGCGTCCCACGGCGCTACCATTCCTATGAATGCAGACCACATCCCGGGTCTGGTAGCCCACCTGGATGTCCCAGAAGGGGCTCTCCTGTCGGTTGAGTCGGTTCCTGGTCCGTTTCTTCTGGATAAGCTCCCTCGTCTCCGGATCTTTAACTCCAGTCCTCTCTCTGAGCCCCTGGCCTTTCCCTTTCCTCCGTTTGACTTGGCGTGCAGTCCGAGTCGGAGGGAGGGCGCAAGGACTCCACTGTCCAACTCTGAGACTGTACATGCCCTCTGGACCGGTGCAAGGCCCCGGTTTGCAAGACTGGAACTCAGTTAGGTTGGGGCAGAAAGCGCCACCAAAAAGTGGAGGGACCAGGACGCTGCGCACTCTGTTCCTTAGGCCTGTTCCACATGTTTTGGAGCAGGACGTCCAGGGCGAATACTCCGAAACCACACAGTCCTGAGGGCAGGGGATCAAACACGCCTGCTCCAGCCGAGGCTTGGGCTCAAAGTACTCACAGATGGCATCCTCCGCTGGAGACTCGTCCGACTTGAGTATGCAGCCCACCTCTCGGGTCTGAATGCCCTCTTCGCCTCCGCTGCATGTGAACAGCCGCGGGGCTCCGAAGGTCCTTGCCGACACTGGCACGCACGCATTCCAGGCACCCAGTTTCCAGTCATACAGGTCCTTGTGCCAGTCGCACACACGGAAACAGTTTCTCTGGTTGGAGGGACGCTGGCCCTGGTCACAGTTGGTGTGAAGCGTTGTCCAGCCGTCCACATGGGCACACCAGACCGCCCGGCTTTGGCTGCCACCTGGGCCACAGTCGCTGCCCATGCATCTCCCCCATGGACCTGGGCAAGAAATGAAAAGGCTCGAATTATAATGTGTATTGAGCTTTCAACTTCAGACAGTCTGATGAATAGAATTAGAGAGGAAATTACTTAATGATGCGGCCAATAGGAAAAGATGACACATCACTTAAAGTTGCAGTGTTGGGTTACAATGATTTAACACCCTGGCAACTGACTGGTCGAGTTAACAAACAACCACTAGTTTCATTAGCAACTATTACTGGGAATCGATGAACTTTCGAACCAGAAATCCATAAAGTGAGACTGAGCCGCTTCACTCTAGCCTGCTGTCAGCTGAAAATAAAGCACGAAATACACAGTCAAGGATGACACAGTGAATCCACAGATACCTCTAATATGGCCCTTGATGTAAAGGTGCTGAAAAGCTGTTGGCAACCAGCAGCAGATTATGCGTGAGTGCAAGAAATCGTGTCACATTCAATGAGAATAATCTGTCACCTCGCCTTTGTGCCACTCTTCAGACGCAGCAGTTTTCCAGAGTGGGGCAGAAAGTGTGTGAGTGCGGCGGCAGGGCGGGGTGGGACGGGGGTGATTAAGCGACGCACATACAGCGTGCAACAGTGGAGATTATAGGTGATCAAAGGGAAACGTCTGAAAGCCAATTTACAGAGGCTGTGAGTTATCTGTCGCATTTATCAAATCACACTGGCAAGCTACAGGAATTGTCACACACATCAATACAACTTATGCCTTTGTACACAACCGTCTGGCACAACCTTCTCTTGTCCCCATTTACTAATTGCGGGATAGATTTAACAAACTCTCCCGGAGCAGGACTGCAGTATATCACTGGGCCTTTGCTTTGGGATAAAAATACATTACAACCATTTAGCTGAAGAATGCAGGGCCTTTTAGCCTCACACACCGAAGCAGACTATCTAGTCACTTCATATCTCCAACACTGTGTAGCTTAATATTTTTTTATTCCTCCTCGGCATAAAGGACCATTTTTGTCGAAAAAATATTAAAAATCCATCAGTGAACCACATTGCTGCTCAGACCTTCACCACAAGGAACATAAAAAAAAATTAAAAATCCACCAGCACAGCTAATGTGTTTATTAAGCTCTTGCTAAAATAGACCCAAACAATTGCAATATTTATTTCTGCTTGACAAATGCTTTCTCAAACCCATAATGCCAAAGATTTTTGTGGGGAGAAATAATCTGTCCATGTCCTAATATTAAAACTATACATACATGTGACCCATTTTTAATGAATATCATACCCATTTAAGACCAATGGATTTTGTAGCAGTCACTATTTGGAGCTGACTGGGTAAATACTATGTGGTTCACAGTGCAAGACAAACGGGTTCATTTGGGCCCATACGATGACTTTGCATAAGAATTTATGGCCGTTGTGGCTCGGTTGTAGAGTGGTTGCTTCCTCCTGTCCACTAATCGAAGTGTCCTTGAGCAAGACACTGAACTTCAAAATGCTCCAATTGGATGGATTGAGCACATTTTATGGCAGCCACATCCATTGGGTTAAGGAATTTGGGATTGATAAAGTTGTTCTCTTCTATAACTTTAAATTGTCAATAAAAGTAATCAATGGCTTCAATGCCATGCTGTGTAGGTTTTCTGCAGATTTGCAGAAACACTTGAAGCTTAGATTCTTGTCGTCCTTCCTCAAGCTTGCTGCTTTGATGTTCTTCCTCACCACATCTATGAACCTCCTCAAGAAGCGCCTATGGGGTCACCGCTCGATCGAAGGGCTTCAGGTTCCATCAGTTCATACGTTAAAGTGTCCTTGGGCAAGACAGTGAGCGCCAAACTGCTTCCAGTGGATGGACTGAGCACCTGACATGGCAGCTCCCTCCATTGATGTGAGTGTTTGTTATTAGGTGGATGTGACAAACAATATGAAGTGCTTTGAAGGCTGCTAAAGGAGAAAAAATGTGCCGTTTAAGTTAAATCTATTGATCGGAGTGTCTTTCTCAGTGTCTTTATCATCTCTCCTACATACATGACCAAACCATTGCAACCTTTTCTCTCTAACTTTCCCACCAAACTGTCCAACATGAGCTGTCTCTCTAATGTCATCATTATTAATCCTGTAAATTCTGCTCTACATCCTGTCTTTTGGTCAGTGCCACTATCTTCAAAACATACAGTGTAGATACTGTCAATCCAATCCAATAGAACTTCCTTCTCCACCAACCCTGAATACTTCTAAGCTCAAAGTTAAAATATGAGCAACAAATGAAAGACATGAACACTTGAGGCAAACTAGGATACTTTGAGGAATTATCAAAATAGCTTGTTAAACTTACTTTACTAGTCAACCCATGTTACAAGGCCTCTGAAATAAAATGAATTTGACAGCCCTGGTTTGGAATTGCTAAAGTAGTGAGAATTAACTGAACTCGGTCTTTCTATTGGATGCATAATAAATAACACTGCTAATCATTAATGAGGAGAAAAGTGTGGTGATGGTATTGCAAATTAATAATTGCTCTTTTGATTAACAAGGCTCATGCTGGGAGATGCTTTTTTGTGTGTGTGTGCGTGCGTGTGTTTTTTTGTTTTGTTTTGATGTTTTGCTCTGTAAACAAAACCTTAAAACTCAGAGCTGGCTCCCCTGACTAAAAAACATTTGCTGCATCCTATGAATAAAAAAGGTCTATGCATGAATAAACACCTCCATGCACCACTTTGTTGCATATGTTGTTATTTGAACAAATCTTTTGAAAAGCAGACTAGGTTCAATTTTAATTTCATAATACTGGCATGGAATAATAGAGCTTGAAATTTGATGATTTATTTTTAATGTCAAGCCGATGTTGACTTATCAGACACTGAACAATGTCTGCTAAAATGATCTCTTGTACATTATCTTTGGGAAAAAACATAAGTTTGAGGCCCAGTCAAAGATCAGACATAAGCGAGGATTAAAGTTGAAGGCAGCTTTGTTTCTGATCTCATCACCTGGTACGTTTGAATCCACCGTCAGTGGACAACAAAGGCTGCATACACAGTTTCAATGGCTGTTGTAATTCTCAGTATATAGACACTGTAAATCAATGTCTTATCCTCTACCCCCCCCCCCCCACCCCACCCCCAACCCCATCTCTTTTCCTGATAAGAATCTGCAGCTGCAGTCATGCAATTACATAATCGCTGATACGTAGAAACTGGTGCTAAAAAGAAGATTTACAGAGAGAAATAATTCTGTACCCATGAAGTGAATGCAGTGTTTGTCTCGGCTCATAAAAGCTGTGTGATGTTTATTTTTAATCCAATGAGAGAAAAATGTGACTTGGAAGTATTTGTCCTTTAACAACACAAACTGATGAAGACAGTTTGAAAGTGCCATCGCGGCAGACGATATCAAATTTTCAGGCAAAGAAAGAAAAAAAAAATGTTCACTAAAAGCTGAAGCGCAGCAGAATCGGAGAGTTTCTCAAGTGCCAAAATAAAACACCTCCCACCCAAATCCAATTCACACCAGATAGAAGTTCAGAGACTATTTTCTGACAGCCTCTCAGCACTTCTCCAGGTCAGAACTCTACTATTAAACTGCTTTTCATTGAAAGTAAATGGTACTTGACCACCTTAAACCGGCCTGATGTAGGGTAAGACCAGCAATGGCATCATCTTCTCTCTTAATGCGTCTTAAAAACATCATGTTAGATCTTCGAAACTGCAGTCACACTGTTTACACGCAAAACTGAGACTTGTCCCTTGGATGCGAATCAATGTGAAACCCTGGTAGCCTAAAGCTCAGCCTTTCAATATTGCATGCCGGCTGACAGCGCCATTAGACATGGCTGAAAACAAACCGCGTTTCACCCCCATCTATCACTTGTTCAGCAAAAATTACCCACAGCATCATCAGTTACCACCACTGGACTCTGTAGCATGAGCCTTATAAGATTTCTAATGAGAATGGGATGGTGCTTTCACACCTGCTGTTTTTAGGTCGAACGTGAGACTTCACACCAAAAGTCTGAAGATCAGGGTGCACGCCCACTGGATCACTTTTCTATTTCAATGTGAAATGTTTTTCTTAAATCTCAGCCATACGTCTTTGTAAAACTCCCGACGGTTGCAGTTGTGTCAAAAAACACAATAAACGTATTGTAAATAGTTAGCAGCGCTTCCTTTATTCAGTCACGGCAACTTGTAGATAATCGTGGTCAGTAGTCATGGAACATTCCAATCCATGTCGTCATGCGAACATGTTCCATCCCCATGTCATCATAGAAACAGGATGTTGTCACTCATGAAGTCATGGAAACACGGCACCATCCATTTCGTGAAGCTCACTGTGCTCATGCCCAATTGTCATAGAAACATGACAATTATGTCCTCGCACTAAGTTGTCATGGAAACGTGGCAAAGATGTTGACCTGCTCTGTAGTCATGGAAACCTAATGCTCAACTATGTCAACATGTGTGCAATTTCATTATATCACTCATAATGACAAATAAAGCATTCTATTCTATTCTATTCTATTCTATGTTCAGTAGGGACGATGACAATTATGTCATCATGGAAACAATGATTCCTGCTATCACAGCAATCCTCATAGCGTCATTCTCAGTAGTCATGGAAACATGGTACTTTCCATATTGTCATGTTCAGTAGCCATGGAAACATGGCTCTTCCTCAGTCGGTGCAGTATTACATCTTGGTTCGTACCAAATGAACACTTAATGTCATGTGTGAAAGAGTCCAAACAGTGTTGGCAGATCTCCTCCAGCCAGTTTGATCCAAGCATTGCAGTTACTGAAGGAGTCTCATGTTTCCTTTTCTTCTGAGCATGACGACATGGAAAGAACCATGTTTACGTGGCTAGAAGTTGTGCAACCCAAGAACTTGGAAACATCATGCACCACTTCCTGCACAGTCTTTAATACATTTTGACATTTCTTGGCTTTTTAATCCAGCACAGTTGATCCGAGGATTTAAATTGTTGAAAGTTGCATGTTTATGAAGATATCATTGAGAGATCAAGGGTTTGGCTCCAGGTTCGTTGGCTTTGCCCTGAACCATGGTTCATCATTTGGGATATGATTCCAGAACAGACTCTTCAGGCAAAGTAAAAGTGTTCCATCCTTGAAAACAGCAGGTGGAAAAGCAGCCTTGGGCAATTGAATGGTAGTTATGAAACGCAAATTTTTTCTGATTATCCAGTTTTACGCTTCTCTGTATGTGCAAAAAGTGGATCTCATCTGATCTACAAAACAAATGTACAGACACAAACACTGATTGGCACATTTACATCTTGCTGAAACTCAAACATCGGCACATTCATTGAGTTGTCTGTGAATAGAGATGTATATATAACTCAGAGTCATGCAATCTAAATGTAAATTTTGTTTTGATCATCAAAAAAAAGATTCTCATTGCTGATAGTGGAGCTACTGATAACCTCTGGAGGGTTCACATTCATGTCAGAATTCATGTCGAACGGCCACAGCTCAATCAGGAGCCGGCAGGATGGAGAAGAACTACTCAGCCAAAATATATTGTCCTCTTCAGAAAATATATGGTTCCCTATTAGACCGGTGGCAAGTCTGTGTCAAAGCTCGATACTTAACAAAATTGTGAACACGTTGGCTCCAGTCTCCTGTGCCCTTGGATAAGCGCTGAATAAACAGTAAGAATAATTGATGTGACAAAGCCCTTTGATTTAAAAGTATCCGTCATGGTCATCACGCTTCATTTTTCTTTTACTGGTGGGGCAAACGGGCCAATCAAGAGGTGACGTGCTCGCCCTTCATTGTTTCACTCAGGAAATATTTCAAATGAAAGCCGTGTCCGTCCGTCAGGCAGCGAACCTGTGGCTGACGTTAATGTCCGTCCGGGCTCTTACATGTCGTAAAGACAGCTGAGGGAAGTCATAAAAAGTAATGATTTGAGACTTTGCCTTTGTGAAAATGGGAAACTCATTCGATCGAAATAGACGTTTACCATCAAAATCTAAAAGCCATGTTGACCTGAGTCAATCTGAGCGTTTGTGGCAAAAGCAACAACATTTCCCGTTCATTTCTTAACACATTACACACAGAAACAGTCATGAGGATCCGGAGACCAGGACTTTTAACCAGAGTGTTTTCTGTAACGGACCCACTTTTTGTTTTAATTCTGAAGTAATTGCAATGTTGTCCCTCATTTTTAAAGATGACATCACAAAGGCAGAATTTGCTTGAAATTACTAAAAAATCTAAGAGCAATGGAGAAGAGGTGAAACTAAAATTCAAGACAACTGTCCCTAAGGCAAGGAACAATGTATTGACTGAGTTAGTCGTAACAAGTTATATCTAAAAAAAAGTCTTCACGTGTTCTACAAATAATCAGTGCGTGATTTTCTGGAAATGGACACATCTCACCTGAGACTGATTTTTAACACATGGTGGGATAAAATTGATCTCCCTTTCATAGTTATCCCAAGACAGGTGGGTCCTATTATCTTCATTATAATTAACAATTTTTTTTACCCAAAATATAAGTTTAAAACTTCTTTCTTGGTTTTATCACATTTTTTTAGCCTCTTCGTGGCTATCGTTGGTGAGTTCAAACACGTATGAGGCATGTATATTTGTCTAAAAGCTACAGATACAACTTCCAACCTGTCCACTGGAGTGTGTACTACACACTGTGATGTATTGTTGGCTTGTTTGTGTTTAACCGAAACACCTCTTGTTTGTATGATTTGCTTGGAAGTGGGAGAATTAAACATTCATGTGCGTCTGGAGCAGTGAACTCTGTCAAAGAGCCCGTGTCGAGGTGGTAACAGCTGTCACTACAGCGCTCTGAAACAAAAGCAGCCAGCGGAAAGAGAACGGAGGTGGTGGCCGGGGCAGGAGAGGGATTACTTAGATGACCTGCTGCGAAAGTAAATGTAGAAAGGAAACCGCTTGTGGAGAAAAGGAAATAGACTCACGCTACATGAATTTAAATGGATTAATCAATCATGTCTTCACCTTGAAACAAGCAATTATGAGTTATGATGGATTCTGTATTTTCATTCTGTATTTTAACTCCTTCAAAATAAAAGTCTTTGTTTCTTAAAAATTATGCAACAAACCGGGAACAATTTATTTTTAGGGGTCAGTTAGATTAGCCCTTACTTGGCTTTCAAAAATAAAAGCCCCATCATTTAAAAAAATAAATAAAAGTCCTCATTTATTAACATGGCAATAAAAATCTTCAAAATGGATGCTAACTTGTTTGCTAGGCTAGGAGTGGGCTGGCTTTCAAAATAAAAAACCCAAACTCCTTCAAAATAAAAATCCTTGTTTATTAAAACCTTCAAAATGTATATGATGATGATGATGATGATCCTCATATACATACATATACATACGACAAAAAAAAAAAAAACAATTCATAAAATGAGCCAGAGTCAATGGAAAGGTTGCAGCATTTGGATGCAGTGTTCTGGGGACGACGCTCAAGGTAAAGCACAAAGCAATATTTGTCAGAACAAAGCATCTCTTTCAAGTCCAAACAACTTACACCACCATATGAAAAGCCAGCACTCAACAGAAACCGTGTCAGATGTCAGGAAAGAACAGACGGACTCTAGCACGAGTGTCCATCAGTCCCTCTTCCACTGATTCCACTAGTTCTGCCGCCACACCAGGTAGTGAAAGACGCCGGGCCACTATTGTTCTCTCTTGAGCACCAGAATCACCCGACGCTCGCTCAGACACAACATCTGATATCGATATAATATCTGGCCACCTTATGGAATGTTTACAATGAAAACAAAAGCAAAATGAAATTATAGTAAATATTTCAGAATAATTCCCACCAGTAGAGCATATAGTGGTGGGATCATTATGATGCGTATCGTATCTTATAACTGCTGCAAATGTTTGCTTCCTTGATAAAAACTGAGTTACCACTGAAGACTTTTAAAACATAAATAAATGAATATAACAACGAGCCAGTCTTTGAAAGGAACAGTTCCTCAAGTACCGGCTCCCTTCAAAGAGCCATTAATCCCATCTCGAGTAGGAACTAGTTGAACCTTTTCTGCAGGATCTTTTTTTTTTTTTTTAACTTATTGAAAGTATAGCCTCTTGAGAAGTGACATCTCATTTCCAAAGGGCTCCAACAGGCATATTATCATGAGACACGGCAGTCAAACAAACACACGTGAAGAATGAATAACAGTAATGCACTATCTCGCTCGCCCACTCGCACTGCCCAGCTCCCAACTCCACAAAGCGAGTCAAAGAGAAGTTCCACAGTAGTATCAATAAAACCTCACTCAGGGGAAGAAGACAGACCGGGTGCTTTAAGGTAAGGGAATAAAGAAGCAGTCTCAGATATATTCCACACAAGTTTTTCCGGGCTGTCGAGCAGTTCTGTTGCAGTGATTGAAGCCCCCCTTTTTTTCTACGGGCCGTTCGCTGAACAAAGTATACACTGTGCCTACAAGTTGTTGATAGTTGCTTTTTTAATGAAGTTATCGGACAAAACTTCAACGATGCAATGAATCTGGCTCCAGAGTTTGTCCGTGTTTCTTGGCTGTTTCTCCCATCGAATGCAATGACGTATTCCTCAACAATACACAACAATTTACAGCTTTTAACTCAAACTTGTGAGAACCTGAAAATACTGTGGAACCAGCTGAATGCAGAGCACAACGCCCGATAATGAACACTATATATAGTGTATAGATTCCCTCTCCAGGTATACTGTCTTTACATATCTTCTAGTATTAGGTGACCGTGATTTCAGGGGAAAATGGTTGAATCTCATTGTGTTCTGACTGTTTATTCAACAGCTTCCAGAGTGCAACAGTTTTAGAAACACAACAGTCTCCCTATTTTTACTAATATTACAAAAGCGTACTACCGTGCTCGTCAGTTGTTTTTCTGCCCACCTGGTTTCCATAGTGTTTGTGCAGTATAGTTCACTCTTGAATATGTCAGCGCTTCTTCAACAATCACTGTACTTTTACCTTGAGCAGTGCGGAGACATTTCTTACACCACATACTAAAATTAAATATACGTCTAAGCCCTGTTTACATGACAACGAACATGAGTGCAAACTGTGATATTGAAATGCATTTGGGCCTTTTTCATATAGAGTGTAGCTGTAGGGACATATTACATGACAGTGTATTTTTATATATATATATATATCAGTCCACTTTCGTCATTATATAACCTGAGAAAAAAAGTCTTTAATGATGAAATATCAAGAAATGTCAGCTTTTCGCTATAAAAGTCAATGAGCAAACCAAATTCACTTTCTACTCGATCAGTTCATCTGATTGCAAGGTCATAACATTTACTGTTCTTCCTTTGAGGGGAAAGTGCCAAGTCACTTTGAGGAAACTTTAAGGTGCAAAAACAAAAGTGAAGCAGGCGATTTTACCCAACTTAGTTCAATCGTAATGAAATCAGCAGGTCTTGGGTTTATCCGTGGCCGCAGGGAGCCTTCAACAAGTCGCTCACGAGTCCCAAGGCCCCTCGCTGGAGATCATTCCTATATCTGGAGTGTAATATCCTCGCTGTCGGGGTGAGAGTCTGATCTCTGACTGGGCCTCAAGTGTCCATTTAATGAACAGCTTCTTTGTCCCCGTGGGGTCAGCTCCACTAATGAACGGGTCACTGTGTCGCTCCCTCGCTCCATCTGAGCTCTGTTTGTTTATTATATCTCAAATCCGGGGCATCAGACGGGACCTTTTCCCTTCGCCGGGGTCAGGGGTCACATCGGGAGCATCTCCGCCGTCTTTGCTGCGGTGTTATAGCCGGCGGATGAGTTCTCGTCTTCCAATCGGTGAAGCCTCGCCGTCTTTTAGAACTATATGAAAAAGGTCGAGTGGAACGCGAGCCGGTTAGCCTCGAGCGGTGAAATTAAGTTTTTGCGGAACACTGCAGGGTCAGGACACCGTTAAGAAAACTGTACGAAAGCCTTCTGCCCTCGGTGGAAACCTAGCTGCAGTCAAAATCCCAACAGTGTATCGTCAGAGAGGCGGAAATATATATGTGTGCCGTCGAGTAAAGCAAAAAGCGGCAGTCTAAAAGTAAGTTAATGTATATCCCATGTAATCCTCTGGTCTCTGTGGACCGGCTCTCCCACACGGCTCCGGCAAAAAAACCAGAACGAGTTCAGTCGACTTGTCATAGTGAATCAAAGCCGGATGAGATGATTTCACAGAGGTCCGATTTTACGGATGACTGTTTTCATTTCATGGATACAGCTTCTCACAAACAAACCTCCCTTTTTAGGGTCTCGCTTTTAAGGTTCATAAAAAAAAAAAAAAAAAATGTAATAAAAAAAAATTTAAAAAGCAAGAAGGAATCAACCGAGAGCCGTCGTGAAGCTCATTTCATGATTAGCAGAACGTGAATGGTGCCTTAAGACTCGTGCAGGCACGCCTGAAAATTGATCCATCACTTCCACAGCGGCGTGCCGCAAGATGTCGGCTCGATTATGTAATCGTTCCTGGTTGCAAAGCACGATCGCGCCGTTTCAGAACCGCTCTGATCACGCTGTTTGAGTTGTGAAAGGAGCACACTTCGAAAGGGCTGCGCTCCCTGTGCAGCCTCGCAGTTTAGACGGAATCCACCGTATAAACTTCAATGCGATAATTGCATGTTTGCATAGCCTTTGGGAGAGCTAAGTAGCGCCACACTGAACTTGCCATGCTGAGTTACATTAAGCTCAGCGGTGCATTTGTTTGCCAAAAGCTACAAAACACATCTGGCGCGCGTGAGGCAGGGGCCAACTGTGCATTGTTATTGTGTTTAAAGAACACAGCGCGGCAATAAACAGTTCCCAGGCACAAAAGCATCTCGGCATTCCTCGTAGAGAACGGTCAAAAAGTAATTATTTAGCAGCAGTTGAACATCAGGCCTTACGGTCCTAATGGGCCGAAAGTGTACATGAGAGGTTGAAATGGAAAAAGGGCTGAAGTTAAAGGATGTAAAAAAAAAAAAAGAGGAGGGCCGGAGGCCAATACTTAACATCAGAAGGAATACTTTGAGCAGCTTAGCATTCATGGATGATTGTTAACCCTGGCCTGCATTCAGTGCGATCGCTGCCCTGGGCTGAGCGGCACTAAGCCACATTGTGACTGAGGCTCTCTGCTCACACTTGATCTAAATTTCATTAGCTGTAATGCCACGATTGTGCTGCGTGGCTTGAAGGAGCGTCTTTGATGGCTCTTTATTCCGCACGTCCGGCGAGTAGCTGCGAGGCAGACGTTTCAACAAGTTGCACAGTATTGAAGAAGGTCCTCTCCATTTTTTATTTTTTTTTTCCATCTGCGCTCTTCTCTCTGCACGGAGTCTGAATATTTCACATTACAACTTAATAAAAGCAATGGGGGTGCTGCAGTAATTTTGCGCGCTTATTAACTTACAAGGATCTTTTGAGTTAAGTACTGAAAATTATGAAAATGAAGCTAATCCGTTGAATTTAATTGTTTCCGTGCATATTTATCACAGTGTGCTAATTCGACCCTTCTGAAGAGCTTCAATTTAGCCACAGTGATCTTCTCGAGCGTCCGCAAGGTGGTGTAGTGGCTCGTACTCCACGCCTTCCTGTGTGAGGTTTAACTTTTTTTCCTGCCACAGTCCAAAAACATGCATGGTGTCCGTTAATGTCCTGTCGTGGTCCTATGATGGACTGATGATCTGTCCTGGAGGTCATCTGCCTTCACCCATCATCAGCTGGGATCAGATCAGACAGAGGATGAATGGACGATCTGTTTGAAAATAATGCAGAGAGCAGAATATCTAAAGGGATATTGAAGTACAAATATCATATTTAATTCATTAAAAGTGTCACTTTACAACTGAGGTGAGTGTTAATGTAATGAAGACAAATCGATATTATCAAATTAACCATTTGACACTTTCTAACCTCCAATGACACTCCTCTCTGCTTGCTTGTACATTTCAGAGGCTTCCTCACAGTTTTCTGTTGCTAACTTGCTTTCTCTTGTTCTTCAGTGATCTTGCTCCATTCTTCAGGTCTGGTCTGGTTATTGATTTTACTTCTGCCCCTCTGGCCTGGTCTCACCTCGGCCTGGAGGTTTTTGCGCTCTCACTCATCGTCCAGCCTTCTTGTTTATCGGGCGTCGTCATTGAGCCAGGATTGACAAAACATTACATCGCATGTTTTTATCCCTCTGTGTGATAAACATAATTCAGCAGAAGAATTTTCAACCAGATCAGCATCGTAGAGCATCGCAACAAACCCCAGACTGCACGAATTCCAATCAAAGACATATGAAGTATGTTCTCTCTCAAAATTATGTTAAAAATATACAGTCTACAGCAAATGTGGGAAGTATCGGTGTACAGTTCAAATATGGAATCAAGAGGTGGATTATTTTAAACTACATTAAACTTATAATTTAGGCATTTAGGCATTTTGCATGCACAAAAATCCAAATGAATTCATATTTTCCCAGCATGTTTTCATCTGTAAAGCGTCCCAATTTGAATGTACTTTTCACTAAGTATCCAGTAATATGGCTCGTGAGATGCAAAAGGTTTTTCAAGACCGCTGAATTTGACCCTAATTAAAACATGACCATCGTGTGGTTAATTAGCAGCCGATTTCATGAACAGTGCACGCGGGGTCGCACTTATATGCAAGAAAAATCTATTTCTGAACTCACTGGTTCAATTATCGATTTTTCTTAACTCACTGTATTTTATTTGCATTGAAACAGATTATATGTTTAGTGGTTCATTAGTTCTTCTCATTAGTAACTCTCATGTTATATTTATGCGCATCGGGATGCAAATGGCTCGCCACGAGCTCTTCTCAATGTCCAAACTCTTAACTTTTCAATGGATTATATAAACTTCACAGTATTTCTGGGCGTGAAGTCAGAGGTAAAGGAGTGGGTTTAGCTTGCCGAGTACGCCTCAGGATTCGGGCACGGACATCTCAAGCTTTGCTATCTACGCTGCAAAATCAACAGGGAGTTTTTACAAATATCCACACATCCAGGAGTGAAGGAGCCAGAAACAGCTTAGCGATATCTCACAAAACTGCTGATTCAGTCAGCCTTCGCCTGATAGTGAGTTTGTCGAAGAGCGATAGGTGGACTGTAGGCTAATATACCCTCTGATAAGTGAAGTCGGAGGAACATAGCAGGGAATTTTAATGTTCGGCAGTTTTTCATATATTCGGGGGGGAAACGAGTGAATCAGAAGGAGCTGTTGGAAGTGAAAGGTGCACAATGTGTGAGTAATTTGTTCCTGGAAGTAAATGCACGCTTAGACAAGATGGTAAAAAGAACTGAACAAAAAAAAAAGAAAAAAGAAAGAGGGATTACCGCCAACTGTTTTCCAGTTCCAATTCGACCACCAACAAGACTTTGAACACACACACACACACACACACACACACACACACACACACACACACACACACACACACACACACACACACACACACACACACACACACACACACACACACACACACACACACACACACACACACACACACACACACACAAAATAAAAATGCAGCTGCAGAACTATTTTAGTGCATCTCACATTGATTGGACAGTATTTCTTCCTCGAGATGAGAGATCGGTTGATCTTTTTGTGTTGAAACCTGCACGGGCAGAAAAGACTTTATATTCTTTCTACGTAGAAATGCGACTGCCATAGAGCCAAAGAGCCACGGCCGTGTGAAACGCTTCTAAATGTCGTCTTGGTTCAACAAGCCTTACCCTAATGTGAAGCCTCAGCAGTCCCGTGTTGTGAGAATCATCAGCGTTTTAAGTGTTTGTCTTGTGAAACATTGACATTCATGAGAGTAGGCAGCATAATCATGTTTCCGAGCACCTGGAATTCAGCCGAAGCAAGAAGACACGACAAGCAGCAGATGACGAAGCCAAAAAAAAAAAAAAAAAGAAAGTGCGGCGCAGAAGTAGAAGATGAGGTTGTTCTGTTGTTTACAGATAGGTTGTGTTTTCCTCTCAGCTCATAAACACCCCCAGAGGATGCAGGAGCGACAAGATAAATTACAGAAAACACGCTCCGATCCAAACAACGCCCATGTGCTTGTTGATGACAATGTCTCCTAATGGCGAGATCACCCAAGTCATCCAGAATTCTCTGAGTCGAAGGGTCAGGACCTGGCACTGGAATCACCTGCAGTTTGTAGATTTATCTGTCAGCACAAGACTTATAACGAGAAGGTAGACGACTTCATATGAGCCATTTTTGTGAAACGAATTTCATATACTGTCACATTTCTCATATGTTTGACAAATGACACACACTACGGCCACTCATTAGAAGGTAATTTATCGCTGTAACAACTTTACTTTTGGA
Source organism: Lipophrys pholis (assembly GCF_963383615.2). NCBI lineage: Eukaryota > Metazoa > Chordata > Actinopteri > Blenniiformes > Blenniidae > Lipophrys > Lipophrys pholis. The sequence goes on along the minus strand of NC_137639.1, from coordinate 27,344,324 downwards.
AGTTATATGCCAGTATCTGACTCCCATAATAAACAGTAGCCCTTGTTTCAGTTGTTTTAAAGCTAAAATCCAAATGGTTTCAATTTACTAACCTTCTGTTACCAAGCTATTGGATGAGAAGTTGCAGTGTTTTAAGGGTCCGTTTACACGACAAAGGTGCACGGAGCCACTGAAAACTGAATGAATGAACTGCAGATACAAGTGGGTTCTTCGCCGTTTCATTCAACAACATCTTAGCTCATTTTTAACATCACCACTAATTACTAATCACAAATTACTTCCTAAGAAAGTGGTTGGGTTATATTTGCAGTAAGTAACTACACCCAAACCACAACTAATAAGAGTAATCAAGTACTGAGTGTGTACTTTGCAAGACATGGCATGCAATTGAATGACCCACATGCAAGTAAATCTACACTGCAGAAGTAACAAGATCATGAAAACGAAATAGATGCTCCTGAAAGGATGTCAGGATTAATTACCAAACAAATCCAGTAAACTCAGTTTTATTTGAGAAAAACAAACGCAACAACAATCCTTATGCTGGAAACATCAGTGTTTGAACATACAATATGTATGTGTCCTGTATTCTCTTGGCCTACATTACTAAAAAATTCAAAAGGGGCCACGTTATGTTTCAACCCTGCTCAAGCTTCTTCAGAGGGAAGGCTTTATATATGTATATGTATGATTATGCTTTAACCAACTCCAACTTGGAGTGGTAGGGCCTGAGACAGTTAGGCGGAAGGCACCCTTCCCAGTTCATCACATGATATATATATATATATATATATTACAGGAAAAACCCCAGGCCCAGCCAGGAACATCCTCTCTATAAGGCGAATGGCCTGACACTTCACCACAGTGCAGTCCAGCCAAGCTATACATCAGTGGTCACCAAACTGCAGTCATTGTACCGGCTGAATGGAGGCTTTTATATTGCCCCGTTTGCAAAATTTGGAAAACTCTGGAAATGGATTGTCGAGTACAAGTTATGGAAACAATGAGCCAGCTTTGATTGGTTTGAACAAAGCAGAAAAAGTAATGACTTTCACTGCAGACTGCTCTCTGCTGATTATCCACCCGCCAGCCTGGTGTTTGCTGAAGCGACTGAGTTGTTGGACTTTCGGCTATTTTCTTTCCCTTTTTCCCCACCTGATAAAAATGTTATCCTGTCTTTCTCGATACGAAGCTGAGCTTTCATTCAGTCATCTGTCTGAACACGAGTCCAATTAGTTTCCTGGTGGCAAAGGAAAAAAAAAAAAAAAAAAGCAGTGAAGGCTGGATATCTTTCTTCCTTTCCATCGGCTTGTCTATTTCAGGGAATCCCCAGCTGGTTTTCAGCCCAACTGGGAGATATAATCACCGCAATGGGTCCCGGGCTGCCCCCGGGGCACTGTCCCAGTTGACTGTGCCTGTCAGACCTCACACTTTAACTCCTCCACCTGGTATACACTCCTACCAGGGGGATGAGCTGTTTCAGTTAATTACTGTGAAGTAAAACTACAAGGTCATGATCAATTAGGCAGGCAATTGGTAACACCTGCTGAGCCAGATCAGACAGATTATAACCTGACTTGTTGTTGTTGTTGTTGTTGTTGTTGTTGTTGCTTAATCACTGATTTTAGTCGGAATATGCAGGGCTAAGAGTTTGTAAAAACATCTCCAATAGCAGGAAAAGGCTGCAAGACTGCAAACAACCAAGAATGTATAATTCCTGGAGATTGAATTGACACACATTGGATCCATTGTATATTTTGGAAAGCACAGTCATTTAAAAAGCTTTCATAGAGATAAACAATTCATCCATCAATGATATAACTTTATATGATTTTATCCAACTTGGATACAAACCAAAGGAGCAGTATTATCAATAACCAGTGGAGGCAGTGTTGAGACGAGAGGCAAATAAAAAAAATGCTGGATGTTTTGAAATTCAGCTCTTTGATGGCTTAAAGCCGTTAAGAGCCTCACAGAGCTTCGCCACCTCCCACACTCTCTCTGATTGGCCACGATGTAAATTCAGAAACGCACCCTCTTAGACAGTTTGGTAGTCGCAGGAAGGTAGAACAAGCAACTTGGACTGCAAATGTCCTGTGAATCAACTTGGGACATTCTTACTATGAGGCAAGAGTGTTAACCACTACATCACTATGTATTAACAAAAATCTATCAGCTGAATTATAATTTCACACACAGCAGGTTACGTTTTGGAATAAAATCCATTTAAACTCAACTTTTCAGATCTCTGCCAGGTCAAACCAGCAACATTGTAGATTTGCTGCTGTACAAAGTGGGTGGACTGTATTATGTACTCATGAGATGATGACTACCAGATCTAAACACACCAAGTGTATTGGCATCGTGGGAAGCCAGAGACAAAAATGACTGTCTCCTAATTGGTCCTGAAGGAAACAACTGAAAAATACAGGCTGTTTTGGTTTATTTGACAAAAGGCGAGAAAATAAACTTCCAGCCCGAAAATGACAGAAAACTAGGGGAGTCTCTCTTGTTGTGTGGTCGCCAACATGGAGAGGCACCAGGACTCCAGGTCTAAAGACTTTCTTTGCTGTGAAAAATAAATAAAATGAAAATACTGTAACTTTAAGAGGACCTGGACAACTGTGGATTGGTTTTATTTATAAGGCTTCATCTTCTGTACCATCCTGCTCGTGGGCGTCCCCCATGTGTCTCACTGCAATGTTGAGATGAATCAGAGGAGCGTGTTCGCTGTTAATCTCGTAATACATGTGCTCTTGTTTCAATAAAACGAGCTGCAACGTACTTAAATGCTGAAGCCAAAGGTAAAGTGTGTTCACTGCTCCTGTTTAAGGATCCAGACATCAGATCTTTGGTTTGAAAGTTGATTTTGCAGCTTAGATTTCAACCTTTTCTCACATACCTACAGACAAAGCAGCCAGAGGCTTTGTGACATTCCAGATTACCATATTAACCATAATTATAATCACATTTTTGGGCAGATTTCTTGAGAAACAAGAAAAGACTGAAATGAGAAGGACAGAGGACTCTGCAGGAAATATCACCTTTTTGAAACTACAAAGTATTTTGACTTTTTAACTCAGACAGTCATCAAAGAGTACGTTGATGAAAGACGCACAAATTACAGATAAGCTTGCAGTAATAAAAAAAGACACAACTGATTAGTTCACTGGGGTAAATACATGCTTTGACGAGGAACAAACAGCTTCACATTCGCATCACCTAATAGTAGTAGAAAACACGAATACCAAGTTTGTGCAGAAGTTTCTTTGCACTGATGCATCTTTTTCTGAGAATCAAAAGGTTTTACTAACATTTCAATGAGATCCCAAACAGCTTGTTCTCAGACGCATGCTCATGCCAAGAGATTGCTTACGGTTTGCATTAGTTTTGCAGTTATTGAAGCAGAATCAGTGATGCCACAAATGAAGACAAATATTAAAGGTCAGGGTTCAATGTTTTTAAGTCTAAATGGAAATATTTAATTGCATTTTGTTTGTTCATTTAAATAATGATGTTGGAAGTCTCTTTTTGAGAATGAAATTCACCCGGCAATGTTTTTGTCCATTTTCGTCTATACTGAGAAAACACGACTTTTCTGAAATGCAGAGCACTTACACGCGACACTTGCAACCAATACTTTTCTGCACATCCATAAGTCGATCGAGAACAATAACAGCTGTAGTTTTCAAAGTAATGCTTGTGCTGCCCACTCTTACCAGCAAGTGTCCTAATACTACCATTTACGACACCCTCATCTTGGCTAAATTAATTTCTCACTTTTACTATGTATTTTCATGAAATTCTTAGGTTTAGTTTTTATTTCACACTTTATGTACAGCCCTTTGTGATTTTTATCTGTGAAAAACACTTTATAAATAAACTTTACTTACTTACTTACATCTGGGTGAGTGGGGAGGCTTTTCTGACATATATAACTAATAAGAACAGCTAAAAGTAGCTTGATTGTTTATATCATACTGTTTACTGTCACAATGCATGTGTGTGCTTGCACTACAAAAAAAAAAAAAAAAACGCCTCCAGTTATTGGCCTGGCATGCAAACTACAGCGTTCAATACTAGCATTTATGTGTGCATGGCAATCATAATTAAAGCATCGACGTCCGCATAAGGGACTTGTGAAACGAAGAATTAAATAAACCAAATTGTTTCGAGGAGATTTTTCTTGTCCAAACAGTTTATAAGTTAGCTCGTACATCAGCTGCCATGGACAGATTGGATGAAGACCTGAGTGATGCAAATTCAGATTGTAATGTGTTAATCGTGAAAGATATCAATCATATTGAGTATTATTGCAAAAAGTCCAGCAAAGAAAGGCAACGCATTATCAGAACGATGGTTTTAAAGCCAACACCATGTGAAGAAAGTATAAAATAATAAAAACTGCTGATAAACTAGAAGGTGTCATGACTAATGCAAACTGCTTGGCCTGAAACTGCTTATACATGGCAGCAATAGGGCAAAACCAATCGTGCACCCTCCTTCATGCCTCTGCCAAATTCATTCCTTTCTGGTAGATCAGCTTTCACATGTTTGTACAAAATGTCAAGTTTGACCATTTTACAGCTGCGAGCCTGAAAGCTGTGAGGATCCAGATAAAATCGAAAGAGATAAAAACAGACATGGCCTGAATTTAGATCATTATTCTATGCGCATAAACAAAATGAAGGCAACCCAATGAAACCGCAAGTTAGGAATCAAACTCGCCAATTAAACATATAGACCGACTCAGGAATACATCAGTGCACAATACCACACATTTGAAGAGAAGAACTTTAAATGCTACAGTGCCTAACAAGTTAAACAGTGTGAGGCTGGTCTTTCCAAATCAAACAGAGAATTGATCAAAAGGGAAGTTACTTCATGTGTACCTTGTGACAAAAGCTCTAATGTCTGCAACACAGCTTAGATAGTCATCAAAGGGAACAATAATGAAAGAACAAGTGATTACATGTGAGCCAACAGCAGTAAAGGGGACAAGACTGGGAGTAGTTTGTACAGTTTCAGGCTGGCAATAGGATGAACGCTGTCGAGTGTAAAGTTTGGTCACCTAAATCAAAGTCAATAACTAATGTATAGGGACGCAACTATACAGCTTTTTAAAGAACAAGTACTAACCTTCAGCTATTTGCCAAGACCGAGTTTTGATACAAGTACTAATTAAATGCCATAACGCCTTATTCATAGTCTATACGCAGACGATATGCAAAGACAATGCCGCAAGTCACCTCAACATAACCTCTGCATCTCCAACAGTCTTAAAGGTTCCATTATAACCGGCTCGCTGTTAATAAGTGTATGAGTCATACTTTAATCATGTTTAGCAGCTGAGCCAGGATTAAGGTAGATGGGGTGACAAATGAAAGCACCTAAAAAACAACATGCCCACTTTAAATTTTATAGAGATGTCACAAATGATTTGGACTTCAGCATGCGGTTCAGAACGGGGACCTCTCTTCATCAACATCACCTTTTCTGCTGAATTACCTTTTATCACATAGAATCGATCTCCCTCTCACAACGAATGAAGATACTTCAAAAGCAATCTGGACAAAACACATCCAAAAAAAATAATAATTGTATTTTCTCTCGCTAAGTAGAAAATTGTTTTGGATGTCTGACTTTTGAAGTAATTTCACACCGAGGGCTTTTGTTTCTCGAACAATAAATGGACTTCACTCGAATCCCATATGACGGCTGCAATGAGAATTGCTCAACCTCCATTGAACAGCTTGAGGATCAATGCATTACTCATGGATGGGAATCAAACCACCGGCATTCAGACTATAGGCTCGGTTGGTAGAGCTGTCGTCTTCCAATCTGAAGGTTTCAGGTTTGATTCCCATCCCCACATGCCAGTGTCCTTGAGCAAGGCACAGAACAGCGCCTTGCATGACCGCAGCCTCCATTGGTGCGTGAATGTGTGTGTGAAAGGGTGAATGTGATGAACGATGTCAATCACTTTGGGACTGCTCACACAGTTGAAAAGCGCAACATAAGTGAAGATCATTTACTATTTGAAATCTTGATAATCCATCAACATTTCATTGACTTCTTGAAATCTTGGTTTATGTATATGTCCTTGTCAGAAATAACCCTCCACTCTGGTTTCTCCACCTTGCGTACAGTCGTCTATCATATTCTGGTCTTTCATACCAACAATTCTCTTTCAAATCTCAGCTGGATATTCAAATGAATCCTCCGCAAAATTCGCATCAGCCAGGTCAGCCTTCACGATCTGAGGAACGCTGCCAAAACATGTGAAATGTTGATGTTTACTCAGAGAATCCATTAGACGCGCTTTCATTTCCTGTCCGACTGCACGACTCCCAACAACCTCTTGAGTGGCATAAATCAGAAATCAATTCATGGGGTTCAAGATTGCGCTGAATGCGGCGTTGAGGCGTTTTAACATTGACGGAGAAAAAGAGATGAGATGATATGCCTCTTTTTAAAGTCCTTCCACTGGCTGTCAATTGGTGTGAGAATTGATTTTGAGCTCCCGCTCATCACGGCTGAGGCACTTCACCGCCTGGCCCCGGATTACATTTCTTGAGTTGCTCTCCCCCTTATCAAGCCGTAGCCAGTCTGAAGTCGAAGACTTTTTCGGCAGCATGCATATTCAAACAGCTCAGGCTGTGGTGAAAAATGATATCAGTTACTCGCTCGCCACGTACAAAACTAAATCACTCCATGTATTACAGAGCAAGCGATTCAGCGGCCGAGGCATTCAGAGAGTAAAGACGCTTTTCACATCACATTGCCTGGAGTTTAAATGGGAAAAAAAAAACCCTGTGCATGTTGTGACTTTTGTCCTTTGCTCCTTTTTCAGATTAAATTTAGTCCTTTTTACCTTCTTTTTTTGTAAAGCGGTGAGTAATTGCACCTATTTATAAGTGCCTTGAAAATCAATGATCCACCACCTTGACCTAAGTACTTCTATTTTCTACCTGTACACTGCTTCATTGGTGCTGATGCTGAACAATAAATGATGTGGCTTGAATCGTACCGCACGGATCTCATTTTTCAGATTATGGGTTTCATGATACAACACCTTTGAAGCTATTAAACATGGCAGCATCTTAGTGCCGTAGTCACACTGCTCAAGTTCTCACATTTATTGGTATTTTTCATCTAATTACTTCATTTTTGTTAATTTTTGTGTTCCGCTGTAGTTTTGCAAGCTGGCAAGACACCAAAATAATAAAAAAAAAACAAAAAGAAAAACAAACGTGGAGGGTAGTCAGATTAGCAACTGCTAATTTGGAAGCTAATGGGATGCAAATAAAAAAAAAGCACTGATGTTTAGTAAATATTCAGGAATGGTCGCCTCATGCTGTGCTGCTCCACTCAACATGCATAACTTGTTGAAGGAAAACGATGTCTGCTGTTTGTCGCCATGTGCAGGAGGCAGTTCCTCTAATGAGGGGTGTAACTTCCCTTATTATAAATTCCGGTACCAAAGAAGATATTACTAAAGACTCCAGGACAAGGAACATGGCTGGTAAGTGTTTCCTGGTTGGATTAAAGAATACTGACTCCGTCACATTTAGTTTTGTTAGCTTGACAGGCATAAAATTCAGTTTAACTTTGATGCACACACACGATCTGAATAGGTGCCAATATAACGCCATGTTAGGATTCCTACAATCCTTCTGTAACAAAACAAGACTATTTTACTGGGCTCAGCTTTTATAGGATCGTCTCGTCCCATTTCCTCCATCAGAAATCGCCACTAAAGCAAACCTGTCAATACTTCATTCATTCAGTGGAGGTTTGCATCATCTCTATGTAATAAAACGCGAACTGGCATTAAAGAAAAAGTTAGAAGGGAAGAAGTGCAGCTGGGGACACATGAGTAATATTAATGAAGTCGCCAGAATACACATAAAAGCTGTGACAGGGAAATGATACACTCTGCATCTTAAGTAGAGACACTCAGGGGAAAACCGAGAGAAATAACGGTGGCTGGAGCTGTCAGGGTAAAAACAAAGGCAGGTGTGCGCCGCACAGTACGGTTTTATCTGTGTTTACCAAGAAATGAATGTTCCCGTTCTGCAGGGAGGTGATACAAACACCGCAAAGCACATTTACACCCAAGAGTTTGCTCGGTCCAAACCCGAATCCGTCACCACTGGCCATCGAGTAGCTTTCGCATGTCTGGTTTTGTTTACTGGTTGACTCAAATAAGAGCTGACAGGCCCACGGATGTGTTCCCTGAAGGGGTGTGATACTTTGGCGAAGGGTATGGGGGCAGGAGAAGGGGCTGAGGGAGCTTTCGGTGCCACACAGGGACTGTCAGAGGCTGGGTAAATCAGACCTCTGGATAAAAGCCCCCAGACTCCGAGATGCTGCACAGGCAAGTTTTACAAGAGCAGCAGTGACACACACCGTTCAAGGCGTTTCACAGAGGGCAAAAACACCCGGGAAAGAATGCGAAGTGCACACAGCAGGGACGCGCCGACCCCCCCCCCCCCCCCCCCCCCACCGTGGAGGCTATTCTCATAGGCCGGGTGCGGCATTTTATTTCTATCCAAGTCTTACGGTTAGACACATGTGAATGTTTGCGGCTGTTTGAGGACACTGAATGACAAAATGCTCAATGACACAGAGTTCAAACTCTGTGTCACCATACCACATTCTTTTTTCTGCAGTTCATGATACAGAATCCACGCCTGGTCTGCAGGCGGTGGGCGCAACATCCCACCCGTGTCATGTAATCCAATCCGAATCGTCTCCAGGGTTGGAAAAAAATAATCCGATTTTTGAAGCTTCTGGTTTGAGTTTTGCTTTTTGTGCAGCAGCAGTGGATTCAAAAGTGTTTTAAGTTTGAACATTAAAATCAGTGCTCCATTTTATTCAATAAAAACTGCTCCATAAAGATTGAGTGTCTAAGTGTTTACAGCTTAACCCCTAATAAATAAAGCTCAAATCTGTTAGAAACTTTGATTTCTCTAGCCTGCAACAAAATTATGGACGGCATTCGCAAAAAGATTCTCCAAAATATCAATAAACAATCGCAGGACTTTGCAATTTTCTTGTGCACGTTTCATAGGCTCACAAAGTCTTTGCCTGAATTTTGAGCATTTTTAAAAAAATATATATATATATATATTTTTTTTTTTGCAAGATATCTCAAACACTCACAGGTTAGTTTGGAGTGCAAGAAAAGAGCCTTGAGCATGTCTGCCTTCTCTCGGTTGGAGTCCTTTTCTTAATTTCAAATTCCATTTTGCTCAACACTGGAGGACAAACTGAGTGCTGGACTGGAAGTGACCAGGAACTCCTCCTGAATTTTGAGTCAAACTTCACCTTTATGCTGATGACACCGCCTAAAGAGGAACACAATTTTAGAGCGGTTCTGCCACAATTGCAAAATCAGTCAATCTACCGCCTGCCAATCACTGCTACCTTGAAATTTTGCTCGCTGTGATTGGTGAAGAGTGAGAGAGCGCTTTGTTGTGTTACAGTTTCCCGGACTACGTATTTAAAGACAGGGAAGTTTCATATCCATTAATGAGGCAAATGACGCATTCATGGTCAATGAGATAAAACGATCAACAATACCATTTGTTTCTCTAACAGTAACATGTCTTGTGTAACCATTCGCTTTGAGCTTCTCGTCCCATTCCAATCAGTGTGGCAGATGTTTGTAATCACATCTGTACTATGATTAAGCTCTTGCTTTCTAAACCAAAATGTTCACCAAGATACCAAAAGCAGCACAGAGTTGGTCGAGTTTTATGGAAAGTGTGGGTGATTATCTGCAACAACACTGGAAGGACTACAGAAGGAAGATTTGAATATTAACGGATCATCATCAGGGCATGTCCAGAAAACCCCTTTAGACTCAGGGCCTGTTCACACCGGGCGTTTCTGGTGATCAGATCATATGTGGCGAACCTTAAGACAGGTGTCAATGCAGTTTCACTCAAACCATCTCCAGGGGAGGGCAGAGACGCATCTGACCACATAGGCTTTGTGATGTGAACAGTCATGTGTTGCGAGTGCGTCCCGGGACAGTGGCGTAGCAGAAAATATGTCACGGTAGGTGTAAACAGGCCCACTGATAGACGTTAACACACTCGCGCAGGGTGCATTGAGTAAACCTGAGGTTGGTCTGTATTGCGGCTGTAATATAGCAAACCTTCATGAATGTCAGGTCACCAAAATGTCAGACGCTTAAAGGCCGCCCAGCCCCGTTGGTTCAGCTTGAGCATACTGATGATGCCACGATGAATAACACAACCATGTTGGCTGAGTCCAATCACATTCTATGAGGAGAGCCCGGCGCCCACCGAGCTACCGGAGCTTGTCAGAATTCACAGTTTTACAGTTTTTGGGTAGACGGGCTCCAAAATCCTGGAAATATTTTGTTGCAGATTGGTGCATGTTGGTGCTTAATTTTACATTGCAAGTGCAGCCCGGGGTCTACACGAAGCTAAGTCACTTAGTTCGAGTTGTATCTCACATTCCAGTGATTCTAGTACACCAGCCGCCGAGCGTTCCGAGCCGGTTTTCTCGGAGCTTTGAAAACTTTCATTTAAAAAATTCAACAGGACTCCGTCTATCAAGACACAATGCCGCTTTTACCCCAGATAATCCGCAGACCTCGCTGTCAACAGATTTCTGTGGAACTACTTTCTGAGTCCCTCTGAAAACTGCTCACAGTAACTGTGGGACTTTCTTTTTTTATTTTGTGGTGGTGGTGGAAGACACAACGCTGTTCACGTTTTTCTGTGCAATTGTCCAATGCTGACAAAACCCAATCCACCTGCATAAAGACCGAGGGTATTGATTCTACTTTCACTTCTGGGTAAATTACTCCAATATGAACGTGGCCTTATAGTGGAAAATTCACTCCAGCACACAGAAGGACTACTGAAAGATCCCGCAGAGGCGTTAAGATTACTGCATCAATCTGCTGTATTTAAATAATAAAAAAAAAAAAAACTCTACCGCGCATCTATGTTTTCCCATCTGCTAAAGCAAATCCCCCTTTTGACATTAATATCTAGCAATAAGCGTGTAGTAGTTGGATAATCTTTTGTATCCGCGTGGATTAAGCTCATGCTGCGTGGATTTTCTTGATCCACGCCGAAGGAGCGACAATCTGTGAATGAATTCACGGGTGGCTGCAGATTTCCACTACGTGCTCGAGCATCAACGCACTTGTTGGAGGGGACATGTTACAGGTGTGTCTGCCTTCCGCCCTCCTGCTCCCGCACGCCATTGTCTGTGTGCCAGTGTTGCTCGGAGGGGCCGGTGCCTTTGATGATGCCGCTGTCACTTTATTAAGATGAATCGTCCAATCACACGCTGCGATCTCCCACCCTCAGGAGCGCCTGGCGTCAGGGATTCGATTACCACCCTCCCACAATGCATCACGCTTTACATCACAATCCAATAGGAGGGCAATAGTAGGGTGTGAAGACACTCTGCAGCCCTGCCTCTTAGAAGGAGAGGTTTAAAATTAGCTCGGGAGATGTGCACTAAATCACAACTAGAAGCTTTTAGATATAAACTAATTAAAAAAAAATACTGAGTGTCGGCGACTCTTTTCCAGCAGATATATCACAATGAAATATCATTGCTCTTTAAATGAAGGCACAAGGAAGAGTTTTATGAGTTGCATTCTTTGATTTGTCTCGGATTTCAAATTGAAACGGGCTGAAGAAGAAGCACATGAGCTCACATGGGACGTGCAGTGGAAAATGACACCAGTGGTAATTATTAGTGTTCGCTGCAGACTGATATTGTTGGTGCAAAACTCACACACACGCTCAAGCTGCTTTTAGGGAAGTCATTATTTCAGTGTCACACTAAGCTACAATGAGATTTTAGTATTCCCAGTCCAGGAGTTTCTATCATGGTATGTGTTAGTGCTGGAACATTTTCATTTTTCTGCTCCGACCGGGCTTCTAATAACAGAACAATGGAATTACAATCATCTCATAATCCCTTAATATCAACACTGTAGGGCCATGAAAGACAATCTGAGTAGGAAAATTGACATTCAAATCGGCAAAAAGAGCTCAATAAGTACCATGACAAAAGGATCAATCGGTCATACTTTGCCGCTATGATAAGCATAGTAGTGATGATATTATAAAACCGAGATTTTTTTTTTCAATACTCCAGTGAAACCATGCGGGTTATGTTTGATCTGTCCCACATTTATTCTGCACATGATGACAGTGACCTCAAGCACACAGCCAGAAACCATCTGAAAAAAAAAAAAGCCTCCACTTCTCGTACTTTGGCGAGATTCTTCAAGGTACTTGGAAGGTACATTGCTCCGAGCATCTTGGAGAATTTATGCTGCCACAGAGCCTTCTGTCTCCATAATCCTCAACTTACTCAGTGATTCTGAGATCAGGACTCGGTGTGAGCCAGTGCATCTGTTACAGGTCTCTTTATTCTTCCTGTCACTGAAAAAAGGTCTAGACTCTGGTGAGGCTGCCGTGCTTAAAAATTCATTTGTGACCCATTGACGCTCCCCAGACGGGAATATGCAGAGGAAATGGATCTAAATATCTCAACGCCGAGCCAAATGGTCCATTACCACAAAGAAGCAATATCGTTGCACATGTCTTGTTTTGATTTGTGGACAACTGCATAGTAATTGTGAAAAGAACAGTCAACAAAATAATAGTGTTGATAGAAGAAAGTAGTTTGGACAATAAATTTTTGAAACTGACCGTATATTCTGAGGCTGTGAAGTCTTGTATGGCAAGAAATCAGGAGTGTCAAACAGAAGGGCGATGGGCCAAAAAACGACTCGCAAGAGGCTGAAATTTGGCAAAACCACCAAGCAAATTATAAAAGGTTCTATGAAAACATTTTTTAAAAGAAATTCTTTAAGAGTAGCGGACTTTGATGTGAAACATGACTATGTTTCCACAAGATTAGGCCTTTGTTTTGTGCTGTTCAATGCAAAAGTCTGTTTGTCAGTTTTGTCAGACTTAAATATCTAAAAAAGGAATTCTGAAATGACAATGTTTTATTTTTGTTTCATGAAAAAAGCCCCTAAAAATCTGTCTTTTTATAGAAGTTTGTCTTGTTAATGAAAAGAAATTGTCCAAGTCCCTAAAGTTATGTAACATTTTTAAGTGATGTGCACTGATAATTGCATTCGACTGAATTGGTTAATAAAAATATTAATAATAATAATAATAATAATAATAATAATAATTAATAATAATTTCTTCAGAGGATTAAACCATATCTTTATAGCCAATTGAAATGCAAGGAGAAAAAAAGACATTACAAGATATTACCCCTATTCCTCAACCTTTGTAAAAGTAAAATAGGTCAGGTGGAGCTGCATTGTGTCATTTACTGAGACGTATTCTGTGTGTACAGCAGCAGGTAGAAAAAAAAAAAAAAAAGACTCCTTGTAGTATTTTTATTTCTTGAATCTGTTGTGAATGAGCCTTAGAAATTGTGCCGTGGGTTTTATGTGAGACGTGCGGCATTGTCCCCGATTGTGTAAAGTTCTGAAAGGAGTGTGATGCTCGTCGAGACTCTTTCACAAAGCGTTCTGCTTCTTTCCAGACGAGTTGATTCAGTCCGTCTGCATTTTTTTATTTTATTATCACCTGGATCGTCTGGTTTCACAGGGAAGAAAGAATCATGTTTTAGTATTAGGAGTAAACCTTCCGATATTGGGGTAAGGTTGGTTCCCAATGACGCGTGTCAAAAAAGCGGTGTTGATCAATCCCGAATTAGTTGGACTGTTTGGGCCTTTATATAAAGTGACAATCTGGAAATTCTCAAACACTCTTCTGGTATTCAAATGTGCTTACACCTCCCGCAATGACTGACTGATTCAACACTACGTCTCTCTCGAATCAGCAGCTGCCGGCGGGTCTTTTCAGTAAAACGCAATTCGAAGTACGAAATCCACACGAGAAGAACGAGGTCGACGGTGTGTGTCGCGGCTCCTGGCCGCCTCCGCTTCTCTTTGTTTTCCTTTGTTTGTTCTCTTGTGGGGCTTCGACTTTGCCGTCACCTCTGCGTGGTTGACTGGTGGTTAAAAACAGGACACCCCGCATCGATTGACAAGCGTTATTGGATGTCGGAGGAGTTGTTTGCTCGGAGAGTAAAAAACAAGAGCTGACCATTGAGAGTTGGCCCTCGCTTGTTTTTGGAACTCTTCTGGATGAAGACAGTGAAGGTGTAAAACACTAAGCATCTTAGTTGTTTTTGAAGGGTAATTTTTTTAACTCATAATATAATTTTCTAAAGAGCATTTTCAATTTTCTTTTTTACAATAAGTGCGGATAAAAACTGATTTATACGCATTTATTTTGAAGAGGCATGTTAGGATGCGATACATATTTTCATTAAAACTATGAAATTATGATTTGCCATCTCAAACTGCAAGATAGTAATCCTCTTTAAAGATTGTCTGATGGGCAACAAAATGTTAATCACAACCTTTTGTCTTATTTGAATTTATTTACCTGCAGTTTTGTCATACAGAACCAAGGGTTGCAGACCCCTGAGTGCATTAGAGATCAATAAAGGGTCCACGATGGCTCAGGAAAACTTGTTTCCACTGTTCCTGGTTGGCAATATGAAGCAGGACTGAACCCGCTGCAGCACTGCTCATTACACGTGGCACATAGAGAAAGATGTTTCATATTTCAGAGGGGATGTGACACTGCGTTTGAAGCAATATCGTCTGACCAAATTGCTAAATGTGAATCCCATTGTGTAGAAATCCCACACATCTCTTTTTGTTTTATTTTTTATTTTTTTTAAGCCTTTTGTTTTTTGTTTTGTTTTTCTAAATCGTGTAGGCGTAAGAGTGGGAAGGTAGCAAAAACTATGCTAAAGACTTTGTTGATACATTTATACTGACTGTCTTTAAAAAGATTTTAAATGGAGCATTGTTCACGACAGATATGCTTTGAATTCTGACAATTTATTAAAATTCAAGTCATGAACTTAGCAGCATCCTTTTGTTTCAGTTAATTAAAGCCCTGGTGATGCAACATTGATAGAAAATTACCTCCCGTCAGGTTGTTAATTCAACTAACAGTGGGGTTCCTTGTTTTGCCAATCAGCCACGGGCTTTAAGAAAGTAGCTCTGCTCTCGTCTCGTTGTGGATGAACTTATTGAGGCGCAGGCCCACTTTCTGCGGCCTACGGGGGATCCTTTTTGGACCGGCGCTCCGGCAGCAGTGGGTAGGTGGGAGGTGTTGGACGGGGAAGTGGGATATCAGAGCCAAGCCTGATTCAAAACCTGCACACATTAACACACACACACACACCTACACACACACACACACACACACACACACACACACACACACACACACACACACACACACACACACACACACACACACACACACACACACACACACACACACACACACACACACAGCAGGCCAAAGTAGACAGACTGTGATTGTACCACCACATCGACCCGCCGCCTTCTGTTAGCTCTTTTTCATGCTTGTCTTTATTTCACGTCACGGTTAAGTGCATGATGAAAACAGAGAATGAGAAGGTGAAATGAGGGTGAAGCCTTTGAATTTCATAATTATGCCTCCAAATTGCAATCAGCAGCATTTGGCTTGATTTTCATCTCTGCGGCTTTTTTTTTTTTTTTAATGCTCGTGTTTTTCTGTTATTTCGCTGTATTCTACCTCTCAGAATGATCACAAACAAGGTCACAAGGATGAAATTTCATCTCTCCATCCATCCTCAGTTAGGTTAGGGGGCGGAGCCAATCCAAGCTTGATTTCTGTTCTGTTATATGGACTATTTAATCTTCCCATTTTACTTTTTGTTACAAATGTAATTAAAAATTGCACTATATTTGAACTTTTTAACAATTGACTCTTACTATTGGTTCCATATTATATATTTAACTGTGCAAATGGGCTGCAGGAGTGAAAGGATGCCTCATCGTGGGCTTTTCTTCTAACTTCAGTAATGACTAAAAGGGGACTATTGGAAAACCAGAGGGCTCTAAATGGCTCATATGATAAGTTCAATAAATAGGGCCGAGACCATTAAGGGATTTATAAACTAATAAAAGGATCTTGAAATCAATTCTGAAGCAGTTGCAGCTGTGATGCTTTTTTTCCCCAGGAGATCATAAAGCAGAGTTTCACAATAATCGATCCTACACGTAACCAAAGCCTCTATGTAATGGGACTTCACAAAAACACTCACGTCAGTAATGCTCTTTAGATGATGAAAAGCAGTCTTTGTTAAGTTTTTATTGTGAGGCCCAAAGCTGAGGTTTCAGTCAAAAGTAACTCCCTGGCTTATGACAAATACGTTTATGTGTAAATGTGATTTAAAAGAGAAGAAAATGGCTCTTGGTCATCAGGGGACACAGCGATGTAGAGCTGTGTGTCATCAGCATACTGCATCTGTGGAAGTGTCTCTAGTGTTTCCTCACCACATCTAAAGGTCCAGCTGGCAGCATGTTAATTTTACATTGTTTGGGACCTAGAATATAACCAAGAATAGAACAGCTTTTAGATGATCTAAAATCCCTTATATAGATATATTTATATATCTTCAAACTCTCATTCATTTTGATTTTGTTTTAATACATAGTTTACCATTCATTCAACCATTCATTCCATCTGCAGTCACAGCCCTCAACAGCAGAGGAAACACAATTCCAAGAACAACTTGCAGCCGGTCCTTTCCCTTCTCCCTTATCTTAAGTAATAATGTAATATTGTCTTTTATGAGTATTGTTGTTCTTAATGCCTTTTATGTATTTGAGTGTTATAAAATGTTGTGCCCTGTCAAAGACAAATTTCTGACACCCTTGGATCAAACAATATAAAGTCTGTCTGTCTGTCTATCTATCTATATTATACGAGTGTGTGCATGTATGTATGTATGTATGTATGTATGTATGTATGTATGTATGTATGTATGTATGTATGTATGTATGTATGTATGTATGTATGTATGTATGTATGTATGTATAGATTTAGTGCTGCTCGAGTTTTTGTCAATGAATGAAATGATTGACCAAATGCTGATTATTATTAGTAGTAGTAGTAGTAGTAGTAGTAGTAGTAGTAGTATTAGTAGTAGTAGTAACTCTTATCTATACCTGTTACCTCATCGAGACGCGAACACACACATTTTGGACATGAGGAGCGTGTCACTACAATATAAACAAAGGAGCAACACAAATGTTTATATGTTTTGAATATGGTGACGATATTTTGATTTCCAAAGGCAAAGAGACTTGACGTGGCTTTATGATATTTTGAGTTAGATTCAAAGACTCTTTGAATTGTGTCACATGCAACTAAGTAATCTGTTAATGTGCTTAGTAGTCCCTAAAAAAAAAAAATTAACTGGTGGTGTGATAAGTTCCTTTAAATGTTTATTTAGAGTCAGCAACTTCACAGGCCTGTCTTTTAGATTGTGGTAAGAGGTTGGAACATCCAAAGAAAACTCATGCATCCTCGCAAGTAATCTTCAAACCCCACAGAGAAAGCCGAAGCCCAGAATCTACCCGGAGGTCTGATTGCTTTGCGGGGATGTTGCTCGCCACCACCAAGCAGCTCACTTTGAATAGATTCCACTTCATTCCACTAAGATGGGTCATACCAACCAAAAAGACGTTCCATTCGAAATGCTGCTTTCCTACATTTTGAAGAAGCGTTTCAGTCCTACTGACCCTGCGTACTTTTGCATTTTTTTAAAAAACATTTTAAAACCCTTGGAGAGTGTGGCGATGACAGGATTAAGCCATCACTCGCCAAGCTCACCCTCAAAAAACACACAATGTGATTTATTCATTCTAGAAACTAAAGGTCGGGTAGAGGTAACTGCTGATCCCCAGGGTTATTTCCTTATAATGACATTTTTTTGGGGGGTGGGGTGGGGGTGGGGGGCGGCCTGGACGGTTTACACAGAGTTAAATCTGCTTTGTCGTATAGAGTTTCTGCTGCTTGTGCTCAGCAGAGTAATGAGACATTTCCAACCGTCTCAGCTGCCAAATTGACAGCGTCACTGACTGATGGTCCACTGGGAGGTCTTGTTAGGATGTTGAGCTATAATTGCACGATATGTTGGTGGTGGGGGACAAGCGAAAGGACAGAAGGCGTACATTTAAACATTTTCAGGTTGAGTTACATATTTTTTGAGTCCCTCCTGTGCTGTAGATTTCCATTGTTTGACGGTGTGGCCCGTCGTCCTCGTCCTCCTTTCTCAAGGTGAACGCAACCTTCGTCTTTGATACAACAATCTTAACAGGTAATGAAAGGCTCCTTTTTTCTTTCTGTTTGTTGTTGCTCATATCAAATTGTAAAACAGCCATGAGACATATGATTGATTACTATGAATCCTGTCAGCCTGCTTCATTCGCCCAGTTGCGTGAAGACTCCCTGAGCCAAGAATAGATCTAAAGACTGACAGCTGCCTCTCCCGGAGGACACCAGCCTCTCGCTTGCGTTAATTTGTGCCAAAGCCTACGCATGTGTAGGTGTGAGCATATAATACCAGAGAGGTTTGGGCACACTTGTCAGAATCAGTCCGTACGTCTTGATTGAGTGAGAGCATGGTTTTAGGCAGAAATTGGTGCTTTGTGTGTCATCCTGGGTCGGGGTGGGGGTGGGGTTAGGTAGATCATAGGTCTATCGAATTAGTCCCACCTGTGTGGATTCTGCAGATTTAATTCCTCAGCATCTCAGCATCTTGGAAAGGAAATTCCTCCTGTCTGCTTTAGCATTTGAACGCATCAGAATGAGTCAGAGAATTACGAACCAATCAGAGGCAGCCTTTCAAAAGGTATAGACCACATGGTATCAATTGACGTTGCTCGTAATTGGGCATAATACAAACCGGAAGTCAATTGTATGTTGTGTGCATGAGCCGATAATTCGCTATATTTCGGCGAAAACAAGATGAATTTAGGCCAAATTAGACGTGACAAATAGTGATGGTCAAAGCCTCTAAAATATTTGTATAATGGCCAACACCTCCACTAATTCAGCCGTCTTTTGTGGAAATTGACGGCTGGATGGCTCACTGCCTAAAACCATGAGAGGATTTTTTTTTTTCTTTTTTTTTTTTTATGCAGCTACAATACAGTAACATGTTTATGAGGCAGCATACGTGTATATGCATATCATGATTAATAGAATGGAGACCATGCACACCCTCAGTTTTGCCGTGAGAAGTTCCGTATAGGGTGCTGTCTCTTCTTGCAGAATACAGTGGTGCATTCTGCATAGGGGATCCCATGAATGAAGAAATGACAAACATCCAGTTCAATGTCAACTCTGCAACTCATAAGAAGTGAAATCTTGAATTATTCATAGGAGCTGCTGCATGCAACGCGTGTGCCAAAGAGTAGGAGCCGTCATCGCTGCATTGGCACCCCCGCAAGATAAAAGTGCGAGGTATGGAGCATTGACATTATTGTCTGCTTCTCACAGAAGTGGTGAATTACTGTCAAACTGCGGAGGCAGATGAAGGCCGACTCAGCGATGGGGTGAATTTGATCCGGCTCGTACCTGAGCGATTCTGCCAGATGAAGGCGAATCGAGCAATCCGACGGAGAACATCAGTGATCAGCTGGAAGCCCTCTTCCAGTCTATTCAATTTCGTTCATTTAAGGGAAAGCTCCAGCCATGCACATGCGGGTGTAGAGATTCGCCTTTCAAGTGAGGCTATTTCTAGTTTGACTATCAACTGCTAAGACCGAGACAGCTTAGGTGCAGGCAGGTGGCCAGAGCTAAGCAGCTACCTGTTCCACACGACACCGGACTGACAAGTGGTGTTACACCTAATCAAATCAAGAGAAACGGAAATAAGCATGACAGGCAAGAAGCCACCTGACCCCCCTCGCCCCCCCGCAAACGACAAAATAAAAAAAAACTGGAGTAATGAGTTGTGATCTGGAGTCTCTCAATCCGGAGCATGACGTTTTGATCTCTGCTCCTCTGACCCTGCTCTCACACACCCCCCACTCGTTAATTGGCTAGATGGAGGAGATTAGAGCTCCCCTGAGGGAAAGATGCTTGGATATTCATGGTTCCACAGGATGGAAATGGCTTCAGACACTGTTGGGCTCTATTTTTTGAGCTTTTCTCAAGCAGGATTAAAGAGGCTGTCGGAGATCTTGGGGATATATCCGATACCTGCTTAAGTTTATGTCTTAATTAGGTATCTTTAATTCAACCCAGGAAATTGTAATTTTCATAGGCCACTAGTGGGTGCTGTTGTTTTTTCTAGTGATAGAGTGGTCGGTAGAGCAGTTGTCTCCCAATCAGGGGTTTGGTGGTTTGATTCCCCATTTCCCTGACCAAGACTCTGAACCCCAGATTGCTCCCAATGGATGTACCAGGCACCTTGTCACCACTGTTTGTTTTCTCTTTAAATTGTTCCCTGCACTTTCTTATATCTTTGTTTTACCTTTTGATTCCCCACTCGGATTCTTGAGTGCAATCACCATTCGCGTGATTGAAATGCTTCAACTTCACTCAGTCTTTTCTCATTTGCTCCAGTAAAAACAACCTGATTGACACAATAGTGCGGTCGATTTATGGAAAGGTGAATTCTGCCATCTGCAACCGACTGCACATCAAACGAGTGGGCCGAATTCGCTTGAAAAGTATGTCTAACTATGTTTTGGTGCGTTTCCACTAAAACTTGATTGAAGTGTGAACGCAGCTCAGACCAAAGAGCTGGAAACACACCAAACGGGACGTAACTGACTTTGGAAACTGTACCCTTGTGGTTTATTGTTATTGATGTGCCAAAGTGAGAAATCCTGCCAGTGTTTGACTCCTTCAGCAGAGAAAATCTGAGACTTCTTCGCTTAAAAATCCTGCGTGAATTGTGCTACACTCGACCCAGTTGTGTCATGTAACATACAGGCTAACACATAATGGGACGAGGAAGAAGTTAGTTAATTTTACTTCAAGATCGAGATGACATAATATTATGCATTCTTTGAGTGCCGTCTTGTTTTCTCCTGCTTATCTGTTGGTTGTTAGGCTCAGCTCCTAGCAGCAGTCACACTGTAATGTGAGGCAGTGCTTGTAAAATTACTTAGCCAGGGAAGTAATTTCTATCTGTAATTGCACATTTATTACAAAGCCCACTCAGGAACCTGTCTTAGTGTCAAAATCACACTACAAACTTTTCAAGAGAAAAGGCAAAATTGTTCCTTTTTTTCCCACAAAAGTTTTGTGTCTTGAAAACGATGTCCATCCATCCATTTTCTCCCGCTTATCCGTTTCCGGGTCGCAGGGGTGACAGTCTGAGCACCGTCACCCAGATCACATTGCACCGATTAAGAACCTTCCTGGAGGTGGTGAGCCCACGGGAAGGTGGCGCCCGGCGTGGGACATGAACCCACTACCCTGAGACTGTGAGTCTCATGCTCTACCAAACTGAGCTAGAAAACGATGTCCATTTACACAAAAACAACGGCAACACTGAAAATGTATGTAGTTAACATGCCAGGCCACTAGTAGGTGCTGTTGTTTGTTTCCGTAGTGAAACCATTCACACGTGCATGCAGAGAACAATATGCTATAAACATTAACAATGGCGAGCACACGGATGAGGTTAGATTGTTATTACAGCGACTCTCAACTATAAAACTCCGCTGTCTTCAAGGAGAGGGAGTCTGAGCGTTTTCAAAAACTTGCATTTTCAGTGGCTTCAAGCACTGTTACTGTGTAAACAATGAAACATTTCCGTTTTCAGCTGAAAACATTGTCGTCTTGGACTCACTGAGACTGAAAGATTGAGTCCTGTCTATGAAGAGTATAGATATTTGTCATGTATATATATTTCTCACTTTTCTTTTTTTCACAAAATCATTCAGAAAACATGCTATAGCCTGTCAATAATAAATGCTGATTTATGTTGGAGAGAAATTTGACCTTTGAAACAATTTTTGTCATAAAGCTTCGAATTTATAAAGTTGTCAGAATATTAAATGTGATTTCTTTAAAAATGCATCTTCATCAGCATTAAACAACAATTTGCAGAACATAATTTTTGTAAAAAGAAAAATCAATATCCATAATTGATACAAAAATGCACACAACCCTTTTTTTCCCTTGTTCTTTTATAGAAAAGCCAAACTAAACATCCTGCTCCTCGTATTATCATATTCCTTTAAAGAGGAGATCTTCTAAAAAGCTCCCTGAAGACATAATTTACTCAAGGTAACGGATTGACCGGAGGGGGCAAATCAATATGAGCGAGCGACTGTTTGTACACTCCGGCGGAGGCATAAATCTCTGTCCAACAACACCGAGTGCCAGCGCACAGTTACACGGGAGCAGGTTCAGAGCGCCTTCGCAGCTACTCAGCTGCATGAGTGATGGGGAAGCTGCCATCGCTTCCATATGGCCGCTGAAGCCATGTGTTGGGACACATATGTTTACTGTAAGCTGCAGCAGAGTGGATTGGCTCGGGGAAAAGAAATAAGGCGAAGAAAATGAAAGCATGGGGAAAAATTGAGAAGTGAGGCGAATAAGGTCAACGGGACGGCGAAGCGATGCAAAGTGTTTGTATCAGTGAGGAAATGAGCAGAGAAGACCAACAGTTTAAACCGTGCGTGACGATAAAGCAACATATCATAAAGTTAAAACCAGTCTGAAACCAATAGTTGTGCAGTTATAAGCAATTTGTTTTTCCCCAAAAAATATTTAGCATTCTAGCAACGGGGTGACGTCCTCGAAGGCGTCACCCATATACAGTATGTGACAAAACTATGAATGCCACTTTTGGGGTGAAAAAACTGGTGAAATGTTGAAGGGTTGAAACTGTTGCACCGGCCAAACATCCCACGATGTATGAACCCAAAGAGATTTTTTTTTCAGGAAAAGGGAACTCATTGGTTCAAAATACAATAAAGAAACTACATTTCACATATGGTGTGTTTTAGAAAATATAGAAATGTGGGTTCCTCGAGAAAAAGGTTGGGAACCATCGATCTAACGGTTATATATAGACAAACAATGAAGTGAAGAAAAAGTAAATTCCACAAAAGCAATTACTAATGAAATTGACTACAATCTCAGCATGAAGTCTTTTTTTTTAGGAAACCTTCTGGCGCAAAATACAGTGAAATGTCCAAAAATCTCCTATCATGCATGTTTTTACAAACTGATCATGACAGGATGGTTCAGGTAAAAAAAAAAAAAAGGATGTTTTCAATGATAGAAGGGAAACTATAAATTAAAGAGGAATAACACAGCAAAAAACTTTACAAATCTCTTTAAAAGACCTGATTTCTATGACTTGTGCTTTACATGATAACATTGTCAGTTGCAGTCTCACTATAGCTTTTACATTTTAACGTAAGTTTTTGGCAACAGATTTTAAAATACAGGAAATCCTACATTCAACCAAATCTGTGTGACGTTCATTCTGGAAATAATTGATGTCTTTCATCCAGTCAGCTGGTTATGTAGTTTTAATCACCATGCACTGGAGATAAATTGGAGCTCCTTGTGGTAGAAATAATTCAGCAGAATCCAGAATAATGAAGTAGATTATCTCATCGCCACCATCACGTTGCAGTGTATGTACTGAGGGTACTTCAACACTCTCCTGATAGAAGTTGTCATACGAACTGGAGTTTCCAAGTGACGACTGGGATTTCTGGGATTACAAAGTATTTCATTGTTGCATCAGCGTATGAAGAAAAAAAAAAAAAGTGTATTCCTACATTCTGCAGGGCAATATTTTATGATTTTCTTCTAACTATTGCAGCATATTCACTATAATCTGATTCCAAGTTTACTCCTACCATCAGAAAATAAGCAAATCTTCAGATTTTTATCAACTGTAAATACAGCCAGGTCTCTCAGGCAAGCCGGGAAAATAGTGCAACGACCGAGTCGTCTTTCAGTCCCTCCACAGACTGTCGCACTGCCGTCTGCTCAGAAACGCCGTGAGCCCGAGCCGGCTTCTGTCAGGTGAATCAAACACACTTTGGTGTGTCATTAAAAATAGCCTCGGTGAAGTTTTGGATGCACGCTAACTGGCTCAGTCTCAAACTGTTGTTATGTAACGAATCAGGGACTCGTGAAGTCATAAAAACACAACAAAAAAAAAGAATACAGAAAATACTTACAATCCTCCGTTGCAGCAACTCATAGTTTCTGAGAGTGAAGTAAACACAAGGACAGACTGTAGTTACAGTTAATAAAAAGTCAAGGTGAAGTGTCAGGTGCTGGTCTGGCACCAAAAGCAGTCAGGCTGCACGGCCATAAACCACTCTGACCTCCAAAATTTAATATTTTTTTGGTTTTATTACTGCATCAAGGGCAAAAACTATCTCTGGTCCTGGCACTGGTTGCACTAGTGGCATACTGTACAGAATGGAGGCAATCTCCCGAGATCCTGGGCTGAAATACACACACCACATCCATCTTCTTTCCTGCTCAGTCCACATTGGGTCGCGGCGGCCAAATGAGGTAAAACGCATCGCTGTCCCTTCGTTTAGCTCAGGGGCGTCAAAGACATTTTAGTTAAGGAGCCACATAAAACACAGAAATTTCATCTTGAGTGGGCTGGACCGGTTAAAAAAAGTAAAGAAACCGAACAATTTCTATCGGAAATTGCTACAATTTCAACATAAAGCCAATTTCAATTAAACATTCTGGTGCAAAATATATTAAAAAGTCTCAAAATTAAAAAAAAATAAAATCAAAAAACTCTCCTATAGCTGTTGCATTATTTAGCAAACTCACCCTGACAGCTTGGTTTAAGGTTGTTTATGGCCGTGACGATGGCCATCGGCAAGCCCCTCAGATTATAACCACCATCTTTAATCTGTGAAGGCCGAAATCGCACAATGTTCCTTTGGATGTCCGAACCACCAAGATGTAATCAGTTCATATCTGAGTGGGACAGATTGTGCTTGTAAAACTTATTTCAGTACATGTGAGAGGTATTGCACTAATGAGAGAGGGGGTGGGGGTGGTGGTGGTGGTGGTTGGGGGAGGGGGCATCATAAAACCTGCCGGACTGAAGGATAAAAAGGCAGAAAACCCAAACTTTTATATTGAAGGCAGTTCTGAATAAGTTACCACATAAAAGCAGAGACTGTAATAACAATTCCTGCAAAAAAAATTTTTTTAAATAAATAAAGCGGTACTCATGAGATTCACCCCCCAAAATTTGCATATATTGCCAGATTGAGACTTTGAAGTTAAATTTAAGACACGGGAACCACTACGAAGGCAGGAGTGAGGGAAATGGAGCGATCCAGGTGAGCAGACTCCAGTCTAAGTCGAACATATGTTTCAGTTCAAGCAGATCTCTTTTAAAGCAGCATTGATTACAGGTTTGTTCCGGGACGTGTTGTACCTGTGCAGCGAACGCTTTTGATAATGTAGCTCTCATCTCATTTTCCTTACTTACACTCCGTCTTCTCTGTATCTGGGATAACAAGAAGTGACATCACAGGGAATATCATTATGTATAAATGAGCCACCCACTGCCTCGATTTCCTCCATAAATTAGCGGGCGAACGAGAACAAAAGCTTTCAAGGAATGCGACGTCGAAAACCTTCCTTCTCACTGCGGCATGAGAGGAGCTAATGGATGGATCCGGACGAGCAGGAGGTCCAAGGTGAGGGCGAGCACACACACACACACACACACACACACACACACACACACACACACACACACACACACACACACACACACACGCACAATGATCGCATCAGGGGGTCCGAGCTGTAAAAACCAAAACTGCCGCCCTGCATCTGAAGGCGCCGAGATAAATGAGCACGCGACTCTCTGTTCATGCCCTTTGATTTCACTGCTGCGCCGCTCCAGGTAAACAGAAGAGGAGAGTGAGAGGAGAGAGGGCCACTGAGCATGTGATCACTTACGTTGCGCACATGCCAAAACATCCACTCACACACACAAATCAAGGGCAGAAAGGAGGCGGGAGCTTTGGGCAAATGCATCCTCTTGTGCAATGCACACAACCACATACACACACACTCACACACACACTGTCCATATTCCTCTGACACATTTATACGCATATGCCAAGAAGCATGCACACACACACACGCTTGCAGAATATCTACACATATGATATATACACATTGGCGTCTGACCCGCAGACCCACACACACACACACACACACACACACACACACACACACACACACAACTCATTCCACAATTGCATGCAGATATGCACGAATACCAATATGCATGCAGTCATACACTAACCCACAAAATCGACATGCATGCAGACACACACTCCACAGGGACCCACATGTATGTGCCCACACAAACACAAATGCGCGCACACACACACACACGTTAACCACACATTCAATCTAGATCTGTTTGTTTGAAACGCTATTAATTTTTTCTCAAATCACAAGAAAACAATCAAGAAGAGCACATGAACCTGTTGTGTATTTGCAGCTTGACATGCCACCATCACCAATAAACAAGAAGCTTTTATTTCCCCCTCCTCCCCGTTGGTCCCCAGTCGGCGACAGCGGCGTGATCAAACAGCTTGCTTCCGAGTGTGTGTGCGTAAGTGGAGACAACACAATCGGATTAAACACATACGCAGATAATAGCTTCCCTGTAACTGGGATTAAACAAGTCGCCCGGGGAGCCAATCGATTCTCCCCAACTCTAACCGGAAAAGTCTTGCGCTCCGACCCGCTGTCGAACACCGGCACCTCTTTGCTCTTCCTCAATCCACTCCCAACATCTGGATCACGACACGGTGGAGGTTTAATCAGGGGCAGGCATCGGGACGGGAGGAGAGAGTGCGCCGAATCCATTAAATATGGATTAGAGTGGTAATCGCCGGCGGTCGGGACAGGAGGGCAGATAGGGTGTGGGACCACTGCCAGGTGGGTGAGCTGCTGTGACATGAACCACAACAGGCTGAGAAAAGACGGGGACACGGAAAGATGGATGGGAGTGGCAGCAGTACCCTGAGCGTGCAAGCTCAGGATCAAGCAGTGACTTTTAGCGGCGTGCTCGCTTATTCGTCCATCTGCTTATGAGCAAACAGGAGAGCAAAAGGAGCAGGGACATGTGAATGAATACGACTCCGAGTTGTGATGAGCAGCGGGGGCGAGTGGGTGTTCGGGACGTGTTTGTTTGTGTGTGCGTGCCACGGAGGACATTTGCTGTGATAACGCTCGGCAATCCTGGGAATAAATGTGGGTTAATGATGCTGCAGACCAGATGTGTTTCACTCACAGCGTGGACGTTCTGCAGATGCTACTGGAAAGCAAATGGCAGCATTTTCATTTTTCTTTTTTTTTTGCGCACACCGACTGCTCTTTGTGTAATTTCTATGTGCAATAATGTGGGAGTGCTAAGTGCTCTGGTGATTACTGATTGGTCCACAAATGCTGGCTTGAAATTTGGTTTTGCAAGTTTTTATTGGTTTTTTTTTAGCAGATGCAACCGTTGAAACTAAAATCCTTGAGCAAAACTATATACAATGCAAGCATGTTGAGATTGACAATTTTAAGTCTAATTTTACCAGAAAGTCACCAGATTTCAAGGTTATATTAGTTAATAAATGAACCACAACAATACATGAAATAAATAATCTGTTTAGGTTTTGGGCAGAAAAAAACTGAGCGATCATAATAATGATTTTCTTTTTAAGTCATTCACACAGTCACACACTCCAGCTGTTTTGGGCTATTTCTGTTTTTAAAAAAAAATTTATTAGAAACTGTTTTACTTTTGTTTTTGTACTCGCATAGAATTTTCAGATATGTGCACATCAGAACGTATTTTTCTGATGACTTTTTTACTTTTAGTCAGACATATTTAAATACATATATTTCTATTTTCTCCACTTCACATTCTTCAAACTGGCTTGTTCCTTGTTTTCACGTCAATATGGTTGACTCACAGTAAAATATATCTAACGAAGGGCGAGGGCAGGATACACCCAGGACAGTCTCCAGTCAGTCACAGGTCAAACACACAAAGCTTTGCCCAGAGATCAAAACCAAGCGGAGGTTGATAAGTGACTCTCAATTGCTTGTAGGTGATTATTTCTGTGTGTTTGCCTTGTGATGAACTAGCAGGTTGTAAATTGTGTGTCTTGTCCTTGAGTATTGTCTGCTTAGATCGGGATTCCAGAGACTGAATTGTATAAACTGGAATGGCTGGCGAACAATATCGCATCAGTTTCAACAAGAGTCTTGGACAACAGAGTATTGGCATTTCAATAAAATTGAACATTAACTTCATTTACAGTGGATAAACACTCAAAAAACATAATTTAAAAAGATGTGAAACCCCACCTGATATAAAGTCCTCTGTGTCTGCAAAGATAGGAAAAATCTACTACTGTACATTAGATTTTTTTTTGGCACCAAGGGTCCCGATTTGTCCGAAGCTTGCTGTACTTCAAGCGACGCCCTCGGCGGAGTTGTATTTTGTAGATGAGACCGTTCACGGGGCATTCTGCACGCCAAAGACTCCATCTCAAAGGCCCCCCCAGTCGGTGGAGGATCAAAGCCGCTCAATAGCTTCCCTGGACCATCATCTTAAACCACGTTTCCTCGAGAATCAAACGCTGCTCTGTCGCACTTTCCTCACGCGCTCAGCGGGAAGACCGAAACGTGAAGGGCTGATTAAGGAATGTAGGGTTTGATATAGGATCGGGAGAAAAACACAAAGTAAAGCTGTTTTCTTGTCAAGATAAGAGGACGAAAAATGACGCTTTGAGCGATTACCGCTCATCGTCTTAAGCAGCTGTTGTTGTGGTGTTTGCTCTTGCTCGATATCTACGGGGGAAACAAAAATTAAAGATTTCACAGGTAGACGGAATTGACGGAGAGACGATCAAACTTGACTGGTATGAAACAGCCTCGTCTCAAAGGCCAACGTGGAACCTTTGTAGGATGTTTGAAGGCGGCGGTGTAAAAGTCAAACCAGGGGAACAATGGCAGACGCACCGGCAGCATCGCAGATAAATTGAACGCGAGACACGGAAATAAATTTCTGAAGAAATTGAAGAGTGCTCTTTCTTCTCATCCTTAAAGCCACGTAGGAAAACCCTGCTGCCAGCAATATAGGACCCGTACTAATAAAGGAAGGAGCCTTTTGGAGTTGATCAATCAAAGCATTTGGCTGCAGAGCAAACCAGAGGACGGCTTATTTTTTCCGCTCTCTCTCCCTCTCTCTCTCTCTCTCTCTCTCTCTCTCTCTCTGGAGGAGTGTGTCGCTCCATCCTGAGAGGCTGCATTCATTTTCACAGTGGGCCTCTTTTTTTGTCTCTGCTGCTCTCTTCCTCTTTCACACCCATTCAATCATCTCTATTCTCTTGGGGTTTGTGTCTCCCTCTCGCTCTGGCTGATAATATTCCTTCACTTTCTTCCCCCTCATAAACAACAGCATCCCGGTGGGGTCAGTCCATCTGCGAGGGACATTAAGCAGCCACTGTGACACCAGAGCAGTGCGGTGTCAAGCACCACTAAAGGTTAATTCCGTCCATTTCCACGCTGCAGACTAAAGTCTTTGATGAGAGCCAATTTCCCTTTAAAGAGATGATCATGCAGTTTAGAGGAACAGATGGCACCAGGAGTGGCTGGCCTAATCTGAATCTCCTTCTTTGTTACCATGCCTGTCAACCTCATGCAGTTTTCAGTTGCAGTTCAAATGGAGCTAATTCTATTTTTTATAGCCCCCACAGATCACAAATTGACCCTGAGGGACTTTACAGTCCCAGCCCTGAGGACCGTTTGGCAGATGAGGACACCATGGGGAATGGCTTCTGTGGATTTAAACTGTCGCTAATCACAAATGACAATCAGCCACAGGTGTCATCAGACCGAAAAAACCAACACCATGCGACTGATACCAGGCTGTAGATCATCAGAAAGAAAGACGAGGTTAATTTGACATCATATGCATTTTGTTTTCTTTATTCTTCCAAGTCTTCTCTGTCGAGTCTGCCCATGAATCAGCCATTCCCATATTTGACTCAGCATGCAAGCATAGCGGGATACGTCACGAAAACAGTCACAAAATACAGTTTGCAAAAATAAATTGCAAAGCGTCATTGTTATTTGTCGAGAAATTGCAACTTTGGCGTCCAAATCAAGAACCAGGACGAGCCCCCAGGAGGCGCTTCTAGAGAGGTTTGTGGCTGAAGCTTGTCAAATTTGTGCTGTATCTTTGAAGTTTGAATAATAATACGAAGGGAGCCTATAGTGTGTATGTGTAACTCCCTCCTTGACTGATTAGTTTTGAATTTGTCGATGATTGTACACTTTTCTTAGCTCGTTCATTTTCGTGTAGCGCTCAGCTCTGCCTTCTGCAAGAATCTCCTTTAGTTCTCTCATTTGTTTTTTTATGTTTATTGTAAGACACTTATCCTTGTCATTGTTACTAAGTAGTTTTTTGTTGTTTTTGCAGCAGTTTCTTTCTGTGATATTTGGAAAAGCCTTGAGTTTAAAGTTAAAAAGAGAACAAAAATAGATAACCAATTCTTTTTTTCCCAAATCGAGCCAGGGTCATAACGATTGGAGAGATTTTCTGAAAATCCAAATATAGTAGTACTAAAATCATCATCACAGACTCTGCTTCCAACAATATGAGATAAGCCCACGGGAGTTCTTGGAATAGTGTAATAGTTTTATTCCCTCAAACTTTAAATAGTAGCCCTTGTAGAAAACTGCAAGGAGTTGTCGCCCTCTTGTACATTGGCCAAAAAAATATCACAAGTAATGAAAAGTTATAGAACACCTCAAATTTCCGGTTTTGAAAACACACAAAAAAAAACCCTTTGTGGGGTTGATAGGGTCACGAGATTCGACTCGACAAGTGTATTTTACTTGTTTTCTTCCCGTCGCTCGACTTCCTGAACCCGCAGCCTGGGAAGTCTTCTCCTCACAGCGAGAGCTCAGATTTGCTCACTTCAAACTCCGTCAGGCTCATTTCAAACTCCGTCAGGCTGTACTCAGGGCGGTTGTCCTCTACACTCCTTGTCATGCAAACTGCTGACTCTCTGGAACTCGTCTTTCAATTCTGTTGTGGTTTTTGGCTCCGTCAAGAACTCATCCTGTCCGAGTTTTCTTCAGCTCCCTCTCCAATGCATGAAGTGATTTTTTTATTTTTTTTTTACTTTCAAAAGGTAACGGTAAAATGTCCTTCTTTTCTTATATATTGTTTTTTTGTTGTTTTTTTTCCCCACCACTGGTCTGAATTCAGTCGGATTAAGTGGGCTTCAGTAATCGACATACTGTATGACACGTAAGTACTGAGGAAAATGAAATCAGAACACCTGTGAGCGTTGTTGGAACTTTCAAGATATAGTTTATTGCCATTGTTGCAAGAAATCCATTACTTGTCCCCATAAAAGGCCTTTTTATGACCTAGAGTAGACATTAATATTCAGTCGAACTTTCTTTTATATTGCAATTTATCTTTTATCATTTATGTGAATTGAGTCCTGTAATCCTAAGATTGATGTTTTACTAAAGATTGAAAAAAATTATGTTTCATCCGTTTCAAACAAGAACATCAAAAATAATTATACTTCTAAGTCTGATAAGATTTTGTGAATTGCATTTTCTTCAGTGGATCCGTGTAAGGTCCTGAAAAGAAGTTGAATTGTCTAAACATGTAAAATCCCAAACTACCAGGCTTCACGCCATCACAGAGCGACACTGAGCGATACCCTTATAGGCCCCGTTTACACATTTCAAGTGAAAACGCAGAGTTTTTATTCTTTCTGAAAACTATGTTCATTTACACGGAAATGGCAAAAACGATGTAGTCAGCATGCCATGTTTGTTTTTTGTAATGAAACCGCACTCGCACAATGCGTGCAGAGAACAATATGCTATAAACACTAGCAATGGCGAGTACACAGACATTCGTATGGACGGACGACAAAGTTGGATTGCTATTCAACTATGAAACTACCAAGGGAATATGGACACTCCGGACACCGCCATCTTTGTTATTGTACATCCACTCGCAGAATTTTCATTCAACGTTTCCATCGTCTCCATTGAGACTGAGCCCGAGTGTTTTGCAGAAAGTTGCGTTTTTGAAAGGTTCTACCTTGGGAGCCATTTTCAAAAGGATTAATTTTCAGTGCCTCTGACCACCGTTGTCGCGTGAGTGAAAACCCAAAACGTAACCAAAGAATTATGTTTTCACTTGAAAACACTATGTAAATGGAGCTGCTTGGAAATCTACTTTATCGTCAAATGTCTCTGATTGTAACGAGAACTGCAGATGAGGAACCATTAGCTTCACAAGCAGTCAGCATACATTGTGTTGGTTAAGTGTCTGTTGTTTGTCTGGTTGTTTTGTCTCTTTGCTGTCCATCAACTCCATCTGCATGTTCTCCACTTCTTCCTCCACTTCTTCCTGCTACACGGAACTTTTTGGTGTTTTGGTCCATCAGTGTTTAATTTGAACGTTAGTTGCAGTGAGATGTTGTATGTGGCACTACGTAAGGAAACCTGAATTAAACTGAATTCAGTACTAACTTTCTGAAAGCTTTTTGAGAACTACATTCAAGTAATAAGGCAGAAAATCAACATGCAACTTGCAAATGCTGAGACACCAAAGCATTCTTATCACAGTCAATCGCAGATGCATTTGAGGTATAAGATTGTGTTGGCTGTCACGGTATCTTGTACTGCGGTGCAGTAAAGTCCCCGGTGAATCGCCCTGCCCATATTCTTCCTGTGTTAGTGCTGCTGTCTGCTCCTCGGCATTATTTCTGAGCAGTAAAATTCTTTTTCAATGCAGCAACATAAAACTCCCTTTTATCAGGAGGAGACATCTCGGAAGCAGCCCTCAAACAACCTTCAGTGTTTGCGCAAAAAAGCTGCGAGACATATTCATAAAGTGCAGTGAAACATAAAGATGTGAAGGTCGGGGTGATGGATACAAGTACTTTTTTTTTTTTCCTTACAAACGATTGCCCCGGCTCTCCTCCTGTCTCAGACTGGTAGTTAGAATAGACTTTTGATTATTAGAATTTACCAATCTTTCTGATGTATTCCTAACCTTACAGATAGAAATCTTTTCAAAAACCGACTCTGGTGATTTGAGACTGGATGGGGAGAGAAAAAAAACTGTTATGAGCAAAAACGCATTAAGTTCATCCAAAGTCAAAACGGTCTGAGTAGCAGAGGGTTTCCGTGTAAAGCTGCGAGGTTAGAAAGTCATAAATGAGCCATTTCTGCACGAATTTCGCAAGAGTTATGAAAAATACCCACTTCATTTGGCTAATTCATTCTGCCCAAGCTTCATAAAAGCTCCGGCTTTGACCACAATTTCAATCTTTTATAGCGTGTTTTCCTGAGGGAAGGGACGCCTTTATGACCAGCGTGAAAAGGTGGAATTAAAAAGCCCAGCACTTTTTTATTTAGGGGTATACAATGCCTATGAAAATTATTGTCCTCTTTTTCATTGCTTCAGTAAATACAAATCATGGTCACAGCAACTGAGAATTTTTATACAAGAATAGTAAAAAGTCAAAATGGGCATCCACAAAGCGATTTAAATTAATAAAAAGTATTCAGTATACTGTTTAAAAAAAGAATAAAAACAAAGCTTGTCACAGTGCAAACCTCACAGAGCTTTGCCTAATGGAGTAAAACTGCAGCATCTACATCGACTTAAACTGGAATAATGTTTGATAATCATTTTACATTATGTATTTCAATTCATCTGTAATTCTTAAATCATTCAATCATTCAATCCCTCAACAAGATTGTGAACAGGACGATCATGAACATAGAATCTAGAGACCATACTTCTATTTTTCAGCCATTTGTTAAAAGAAACGAAAAAGCAACATGCCTCCACCCATGTTTCGACACCTGGTTTATGCAACTTGCAGGAAGCTGGACTGAATGCCAGCAGACTCAGGGTTCGTCCTTGAACAGTCGTCACTACATGGTAAATAGATTTCTCTTATATAGTCCATCACAAGGCAAACAGAGAGACACACAACCACACACTCACAGCGATGGATAAATGACTGTAACAAGCATGAAAACACATGCAAGCACAGGGGGAACATTTCAAATGGCCCTCAGAAAGGCTCAAAAGTGATGAACCGGAGGGGACTTTTCATTATAAGGTGAAAATGAACAGCCATCACACCACGACTCAATGTACAGTATATATTACTGCCGTTCTCGAAAAGGTCTCTCTCATAAGTACAAAAACCAGGCTTTCTCCATCCGCCCCGTCATTACGTATTTCTTCTATAGCACTTCATCCGACTCAGAGCTGCAGGATACCTTTTCAGGGGAAACACAGAGACAGATGATCACACAATCACATTCACATCTAGAGCAGTGCCATGTTGGGACAGTAAGAGCAGAATGTACATTCATCTACCTATGGTACTGGGTGTCACGGGGTAATTGGCACCTGGACTATTTATCGGGCAGGCGTTCCAACAGGAAGGAGAAAACAGTTTTTGTGAGCTGAGGCGTGGAAAAGGCCGGATGTTTTGGAAAAATGAAATAAAGACAGAGACTTTCATTCACCAGCAGGCAGCGTGTTTTCGTAAAGTATTCTGGTGTAGCATCTCAGGGGCTGAAAGCTTTGGTTAGGACTTTGCAGGGGACTGAGAAAAGACGTTTGAGTTCATTTAGAAAACCTCAAGCGAGGAAAAACAGCCAAACTCCACATATAACGAAACCCCCAATGTCCGGACTTGAATTTACACGCTGCACCACCCGCTGTCATGTCAAACTAAATCAGCATTTTAGTGAAATCATACGAAAGAGAAGTTTATACTGAGTGATCCTCTTTCGCAAAACCAATCAATGAATACAAGCTTCATGTGAGAAAATGAGCGAATATGCTGATTATCAATAAGAAGTCTCAACAAACGTCCAGAAGCAAAGAAAATCTTGTCGCGGCATCGTGTGTTTATTTGATTCCGGATACCAGCTCTGTTGTTTCCCAGAAACAAATAAAAAACAGAACTGATCTGGAGTGTTGTTCTGCATGACATGTTTCCTGTTTACGATGAACATCTGATGTCATAACTGGAGCAGAAAATAGTTCCCGACAAACACAGCATTTACCACATACGGCGCTCGGATACATTTGGAGTTTGTTTGACAGCTTTAAACCAAGAGCATTACAATGAAGCTAAAAGGTTGGCTCGGCAAAATCAAAAGGTTCTTGGATCTCATTGCCCCAAACGTAAGACTGCAAAGTGAGAGGAGAGAAATACACAGCTTGTACAGAGTATAAACGGTAAGATGTAGAAACATAAGGCCATGCAGTGTGTAATGGTTAGTACTATTGCTTTAGCGTGGAATACCTCCAATAACTTGAATTCCTGAACGTTGACCGAACACAACAATGATTCATCATCACGGCCATCAGTCTTCTAAAACGGCTTCATTTGATTCAGGGTAGCGCTGGGATGGATGTGTTGCCGGCTGAATATGGGTGAAGGCAGGGTTTACCCTGGACAGATCATCAAAGAGCAAACACAGCAAAAGA
This sequence comes from Lipophrys pholis, assembly GCF_963383615.2. Taxonomy (NCBI): domain Eukaryota; kingdom Metazoa; phylum Chordata; class Actinopteri; order Blenniiformes; family Blenniidae; genus Lipophrys; species Lipophrys pholis. The sequence continues at coordinate 27,308,807 of NC_137639.1, read as the reverse complement.
AGACTAACACACACTCAGATTTATACCGACCGGTATCAGACTCTACTAACAGCACCAACTGGAGACAGCATGGTGGAAATCGGTGATATAATGACTGCGAAGCATCACGCACCAGTAACGCTGTACTTTGCATGCCGGGCCACTAGTTGGTGCTGTGCTTTTTTTTCCCCGAGGATGATGAAGTCATGACGAACTCGTACTCGCTGCATTCACCGATTTCACTGGTTAATGTCGATATTTACTCTGCAGCACGAGGGCTGACGAGCCAATCAGAGGCAGAGTAGGGCGGGATGTGACGAGGCAAATATCGCTAACCGATAAATTACACCGAAATTATGTGACAATGAGCAAATATTATGGGAATATTTTCAAAAATAAGAGTCGTCTTACATAAAACTGTTTCCAAACAGTTTCTGGCATGCTTTAAAAGAAGGCAAAAATGGAGCGTGCACCCACTTCTTCAAGGACCAATACACAACTCAGAGATGGAGATTTGTGGGGTTTTTTAATTGGCTGATTCCCTTTGAATGACTTTCAGTGCGAGGTTGTGACAGTCATATAGTGGTTAGCACTCACACCTCAAGAAATCCATGGTTTGAGTTCAACAGAGGCCTCGATGTAAGACGATTTTCCATCTATGTTCCTGAGGCACTCCAGTTTCCTCTCACAGCTGAGGTGAAATAGTGACTCCAAATTGCCCACAAGTATAAGGAAAAAGCAATTAGTCCTTCATAAATGCATTTTTTTCCTGAATTTCTATTGAAGGAATTTCACATTACAGTGATACAGAAACTTGCAAATGATGAAATTGCCCTCAGTGCAGATTGTTGCAGAAGAGAAGTATGAGTAGGAGAAGCTCGGGGATGAGCCTACAGTAAGACAGTAAGAGGAAAAAAAAGAAAGAAAAAAAAACGCCTTTAATGGTACAAATTTGATAACTTTAGATAATCTGTGAAAAAACTGAAGGGAAAAGTAATCCCCTTTCTTTCTCCGGCTGCTTCGCTCAATTTAATTCATCCGTAAATCACACCAGCACCACTTCTCTCCCTCTCTCTTTCCCTCCCTCTGTGCTCATCCACTCCTTCTTTTCCCCTTGTCTGCAGTCTCCGATCACATAAACAGCGAAGCGCTGCAGGCTCTTGCAGCTACAGTTTCACTCGCTGGGGACCAGACAGTCAACAAGAGGAGCGTACGGGCGTGCACGGGCAGGCTTTAATGATATTAATCCTCTGCAAATTCACAGCCAGCCGAGGGGAAGATCTCCTCAGAAATGAGGAGCCTCTCTTAAACAGTGTTCAGGAGGCGTGGAGAGCTGACCCACCGCTGCCGGCGCTCCCAGGCCACCTCTCCCCCCGCTTTGCTTGAGATGAAAAACTCAGCTTTTTTTTTTCTTTTTTAAAATGGAGGTGAGAGAAAAATAAATGAATGCATAATTGTTAAGAAAAGTTAGGATCAGTGAAAGGTTGGAGCCACAAAGAAAAACAACACATGCCTATTTACGAGAGAACACACACGGCAATTCAGATCGTCCAGAGTCTGACTGGAGGGTTCACCAACGGGCTACAGCAGCAGGATTGACCTACATTTCAAACACACACACACACACACACAAAGAGGCGCAGAGGCATACACAGACAAATGCATGTGTATCCGCTGCCGATCTTTTTCATTCCTGTCTGGGCGGAAAAGCCTCTGAAAAAAAACAAAAACAAAACATCTGGATCAACATGGGACACTAAAAGTACCAGCTTGAAACCGGGGCTGAGAGAATTCGATTCGGGAGGGTGTCAACTTTTCCACGCAAGGTGACCAACTTCCAGTTAATGGGGAACTGTGGGACACACACTTTCACACACTTTGGCAGGGTGAAAACATGTTCGGGCAATAAAATAACATTTACTAACATCTAAGAACTATTACTTTTTTAAGTACCATTCTGATATATGCAGTGGTGCCTGATTCCAGGTTCTCCTTGGCTCTTTCTTTGAGGAGTTTCCATATTCTCCTTGTAAATTTAATTGTTCGTTGGTCACAGGTATGAATGCATCTAGTTGCCATTGGGTGTCTTTCTCTGCGTTTGCCCTGTGAGTTCCATTCTAAGCTGGTATTGACTTCAGCCCCTCCGCAACCCTCACATTGATATTGCGGGTATATAAGATGAATGAGTGAATTAACTATTAAGTGCTTCACAGATTCAAGGCCTGATTATCTCTCCACTGTTGCACTAAAACTAAAAGCACAGCCAAATAAAAAAAACAAAACAACACCATTATGTAGAGAACCGTGCCACGCTTGAGCAAAAGAGAAATATATACTTGGGGCGCGTTCACAATCCATGAGCCGTGTTTCTTCTTTACTTCCTCTCTGGTTTGTTTCAGGCAACAGCGCCACCAAAACCAGCAGCTGGTGTAGTTGTGTGTTGCAGAAAAACCATTTAGTACAGCACATGCACAGTGGCGGCATTTTAGAAAAGCTGCATTTATCCTCCGTCTACATGGAGATAGAGCATTTTCAAAAAGTTCCACCTTCGAAGTCATTTAAAAAAAAAAAAAAAAAAAAAAGTATATTTTCAGTGACTTCAAGCACCGTTGTTGTGTAAATGGACGCCCTAAACACAAAGAAAGTTTGGTGTTTTCAATTGAAAATGTATTAAATAATCAATGTAATAAAAAAATAAGTTCCTATATATCGAATAAACATTACGACTCTCGAATCTGGAACACATTTGAGACATTGACAGAGGAGATCATTTGGAAGTATCCTGCTTTTGAATGTTTCTAAGATTGGGTAGGTCCAACGATGTTTGGCTTCACTGCAATTGTTCGGGAAATAAAGTCCAAAGGGGGGAGGAGTCCCCATCCTGTTTCACACATATCACGATGAATCTCAAATTGCACATGCAAGGATATTTTCCAATAGAGCATTGGATGATTCAACCGTTGAGCTGAAGAATAGAGAAAGGAGTTTATATTTACTGTCTAAAGAATAAACGACAATATTCTGTCCAAAACCAAGCGACTTGTCCTGAAGCGTCGGAGGGAGAGCTGAACGGTGTCACCTGGGTCTCCATCCTGACAGTCCGCTGGCTCACACTGCATTGAAAACAAGTCTTCACTTGCACCAATCCTGTTGTCACTCCCTCCCACTCGTTACTCGCTGCCTTTGAATCCCCGCAACATTTCTCATCTTCCTCAAAACTGAGTTGAACCTTCATTTTGACAGAGTGGGAAGATCAAATGGATGTCACGGGAGCCGCCTGACACGTATAGACCCAGACTTCCGAGGAGTGTTTTAAGAGAGGCAGAAGTGCTAAGGAGTACAAGGTGTTTACTTCAAAGGAGACGAGAAATTTTAAACCGCAGCTCCAATGGAAGTAGGGGGCGATGGGTAAAATTTTAATAAATAAACAGGATGAAATCATCTATGAATCTCACAAAAAGGCATATTCTACTGAGAATAAAACACAGAAAAGTTTCACGGTGGACAATGAAGTTAGTGTCTCAAAAAACCTGGAACCAGCTCCCAAGGTGGAACTTTTTGAAAACAGTCTTTTTTTGAAACGCTGCTACTGCACATGAGCACTACGGCCGTAGTAAATGGTTCTGTCCATGTGTGAGAACAATTCACTCATAACAATAAATACGATTTGTGCTCTTCAGGTTTCAATTTAACAGCACTTCTATAATAAAGTGTACATTTACCTCACCAATCTGGATCACAGGTGAAGATACTTTTTATTTCTTACAAACAACCGATGCCAAGTGGACCAACACGAAGACGGACAGTTTAAGAGGAGCTTCATATTTACAGCGCACTTTGTTCTCTGTGTGGATACATCAGCGATTTCATTACATTAAAAACAGCATCCACTACTGGCCCTACAGGGAAAGTACATTGTCTTAAGTGTTGCTTCTGTGTAAACGGACATCGTTTTCAAAATGCTTCTAAAACGAAAACGCAAAAACTATGTGTTTTTTCTTGTGATGGTGTGTAAACAGAGCTAACGTGATTTCTGACCATGGAGCTTAAGATCTGCTGTTCCTCATCAGACTACAACTCCTTATTTTTCCCATCTATTCTGTTTTGTTCTTTTCTCTTGTTTTGTCTTGAACCAAACGACTATCACCTTCCAATTTGGTTCAACTTGATTTCTCTGCCTGCTTAGGAGCTTTTCCTCTCTGCTGCCCTTTCTTACAGGATTGTTCAGTTTTCTTATACAAACTGTATTTTAATTGGCGCAACAGTAATACGACTGATTAAATTCCCTCTGCCTTTCAGGCACGGTTAGCTGCCGTCGGCTCCAGCTCTCCCTAATTGGATGAAAATAGATAACGGTTGGACGGATGAACGTTAACCATCATGTAGCATGAGCGCTACTTGTAACTGCAGCCTGTAATCATCGGGGAAATGAGAAGGCCATCGCAGTCCCACGTTAATCTGATGTCGGATTCTCGTCACTCAACAGTTTCATTCCATGCTGTTTATTATCAGAAAAAAGATCTGGACAACAAGCGAGTCATGCTGGATGGATGGTGGTCGTGCACAGTGTCCAACAAAAACAACGCAAAGTCTGTCCGCGGCGAAATCCTTTCCCCACCACCCCCATCGTCATCGTGTAATTAGGGTTGTAAATCAGTCGGTGCCGTCTATTAACTATTTGATTACACTCCGTGAAACACTTGCTGGGACCATTTTCAGCCGCTGATAAATTGGACAGTTTTACTGGTGAATGAGGACGTTGTTAGGGCAACATGGACGTGTGTGTAAGACTCACTCCAGAGAAGCCACATTGCATATACGTGTGCCGTAAAGAGGGAAGACTGGAAGAGTGTGACGCATCGATGCATTTTATAACGTTTGAGCGGCAGGAAAGAGGCGTGTTTGGAGAGCGGGGGAGTGCTCCCGTCTTTACAGGTGAATACAGATTCTTAGCAGGACTTTACTTTCTGCTCTGTTGCAAGAAATGCAGCAAAAACGAATTAAAGGAATTTAAACAAAGGGGGTGATAACAGTAACTTTTTGGATTGGACAGTCCGTAAAAGCAAACCGCATAATTAACTGTGTGACAGTCAAACATATTCCCATTGTATAGAGGGCGGCGTGTACGGTTGCAGGTAACCGGGCAGGGGCTCCGGCATGTACACTCATCATATTATCTCTGTTGCTATGACGACAGCTGTCAGGAGCCCACAAATGGGGTTGGCGGAGATGCGCGGAGGTGGAGGTGGAGGTGGAGGAGGGGGCAGCTCCAGCTTTGACTGACAGATGTGACAGCTATATAATCCGGTCAGCCATGCTTTCAGGGAAGCACTCGCTGCAACACACACAAACACACACACACACACACTCTGTGAGGCAGGTGTGCCCAGCTAAAGGAGGGCTCGGCCGGCCTGTTCGCTCCACAGCCGCTGACAAGAACTTCTTATGACACACCGTAGCAGAACGCCGAGGGTCTTTGTAGGCAGCCATGTCGCTTGTGTTATTTCTCGTTTCTTGTTCCAGCCGCCGCCGAGGAGCGAGACAGAAGTCTGATAAATATATGATGCATCGTCCAATAAATACTTGAGGGAGCCACTAAACTCTAACTGGCTACCAGTCAGAGAATGCAGCTTATATGCCAGTGAGATAAGACCTAAGCGCTGAACTATCCCACAGGGAATGTTTAGCCTTTATTGCTCAATCACTACTAGATTTATCTCCTCTTTTCCGCAGGTTAAAGGGGATGGAAATCCATCCAATAATGTAATAGCAACTTGTTTGTCTCATCAGTTTTAATAAAAGCTCCAAACCCCATGGAAAGAAGAAGAAGAAGAAAAAAAAAAAAGAAATCCTGGAGAGTTGATGAAATGCACACTGGCAGGTCTGCGAGTAAATTAGCAATGTCATTCAAATAAAAGTCGGATTTCCCCAGATGCTACCCAAGAGCTGCAGTCGTACGGGTGGAAATCCATCAAACGGGCCAATTTATCAACCGACAGCAGCCACTGAAATCATTAAAAAATGCACCTGCGTGACTTCTGGGGAGTTTCAGTCAAGGTTGGCTGTCTGCAATAAAAACTTGCTCTGTTTTAATTTTATTTTATTTTTTTCCCTCTTTCTCACCCCACCAACACACTCAAACACACCGCAGTCAGATCATTGTTCCCAAGAGGTTGTTGAAAGTAATTTTGGGAAACAGGAAGTCCCTAAATCGAGGCAACCCAGAACAAAAACCAAAAGAAACCCGCAGACTTGACGACACCTAACAGCCTGTGATCATCAGGGTTTTCTTTTCTTTTTTTTTTTTAAATTGAAAAGCAAAGAAGAGCAAATCTGGAGCGTGCAGCGGCGTTCCCGCCGCCGACTTCTTGGCACAGCTGTAATTCCTCAAAACTTCCTCATGAGCGCGGGCACATGCCAGAAAACGTGGTGAAAAGTGGGCATTTTTCACTGCTTCCAGTAAAGAAACAGCCCATTCTGTTCCTTCCTGTGTGTGTGACCGCCGGGTCTTTCAGTCGGAGCCCTTTCAGGAAAAAAATGAAGCAGGAGAATGTAAACAAGGAAGTGATGGATGACATTTTCCGAGGCTTTGTCTTGCAATTAGTTGTGGTTCAAGTGCTTCAGAACCCCTCAACATCTTTCAGATGTTTATTTTTCTCCCCTCGCCCCCCATCTCCTTAATGACACAGGTTGTTTTTTTTTTTGTTTTTTTTTTAAACATTCAGCTGTTCCAGTTTTACCAGGTGTACAATAATTCTGCAGTCTGTTAGATGCATCAAGGTCACGGCAACGTTTATATTTCCCAAGGGACAATTAGAGGTACATTTTGCAGTACAAGATTTTGCAGTAAAAAAAAATAAAACGTAGCCCTCCTGTTGATATGTTGGCAGATCATAGTTTACAGTCTGTCTTGTGTTTGTCTCTCTCTCGGCGAGTACTATGACATCACAAAGTACTCGGGAATCTTTTTATGAGTCCGAGTTCTGGTATAGAGATCGGTGCATCCCTAGTTTAAACAGATTTTTATTTACCTCAGTGTAACTATTACCACATGTCCTTAAATACACCCGAACTCACAGTTCTTGACACACAATGTGTTCCAACACGTGTGTCCAGCACTTGTGCGTACATGGACAGTTAGTGAATCTATAATGGACAAATGTAAATATATCCGAGCCTGATTTAGTTATTTCATGCGAGCATGAATTGCTTGTTACTAAGGGATATTCCACGTGGTGGTGTCCGTCAAGCCATTCGCTTCACTGTGTTTATCTCTATGGTTATTGTGATGTGGTTGGATCGTTGCATATTTAGTCGGATGTAAGTAGCGTGACCAAATGTTCTCGTCCTGTAAAGTTTTTCTTTAAGGAAAATTTTTTTTTCTAAGATATATAAGATATACAAGTTATCATTTGTTATATAACTTTCTATACTTTTTATAATCTTCTTTACATACTACTTTGAATATATTAGAATACATTCTTTTCAACAATTTAGTCTTAAGGCGACACCAAATTTCTTTCTTAAATCAAAATATGTTGACTTTATAGCTATAATATAAACCTTATGACAATACATGTTTAACATTATTTTGTGTGTTTCTTTTCAGAATTACATTAGATAAGATAAGATTGGACTTTATTAATCCCACATGGAGAAATTCAGTCATGCCAGCAGCTCAATTGCACTTAGAGACAGACAGGATTGTTGCACACAAGAGAATAGACTATGTATATATACGAATACATAGATCCCATTATAAGATATCTATAATTTGTTGGTATTGAGTTGTTATTAATTGTATTGGTAAGGGTTTATTTGTGGTGCTTTTCTTAATTACTTTTGCTTGTGTAATGTTCTTACAGAAAGTTTGTTCATGCTCTCGAAAACCTACACACTTTCTTATATATATATATATATATAATTTTTTATTTTATTTTATTTTTTCCCCCCACCGGAATAAGAGCAAATTGCTGGATCGAAACACAAATAAAAGAAGAATATTTCTGCATCCTGCCAAGAAATAATAGGTGACATTTTCAAAGTGGCCATGTGTGAAACAGGATTTGCATGTGAGCAGTCGGGGTGACGATGAAGATAAATGTAAGCAGAAATCTCACCGTGGAAATGTCAATGCAAACACTGTGGGCTGCACCAAGGTGCGTGCAGGGAAGACAGAGGTCAACGTAAACACGTGTCACAATCAATCAGACAAGTCACCAAAGACATGAGGTCAGGTCAGTAATGTCACGACCGGTTTGCCTCTCGTAGTGAGTCACATGTGACGTATAGACGGAGGAGGCATGTTAACCGTCGCGCCACAGGAAGCGCCTTTGTTTGGTCAGTCGGGCGTCAGAACTTAACAAAAAGCTTACAATAAAAAGCCGGCTGACACGTTAACGGGGAATTCAAATGCGGATTAAGTGGGTAAAGATGTGGGGTGTTTTTCTGGCACTTTCTGCACGTCTGCGGCGGATGAAGAAGGGCGTAGTGAGAAGAGCCGGTGGCAGCGCGGCGAGAGGTCACACGTGCCATGATGAATTACAGTAGCCGGGGTTTGCCTTTGCTGCGTGTTCATTAATGAGGCCTCTTAGGGAAGTACGCTGCTTCAACACAAAAGGACACATCAACACTACATCAATTTTCACCCGCCGTGTGCAGTGCGTCTGCGGTGTTTGGGATCTAATTGTGCGCTTCTCGCCATCGAGCGCAGCTCGCCTAATCTTAAAAAAAAAATTAAGAAATTTAAAATGCTAATTTGCATATTTTATGTGCGCAGTCTAATTTGATCAGAGCCCTTGTGAGATTGGGGGGAAGAAAAAAAAACTACAGAAGGAGATTACAGGCACTCTCAAAGACTGCTTTATTTTACTCTGAGAATGAGACTCCATTATTAAAATTTGTGCTCAAGCCGCTTCTCCGCACACGTGTGTAAATAGAACATTTATCTGTTACTCCGCAGGCAGATGCCTCACTGATGGTCTGAGCGCACACACACACACACACACACACACACACACACACACACACACACACACACACACACACACACACACACACACACACACACACACACACACACACACACACACACACACACACACACACACACACACACACACACTGCAGCATCAGTTCACCGCATGTTCCTCGAAAATTACATGACTAAATTCAACAGGGTCAGCTGAATATAGTTGTAGAATACGTCCATCAAACTCACACGCATTCACTCTTATACATATTTAACGCATTAATGCAAAATAATTCAGTGCTACGCACACATCATCCGCCCACCGCCTACTAACCTGACCACGATAGATGGCGAGGAAACTGAAGCTGGTTGGTCGTTCAGACAACAGCCTCTCTACACGGTCATTTCAAACACGTGAATCGTTTCCCTGCTTGTTTAAAAAAAAAAAAAAAAGCTGTGTATTGATGTTTTCGAAGTATATTCAAAAGACGTTATGCACTCCTTATCTTCAGCTCCCTTTGTTAACATTTATCGACTCTCCTGCAAATAAGCCTTGTTTGATTAATGAGCTCCTCTTGAACAGAGTCGCTGCAGATTGTCCTCAGCCGTTTTCCTCCTACGTGCGACTTCACGTAGTCAATCTTTCATTTTCTTTACTTTTGAAAGTAAAGAAAAGGAGAAAGGTCACTGGTGTGTGAATCATGTCAACCTCGTCTTGTGCAATTTTGTCATTTCTCCCCGTTTCTTTCAACTTAATGAGTTTATGACAATCACGGAAAAACTTGAAAAACTACTTGTGCGGCAAAGTGAAACTTTTAACATATTGCCATATTTGACTTGGGAAAGCTGCTCTCGCTCCAACTTAATGTCCCAAGTTGCCAGATTTAGGCTTTTTTTCAAAGGTCAAAACTGATCAAAACGGAAAAGACACAATATTTAAGAATGGTGCCTAAAAAAAGTGACGAGACAAAATTGGAAAAGCCTTTAAGTAACGTATTATATTATAGGACAGCAGCACTGAATGAGATGTCTCAACAAGGTTAGAATGCAGTTAGAAATTTGAAGTGCCATTTAGACACATTTTCAAGCTATAAATTGTTAAATATATGCGCCTCAGGTCAAATTTCAACTTTTTGAAAAGATTTCAAGATAAATGACTCGTACTCGTGTTACTTTTCTACATTTACTACTTTAAAGTGTCTCAGGCAAACGTTGGCTCCTCGAAAAGTCCCTCTGGTTCCGCTTTTAAGTATTTCAGTGTGTGTCCTCTAAAAGTTTGAAATACCTGTGGCCAGTGTGGGATTTTGATATTCAAAGATCTCGATTGTCTGACGGAGGACGATCAGGATGCAAGGAAAATTTGTCCGTCAAGGACATTTGGATTTTACAGAAACTCCAAGACTGAGTGTTGTCCAACAGATGAAAATCATCCGTGTACAAAGTACTGGTATAGTGCTTGTGTCTTTTAGCAGGAAATTCAGGGGTTTGACGTCGGGCGTTTGGGGAGTTTGCATGTTGTCCCTGTATGTGTGAGTTTTCTACGTCAAGCTGGAGCTCAGTTAGTGAAGCCCGTTGCGTTGTCCTCTGATGATTTGAGGTTTGATCCTCCATCTAGCCCTTTCTGTGTTTCAAAGCACCCTTGAGCAAGGCTCTGAACCCCTGACCCCTGACGCACTGCATGGAAGCAGTAACCATTGGTGTGTGTGTGTCTGAATGTGAGAGGTCATACAAAGCATGTTGAGAATACTCATAAATACGACAATATAAGTAAGTAAATATCTGTGACAGTGACTCTTTACAAAAACTCAATGGAGATAAAAACATATCTTAGCTGCAGAAAAAACAAGAATTCAACTGTATACCAACATGTAGCATAGATCGTTATCCATAAAATTCTGTATCTTGGCCTCAAGATTTTCAGACAAGTGTCACATGCAGGAGGTGTGACGAGTCAGCGACGCATTGGGACTGATAAGACACAATCAGGCCAAGATGGACGTCGGTTTCTGCCCACGCTCGCAAGTCACAAACCCAAAGTTTCAACCTATTCTGTTCATCCATCCTTCTTCAGTACCTGCTCTTCCAAATTGGAGTCACTGGAGTCAATCACAGCTGACAATGGCTGGAGGGGCGGGGTGCACCAAACAGAGTCGCACAACCACACGTGTGTTCACACCTGTGGGCAGCTTAAAAGCACCAATTAACCCAGACTGAGATGGATGTGTTTGGACTGCGAGGATAACCTGAAGAACACCCAGTGGAAATTCAAGGAGAGGAAGCAAACTCTTCACAGAAAGGCCAGCAAGTCTAGAATCAAGCATTATCCCACTGCGCCGGCCAGATTTATATGAGTATATCATATGTTTTGAAGGGCGACACTCAGCATTGACATGGCAAAGGCAAAAAGTGTTTCAATCAAACATAAATAAATGTGCGTGTAGCTGAAATCGGGTACTTGAGCCCTGCGAGACTTTTCTGTGAAGTATCAACAAGGAAATGTACTTCTCACCCGGGAGTCCCACCGGACTGCGAAGCGCCTGTGACGCTGATTATGTTCAATCAAATGTGCGGCTTCAGACTCTACCGGGGGCATTTTAGAACTTAAGTGTATTGACTGTCGGATTGTGGCAAATCGGTTTGTCTTCGCAGGGGTGGGGACGACTTACATTCTCTGTCTGATTTCTCTGTGAATTGTAGAACCAAAACGGAAGCCAAAAAACGCTTCTGGATCTGATGGAAACGAAAGCCCTTCATTGGACGCAGTGACCCTCGATCTGCTCCAGCAGTCCTGTCACATCCCGAACACGATGCAGGCCGGCCTGCCGGCTTACCGGCATCCGGCTCTTGATGACTTGAGAGATCAAATAGGGACAAAACTCGACTGGTCTGGGATGCAAGCTGGTCTTAAAACCTCTGAGAGGCTTAACGACACGCAGCAGACTATTTTAAACCGTGATAATACAATGAGAGGAGGTGCGAAAGATCTCATGGTCGCCAGAGAAGTTGTGACCTTTAATGAAAAGGTTGTAGGTGTCGACAAATGGTTTGGATTCTTCTCGGATTTCTGGAAAAGATTACTATTGCTCTTTTAGATTAAACTGTCCTAATTTATACATTAACCTATACGTGTTAGCGAGTGTATCTGCTTTCTCTTGGACTGGTTTTGTGCACCATGCACGTGTTCAACCACAACTTATCGGTTGATTTGAAGATTTTCATGTGAAATGCATCGACGCGGTGCACTGACTGAAAGAAACATGTCTTTTGCCAAAAGTAAAAGGGACAAAACCTCTACATATTTCCATCCATACGTTTCCCCGAGCACAAACAGGGAGAACATGCAATCCCCACACAGAACGGCCCGGCGAGTATTTGAACTCAGACCTTCTCGCTGTGAGGCGACAGTGCTCACCACTGCACTGAATCTCTAATGAATCTTGGAAAAAAAAAAACACAAAAAGCAATGAAACCCAAAAATAAACAGAGTACCTTATCAGGTGAGGTGAGACAGCAAATCACTGCACCACTGTACAGATCCATGCATGAGCATCAGTTAAAATAACATCCTACACAATCAAAGCAAGGCTGAACATTTATTGCAGTTATTTCACAATGCAATCCAAGTTTCCCCCCCAAAAAATGAGAAGAAATGTAAAAGTCACTAAATTTGGCTGCCTGCCGGACAAAAAGTCAATAAAGATGTAATTCAGATGTTTGTCTTCGGAGTTATGCACAATGTTTTTATTATTCTGCATGTGTGATTTAATAGAAATGCTAATTTAATGAAGAAAAACGCAGAATAATCGACCGTCGTCGAGCCCGTGTGAGAATGTCGACACCAGCTTTCCAGGCTGTCAAGTTGGACTGCAATAAAAACGTCAGGGGAGCTTTGCTTGGACTCCAATTATGACCTTAATGAGAGCTGTTCCACCGCCGTGGTGAGGCGAAAAATCGTTGAAGAAATTCTCAGTGTTCAGCTGCTCGATCTGAATAATATGCAGAGATGATTTGCCAAATGGGCATAACCCTGCATAACCTTCCTCGTAGTTTGACGTGTGTACATTCTGTGGAGCCGCTCTACGAAAAAGAAGATCAGAATCAAACTCGGGGAATAAACTCAGAAATTATAAAACTGTGCATCGACTCACTGGCGTTGTTTTGCAAAGAACATCAGACTGAAAAGCAGCGGAACAAAGAAAACTGCTGCTTTTTTTCTTTTTAAATCAGCCTTCAGTTCTTGGTGCTAAAAAAGTGACACTGAATCATCAACTGGGAATATCTGCTGCATCTGAAAGAGTAAAGAGGAGATTTTCTGTATCTGTAAAATATTTGATATGTGATGTTGTGAAGTAACACGACCATTATGCATTTGCTCTTAACATGTTTTGATATCATAACATAAGGATAAATTTGCTCTATATCGTGCAGCCCTACAATTATCTATTGTTGGATTCTATTCACCGTATAGTATTACAATTTGAACCAGTGCAGCTTGGATCTTTGAGGATATGAAACTGAAACTGTTAGTAAAGTCCAGTCCTGAGAAATTCTTAAATACCTTCGCCAACGAAAGTTGGGCGAGAAGTTTATGTTTTCGTCTGCATGTATTTATTTATTAGTTTGTATGTTTGTATGCATTTTACCAACAATTCGCCCCCCAAAAATATTTTAATAAAACGTGGCTATTCTGGTTTCTAATTTATTCTCAATTATATATCAAGGAAGGGAATTCACTAAGGACCCATTTACATGAAAACTTTGCTCGGAGCCACTGAAAATGGCTCCCAAGGTGCAACTTCTTCGAAAAAGCTTGGACTCCATCTCCATTTAAATGGGTGAAAACTCTGAGTATGTGCACCACGGCCGTAGTAAATAGTTCTCCTGCACATGTTCAATGGACGATAACAACAATGTTTTCCTCCAGAATGTCATGACTCTTAGTCCACTATCTTCTGGAGCTTGGTGGTTTTATAGTTGACAGTCACTGTAATAACAGTCCAACTTGCTCTTCCGTCCATACGGATTGGTTTCATTACAAAAACAAACAACAGCACCGGCATGCAAACTACATCGTTTTCAAAACGTTGCCGTGTAAAACCTAAACTTTTCTGAAACCAACACGCAAAAACGATATGTTTTCACTTGAAACGTTGCCGAGTGAATGGCGCCTAAGACAGAGATGACAAGAGAGTTAAGAATGGAAAAAGAAGCAGCTTTTCTTCGCAACCTGTCATATGGCCGCCCTGAGCCACAAATAACTGGAAGTGTGACCACGAAACATTCCTTCTGCCCGACTCACTGCTGAAACGTGTAAAAAGCTGCCTGCTTGGACATTGTGTTAGAAGTAAATGCCAACTTTTTCTCTATGGATTACCAGCGCGGTGCTTCTGGGATTCACTGTGTGTGTGTGTGTGTGTGTGTGTGTGTGTGTGTGTGTGTGTGTGTGTGTGTGTGTGTGTGTGTGTGTGTGTGTGTGTGTGTGTGTGTGTGTGTGTGTGTGTGTGTGTGTGTGAGTGTCTGCCAGAGACCTGGTGTGTGTGAAGTGACACCCAAGAGTGCAGACCCACGCCACACACCCACTGCACAATGGGCAGCGAGAGTGAAACGCTAATGGACGAACAGACGAATAGACGTTCGAATTGATGCATGGATGAACAGTTGGATGACGTTCAAGAGCGCAGTTATGCAACCGTTTGAAAGCTGCAAGTTTCAACTTGAGTGGACGAGCTCAACGCACAGAAGCAGAAGAAAAGGGAGTGTACGCCTTTAAAATTACTTCAAAAATCCATTCTGTTGGGGATGTAAATGAAAAGTATAGATAGAGAAATTCTGTTTAACCGATTCCTGTTAAATTAAATAATTCTGTTAAACACATTCATGAAATATTCACAGTGAAATTGGCTTCTTCAATACCAGTGTGCACTTTAAACGGGAACAGACGCACAGTTTTGAAGATATCAGCACTGATAAACCGCTTTAATGTTAAATGTGGTCATCACAATGTGCGCTATTTATGTGCACTTTATGGTATTATATAATGTGGGAACTCCAGATGTAAATTAGCTTCCATCTCCATCAATTCACACAAACTGAGATTAATGATTGGAACACGCACAAAAAAAACCCTGAATAAATAAATAAAACTGGGTCATTTCCATAACTTTTTTTGCCATTGTGATAAAAACTCATTTTGAGTAGAAAAAAAAAAGATATATGTACACACTACACGTGCACTGTTGCAGTTTCAACCAGTGTTTATCTTTATTACAATTACTCATTTTATACTTAAACATCATAATTGACCTGGATGATGGATACGGTGCGACTGAATATAAAAGAGCCTCCTCCGAGTACGAACTGGTAACAGTTGCTGTCCTTGTTTATTTCTCTGCTTGGGGTGTTTCCTGCTGCCCTCTGCGTCTGCTATATGTGTGATTATATTACCCACAATGCAACTAGCTGACAGTTGCGTTGGTAATGTGGACATTTGGCGGCAGCGGCAGCAGCTGGTAGCCTCAAGCAGAAATGAGAAACGAGCTGCAGAAGTCGAGTAAAACCGTCTCGCTTTTCATTTCCAGACTCGTAGTCTTCAGCGCTAAATGTTGACAACCGTAGTGACATCACTTAAGGCAATTTAGCAGATTTCACACAGTTTCTTTTCAGCTTTGCACAAACATGCACTTGCGATCCCAGAAAGCCGCAGACTTCGTTGAGTGAAATCAGTGGAGATCCCTTTTAACGTCTAATTTTTATGTGTGTGCTGACAATGGTTGACGCTCTTGACTTCACCTTTAGGGAGACGTAGTGGCTCATGGAAGTTAGACTTGTAGCCTTCGTTAAATTGCATCGACCAAAGATCAATTAAAAACAGGCAACTCTTCCCTGAAAGCTCTTGTAGCTCTGAAACCGTTTTCCTCAATGTAAAACCCTGAACGATGGACCAGGCTGACACGACGTCAATTGATATGTTGAACTCGTGTTCATTGATTTCCATTAATGATCCATTTCCATCGTTGATTTTCATCAATGTCTGGCAGCCATATTTAAAACACAAGGACTTGGCATATGAGCTGGACATTAGATTTAAGCACAACTTTGTGGAAACCTGCAGTCACACAAGTCCGATCAGCTCAGTTGCTGAATTCTGCAGTGTGCACATTTCCAAAGAAGCGAACATTTTGATTTATTGCACCTTGAGTTGCTTTTATAATGACGAAATAAATTAAAACCTCCTTTCTACACGGCCCAACTATGAAGATGTACTGCTTCTTTCGCGGCTAATTATACTTGTTTCTGGGCTTCTTGTTAACAAATGAAAGGATTTTTATTTCAATATCTTTAAACTCAATAAAGTACCTGATTGAACCAAAACAACCACAAGTGTTAGAAAAAAACCAAAAAAACCCCAACAACTTTGGATTACATCAAAATGTTTGCACCGACTATCACAAGTATTCTTGGCATGTTAAGAGTGTGACAGGGGAGGCGACCACCAAAAGCCCCGATATTCTGTACACACACTGTGTTTCTCTGCTGTGGGCACGAGGAGGTGCTGAGCCTGATCAACCTACTGAGATACTCGCATACACCGAGCACTGCCCTGCCTGAGGCCATCTGCCGCCCTCACTCTAATCCAGGGGCTTGTCACTGGTGATTAGCCGGCCACTCGATCACTCTCTCTTTTCCCTCCACCATTATACGTTTCTGGCTTATTATGCTGATAGCACAGTTAAAGCGGGGTGTGAAAAGCGCGCTCAACTAACTAAACTCCTTTATTTGGATATTTGATGCTTACAAATCCGCTGCTTCTTCCTCTCTCAGCCTCTCCGCCTTCATTATAATTTTCGAGAGTATAATGCTGATGTCGGGGCTTTTAATGTGCTTAAGTGTGCTCTCTCTCTCTCTCTCTCTCTCGCACTATTTTCTTTACTTTGCATTTTAAGACGCCCTTTCTAATTTCTCCCGGCCTCTGCACTTTTATTCACGAAGACTATTCCCTGACGCTAAAGAGATTTGAAATGTGGATCAAGTTCAGCAGCAGTGTCGAGACAAAGACGATGGACTCAAACAGCCTAAACACAAACATGACCTGCATGATCAATAAACTATTGAGAGGTTTAAGAGCATCTTAACATAAAATTATATATAAAAAAAATACTAACCTGAGCGAAGCTTGTATGATTGAACAAATAAACTCTTTGAGATCCCAACAATTGACGTACTGTAGTGGATCAGAATATTACTTTTCTATAATCACGTGTATGAAGAATGATGATGGATGGATGAGAGTAAAGGGCAAGTGCATGAGCAACTCTTTACTATGGAAGAGCACAGCTTTTATTTTAACAGCGTTTCGTCTATCTGTGCTATTTAAAGATCCATGAATGAAATTGTCACTCTTTTGGTCAAACCAGTCAAAAGATTTCCATACCATTTGAAACCAACGTTTATCAGCGATATATCAAATTTCTTGTTTCTCAATTAAATTTGTTTTAACTTTGCCTGATGATGTTCGTTTGTATTGTAGAAGGTATGTTCAGTCCAGCTTGATTCGCGTGGCTGCCTGGATAGACATCATATTCATACCAAAGGGAAATTGACAGCAGTGTCCACAATTAAAGATGACAAATCACTTGTCATGTCCTAATCCTATTTGTCTTCATACATGAAAAGATCATGTTATAGGGTGTAAAACTGAGCAAAATAAATGTCGATTTAGAGCATTATTAAAACCTTTCATTGCTCTAAAGCAGTCCCTATTCCCAGTACACCAATTCAGTCAAGTAAATCTATGAGTTTTATCAGTTCCTTGTTATTAGTTAGACTAAGATTTCAAATAGAATTGTCGACATTTCAAATCAGCAAGTGAAACTGTTTGCAGGTAGTTCATCGTTCTCGGATATGTCATCATAAATAAGTTTGCATTTCTCTTACAATTTATCTCGCGCCGTCCTGACGTTTGGCATTTAAGCTTTAAACATTTATAGATTGTCTTTTTGGCATTTACTCTTCAACCACTAAGGATGGACGGGAAATTTGTGGAAGTAAAGCAGCGTGCACTTAAGGTTCAACGAACCACCGGGGAATTAAACTGTGGGGGTTGATTTTTTTGGGGAGCGATTGATTGTCCGCCCCCCAAACCAACTACTGGATTGACTGACATACATATTTTTGACCCGATTCGACGACTACAGCACGGTCTGGAAATGTCTGTTTTCTGGGTTCAGGTTGTATTTTAACAACTCTTGACTTGATATTCTAACTTGACCTTTGTATTGGACCAGTGTTTCTCACCAGAGGGTTAATGAGGCCACGCGGCAGCTATGAGCTTAGTAAATATACCGTTAGAAACGCTCCTTTAGGCCCACTTGGTTAACTGCTTCTAAGCGTCATTTACAAATCTCCTGCTTTTGTACATACATGCACGTGGGCGTGCCCACTGGGCATTGATGCTTCACGGTAATCTTTTGGCAAAAGCAGGTTGAGGGTTAGCTGTGAATAAGAGTCTTTTCACTTCTAAAATAAGAAAAGGAAGACTAAAACTGTATGTGGATATGTTTTCTTATTATTTTTTTTGGGAACTGGTACTTTGAAGTATTTATTGACTGGAGTCAAATGTAAAGCCCCGTGTTTGTTTGTGTTCGTGGAGCAGAAATGACTGTTTAAAGACTGGTGGGTTTGAAGCTTTGCTTTTCAAGCTAAACAGTCTGTGATACATCTCGAAATTAGCAAACCCACGAGGGCACTTTTCTGATGGAGAGTTTATTGATCAATGGACTCTGCGGGCTCCGAAATGAGAAGCAATGAGAGGAGGGTTTTCTCCCGAAACATGGAGAGGATTTCAGCTTTGGGATGAAGAGGACAGTTTCAACTTTCTGTATTGATTCCTTTACTAAAGCCTTGACGACTGCAACACGATGCAGCTCCACTTCTTTGTGTAAGTGACAGATTGATGGATCACATAGGGAGTAATGAAAGGAGCACTACTAAGAGTAATCCATCTGTATGGAAGGAAAACGCTTTCCTGGACAATGAGGTGCCATCAGAGACAGAAACTTTTCAAATGGGAAGTTCTGAAGGCACTCAGTCCATCCATCCATCCATCCATCACAGGGCTAACACAAAGAAAGAACAATCACTTTCACATTCAGACCTACGTGCAATTTAGGGACAAGAATAACATGATATGCATGTTATTGGACTGTGCAAGAGAACCAGAGTACCTGGAACCCAAAACGGCAGAATGGAATCCAGGAATAAAGTCACTGCGAGGGCAACCTTTGCAACCCACTGTCCCCACCGAGTTGTGCTTTTGCAATTTGTTGGTTTTCAAAAATCAAAAACTGCGAAAACAAAAGTCACAAAAAGCAACTTTATTCCAAAGATTTATTAATGTTCGATTGGGAGTGGTGGCTCAGAGGGTAGAGAAGTGGACTTGGGATTGGAAGATACACTTCCCTTACTCGTATGGCTGCACATTAGCATGCGAAGTAACATTAACTCTGCAGTTTCAGCTGCAGTTATTCAGTAAACATAACAGTAATTCTGGCAGCAATCCAAGGTAAGTCTACACCTATGTTGTTGTAGTTTCCCGGTCCAGAACAAAGCTGAAAAATCCTGGCACGAGATTTATGGTCGCGTTGTGCTCATGTTGGGATTCTTCGGGCCAATAGACGTAAACCAAACAACTTGTTCATTTCTAATGTTACTTCCACAAAAATGCACCAAAGCCAAAGACTACACGATGCCTCTTGAAAGTCTTGCGGTGGGATTTTTAGCCAATGAAATGTGCAAAACAATCAAAGCAGCTGCAGGATGCCCTCTGCAATGCACTCCGATCACAATGAAGTGCAAATATACAGCACATCTAAACAAGTATGACGCACCCTGTGTTTTGGGTCCACACTCACTCTAATTGACTCACACCAGAGTTTGAAAGCTCGTGGACTGGGTTTGCTTGTTTCACGTGGACCAGGTGCTGATAGAAACAGTCACACTTCCACACATGCTTCGTTTCAACAGGACCACACACGACAAGTGAACAAGCCTGGAGACGGCGAACAGATAAACTCAGAACGCAGAAAATTTAATCCAGCAAACTCTCGGGAGTCTTAAAGTGAGAGTTTTAGCTTGTTTCCGAGTGTAAAAAAGTCAATAAAAACACTGCTGTTTCATTATGTAACAAGTTTCCCTAACAATATGGAAACACTTTCCAAACAGAGCACATATGAATTACAGCTTCCTCTGTATCGTCGGTCTGACTGCCGCTATGGGGGCAGTAGAATCAAAACTCACTGTGGTAACAAGAAATTCCCACACCAGAACATTTGTTCCAATACAAATCACAACTGTTGTTTTATTTTATTTCTTTCTCAACATGCCCAAAATGTACTTCCACTTCCACTCCCAACTATGTGGAGTTGCAGTGGTGAGACACTGACAGTAGTTTGAGGTTTTGGGCTGTCTGAGACTTTTTCTGAAAGTTGAACCTCAAATCATTCAAATACCATAGTTCCACCAAAGCAGACTGATTTGCACCCGAGATTCTCAAAGCATGTAATTTTTTTTTTGTAATCGTAACATATCAGATGCCACAAATACAAGCCATATCTCACAGTATACTCAAAAGTGTACATTTTTGACTAATAAATATCAGCTAATACAACTTGTCCATGAGTGCTACGAGCAATTAACAATTTTTATATTCAAGTATATTGGATCCTCAGGGCGTCTTGACCTTGTGAGTCAAGATCTTCCGAAGCGGGTGAATAATTTATCTTCACCATGAGGATATTCTAAAAAGTTCAACGACTATTATTTGAAAAAGTGCTCACATGCTCAAACGGATCTTCAATTAAATGATGATCCGCATGTGCAGATTCATTTTCCCACCAATTTACATTGTAATGTAGCGTATCTGGCGAGGTCTTTCTTATGCGACCAAGCTATTATAGTCAGAGGTTTCACTGTGCTAATGCCACCGTCGCAATGTTTGTCCTGTCAATCTGCCCTCTAATTGGAAAGAGATGAGTCTGAGCAAAGGAAGAACACCCCCTTAAAAAGAGCTGGTTTAATTACAGTGATACTTCAGAAACTCTGAATTAGAAGTGATGTGCAGATCGATAGCAAACGAACACTTTCAATATCACTTAACATCATTTAAGGGTTGATACTTGCATTGATTTTACATTGCAGTTTACAATGTTTATATATATTTTTTAAATCAAGTTTAAAAGATTTGACTCTATTCAGGTCCTTTTTCCTGCTCGTTAACATAACTTCCACATGTGATTAGTAATGCTAATATGATGATTTCATCATGCTGAAATGAGCTTCAATGATGGCTGACTGCTAATATGTTTGTAGCGGAGATAAAGAATAAAGAATACTGTTTACATTGCTGCATTATCATGGCTCGAATTTGGAATAAAGTACTTTTAACCTTTTTTTTAAGTGGCCACAGAACCTCGGGGTTACGTTACCACAATAGGTTTTTGTAAAGAGTATATTATCAGCAATACTATGTATGGTTTCATTTCAACCCAGTCTCACTCCAAATTGTGTAATACCTATGTTTGTCCACAGCTCAAAAAGGTAGTAATTTCCCATATTGCACCAAACGGCTCTGAAAAAGTTACAGGGGTACGATTAGTCTGTTCTTTTCTGCTCCCAACATGAAGACGAAACATGGCGAACATCCCTTCGGATAAATATGCTACTGTAGTTTTAAGAGCCATAATGCAACATCAATTTCCTTCTGGTTCGTTGTCAATAGCTTCCATAGCAACGCCATAGCAACGACACAAAAAACCTAAGTATGTTTAGAAACCTGAAAGAATGTACGTCGAAATGAAAAAAGTACAGGTCGCATGCATGAACTGAATAGACACTATGAAAATAAAGTGTACATTTGTAGTGAGAAAAGCTTTCAAAACAAAGCTAAAGCCACAATCTATCTTAAAATATAGCAGTTTCTACCAAAAATAGAAGGGATGTCCGACATGCTTTGTCTTTATGTCGGGAATAACTCGGCAGCCACGTGACCTGAAGTCTGCCAGCAGAAAAGAAACAAACTCATGTTACATTTTCAGGGCAGTTTTGTGCAATTTTGTGAAATGACTACGTTTTTCAGCTGTGAACAAACGTAGGTATCACATAATTTGGAGTGGGACTGTGTGTTGTTCTATTCAGCATTTGATCAACGCTTCTGACTATTATTCTTGTAAAGGTTTGTTCCCCCACTGTAACTAAAGCATCCCTTTAACTCCATTCAAGTCAAATGTAATTTGAATGGCGTCATATGATGCTGAGAATATTGTCCAAATTATGCCTTCAGTATCAACATTACCATTGTGAGTGCGTAAGCATGCTGACTTTAGCGTTCATATCAAGGCACCACTGTGCCTAATTACATCCTCTCAGAGCTGCTAACATAGCCGCCTCTCAGTCATCTTAATTAATACCCTTTAATCACTTAACTGTATAATGATAAAATGCAGAAGTAAAACTAAGGGGGGGATAAAGGCAAAAAAAAGTTAAGCACACGAGTGAGAAGACACAGAAATCCAAATAATTCCACAGATAGACGCCATCAAATCAGGGATTGGCAAACACTGTCACAAACAATTACCTAAAGCCACTGTCCTGTCACTGTTGCTTAGGGCACTCTGAGGAATTACTGCACCATTTTCGCTCGACGTACCGAGAGCACCCGGCCCAAAAAACAAGCAGAAAATCATTCGTAAATGGGGTCAAAACTGCAGCAGTACAATGTGCCTTTCAGTCACCCAAAAAAAAAAAAAAGAAAAAAGAAAAGGGAAAACACTGGTTATATAAGATTCAAACCAACAGCAGCACAATGTTCTGGGGTAATTTTCTCATGTTATTCAGATTTAGTGGCTTTGATATATGACTTCTTATCCACGCTGCGGATTATAGTTGCAGTGTTTACAGTCCGTCACATGACCTAATGATGAATTAATCTTCCTGCTGTACAACAAGTGCTTTCCAGGGCATCCACTCCTCCATCAGATTACCCACCAGGCAATGAAACAAAAAGCTTTTATGTTGTGTTCAGAAAAAAAAAAAAAAAAAGACAATATAAACTAGGCCTATGACTACCCTGCAGCTGGAGGGAAAGCAATTGATGTCCAGTAGGAACCATGAGAGATTAACGACGGGATCGCGATGGACAGGGCGATATTTACTTCCCAGTCGCCTCGGTTGCTTCAGCTTTATTAGAATAGCTCGGGAGGAGGCAGCTCGGGCTCTTTTCAGGTAAATGTCACTGCTTTCTTCGACGCTGCCTCGCGTGCCTCTCGGGGAGTCGTGGGCCTGTTTTGAATGCCACTCCCCGGCCATGAAAGTGCTCCGTTTCCCCAGAATGGGTCCCGGGGTTTGTTTGTGTTCCAACTTGTGGTGGAGCAGGTTTACGTTTTCGTGCGGAAGAAGAGAGACTCTAACGTGATACGATCTCTGCAAGGGGACCATATTTCATGCTTCTTTTACTTTGTGGGGAAGAACAATGAGTAAATAAAGGCACAGATGTTCACCAGATTGAATTTGTGGTAGTCGAGGTCCAAAAAAGCGAAGCTGTAGCACATCTTAACAGGATTTTCTTATTGTTTTTGTGTTTTTACATGAATGCTGGAAAGAAAATCTCTACACACTTGTAGTGGCAAACGTAATGATTTAAAAACCTTTTAGACATATGACAGTATTGGCAGTTAATAAAATCATGATGATTAAACTGTAATGTGAGTTTTTATTAGTATACCTTGTGTTAAATCAATTTGGATGGAGCATTTCATGTGTCTGCATGGATTGTTGGTTTAATGAGGTTGCTATAATACACTTTCAAGAGGCTCTATCTTTGTAAGAGCAGAGACTGTTATTCCACTAAACTCAGTGCCTGGCCCATCACCCGGGCCCCGAGGCAGCGTAAGTCTCTCAAGGATCAAGGTATTGGGGTCAACCTACGATATCAGGGTTTGGATGTGGGGAGGCTTCGGCTGAATCCCACTCCTGCTGTTTTTAAGTTTGACCCTGTTTGGGGGCACCAGGGTAGAAGTGAAAAAGTTTCCTCTGGCACCAATCAGAGGAAAGAAGAGTTGGTCTTCACCCTCTGCTGGGGTGCAGGTGTGGTATGAAATGAAATCGCACATCACAAGCCATGAGCCAAGCGATGTGTGTTGTTCCGACAGTATATGACATATCTTTTCACATGGTGAAGGTAAATGCCAACTATCAAGGCCAAAACCCAGAGTCAGTGCCTCGCTGATGTTTGGTGAACTTCGTAAACAAGCAACTATCCACATTTCATAAAAACAGTGATGAATATGGGGTGTAAAAGCCTCAAAGAAAGGAGGCTTCAATTGTTCTCTGCAACCACACCGTGAAAAAAGCCAAAATAATTGTCTATCAAACAGGATCATGCACTTGATAGAAATGGGAAGCAATGATGCAGACAAGACCAACGTGGTTCTGCTGGATGTACTTGGTCCCGAATAACGGGTGTGAGCGAAACCTTCCATCTGCGCTCTGCATTCATTTCCTTCATATTCTGTCTTGTGAGATCTGGACCGCCGGAGCAGTACCACTTGTAGTCATGGGGTCGCTGTTGAGATTTGAAATGAATAACTCAAATTTATATGTTCAAAGAGGAACTGTGTGGCACTTGGAGATGTTTATCAGCAGAACAGACAACATCCGCCTGCAACGACGCCTTCAATGGTGCCTCGTCACTGGCGCTACCTCATCCTGTCTTCATCGTAGTTAGAGTTTCTTGTTTTCTCAAAAAAAGTAAGTCCACTCTTCTTCTACTTCTTGGTTCCATTAACAGTATGTTGATTTGCACTTTCCAGGTCAGTCGCTCATTCCAATGCATTCCAAAGGACGTATAAAGACAAGACACGATTTTACATCATTTGAAATGTATGTTTTAGTGTCTGTACGTTTAAACGACTGACCTTTCAATCCCCATGCAAGTGTTTTTGAGCACAGGAGTGAACTCCAAGCTTCTCCTATTGGTGGGTGGGCAACTTGTCAAGTTAAATCACTTAGATATTTCACATACATACAGTATCTACACAAAGCGGGATGGGCATGACAATTTAAGTATTTAAAGTCTTTTTGAAATTCCAAACGTATCCAACAAACAAGAAAAAGGCACCAGAAAAATATGAATGCACATTCTCATGCGAAAGCTGCCTTCTCAAGGAAAACTGACTGGAAGCAAAAACACGGAGTAGGTCAGTCGTTCCCTCATGTGCTAATCCTTTTACGGCTGCATGTGCCGCTTTGACACGCCAGGTCAAGGCTGAAAATCGGAGTAAAAAATATCCCTACATAACATAAATCTATTCACTGATCTGCTTACTCACGCCACAACAGTCCACAAAGGACACTGGGAGCAGAGATCCATGACGTAGCACTAGAAACTATGTTATGAGCCATTTGTACATAGTAGCATAAGGTAGTGGGAATCCTCTTATGTCACTCTAAATAAAGTTTTTTGAGATGATGTGTAATCTATAATCCTGCCACCCCCCCATATCGGTAATAGCCAGGTTTTAGTGTAAGCTCTGCCATTTAGATTAAACAAACTCCGGCATCTCTTTGGCATCTCCCCTCCGCTCTGGATGGATTGGCAATTTTCAGAAGCGCAGCAGTCTGGATTGGAGAGTGGGAGAGTAATATCTCTGAAGCCACCAAACAGATCAATGTGGGTCAAACGTGACGTATCTCCCTGCGAATGCTTTTAGAATCAAGTGCAGCGTCATGGTAAAGCCATAGGAAAAAAGCTCAGTGTGACACTGGTCCTGTGGAGCTCCAGCAACCTCAATCTTTCTCCGCTGACACCAAAAGTAACTTTGAAAAACAGCTTCCCTCCTCTTTTAAGGGAGAAAGATGATGCTGTTCTGGCTTTTTTTTTTCCCCAGAAGGCGATTGCGCTCTTACAAAATGGTTTTAGGGCCAGACGCACACAGCAGACACAATTAGCCCTCATTTCCACTCTAATTCATGTAAAAAGCAAAACAAAAACAAAAGCATGCTGAATTAAAATAAAACCCATTGGCATGTTCTGTAATGAAAAAAATGAAATTCCCATGGAAATTGTCTTAATCTGTATGCATGGCCTAAATTGGTTGTCTGTCGCTATGGAATTTTTTAACAGTGGCTAGCCAATTGCTGGCCGGGCTGGTGTTTGCCCTCAGGCGCTATATGCTAATGAGGGTCACAGAGGGTCATGTTGTAATGCACTCGCTAAAATGAGGCGGGGATCTCCGAGGGATATTCTCATTTGGGATAATGCCAATTACCATCCCGCTGCTCTCAAAGCCTCGGCCACTCGGGCAGCCGTGTGTCGGTGTGTGACTCAGTGAAAGGACGGGAGTTTGACAGCAAAACAGGCGGAGCAGGCATCAGCGTGTGGCTATTTAAGGCGAAGGATTTTCTGGCTGTGCTTGGACGTCAGACGTTTTATTTTTAAAGCCGGTGCTCGGGTCAGCCGAGGACGCCAGTCAATCAAGTATGATGGGAAAAAGAAGACTTTAATCGAATGAGAAACTGTAGATGAGAACACCTGACGGCGTCAATCCATCTTCTAAAGCACTTTACTGGAGCGAGGTGCTGCATGACGCTGGAGCACGTTGGATAGGTTGCACGGATCACGTTCACACAAATACAATTCAACTAACCAATCAGAATCTAATGTATGTTGTTTTTTTGAGTTTCGGACAAAATCATTCCACAAAAAGGAAGTGAAACTATAAAAATGGATTTTAGGTCTGCGATGCTTTTTACCACGAGAGCCCTCGCAACACACTGTGCATAATTAGTCCTTTTGACACATTCACATACATGTATTGTGAATGCTGCAATGCAAGAAACACCACTTAGGGTACCAGTCTTCCAAAAACAGATGACGACTGTGGACTCGGTGGGCATTTTTTAAAAAGGTGATTGAAGATTAGTCTTTTCATCTAATTTTGTATAAATTTGTTTTTGTACATGTTTGATCTGTAAAAGCACTTTGTGACATTTATGAACAAGTTCTGTATTGATAAAGATTCATTCGTTCAAATGGACACAGTGAGATGGGAGATTGAACTAACAACCTTGGGATTTGAGAACTGTCTGTATTGATAACTGAGCCACATCTTTCCCAAAAATGGGAATCCAAGTATACTTTTATCAAGTAGAAAAGAATGAGAAACAAAATTCTTTTTGTGTCAAATTGCTCCTGTGGCGTTCAAAAGAAGTAGGCAGCAGGGCAAGTCTGGGGGTCGAGGGAGTTTCACTTGATGAGGTAGAGGTTTAAAGCATTGTTGCAAAGTATATAAAAACCTACCAGATTTCACATTGGAAGTCTTTAACTCGCACAAACAGATTTATGTTTTTATTGCCGATGGAGCAGCTAATAACGAATATGGGGCAGAATTTCCTAAATTTCCTGCATAAAGCATAGACACTTTCAGTTTAGGTATGTTTAGGAAATCGCTTCTCATCACAATAACAGAAGAGCTGATTTGCTTCACCTTTTTCAAATGCATTAATATCAGACGTGATTATAAGGAGACATGTCAAATATTCCATATTCATAAAGCCAAACATCTTAAATATATAGTGCAGGTTATTCCATGTGGGACAAAATATGTATGAGAACAAATTGAGGAGTTCTCGAAAACTAAGTATAACATGATTATACCCTGGTTCCCACTTTTTCTCCCGCGCTCATCTCATCCTGCGTTTGGTTACTACAACCACTTTGGCTCAAGGCCATTTTGCCACATAATGACCTTGACTTATGAACTTGTGAACCCATCGCACCAGCTCTCCCTCGATTTCAGTGGGTCGGCTGTAATGGCAGGCGATTGAGGAAGAACCACTCACGTCCCTCAGAGAGGCTGACATCCTTCACTGTTAGTGTTTCTGTTAAAGGGAGGAATGTCCTGGCCTAACCATGGCCTGTCAGCGCGAATCTTCCCGTCCCTGTGCATTGAAAGGTGACATCAGCGGGATGATGGTGACACACAGCCGGCGCCGTTCCTCGTGCCGAACGCCACCGCGCTCCCCCGTCGCATGATACCATGCAAGACTAACACTCCATTGTTCCTGCAAGTTGACAGGTCATTAGAGATGCGGGGCTGACACACGTCCCATCCCACACATTGAAGCATTTCAGACACATGCATAGAACTTCAGAATCACAAGGATAAGTTACCATAAATACTCTTACTGCATTTTCTACTAAAAAAGGTCATTTCATATGATATAATGTTCTTCAATTGATTCAGCCAATTGAGACTAAACGACAAAACTGTTAAACCGGGTTAACTAATGTGAATTCAGTCTAATGGGGACTAATCTAACTTTTCTTTTTTTTTTTTTGCTGAATTTGAATTCCCCCTTAAAGAAGCAAGTCAACAAATTGAAACAATTTTTTTCTGTCCATGCAAAGCATAATTTTTGCAACTAAAGGCAGATTTTCCAAAATTCCTGAAAGTTTATCATCTGGAACAGAGCTTATGTTAAAAAGCCTTGAACATGTTGATTTTTGGTGTGACTATCTCCTCATATGCAGCACCAGCTTGACCATGAGATCATGAAATATGCTTTAAGTTTTACCACTTTCCAAATATCAAAATCTTCTTTATTGAATGATGAAGCTGCTTTTTTTTTTTCTTCAGAAGAATGAGATGCTGTCACTCTGTTCATAACTCTGATTAAACACTTGCTGCAAATTTGCATCATGACTAGAGGTGTCAGGAATCTTTTCTGATATATATTCCAGATTGACTGAAAGCGTCTCCGTCTTTATCCAGTGATATTCCACCACTGCCGCTGCTGGAAGAAGCCGGCATGTGTATTTCTCAGAGACAATCACTTTAGTCATAAAAGGGTCAAAACTATTAATAGAATCAGTCGATTAAAAGAATGGTTCAAGCTGGTATTACATGATCTGGTTCTCAATGCAGGAAGCAATCAAACTCTAAAAACAGTAAAAAAAAAACAATCAGGTGGATCAGAAGTAGCTTTGAGTTTGTGTTGTCAGTCTAACTCGGCTAATTATGGCACAAAATGTTTTTAAAAGTGATAAACTCAAACTCAGAATATCAATATGGACACGCGCTCCAGGTTTGAGACGAGGTAATGTTTGATCAATTACCGTAAGACGTTGTGGATGCATCAAATGCCCCAACCGACCTGACGCCAGGAGGCACACGGGGCAACTTGATCTGATGAGGCGAGAGTGTATGAGAGTACGGATTGGCTTGATAGGAGGCCAGAAGTGACTCCTGCATCGTTTCAATGATAGATAATCCAGATCCCAGGAAGATAATTCAGCTGACGAAGCACCTTTTCAAGTTTGTCTTGAAGATTCCAAAATCTGGGATCACTGCTGTCGGACATTAGAAATTCGCACTTGTAAATGTCAAACTGGCCATAACTTTTTTCTTAAGGTGGCATTTGCCACCCCGGGTAGATCCGCCCCATGGCTGAAACATTAACCTGCGTCACTGGCAACCCGCAGCGAGGTGTTGGAGTCACACGTAGAGTGCGAGAGTGTCACAGTGAATGCAAAGACGTAGAGATGGTGTGTGTGTGTTTGCTTGAAGTCGGCGTCACCTATTCCGCCACCT
The DNA here is from genome assembly GCF_963383615.2 of Lipophrys pholis. Lineage (NCBI taxonomy): Eukaryota > Metazoa > Chordata > Actinopteri > Blenniiformes > Blenniidae > Lipophrys > Lipophrys pholis. Next base: position 27,279,212 of record NC_137639.1, on the reverse strand, counting down.
GTAATTGCTTAGTCCTCTGGCAGACGTGTGAGGTCTTGACAGCTCAAACCTGGCAACCTCTTCCCTCCAACAACAGAGTCTAATGAAGCACGCACATTGTACCCGAACGGGGGTATGGTGCACCTGCTGTGTGTGTGTGTGTGGCACTTGTTATCTATTACAACAGGCTACACTGGTATTTGTTAAATCCACAGACATCCTGGTGTTGCATTTTGACTATCAGCAACAGAAAAAGGTTTCTCTGGAATTTCATCATATTTTCACTGTTTCATTAGTTGGTAGGAGACGAGAGAGAGAGAGAGAGAGAGAGAGAGAGAGAGAGAGAGAGAGAGAGAGAGAGAGAGAGAGAGCGAGAGAAAAGCTGAAGCTGTTCAAAAAAAAAAAAAAGCAATGCAAAATATAGTACGAGCGCCAGTGAAAAGAGCGACGAAAATGCAGAGGAGTGCAACGAGAGTGCACGTTGGTGAGGAAAAAGACAAGAAGAACAACGGTGTGAGCAATAGCATCTGTGACAAAGACAAACTTGCAGCAATCTCGGAGAGAGCCTGGGCCTGCCATTATCACCAACATCATCACCAACATCATCCTCATGGTGGCTATAAGCATCCTCTGCTTTTTTTCCTTCTTCTTCTTCTTCCATCTTACCGCCACCTTCAGAAATATCACTGGCAGCGTCTGTCACAGCCTGTTGTCTCTACCTGCTTCATTTGAATAGTATTTCACAGCAAAAAAAAAAAAAAAAAAAAAAGGCTCACCTTCCAAAACAGATACATCATATTTTCACAGAAGGCAATAAAAGCAGTGCAGGCCCAATTCCCCACAGTTTCGAAGACAGGGGCTGTATTTCAGCTCGACTCATCAATATGCAAAACATCAGAGCATTGCTTTGCCACAAGAATATTCCCTCCACTGCACACTCTGTAAGTGCGCACAAACATCATCACATTTAATGTTGCTTTTCTCGTTAAACAGTCGTCCATTGGCACGAGAAGAAAAAAATAAACCAAAAAAACTATGCAAATCTTGCACAAACATAATCACATTTTGATGAAAAGCGTCGGGATTCAAAGCCGTAAATTGCCCTATGTGATTTTAATTCTCTGCAGGCAATTGTCAAACCAAAGAGGCCCACAAAAAAAAGAAAGAAAGAAAAGAAACGAAGACGACGACGACGACGACTCCGGGGCTGAAATCAATGCGCTACCTTTTTATTTGAAAAGAAGTGAACAAACTCCCAACACTGGATTACATTTCAAAGAGCAGGGCCTGGAGCTTTCCAGCGCACACAGTGTGGGAGAAAGGTGGTGTAGCGTGGGAGAGAGGCATAATCATTATGACCTACAGTAGGGTAGATGTAGGTTAAGTTGGAACCTCTCTCTCTCTCTCTCTGCCTGCAGTGCTCGCTCTGCCTTTCTCTTTCTCAAGTCGGTTCCCTGGGCTGCCTTTCCTGGGCTGTTAAATCCCTGCTCCTTTAATCTCCTTACTCAGCTACATCCTCTTTAAAGATGCAGAACCACAGGAGAGACGTGGGATACGTCAACCGGGGAACTGGTGCCGAGCAAGGCGGGGCGAGCCCGGCGGCTGGGGGGGGGGGGGGGGGGGGGGGGGGGGGGGGTGTTTGCGTTGAGAGTTACAGGGAGAGAGAAGTTGGTTTGGTGTAGAGAAAACATTGGATTTCATCAAATGTTAAGAGCACGTCATCACCCGCTGAGCTGGAGTCGAGTCAAGAGAGAGAGATAATCATTTAAAACCCACATTTCATGACTTGTAGGTCTTTTTTTTTTTTTTTTTTTTAAAGGTAATGTTTTGAATCCATTACCAGTCTTTTTGGTGAGAATGTGGGCTTCCTGTAAGATCTCTGCTCCAAGAATAAAAATTTTTTTTTTTAAATCTGACAGGTCTGTAATTACATGTCAAGCGTAATAATGCTTCTGTGAAGCAGCTTCAGCAGGAGTCAGTGGGACCGGAGACATAACGCCACCAATGTACACATCTCAAATGCAAAAAATGAACCACTGCACTCCCAAAGTCCTATCAATACAATCAACCACTCAGTTTTCCTCTCCCAAGGCAGGATTTGTGAAGCGGTGCCCACCCATCATGTGCATGCTGTAACACACAGCAGCTCCATTTCAATAATGGTGCATCACCTGAGACTGACGGAGATGAAAGTAATCCATTTGAAAATGGATCACGGTCGCTCCGAGTGCCACATGCTGTTCAAGTGTGAGGAGACGGGTCTACTGTAGATTTCTGGGTCATCTTTCAAGTATGTGTTTGAAGTTTGGTGGCGTAGGGATGTGTATGTACCTCCTAATGACAGATGTACGAGTGTGTGTGTGTGTGTGTGTGTGTGTGTGTGTGTGTGTGTGTGTGTGTGTGTGTGTGTGTGTGTGTGTGTGTGTGTGTGTGTGTGTGTGTGTGTGTGTGTGTGTGTGTGTGCGCGTGTGTGTGCGCGTGTGTGCCGTGTGGCGGCATTGTGGTTCTGTGCAAAGTCAATTAAGCACGAGACCATTTCAGTTCTGGCTCTCCAGCTCTTTTGCTTCCTCGCTGCCAAGTTGGGCTCACACTTATCAAAATGGAAAACACACATGATGGCTGTTCTCTGAGTGTGGGAGCTCACGCCGACGTCGCACGCCGATTCACTAACAGCAACAAATCAGAAGCAGCCCATATGTACAATCTGAAATGTAATCTCTAATTAGTGGTTCAGCGGTACCTGTTTCCCAGAAGTAGACAGACTTCCCATCATCTGTCTGTGTGTGAGCCCTCCGGAAGCCGCACAACAGCAGCAATGTCACCAAAAGGTACCACCAGCCCTCCTCTGTCCTTTTTCGGAGGGTCCCCTCTGCCCCCCTCCACCCCGGCCCCATGGTCCGCCAAAGGGTAAAAGTAAATCCACTCAGCTCGGACGCTCGGCGAAGGCAGCGATGACCCCAAAAAAAAATAATCCCCCCCCCCCCAAAAGAAAAAAAAAAAATGTAATCTCACGTCCAAGAGGGAAGGAGAAGTGAAGTGTGCTTCAGTTAGTGAGGAAGAGTGTGAGAGACCGACAGGGAGAGATAACGAGGTTTGTGTACGAGGGTCCTGCAGGAGTTGAGAGGTCCGGTACTTGGGTCCTGGTGAAGGACAGAGAGAGTGGTAGTTGCTTCCAACTTGGCAGGATGGTCCCAGCGGGGAGCCGTCAGTGACGGGCACTGAGCCGCAGATGGATGGCACAGCAGCCGTCCTCCTCCATCGTATCCACCTTCCACTGCTGCCGTCGCTGCCTCTGTCCTCTGGCTGTGGAGCAGTGACAGTGGGCGAGTGTCTGCAGTGTTGTTCGCCTCCCTCCCTCTAGCTCGCTCACCCGCTCTCTCTCTCTCTCTCTCTCTCTCTCTCCTACTCGCTCACTCATTTGTGCTTCTCCCTAAGCAAGCTCTCTCTCTCTCCTCCTCCCTCCCCCCCTCTCTCTCTTCTATTTCATCTCCACTTGTTTCTCCCCTTTTCACTATTACACTCCGCATCTCTTGCATGCTCACTTCTCACTTTCTCCCTTTTCTCCCGCTGAAGGGAGGAGGACGGGGACTTCTCACCACCACCTCCTCCTCCTGCTCCTCCTCCTCCTCCTGCTTCGTCTCCCACTCGCGACTGGAGACCGGCAGGGCTCGCGCTGGTCTGAGGAGATCCCATAAGCACTGCTCCCGGGATCAGAGAGGCAGAGAGACAAGCGGGGGCTTAATGCAGAGCGGGAGAAAGTGGAGGGTGGGAGGTGTGTGGGGGTGGGGGAGAAGCAAAAACACTGAAGCAGAGAGGAAGACGAGCACGAGGAAGGGTGTGAAAGGAGGGGCGTGAAAGTGAAATGATGAAATAGAAAAAAAAAATGAAGACATGCAGTTGCAACTCTGTCTCTCTGAAAACTGCTTGTAGCAGCAACAATTAACTGAACAATATTCATATACTGAAAACCTGTAGTGCAGTTCTGCGAGTTATTATTTTAAGGAGGAATCAGATTTTCTTTTATTATTCAAACTTGGATTTATACAAATTCATGACATTTCTTAGATTTTTCTTTTTCCCCCACACAATTTATTTATATCCTTTCAAAATATTATGTCTTAATAGTTCAAACATGTTTAAATGAATTGATTATCAAATAAGTGGAACTTTGAAAAAATAAATATGTATGGAGAATGGGTGGGATATAATAAGTTATACTTCTTCCCACTCCTTCCCACAACATTTTATTGTTCTGCTGTTTATTCACTGTTTGCTTGGCGAGATATTTTCTGGTTGATTGGTTTTATTTTGTACATGTTTGAAATTTTTCAAATTTTTATATATTTTATTATATATTTAGTTTTAAATGCAGTTCTGCCCGTTTTTTTTTATCATCCTTTTAATCTCCTCTTTGTAATTTTAACACTTCATCCTTAAATTGATTGATATAAATGAAATTGCACATAAATTTTGCTTAATTTTAAAATGTAATTCTACCTCATGTCATCTAACGTATAGCTTTAACAACCGTGAGACCAATTGTATCTTTAGTTTTTCCCTTTTAAATGCATTTTTAGCCACTTCTCTAGGATTCATAATTGATCCATCTTCTGTACGGTTTAATCCGTTTGATCCTGGACAGAACGACAGTCCATCACAGTGCAAATGAACACACACACAGACAACCACACACATTCCCATCTAGGGTCACCAATTAACCTCACAAGTTTCCGGACTGTGCGAGGAAACTGGAGGAAGCCCATGCACATACGGGGAGAACATTTTTAAAGAGAAAATTAAACTCTTTTTACATTTGTCACGTTTTGACAAAAACTAAGGAATGAAAGGTTTTGTATTAAATAACCATTTCTGGTTGCAAGAATATAAATGCACTTTACATAACAAAAAAATAGTTCCCATACCGAAATGAATAAATGTCAATTTAGTGAGCTGCAGGTGATTCACACTATTTTACCAACTCAATGAAAGCAGGGTTTTTTTTCCACGAACAAGAGCCCATGTCATTATACAATGCTTAAAAATATAAATGTAAACCAAAAACTAAGCTCAGACTGTTATATACATGAGCTACAACCAATGACAGTCATGTTGATCAGCTCACAAACTAAAGTGCAGAATTTCAGAATTTTCTTTCTAGGAAGAATAAAAGGCTGCTCATTTCAGCGCAGAACCAATTAGATTTAATTCTTATTTTATGATCGAGAGATGCTCTACTGCCAATTGGATAAACGGAAAATCTTCCTTGAGGAATCGACTCGCGTGTCATCTGATGAAGCTGAGCCAGCCAGCATTCAGGTGACGGTGAAATTTGAGCTTTCTATTTTCACACACATCTCCCTCGTCTTATCTGCCTCCTTCCATCGGACTGACGACCTCCAGTCGGCTGCTCACAGTTGACATTTAATATCAAAGACGGCGACATCCAGACGCTACGTCATTAGCCTTTGACGCCATTGTTACGCCGTCAAATCGTGTAAAGTGACAAATGTCAGGAAGTTTTTAGCTATTTAAAATAAGTGCAATGAAAATCATCATAATTCAAACTATATATGCAGGATTTAAGCGAAAGAAATCTTCAAATCAAAAGGTTTTGCCGAGCCTTTCGTGTGCACACATCTCAAGGTTAAACAAGCATTTCATGCACTTGTCGAAACCGAATGTTATTGCTCCTATCGGTTATGGCATATTTTATTGTATTACCCCTCTGTTGCACAAAACAATCGGTGTGCATTATTTTCCACAAAGCTGCACAGCCTCCGTGTAGGAACCTCAATCTCATTCTATGCAAGTTCAGCAGAAAAAGTTGCTGCACAGGCATTATGGCCAGAGGATAAGCAAGTTAGTGGCCTGGATATCCGTCTATCCAGCCCCATGCTCGAGGTGTTCCTGGGTAATTCCACGGAGTTCCCGACTAAGCCAGGGTAGATATGTAATCCCTCTGGAGTTCGCCCAGTTAAATGTGCCTGTAATACCTGTACAGGGAGTCATCAGGTAAAGGATCGTTTGGGTTTCTTGATAAAATGTCTGACCCAGCAGAGGTTTAAGAAAGAAATCGTATCTGGAGCTCTTCTGGCTCCAAACACCCAGAAAAGGTGCTTGGGAATCGGTCTTGTTGGCGAGAGGAGATCAGATTGCAATATGGCACTTTGGCTTATCACAGGCCGGGGCGGGAAAGTGAGACTGTGGTGATGGCAATAGCTCAGCGCACTCTTTAGTTTATAGCGCTCCCGAGCCGACACGTAAGTCTGCACTCGGTCTTCCTCAGAGGTACTCACAGACTCGGTCAAACAAATCACAAGCTCGTGGCAGCCAGGGTGAAACAAAAGCATTGAGGGAAGGACACGGCTTTTCAAAGCTACTTGACTTCGTGCTTTTGAGATGCAGGAATGAACCAATTTCCACGACCTCTCAAGATAATTGTCACTGTCTTGTGAAAACGGACATTGGAAGCATCTCCATTACTGTGACTTCTGCTACCGCCCGTGGCTACTTCCAAATAACAAAAATGGGACAATCAAAAATACACGAAAACATTACTTGACTGCTGGACCGTATCGACCCTGATATCAAACTTTTAAATGCAGCTGCAACAGTGGATAAAATCCAAGTTAGCTTCATTTATTTACTTCCCGACAGCGGTGGCTGTGTCTGTACGTGCCATGCAGGATAACAATGTTTTTTCTTGTGTACTGAAGTCTATCGTAGCAGCTGTTGCCTCCAATACAGTTAAACTGACCTAAACCCGAAAGCCTGTCGGTTCATAGGAGGTCCGTTAACGTCTGCCACACGAAGGTGGTGCTGAAGGTGTTTCCAGTCTGTTGGTCAGCAGGCACAGGCAAGCTGGTGGTGGCCCACACCTTATAAAGTTCAGTGGCAGCCTGATTCAGTGGACTCAGGAACACGGAGAGAAAGATATGGTCCAAACCGAAGTCCATCCTGAGAAATGTCTCGCTCCCTCCATGATGTACCAATTAACAGGAGGGACTCAGACTTCAGGGTTTCTTTGCTTCTCTGCAGTTTCAATCCCGTACCGACAGATGGACAGACTCTTTTCTAGAGGCAGAAGATTATCACGTTTTCTGTTGTTGCTCCACCGTGACACTTTACACCCTCTTGTCTGTGCAACAAAAGACCAAAGAGTTTAAGACACAAGGCGATTGTTCATATTTCCTCTAAAAAAAAGGAAAAGAAATCACACAGTCAAATCGCCCCCATGAGTTGAATAGAAGATGGATAGTACTGATGAATAAAATAGTGCCCTTGATGGTGGAGGTATACATCAGTTTCCCTGGCTTGGTTCTCTGTAGGGGAGAAGTTTATATGACAGGACAGAAGTTTTAAAGTCTGCCATGCTGATGCTGCTTTTCACATTTTCTCTTCTATTCCAGTCTGATACTGGAGATTCACTGTGAAACAAAACAAAAAAAAAAAAATGACACAAGAGTTACCCTCCCATCAGTCTTTAGTGCATCTGTCACTAACCAGGCTTGTGCCATCTCCTCAAACTGTCCCGTCCAGGCCAGACTGGCGATGACAGGCCGACTCCTGTCAGTCACACGTCTCGGCTCAGCCGTAAAGTCGAGTCGTGCTGTCAGGAGCTTAGACAGCAGAGGAGCTCCTATTTGTTTCTCCTCACAGTTTTTTGGAGTCTGAAAAGGGCACAGATTTTTCTAATTCTCAACCAGTCTGATAAGAATGTCACGAACTGTAAAGAACTCATCCCTCTTAGTTTGTCCAACGCTGCCGGCAACTGGAGGTGGAAGGAGTACAAAACCAGATTGCGCTCGTGCAGAGCGACGTTCACTGTAAGTTGATTTCTATGTGCATTTTACTGCTTCGTCAACAGCAGGCATTTGATTTAACTAACTTATACACAGTCAATAAATCCCACAAGTGTAAATAAATGCAGACATAAAAGGAGAATTCAATCTCGACAAAGAATGAACTTGTTGGCTCCAAAAATGCACATCAGGGAGTTTTAACATCATTACATTAATTACTGAGAGTGTACTCTGTAGCAACTTATGATTTTAAATGAAGCAAAGATCAATACGTAGTAATAGAATTACCTCCACATATGAAATGCGTCTTAATGTTTAAAGAAAATTGACTATGATAATCTGTTATTTCTTCATCTTTTTTTTTTTAAGTTGACTCCTGCGACAATAAGCACTCACTGCTGCACCAGATGTGCATCAATCCACATCTGAGATGAAGGTTACAAACAAATGCACGACTCTTTCTCGATGAGTTATGACTGCTTTAAATCTAAAGCACTGGGGTTTGTGAGGAAGCAACAAATCAATATAGTATATTTGTAATCCGTCTGTTTAAATGTGTGTTTCGAATGCAGCAGGGAAGGAGGAAATTAAACTGACATCCTCATGTTTTTAATCAGCGATGCAGACTTCCGCTGACATGTTTGGCACAGCGCTGCCACTCATGTTGTGTTTTTTCTTTTTTGCTCCATTAAAAACTCACACATCAGTCAAACAGTAGGTGTCTTTTCATGGACATTTTGCTGGTGTAGTTCCTCGAGGCTGTGTTCTCTGTTGTATTCAACATGTTTTTGTTTTATTTTCATTTCTATCTTTCCAGGTTTTGTACTGTTTTATCCAGGTTGGGGTTATAAGGAGGTCCATCGCAGGGTAAATATAGAGAGACTGACACATTTACATTGATCACTCAAAAATGACGTGTGATTCTGGTCTGTGGGGGGAAACTCAGGAAAAAACCGGAATATTAAGTAAACTCCACAAAAAAAAATAAAAATCGCTCAAATTAGGCATTTTCTCACTGTGAGGGAAGAGTCCTAACCACTACACCTCTCTGCATGATCCATGCATATCAATCAGTTAAATTCATGGAGTAAATGTCATGCAAAGTTACAATTTACAGTGCTTCATAAGACACAATGAAATACAAAAATTGGGGAAAAAAAGGCATTTAGATAATAAAAGCAATAAAAAGCAATATATATATATATATATATATATATATATATATATATATATATATATAACAGTCTCTCTCTGTGGTTTGGGACCCGCTACTAAAACAGCAGTCTCATCACCGGGTTGACAAAAGCATCATAAAGTAATTGTAATTTAATGTCAGTATTGAGCACTGCATCAGAATTATATCGGTATTGGCAACATTTAGTTTTAAAAACATGGGCACATATCCAGTGTCATGCATCCCCGATCTTAACCTTTGAACTTTATTACCCAAAACTCTGGAGCAACTGGAGGTGTATTTGTTAGTTCTTTAAGAGAGTGAGGACAAAATGAAAGCGAGTGAAGTTCCTACCAACAACACACCGATTTGTCAACTTCGATTTGCAAATCCTGAGTTCAAATTAATTTATTTGACCAGATTCAGCTGTATTTTATGATTAAAAACTGAGAGTGAACTGAGAGTTTGAAAGGACTCATACATTGACAAACTATTTTCTGCACTTTAAGGGGGAGAAAAAATAAATCCTGAATAAAATGCGAATCATTACTGTTACAAGAACATTAAAATCCCAAAAAAAAATGATGTAATGATGAAAATAGTAGGCATAAAAATATGCAGCAACAGAGCTGCACAAATAGGCATTTATCACTATGCTGCCCAGAAATGCTCAGAATACTTCCCGTTGGCATGCAGATTGTTAATAATATCATTATGGAATCATTTCTCAGTTAGAAAGGGCTGATCTCTGCATGTATACACATCGCAGTGCTTTAAAGATCCGACCGTCTCTATAACCACTTTGCTCATGATTTAGTACAAATAGCTTTTTCCCCTCCAACGCTTCTTGTGGCAGTAAAATATCTTCGATAACTCAGATAACGACCGCGATAATGGACAACAATTTGCTTGTTTTTGCAGGGTCGTGTGGTTACGTGGCCTCAGAGGGTGTTTTTTTTCTTTTCTCTCTGTCTCTGTGGCATTATAGCTGAAATCAAAATGCACGTAGACATTTTTGAAATCTACACCTACGCACGGTATCTCGATACATATTTATGTACATCTGTAGGCTTGTTAATGGCGCTCGTGTTCACACCTCGTTCACCTCGATGCATATTTACTCACATGCTGATTTAATCCATAGTGCATCATTTCATTTTATCTTATTTGCATTTATGTATCTGAATCAATTTCACATGTAAATTCAACCATAATTGGTTTTCTTTGTCGTTTCATTGTATGGATTTTTACTTTAAGCCTCTGCTTGCATTGATTGCCTAAATTATATGCAGTGCAAATACTTTAAATCTATATATGCAAATAATTTGTGAAAATTCTGTATATTCAGCTCACGTATTTGATTTAATGCTTCTACTTTTTGTCTTCAATTCACTTCGTTCCGTTTTGTTTTTCCTGCAACAAAATGCTTTTCCTCCAGAGGATCAACACAGTTTTGTTATGGGCTGTAACTTTTAATTCATCATTAACCCAGGGTTTGTTAAGGTTATGTTTAATTATGCCAAAGTGTTGCCGCGTTTCCTCCAAGTGGTTCGCTTATCGAGGATTTGGAGTTTCTTCGCTAATAATTAAAGAAGGCGCGGGATCATTTATCAGCAGGCCTGAAGCTGTGCGTGTGTGAGCGGCGGAGCGATACGACCACATTTTATCAACTTCTCAGAAATAAATTTGGTGTTTTTGGTGAAACCTGACAAAAAAAAAAAAAAAGAAGCAAAATGTGCATCTTGATTTGTGTTATCTCCTTCAGTTTTAATTGCGTGTGTGATGACTTACTCTATCAGGACAAGTCTCAAACATTCGGAGGGCTAATCTTTCCCAAAGCTGCACTTTGATGAGGGGCAATGCAGGTGTGTGTGTGTGTGTGTGTGTGTGTGTGTGTGTGTGTGTGTGTGTGTGTGTGTGTGTGTGTGTGTGTGTGTGTGTGTGTGTGTGTGTGTGTGTGTGTGTGTGTGTGTGTGTGTGTGTGTGTGTGTGCAAAATGCGGCGGATGAGTGAGATAATAACACAGAAAAACACAATTGTTCGGCACAGAGATTGCAAAGATTAAAACCGATTAGCGAAACACAATGAATCAACAAATAACATTATTGCTTTTCTTGTTGCGAATTACAGACCTCCGCTCCCCGAGTCCCCGAGGCGTCTTGTTCAGAAATCACATCAAAAACCGGCATGAAAATCAGCGACACTACCAATATGTGAAAAGTCGGAGTGTTGTTTTGCTCCTGCTGAAGGACATAAATCAGATTTGATAGTTTGGTAAATTGTTATTTGTCCGAAAGAAAAAAAAGAATCGTAAATCGACAAAGAGGCTTTTTACATTGAAAATATCTTGAAATAATTGGGATTCAGCAGAGCCTTGTAATAAGTGGAAACAGTTACGGTGCTGCTATCTCTTTCTATCGCTGTGTCCTTCAATAAACAGGAGTTCAGTGAAATGGTAACAATCACAAATTGACTCCCGACAGCATTAAAATAGCATTTTACGAGAATTTAGCCGCAGTATCTCTTATTAATCAAAATAAATGTTAGTTCATGCCAATATTGGTAAGTTGCTATGGTAAGTTGATCATCTGCATATTGGTTGATGATATCAGTTGTGTTTTCCGGTGTTGAGACTAAAGCAAATACTTTTGACAGTCACAATTAGCTAAATGCTACTAAAGTTGCTACTTATGCTATTAGTCACAAGGTTAGAATTGTTAAAGTTCGAGGCTTGAATTTCCATCGGGATTAATAAAGTATTTATTACAACTGTGATACATAAATGTGGCATTTTAGAAATTCTGTCTCTTTATCACAAATTTAATTGAAGTTGTCATCTTTACTATTGTACTAAACTCCTGTTAATGCAGGATGAACTCATTCATTGTGAACTAACAGTCCTACAGCAACATTAAATGAGTCCAATTGTAACTGATAACTTTTGTCCGTATTTAATCCATGTGATTAGCGGCAGCAACCCCATATAAATGTTGACCTCACTTTCCAGGAGTTTATCTTTTACAGCCGCTTCTTCTTCTAAGTTGGTAAAAAAAAGTTAAGTAATGTCTACCTCCACTGACGAATGTAACTTCAGCTTTCACCTAAAAAGTGAACCTTGTGTCATAGCAACACTACAGCAATGTTAACCTTATTGAAACTATACAAACTGAGGCAAATTAAACCATTTCTTCTGGTTACTTTTTATTTGCCATAACTAATCTGTTGAGTTCTTACCTAGTCAGCATCAACAACTGCCTTATCATGCTTTTACTGAATTACAGAATTACTTAATTGCTTTGGACCATCATTTTACAAGCGATTATACTCCTAAAGTGACACTAGATTGGAGATGACACGCACGCAGAATATTAAAAATGTCAGATGATTTTAAAGATATTAATACAACTTTGTGATTTTTATTAAAAAAAATTTAAATAAGTCACCTCTTTCAGAGTACTGATTGACACTGATGTTCATTGTGAGACAGCACCGTATTGTGCTTTGCAGATGACGAGCATCAGAAGAATTATTATTGAATAGATCTGTTTGTTTTGCTGCACAGACGGGAAACGGGCACTGGCCGAGGATAAAAGAACAGCTTATCTGATGCAAATATGCTGCAGAGGAAACTTTACACAGGTGAGCTTTATCAGTCGGTGTCGTTTCAGCTGCTAATGAGCAGACCAGCTCCAAACACATTCATCCCTTCGATCCCAGCCGACTGTGGGTGAAAGGCCAGGTACAACCTGGACAGATCACAAGGCAAACACACGCAATCAGAGTCACAACTGGAGGCCACAAATTCACCTCAAATGCATGTTTTTAGTACGGTGGAAGTAAAGTGGAGCAGAAATCCATGCAAGCACAGGGAGAAAAATGCAAACAGATGGTATGAATGCAATAGAATCAAAATGGTTCAGGCTTCAGCCACAACATGAAACCAGAAATATCTGGTTTCATATATCTGGTATTTAAAATATAAATGAAACATGCATTAATAAGGAAACTTTTAACGAATATCCTCTTTTTACTTGTTGTAGGAATTAAAATTACTCAATGAATATACAATGGAAGTGAGTGGGAAGGCGTGTATCACTCTGATTTTCTTCTGTTTCTACCTCATAAAACACTTTATGCTACTTCTTCAGAATTTTTTGTTTTTTAAGCCCTTTTAAGCCTTTTTTTTTTTTTTTTTTTTAATTATTCGTGGATTAATCTTTAAACTGATGCAGTGAAGTGCTTCTTCATCTCCAGTAGAAATGTATTATTTCTATGTTGGATGCGTAGAGTAGTACCAGGAACTGATGGCAGGATGTAATTTGATTTGGGCGCCAAACACCAGAACCGCAAAGTAAAGTCGATCCAATGGAAGGGATGAGAGGTCTTTAAGTATTTCATACTTCTAATTGTTTTACATTAAGATAACTTTCATGTCTTTCTTTCATTTCTTAGTACAGCATATACATTTGCCTTGCCTAAAAGTGCTACACAAATAAAGTTTGATTTCAAGTTTAAAACACAACATGAAGCACAACAGTGGGAAGAAAGATGCAAACTCCATGCAATAACACTCACAAACTGGGTATTTTCTCACTGTAAAGCAACACTGGAGTCTTTTCACAAGTATGAATCTTATTGTTTTTAGCCGACACTGAAACAGGAACATAATGCTGCGCTAAGCAAGTATTCACAGACTTTTGGACGTGAATCTAATCTTTGGTATCGTTATTAGATTTGAGTCAGGGTGGCGTACCGTCGCAGGAAAAAGGAGCAGAAATGAGGTGCAGCTGATGACAGGAAGAAAAAACAGTCGTGGAAACCGTGTTTGGATTTCTTGTCAGGGGCCGTCTAACTTCTCTCTGGTGGCTCTCTTAAAGCTGAACTATTTCACCGAGCCGTTAACTCGCACTCTGAAACAAAGAAGACTAAGGAGAGGAAAATGTTCAGTGGAAAACTGAGCGCGTACGTTTTAAAATGGTGTCTCTCTGAGCAAAAAGCTTCCACGTTAATGGTGCATAAATCAGGTTTGAGCTTTTAATTCATGCAGCTCAGGCTTTTTTTTTTTTTAAGCTTATTTATAGGACTTTTAATATAACACAAGTCTGCTTTTATGTGCATCAATAAAACTTAGAACAATAAAGAAACTTCCGTAATGATAATTGCCACGAAATGACATTCAACCAGGGTATTTCTGTGAAGGAAACGTCTGCTGACCTTTCCCATTAATTGAACATTTACTTTACCGATAAAGGCAGGAGGGAAAATGTCAAGTGTAATTTCTCAGAAGTGACAGTTTACATTTAAATGATCAAACATGGTAATGTATTCTGATCATACAACCTGGAAAGTTTCTCATCTTAACTGTTAATAACTTTGGCTGAAGGTAATTTTCCATTATGTTTTCCTCTTCTTACCACAGAAATGTGAGAATGTCCCCATTATTCTATATAATTATTCCAGGTATTAATTAAATGGTGACTTTAATGAAACATTATGAACTATATTATATCATCTCATTGTAGGTTTTGTGGACAAAACTCTCAAAGTATCACAAAGACTTTCATGTAATTTGTCAGGCATCAGAATGATCCACCACCTAATCCCACAAGTCAAAGTAAAGTTATATGAAGCCTGAAAGGTTGAGAGAAAAAAGCTTGTGGCTGGTCTGCGTTCATCAGTACAGAAGGAACCAATCAGAAGAAAGACTCCCGCCTGAGGCAGGATAAAGACTGCAGGCGTCGACTGGAGGGTCGCACATATACTCCAAATATATGGTGACAAAATAAATAAACTCATCCGGTGTCTCAGATGTGGTGGGCTGTTACGTGAAAGCGCTCCGGAGAGCTGATAGGGGGTTGGACGGTCTTGTTCAGGGCCTGTCCACTGTGGGATTTGAACCTGCAAACTCCAGGTCTCATGTCTGCTGTGAACAGCAGAGACAAAGAGAGAATAAGGGAGAACGAACGAGAGAGAGAGAGAGAGAGAGGGAGCGAGAGATAGAACGACAAAGAGAATATAAGAGAATGAACGAGAGAACAAATGAGAGAACGAACGAAAGAGAGAGAGGGGGAGGGAGCGAGAGAGAGAACGACAAAGGGAATGAACGAGAGAACGAAGGAGAGAGAGACACCTGTCCAAACCCTGATGGCTTTGACATTATGCAACTCGTAAATAAGCAGGAATATGTTGTTCATGCAGTGGAGTTTGTGAATAACGAAGGAAAGAGGTAGGAAGTCCGTTTTCCAGCAAGAACTATTGAAGTTATGATATTTAGGGAGAAAATAATACTTAGTCCATTTAAACGCGTGTTTTAGGAGACTAACAGGGCAAATGGTTGAGGAGAATTAAATAAAGTCTGATTGGTGGGTTTGAGGAAGGGATACCAATACAAGTGACCCTTTGTCTTAATGGACGGTGTTTTTACTTTGACATCTTTCCAAAACACACAAATTAAAAGTGGAAAAACTTCAAATAATGAGCCGTTTCCTCTGTTTTTAATGATCTGTATGAAGAGACAATACAGTAATGATGAATATTCTAACCGGTTTTATTTCGTCGTATTCTTGCTCGGGGTTCCATTTCCCCAGTGGTTGACAGCATGACTCATGAAGCAAAGGACCAAAGCGGCGGAGCCCAGGATCCCCCCTCGAACCTCGGGGTCTGAGGAAGGATGAGTCATGAGACCCGACGCCGCGGCAACGCTCTGAACCGTCACTGTCAAAACACGGCCGTACGCGAGCGCCGCGCGGAATTGGTGACCACGCGTGTGACTGCACAGCCTGTGACACAATGAGATCAGCGAGTCTCGCCGGGGAGAGAACGGCCTCCTGGGATACGGCGGTATTCTAAACCGGATCCGATTTACTCTGCGGCCGCGATCACGCCGAAACGACACAAAACGCAATAATGAAATGCAATAACGAAAAGATATCTTGTGAGCTTAGGCGTCGCACCACCTCCGGTGGCGTGTCGCGCGCCTCCGTCCCGCCGCCGTTCTTTCATAAAACTTTGCTCAGATGCGATTAATCGCCGAATGAGTTTGTGTCTCTCGGCAGATTTGAACTGAAAATGAAGTTTATGGGAGAAGCAATAAAATTAAAAAAAAAGAAATGCCTCTGCTTTGTTTAGACGAGCTTTAATAGGAATCTCTGTGGTTTAATTGGTTTGTGGCGTCGCGCAAGTTTGTCTTGGAGTCATTCGGCTCTGGAGCCTCACTGGAAGGATTTAAAGGGTCAGCAGAGCAGAGATTTGGGGCAGTAACGTCCCTCCAGGGGGAACTTCAGCATGTACTCGTACTCAAATGACAGAACGCATCGATTTCCGCTCGCCGCCGCAACAACAGAGGCTCCACTCACACTTGCTATTAAAGCCCGTCTCAGAGATTGTATTCAAATGCCACCGAGAACCCGCCCACATCAATATCTGACAAGATTATAGGAGATTTAAAAAAAAAAACAGGCCTAGTAGAAACATTTCAAACATCATTTTCAAAGTCCTTATTTTATGTAGGAGGCTGCAGGCAAAACATGTCGAGAAATACTATTTTGATTCTCTGTGTTTGCAAAAGTGCTTTCAACTGGCCGTTTTTTTCTTCCATTTTTGATTTTACCTTTAAATTTCAGGTAAAAAAAATTTTTTTTACTTGGCCTTGTTTGGCATCTCTTATTTTCTCAGCACCTCACCTGTGTGACTGTACAAGTATTTAACACAATGGACCTCAAATTGAAAAAGATATATAGTAATAAATAGAAACTCAAGAGTAGGAAAAAGTTAAACAAATAATTTCGACAGCTCAGATTGCAAATATTGAAATGGTCAATTTAAATAATTACTGATGTATAGATATTTTTTCCTCACACAAGTGAGTTTTAGCCTTTAAATGCTAAAAAAGTACAGTTACAGAAGTAAAGTTTTTGGCTTCATTCAGGGTAAATAAATCTATTGTTATGGTAATACTAATTTTAAGAGTAGATACAAAATAATAATATGAATAATAATTCAATTTGTATCTAGGTTTTGAGTCAGAATTTTTTCTTTTCATCAAATAAAGACTATGTATTCAAATCAGAGCTTTTCTTTTGGGCACACTTGTATTTTTGGAAACAGAAATCCTTGGCATTCAGTCGTGATCGATCAATTTAATGAACATTGTGGAAAACTGTTCCTCCACTGCAAGTCTGAATTATCCTCAGAGGTTCAAACAAGCAAGGATCCAGGAAAATACACACAAGTACACTATAATGATATGATTTATATAATTTCACAATTTGTCCACATATAATCCAGCGAACCACACAGAGTAGAGAACCTTTCTCAGGAGGCCTCAGTCAGGACATAACACACATCACATCTTATCCACACTCCAGTCACAAAAACCTCAAAATCATACTTAAGAATTCCGATATGTAAAACCATGGAACGCACTAACCTGAAGACACGTTGACTGTGAAGGAAAAACTGCACTAACAGACAAACATGTTCAACATGCGTGCGCAGATTCATCCACTCTAAATGCAGTAACTGACCAAGAAGATTACAAGAGGTATAAAAGTTTGAAATCCTTTGCTTACCTGTGTGTCTTTACAAAACCAAACTGAAGAGATGTCCAGTCACCTGTTGAATAGGGAATGAAGCGTTAAAGTTTTTCCTTCCTATCGCCATGAAGAATTAAAAAAAAATGACATATAATGTGCTATTCTGAATACTTTTGCAGCCAAACAAAGTTCTTTTTTTGTTATTAAAATGGAATGCTTAAAAATCTTAGTAGGAGGAGCCGGAAAGCCTGAAAGAGTGCGTTTTTCTATAGTTACCGAGGGAGTAATATATACTTTGTCAAGTGTGAGTTACTGATGAACTCTATTGGATCAAATGGAATACAGCTTTTGTTCAAACTTCCAAATGAACTGAATTTGTTTTAAGACCTTTTCTGGGATCATCACTCTTCCTGTCTATGTTTAATTTAAGAATCACCAATTAGAAGCTCATCACATTTAGAAAACAGTGATAAAATGGAAAAGTGGGTCACTTTAAACGTTCATATGGCTCCAAACTACATTTGCATGTGTTTTATGTGTCCCTGAACGCACCTAGACATGATTTGAGTTATCAGCTAACAATCTGTCATCAGGGTGCATTTACAGCATCACATCCAGGTGCTGAATCACTCTATAATCACAATCCACCAAAATAAACCTTTAATTAAAAGGTGTAAAAAAAGGTTAATTCATTAACCTGTGCGCCCTCTGTAGGACTAAAACATTATTACACTTTAATTCACCCACACAATGGATGAATTGATCAACGGAGAACAATAGTAACAGCTTAATGGGACGAATATCGTCATGGCTACAACATGTTTCATTTATTTTGGCACCAAAATTAGGTTAAGTTTCATTGATTTAATATAAATCACCAATGTAGAAATCAAACTTATCCTGGATGGTGGAACAATCCAAAATGCTTGACAGGAAGAGTTATACAGAAACCAAAAAACAAATGGAAGAAAAAAGGGCATTTTAAAGGTGAAGTGATTAACACTACGAAAATAGAAGTGGATTTAAAAACAGACTCGGGGAGTTTCTTGGGATCCTTGCTCAAGGACCCTCAGCAGTAACTTTTCAGCGGTGGGAATCAAACCTACGAACTTCAATTCACAAGCTTTCTTCTGTAAGCTTTAGATCATCACTAACACCATCCATCTTACTGAGGACGTCTGAAATCAAACAAAATAGAATTTATATCATGTTGTAGTGGTTTTTTCCTTTTTTCAGGCCCGGACCACGCGTTCTGATGCTAATCCATGCATGTGGTTAAGATTTCACTTTTTCCTTTTCAACATGCCACATGAGCTCACATTTCCTGTAATCTCACCTGCTCATTGAGGTAAATATGATGTCAAGAATACGGCAGCGCGACTTCCGTCACCCTGCTGCGACAGACTCACTTCCCGCAGGCCTCGAATCAAGTCACCATTGTGAGGTTTGTGAAATTCCTAATTGCAGAACAAAGCGCGGTGAGTTACGACGCTTCGAACCGAGGAATGTGATTACTCCCCCTCCCCCCCGCAGGAAAATCCCCCTCGACACTGGATTTCTCTTCTCAATATCTGTCTCATAATATTGGTGGCACGTTTCTGATCCCAATCATCAAAGCTTCATATCTTTTATTTTTCACACCGAGTGGCTTTGCTTGGTGGATATTTGTGTAAAAACCCATTTATGGATTGTGGAACCTCGATCTCCCGGCAGAATATTCGGAAAGTTCATCTAAAAAGGTCAGATGTTGGCGTGCACGTTTTGCAAAGGCAGTGAATCAGTGGGAGCGTGGTTGAAATATTCTTCTTTTGAAATGTTGATAAATACTTGGAATTAAAGTTAGATTTCCGTTTCGTTTGCTTTTTTCTCATTCATTCTCAGCCTGTGCTGTTTGAAGAAGGGAACCTGTGAAACTCCTGGAATTGCTTCACCATTTTTGTCGATGTAATTTCCATGGAGCATTTCACGAGATTTTGTACCCGAGGACCTCAGAGTCTTTTTACCAAGTTACTCGTGTGAAGAGTTGACCAACCACACTGGGAGTTTACAGAATGCGAATAGTGAATAACCCAGAAGGTGGAAATGAGTCTGACAAAAGAATGACGGCAAGGTTTAGTTACCAGCTTTTACAGGAAATGATCAAAATGAAGAAAAGTTCAATTCTCTTGGTATGACGGTCACAGGTTTATATAGGAGGACATCCGTGCCTAACTTCCTCTTTCAAAGCGAAATCCTCCGAATTACAGCACTACAGAATGAAAATCTTGTAAAAAGTTTCTCCAAATCCTGTTTCCAAAATATTCAGGTAAATATATCAATCTGACAGAAAAAAACCTTTTTTTTTTTTTTAACCTGGATGTAAAACTAAAGTAGCCCGCGTTTAAATTTCACCACGATGAAGACAACTGTGTCCATTCACACAAAGTGTGTAACTGTGTGTGGAGACTAATACACATTTAAAACATGTTGAGTAAAACCAGTCAAAAGGACGTTTGTACAAATTCACTGTGTGAAATTAAATTTAAAAAAAAGTCTAACAAAATGATAAAAAAGAACACAAAGGAGTGATATGTGATTAGAAATAGAATAAAATATAGATGAAGCCATACATAAAATACAAGAAAGAAAAGCGAATAGCCATAACAAATACATGAAGCACTAAATGATTGGATGAGCCATAAAAACAAGCAGATTACATGATTTGAAGGGAAACTTAAAACATTACTGACTCAGATCAGATCATTAAATCAATGGATAGAAGTCTAATCTTAACTATGTTCCTTGTGTTTTGGACAAACAAAACAAAAGTAGAAACTGTGAAGCAAAGTTTTCCCATAATGCTATTTGATTGAGCCCCGTCCATCTGGACCTGTGGAAACGCTCAGCAGCTCCCCCCCATCATCCCAGTGTGAATCTCCAACAGGTGGAGAGGGAAAGGCTCAATATCAATTTTTGTTTTTAGGTTTCAAACGTCATGAAAAACAATAAAAAATCCAAAAGTATTTGACCTGTTATCCATCCTGAAGACTCTCAGGAAGCACACGGTGGGTAATGGCTTAATGAGATCAACGCCGAGGTCGGAGGACTTAGTCTTTATAGGAGTGTCCTGCCAGGCGGATCAGACGACCCGGGCGCTAACGGAGGGAACACCTGTATGCATTTCTCTACATTTACCTCCCCGAGGGACAGAAATTAACGTCCGAGATTCAATTGATCTGCGAAAAAAAAACAAAAAAAAAAACAACCAACATCTGCTGTGACGGATGATAAATGGTGAAAGCCGTGTTTTTCCCTCTCCCGACTTTGGAAGTTGTCAGATTGTCGTCTTCATCAAGCTTTTTACACCGTCCCTCTAGGATCCGAGACTTTTGCAGTCGCGGTTTCCCTCAGACGTGACCGCACGCTCACAAGAAGAGCCGCTGTGATATTTAGCGTCGCCTGCGCTGAGAGGGAATCCTAAAGTATCGCTGGGAGGCAGGAGGAGTCCTCACTTCTTTCTTTGGTCGTATCGCAGACAACATGCGAAATTAATAATTAAAGACATTCAAACTGTAGAAATATTGATGCAAATCAAGCAAAATATGAGCATATACATTTAAACATGCCGTTTGTGAGGAATTTAGAAAAGAAAAAAGAAATTAAATAAAATATAATACCAAAGTAAAAGACTAAGGCCTTAAATATTTATTTCAAAAACTGCTGATTAAAACAAATATTTAAAAAAAATATGTAATACATTGGAGAAATACTGAAATGAGGCAATAAAGTAAGTCGGTAAATAAATAAGTCAGTCAGTCAGGAAATAAGTAAACAAGTCAGTATGTAAATACGTGAACAAGTAAATTCAATTCAACTTTATTTATAGAGCACCAAATACAATCATAAAAAAAATTGTAAATAAGTCAGTAGGTATACAAATAAATCAACTAATAAAGTATCAGTGAAAACCATTTCAAATGGTTTTCTGACTTTCATCAGCTAATTCATTCATAAGATTCATAAGCAAAAGCAACTTCTTCCTTCCTTTTTTGTTTTCAGTCATCGTGAACGTTTGGAATGACATTAAGAAGGTTGAGCTACAATTCATCTATAAAGTCTTAAAACTGAGTTTCTCCATCAGAAATGACGACTGAGACTTAATAAACGACCCGATCAGATAAAACGTAAAGAGCAGCCAGCTGGCCGTGCTGCGACAGGCAGGTTCCACTTCGAAGATGAATATAAACAATATATCACTTGGCAGCTTCTATTTCAGTAACTACTTTTTACATTTTAAAGTTTTTCACCCACAAGATGCTTAATAAGTATGAGATTTAAAAAAAAAAAGCCACATCAGAATGTCATTTTTTTGCACAAACATGAGTACGCTTATGAACGCCTGCATGAAAATCACATGGATTTTAGGTGACAAGTTGATTCCCACTTTGGTCCTGAAATGCAACACTCAGGAGAACTAAAAGGACTACTCATGGCTGTAAAATGTGCAAAAAGAGCTGGAGATGACAGAGAATATAAAAGGATTTTCTAAAGCTAATGTGGTTTTTTTTTTTGTGTACTTCGTGACATGAGGATGCTCTGTGGAAACGCAGTAACAGCGGAGTGCCGTGAAGAATTACACTCCCCCTCCTGGTTTTAACTACATCCATCCATCTATCTTCCACGTGCTCTTAATCCTGGGTAAGGACCCGGGGGGGGGGGCCGGAGCCTGTCCGCGCTGACACCGGGGAAAAGCAACATGGACAGGTCAGCGGTCCATCGCAGGGGCAAACATACAGAGACGGACAACTGTCTGCTGCGATCTCTGGAAACCAAGCAAATTCCATAAGAACTGAACACGGGTGCAGATGAAGCCTTCTGTCCAGCTTTGTACGAATTCTGTTGGTAGTATCGAATTTATCGACCCGTTTTAATGCATTATAAAATTGGAATGCAATTAATTATAAACATTTAGTATCAAAGAGGTTATTACATTCGAATAATTCGTAAGATATTTTAAACATTCTTTATACAAAAAAATCATTGATTTTAAAAACCTTTGGATATTTCGTTGCACATTAACTTTGTACAGAAATTATTTATTTTAATTTACTGTTGAAGGTCATTTAACCCGAGAACCAGACCCGTCAGTCCATCAGAGCACGAGCCCGAGACGCGTGAAGACCCATCGAGGAAAGAAATCCCTCGGATAAAGATTTCACCTCATGCAGGCGACCACTCCCAGCTGACCTCATCAAGTGGCTACGGGCCAAAGCCAATTAGTTGGATGACACACAGGAACACCATTTATTAGCACGGTGGTCGGGGTTTTGTTTCCCCACGGTGGAGAAGCGGTTACTTCACCAATCATTGATTAAATGTAGCTTCGCTCTCAGACTTGACTTTCAATGTGGGACACTGCAATTTAACCCATTGATGAAGCCCTTCATGCACATTTAAGCTCCAGCAGACATAATGCATTCACTTATCTTCTTTTTTTAAATAAGTACATTCATTTGGTAACTTTCACCAAATTACAAAAAAAAAGGTCATGATAATTCTCTTGATCTGCTTATAATTTGTGTCATGATGCCTCTAATAACCCTTCATGCCAGAGAATCTGCTGCAGTGCAAAGTTCAATTAAAGTTCAGAGGACATAGATTTTCTAAAGTGAAAAGGTCAGAATTACAATAAACAGGGTTGAAAAGGTTGCAGCGGTTTTCCATCGAGTGGATCCCCGACCTGCAGCTACATGGTCCTCGTCGACTTTGTGGAAGATGAAATCCCAAAACACAACAATGTACTTGCAAAAGAGCTTTGGTTTGTTGACACCTGTGTTCTATTAAAAAAATAATATATATATATTTATATACACTTTTTCACTCTACTCAGCAATTTTTCAAAACTGGTTAAATGCCGTCCGAGCCACACATCTTAGATCACAACATTATACATTTTTATTCTGTGCACCAGCATTTCTTCATTTTTTTTTTTTTTGTGTTAACCTGCAATTAAATTTGGTTAAATTTAAGTACATTCTTTGATGTGCCAGATCAGCA
Organism: Lipophrys pholis; assembly: GCF_963383615.2. Lineage (NCBI taxonomy): Eukaryota > Metazoa > Chordata > Actinopteri > Blenniiformes > Blenniidae > Lipophrys > Lipophrys pholis. The sequence goes on along the minus strand of NC_137639.1, from coordinate 27,255,687 downwards.
GACAAAATATTTGGATTGTCCCAAGCTGCAGCATGTGGGTGGAAAAATAAACCTACAATGGACCTCTACAGCGCACCACTTTCATCGAGCAGTCTCCCACCGTTTGAATTTGCAGCTGCTCAGGTTTTCACACCACTGTGACGTGTATCATGTAAGACGCTGCATTAAAGTCGGCAGATGGTTTATAATTGTGCAAAACGTTCTTAAAGCAACATATAACCCCGACACACCGAACCGTAATCTGATATTTGTTAACATTTATTTATTAATCCAATCCCTCCATCTTCTATATATATATATAGCTTTTGATACTCTGTACAGGTCACCGGTCAACTGAAGTACAAATATACAGAGACAGACCGTCACACATTTAGATTCACACCAACTGGAGCCAACAATTAGCCTTGAACGCATCTTTTGGGACTGTGAGAGGAAGCTGGAAGAAAACTGAACCAGAGTGAGACAAGAGCTCTTTACTACACAACCATGCAGCCAGCGTATAGTTAAAGAATCAAAAAGTTTATTTTTAAACAAAACTTTTAGAAAGTTGATGGGTCGAGGCCACGCTGCGGGGACAGTCCTCTCCGTGGTTGGTGAAAGACATTCACAGAGGATTATACATAACAACTACAACTAACCTCAAGAACGGTGTAGAAACGTGTCACAATGAATGACGCTGATGAATATAAGAGAAAGTAGAGCCCGTCGGGTAGCTGTGTGAAACACCGAGCAGGAAGCGTCTCCATGGCAACAGACGCTTGATCTCCTTTGAGCTCCATGAGGTGCCTCTCTCATCTGCTTTGTGTGGGACTTTTTTCTTTTGCAGTTTTTGGGGATTTATTCGGAAACAGTTCGCCGTTAACGTCCAAAAAATGTGATCGATTGGTCCTTGGATGATGGCAAATCATCTCTGAAAATTTCATGCAATTCGGGGGAGTAGTTTTTGTGAAGTTTGTAAAATCCATACATAATAATAATAATAATAATTATTATAATAATGATAATAAATAAATACACGCAGATGAAAGCATACCCTTTCGCCCAACTTTCATTGGCGAAGGTTAATATGTCACAAGACTGATCATATTCACATTGTGTAATTAACATTTCAAGAGCTTCCAGTTTTCTTTAAGAAAGTTTTCTTTAAGTTTTCTTTTACCAGTTTCTCAACTAGAAAAAAAATTAATTTGACTCAGAAATACACGTGTCACTATTATTTGTGTCATTGTTAATAATTGCATCATTTCATTAAAACACCCCCAAAAACGCTTAAAAATAAAAATGTAATTAACTTGGTAAAAATATCAGGTTCAGAAATTTCTGAAGGCACCAAAATCCTTTTTTCCACCCATAAATATCTGTACTCAAAAAAGAGACAAGTCCTTTTTTTTTTTTCCAGCCCTGCATTTGAATCCCAAAAGTCACATCTGGATTAAAAATTAATTTTGAGAGTAAACAAACTTGTGTCCTAAACAAACTCGTGAACCATAAATAGCCGTTGTAGATATGGGTCAGTGTCGTTATCAGAAGCCACTGAAAAAGGGGCCGAAGCAGAACGAGGTCAGACTGTGCGGCCGCTCTGCCAAGCTACTCCAAAATAAATACAAAAAAAAAAAAAAAAAAACCTTGACCCACATGTCAAATCTCTGCCTGTCCTGCCAGCGCTCGCAGCATCAGGACCACTCCTACTGTGACAGGCATGGAGATCCTAGCAGCTCAAAACCAGGGATTTATTAACCCTTCATATGACAAATCAGAATATAAACTTTTGTGACTTTACCATATTTAACACAGAAAAAGTGAACTCACTTTCAGATGTCTGGTTGATCTTCCTTTAATCCTGATCTACTCCCCGTCAGCTCTGCCTCATTATCTCTCCACTCCCTCTGTGTAAAGACAGAATGGGCCTCCCTCAGCTTCCTCACCTATTAAACCATTTCGTCACATATAAAATATCTAGCTTTAATTTCAACCCGCCTATTTACCAGGAAAATCTTTAATTGCCCACTTTTTTTATTTGTCGCTCTGCTTGATGGACTCCCTCTGTGTCGAACCCTGATTGCAGTTGGATTGGGATTAATCTGACAGCCTGATGTGTCCTCTGCTGCCCACACTCCGGACACTTTGCCCCTTTCCTTTTCACATCCAACCTGTTTTCTGTGTGCGATAGAAAGTCTCCATCACACCCCGCCACATTTAACAATCCTGAATATGTCCGTGAGATTACAGTCACAGTTTGACCCAGTTAGATTGTGGTGATCTTAACATGTGCCAAATAAAACCAATGTAATCAGATATCCTGCGGGTATACTGTACTTAATAACCACTACATGTAATTTTAGATAGTTATTATATATATGACTGAGGCTAAATTAGAAATGAGAAAGATTTCCATGAATTAATTACTTTTGTTTTGGGGGGGTGGGGGGGGGGTGGGGGGGTGTTTGTTTTATTTTTCAAAAATGCTTCATAAGTACATAAAACTAAAATTGTAATGGATGAAAAAGTTCATGTGCATGAAGAAAAACTGTATTTTATATATAATAAAAGATTGGAATTATCCCTCTTGATTGTGATGGAGACTTTGAAATCAATTTCTTTCTAAGGAATATAAACAATGTTTTAACCACATTAGATCTAGTTATCTGCGCTAAATATCATTTTTATCATGTTGTCTTACACACATCACTCCCACAGCAATACTATAAGTAATAACAACTTTGAAACTTGTGTTTAAGGTAAATAATCCATGCCGAGTTGTTTTTACAAAAATTTAAAAGAGGAAATCCAGTTGGAAAAGGCCTTTTACTGAAATCCTGGTGCAGGTGCAAATGCAATGAGCCGCAACAAAGAATTAGTTTGCAGGCTCTTTTTCTCTCAGCAGTTTGAGTTGAAAATGGTTGTGTTTTTTTTTAAATGCGCACAAAAGAAATTTAAGGTTTTTTTTTTTTTTTTTTTTTTTTAAACTAAGAATTTCACGGTTAAAAAATATTTAAATTAAAATTTCCTAAAAAGGAGGAGGGAAAGTGAAGCAAAAGAAAAATAAAGAGGGAAAAAGGTTAAAAAAAACATTTTAAAAAAAGGAGCAAAAGGAGAAAAGCTTGGGAAAAAAGGAAAAGAAAAAAATTACAATTTAAAAATATATAGCTGGGATGCAGGTGTGAATGTGATCAGCAGTAACATTGAACTAGTTTGTAAACCGTTCAATTTCAAATGGCTTCTGGTCAGTTAATTTAAAGGTCAAAACCTCATTGGATGTTTCCAATATTTGCTGTAGCTCTTCATGAATCACCTACAGCGCAGTAGTGGGTAGAGATCTGTGATATTATAGTTGCAGCGATCCTGCTGCTTTCTTTCTGGAGACGCCTGTAGGAGCGACCCATAGACCCGCTCACTGCTGCCATGGCAACCAGCTAAAAAAAAAAAAAAAGAAAGAAAGAAAAAGAAAGCAGCCTGACCTGATGCTAATATGATTTGACAGGCGAGAATGTGCGTGCGCGAGTGCACGTGTGCGTGGGAGTTTTATAGGGGAAAATATATGTTTGTTTTGGTTTTTCTGGTGCGTGCGTGTGTTCGTACGTAAAGCTCATTAATTCCTCGATGTGCCGTTGCCATGCTTCTTCGCCGAGACCTAAACAAAAATGAAAGCGGGATCGGTCGTTAGCCCTCGCGCTCACCTGCCTGGTTATGAGGGTTGTGGATGTGAGGCACTTAAATTAATCCTCTAAGAATAATCACTGCAATTAGAACCTGTTCGGGTAATTCAGACCCGGAATCCATCGCCTCGATCTCAAAAGACCCCCCATCAACATATTTACCAGGGAACCATGAGGATACTGATCAGAAATCTGATCTTATCCTCCAACAGGGAGTTTCAAAGTGTGGGAGGATGAAACACATCGTTTCCCCCCCCCCAGAGCCCCGCCAAGTGTCACGTGCTGGACTTCCTGATGTTTTTCATGTTAGCTGATGTTATAATTCTTATTAACAGGCATTGGGATCCGTTGGCAATGCAGCTTTTACTGTGCTAGTAGTTAGATGCTTTTAAGAGCCCGTTTGACGTTTCAAGTGAAAACACATCGTTTCAGAAAGGTTTCACATTTCTGTGTAAATATTTTGAAAACGATGTAATGAAATGTCATTGTAATGAAACTACACACGCATGCGCGCAGAGAACAATACGCTATGAACATGAGCAATGGGAGCACGTGAACATTCATACGGACAGACGACCAAGTTGGATTGTTATTCCAGTGACTTGACGACAAAACTACCAAGTCCCAGGAGAATCTGGACTGAGGAGTCACGACACAATAAGTCACACTTATTGTCCATCTACTGAGCATGTGCAGAAGAACCATTTACTATGGCCGTGGTGTGCATGTGCAGTAAGAGCGTTTTAGAAGAGTTGCTAAAGTGTATTTTTAATTTATCCCCACTACACTTCTAAAAATGCAAATGTAAGTTTAAAAGAAAAATCTACCCTATATATATATATATATATACATACATACATACATACATACATCTCAGCAGGAATTATGATCTGAAAAAAAAAGAAAACACTGTTCTAACCTCTTCCGACTCATCTTTCAGTTAATAGGGACACTCCACAGGTGGAATAAATAGTGTCACAATACATTATGAGGATTTCTTTAGATTAGTCAGTCTACCTTGAAAACAACAACTCGACTGAACGCAACGTCAATGTCCTGAAATAAGAGGTTATTAACTGAACTAATAAATGGTTAAATCCAATATTTATTCTCCTCACAACTGTCACCCCCATAAATCACTCTGCACCTCTGTGACTCAGAAATTACTCCTTACTCCTCTTCCTCCCCCCCGTTCCTAATGAAGCAATACGCACCAGCTAATACGGGGAACTAAACCATTCATTTCCTTTCAGTCCGACTCTCAGCAGAGCAAAGTGATTTCTGCCTAAGTGACGTGTATTTGGGCAGATTTGCGAGGCCGGCGCCGCTCGTCCCGCTGAACATTTGTTTTTCCTGCATTTCTCTAATCTCAGTGGATTTGAAGGAGTGCAGAGTCAACAACACCAGCCGCAGTCACAGCGGCAGTAATGATCGGGATTACAGGCAGATTGAGAAATGTCATATTATTTTTTTCCCTCTGACAGTTTCCCGACGCTTGTCATGTTGGGCAACGTGAAAACAAACTGGCTCCGTTGGTGCAGTTTCTATGTGGAGAGCGCCAACACTCGCGGAGTCTCCGAGGGGGCATCAAAAGACACCCCCCTCCGGCACTTTTGCTCCACTTCCAAATTAACCGATGCTGGTACGAATGAGGGACGGAGGAAAGCTCCCTGAACGCCGGACGTGACAGTCTTCTGAACTGCTGTTTCCCTGCAGCAGATTCTTGATGTGCAACTGAAGAATCGCCTGTAAGAAAGTGTTATTTCTACAAAAAAATGCTACTGCGTGGGCATTTATCCCCGTTTACAGCCTTGTTAAGAAAGATTTCACTGCTGCGTTTCACGATACACATGATAGAAACATTTGATTTTACATTTAGGTGCATCTTTAGGTCCAAAATTGAACGCAAACCTGTTATTTAATTACCCAATAGGTAAATCTAAGATACATTTTCTACATACAAGAAGGGTTCAATTCTTTGTGGATTTCTAAAATTTGTATTATATTATATTATATTATAAATGAACACAAACTGAAGTAAGACACTATCAAAGAAAAGCATCTGGGAAACTGTCCATGTTGCTTTTAAAGGCCACCGCTCTTATACGTCAGTGAGAGTGGGCGTCTCCGTCCTGCATTTGGCTCCACCCATTTACTTGTTTCATTTACTTGCAACGTTTTGCAAAGGATTTTGTTTTACACGGAAACGGTCGAAACACTGAAAACCAAGTAGTTTTCGTGTTGGGCCACGAGTTGGAGCAGTTTGTTGTTTTTGTAAAATGACACCAAGCAGGACTGCAGAGAAGAATAAGCTATAAACATTAACAATGGCGAGTACACAGGACATTCGTATGGACAGACCACGACGTTGGATTCCGTTTACTGTCCCAGGAGAATAAGAGCTGGGAGTCGCGACACTCTGCAGGCAAACATTGCTCTTATTGTCCATCTGCTCGTGCATGTGCGGGAGCAGCGTTTCAGAAAAGGTGCCCCCCCCCCCATTTTCAAAAAGTTCCATCTTGGGACCCATGTTCAAAACGTTGCATTTTCAGTGTCTCACAAGTCACAGTGACACAAACCAAAAAGTTTTCAGTTTAGTTAAATGAGGCCTTGATGAATCTGAGCGCGGGGACGGGGTTCTCTGATCTTTTGGATGCAATCTGGGTCATTAAGATTGTTCTTATAGCACTTTTTAATCAAACACAAACAAGAATTATTGGAAGCTGCTTAGTTGCGATTAATAAAAACTAAATAATAATAATGTTCATGGCTTTGGCTTCGCGAACGAAGATTCATGAAGGAGGTCCACCCCGTTTTCTCCCACAAGACCTCACGTGGCTCATAAGTCCAATGCGAGCACGGCAGGCTCGGCTGCAGTGTCGACAGATAAAGGATTGGTCATCTGGGTCTGATGGCTGTGCTATCCGGTCTTTCCGTTGTTGTCTCTTTACAGCTAAGTTGCTCCTACGTTCACTCTCAAAGGTTGAGGCGGCTACGTTGATGGTGTGACGCCATCCAACTCGATCCTCTGCTTGTGTTTTCCACTCGCTTGGGTTTAAACCACAGATGTTGAGAGACTTAATAATGAAGTGCTATATAAATAAAGTTAAGAACAGTTGTTGCACAAAGTGCTTTACAGTAAAAAAAACACACAAAAAAGTCAGGCGAGACCGAGGAGACAAGCAATCATTCAACAGACGGAAATTATTGGCAACGAAACACCACAGGTCTCGGTGTCTAAAAGGAGAGAGCACATAAAAGATAAATGGGGCATAATTTTGAGTAAAAATAGATCAATGGAATAAAAACAAGTAAAACAAAAAGGTAAGCTTCAATTAAAAGAGAGTCTATAGAAATGGGTTTTTAGAAGAGATTCAAAAGAGGTTAATGATGTTTGGAAAAGTGAATTAATACATTTTTAACTTGTCACTTACTTTTTGCATGTATAAGACATGAATAACAATTGATATGATTTTTGTACTCAAGCAAGCATGTTTATGGACCGATAGATGGCTAAAAAGGAATCGTTAAAAGTCTTATTGTTTGTGTTCTCTGTGTATTTGCTGTCAACTGAAGAAATTAAAGGCTGCAACTTGGATATTTTCTAATGGGGGAAAAAACAAAATCTTTATCAGATATTAACCAATCAATCAATTCCAGTGTGGATGCAGGTTAAAGCAGAACAATGCGGTTGTTTGTCTCTTCTTTTCTTTAGAATACAATCTGTTTCCAGTCGTTTCATCAAATTGCTTTTCTCAAGGCGGCACGCCACATCGGATAAAGAGCTATAAATGAGGTACGAAGAAAATAATAAACTGCTGATTAAACATCCGCGATAAGGCACAGGCCTCTTATGTCTGGAACTGTCTTTCGGTTGAATGAACGGGAAGATTTTTATGTGAACGGCTGATTTCAATTTTCCTCCCATTGACAACCTTTAAAAAAGTGCTGCGCAAACCTGGCGGGGGGAATAAAATTCAACAATAAATCAGGTTTGTGAGCGTAATTCTCACCGTTTTCGGGCTCTTTCTCATGCTTTTTCATATATTTTTGGAAAGCTGGGGCTCTTTATTACATGATGTGGGAAAAAAATGATTACAGCAGAGACACGACAATCCCTGGGTTACATAAAAGCAGAGAGAGCGAGAGAGAGAGAGCAAGAGAGAGAGCGAGAGAGAGAGAGCTCAACTGTCTGATCAGGGCTGACTCCAGGAGCAATTACCCAACTAGCTTCGCATTAGTGCCGCGGCCTGTTTTCGTCCCCTTCCTGTCCTCTCCTGTTCCCCGATCAAGCGGCAATTTGGTAAATTAAAAAGGTGATCAAGGAGATTAGAGTGTGTGCAGACTGTGACATCCCATTTGCCAAACTAACACCAGAATGACCTCGGAGAAAGGAAGAAAAAAATTTAAAAAAGGAGTGTTTAACCGAACACAATTACAGGTGGCTGCAGGCAGTTACACATTAAACTGTCCAGGCTTTGAAGTCTAATATCATATTTAGTCTGACTTCGACGGCAGCTCTCTGGAGATACTGTACATATAGTCGATGCTTTTAGCAATGCGACAACATGAATGGTTGACAGAGAAAATCCTCCCAAACCGGGACTCAAAGTAGAGATTTCCTGGCCGTGTTGTGAGCGTGTGAAACACGACTTCACTGTGCAGACTGAGGCCGTTTCCAAGTGAAAACGTAAAACATTTGTGGCGTTTCGGGTGTCCGCTTGAAACACAACGGTGCTCGGAGTCGCTGAGAACGCAACTTTTTGAAAACTCTCCGACTCCGTCTATATGGAAACGGGGAAAACGCAACTATTTGAAAAAGCTCAGACTCCGTGGAAAATACAACCTTTCTGGAACTTTACTCCCGACATGCCAACGACATTGTTTTCAGTGTTTCTGCCGCTTCCATTGTAAACGGTCGTTTTCAAAACCTGGCCGTGTAAACGTGAAAGTTTTCTGAAACAAATGCGCAAAAACAGAGCATTTTTACGTGAAACGAGGTCGCAATCAGTACCAATAAAACATTTACTCTTTAAAAAATTCTGACCAGACAGAGATTCTCAAGGTGCAAACAGAATCTAACATTGGTAAACCTGTCATTTGAATGTTTTTTGCACGTGATGTCAGTCACATGATTCTCAGAGGATCGCCGACAAAAACTTTGTATACAAGATGGTAGTAAATCAAGCTCAGTGTGGCAAAAATTCCCACACTGCATCCTAATTTCCTCCTATGTTTCCGATGTCTGATAGAAGTAGTCGTCTTACGCCAGTTTTGGAACTTTGCTCCAACTTTGGCTGCTCACTACACATTTCTCCATGATTACAAGTTGTTATGTCGTCAGTCTAGAGTTCGAGCGTTTTCCCAGTGGTGGTGTGGCTTTCCAAAGCAAGATTAATGCAATGTACACTAGGTGATTGGACAGGTAATTGGCCCTAACCTGTGTGGGAAGCTAATTAGACCACAGTGCACACCAATGATTTACACCACTGACAGCTTCCAAGGGCACAGAAAAATGGATTCTGACAGGAAATCATATTAATCCAGTGTACTCCCCCACCACCACCACCACCACATGAGTCTACTAGCTGCATGTAGAGCAGTTTATTATAACACCAGCAAACATAAAACACATGTTCATAGCATGGGTTAGCTTCAAATTCAGATTACATCTGTGTCCAGCATACATGAGAATGTGAGCTGAATTATTGCTGCGCTTCTTCCATCTCCTCCTTATCTATCATCTAACCCTCTTTGCAAATCCCTCTGATATTTTTTTTCTTTGTTGTGTTCCAGCTAAAGTGTTCTTTTTTTTTTAAATAGAGCATCAGATTGGATTCCAGCAGGAGTTAATCAGAAATGCTGCATGGTGTTCAAAGATGACATGCTTCATAAGCAGGGTGGAAAATAACCATCAGCCTCCAGCCTCCAGACAAAATGCTGGCAAATTTTGACAGAAACTGGTACTTGCTTCAATGGGCCACATTGGAAGACGTCCAACCATTATAAGATCCTACAAAAATAAATAAATAAATAATCTTGAACCCGTGCGAGTGGGCCGCCGAGACATTACTGGTAGAAAGAGAGAAGTTATCCAAACACATTCTCATGCCGAGACGCCAGAACAGATCGATTTGGACTTCCCAAACTCAACATATATTACTGTTTGCATGAACTGATTTCACCCTTGGCGAACAACAGACCCCGTTGTTTTTCCATTCTTGGAGTCGCAGATGCAACAACAACAACATTTTGGTGCGTTTTGGTTGCACATCCAAGATGGAAAGGTGCTCTGGTGGATTGAGTGTCCAGTGAGCTCGTCGTCATGTTCAAGAAATCAGTTAGAGATGATTTGAGCTTTGTGACCAAGTGTGCAGGAGATGGTACACTGGGTTTATAAAGAGACGGACATGGAAGGTAACAATACACTGGGAGAAGACCCGGTTACGCAACGTTTTCAAGTGACAACGCAAAGGTTTTGTCCCGTTTTGGGTGTCCTGAAATGCAACACACTTAGTCACAGTTGGACCAAAACCAATAGATAAGAGACCTCTGATTTAGTGGAGTCCATCAATTTATTTCTAATTCAAGTAAAACTGTCCAAAGTGTACAATAGGCGAGTTCTCCTGCCTCTTCACACATGTCCATCATGGGAAGAGGAGAAAGTATTTCCTCTCGTGGTGCCATGTGCCAGAGCACAGCTGCCTAATTGTGGGAGGGTCAAAGGGAGGACCTACCTTGATTGGGATTGGCTAATCCCCCGATGACGCTATATAGGGTTTGATTTCTGATTGGCTAGTTGGAGCAACACACTTTTTAAAACCTTTTAAAAACAAGCCAGGGAGAGAGAGGACAGACTTTCTTTACTTCTGGAGCGTCGTTCCAGGTACGGGGACACATATTATTGTTGGAAAACCATTATAAAGCGAATTTTGCATGACATGACGTCTTTAAAGTAACTTTCAATATTTGGCCGTTCTTCAATCTGTGTGTTACTGAGAAGCTCATTCCACAAATGTGAATCTCAACTGTGATTGGACGGACGTACCGCGGGCAGTCTTTGAGGGCAAAGTTCCATTTCTTCATCCGTGATACTTTTTGAATTTTCTCGATATTTTAAGTGGCGTCAGAGTAATGGTTACGACTTACAAGGAACACGCTTGCCCAATCCTGTCAGCGGCGATAGGATAAAGAGGAAAAAGGCTTTAAGGAGGACTTCTGCTGCCAGAGCCGGACAGATGCAAGAGCCACTGGCCGAGCCGCGCAGGGTTGAATCGCAGGTCACCCGCACAAGAAAACAACGGCTAAAAGGATAAAGTAAATTGCCCAAAGATGGTGGATGGGTTTGGGATTCTTTGACAGAGGCTGCCGTCTCGCTCCTCTCTGCAGTGTCACTGCACTGCCAGTGTTGGTTAAGTGCCTGGAAGCAGCAGCCCGGCTGGAACACATCCATTCTCTTCTGCAACATCTACCCTTGTCTGTTTTTTTTGTGGTTTATTTCCCCCCTCTCTCTCTTCCTGTCTCAGCATACGGAAAGTATTCAGGGAATGAAGGGTAGGCTGAATGATATTGTTCTGGAAATAGAAAACCTGCTCGAGTTCTCAGTGTTTCAACTATTATGAATCACTGCTCATTTTAAAAGGAAAGCAGTTCTCCCATCTGATGACGATAGGTTATTTAAAAAAAAATAAAAATAAAGTGCATGTTCTTTCAATTGGTCTCTTTAAACAGACTCGAGATTTCAGAATTGGCTCGGTAATCATATCTTTACGTGTGTCTCTAGTATTGATCTTCATGGTTTTATCGCCTTTTTCCTGCCATCTTTAGTTTATTCTGAAGATTATCTACGCTTCACCTTATGTTCCTGAGCAATGGGCTGCACAGTCACGTTGGCACTCTTGCCTCACATCGAGAAAACCCCCGGTTCAAATCCAGGTTTCACAGCCTGTCTTTGTGGAGTTTGCGCGGTGTGTATGTCACATGTTCAGGATTCCACCTTTAGTATGAGCTGAATTAGTCGATGGACGAATTCTAAACCCGTCATCTTCTATTTGGATCATGTACGTGTACATGTGTTCACACCAGAAAATATCAATACATTTCAAATATCACTTACATTCCCATATGTCCAATGCAATTAAATGTGCCATCAGCCTTTAACCCAGCAGATGACAGCAGTCTAAATCAACACAGAAGAAGATTAGAATTCTTTTTAGAGAGACGAAGACCGGATTCAACGATAACAACTGTGACGACTGGAGGCAGCGATGTAGATATTGAGAACCAACCGGAGGTCTGCGAAGCCCATAAACACCTCGAGGCGTCACGCGCTGCTGTTTCGAGAACTAATAAACACTGCCCCGGTGGCTTTATGCGGTACTGCTCCTTTGAAGATGAAGACAGGGTGACTCTTTTTTTTTTTTTTTTAAAAGGTCCAACGGTACAGGTCGCCCACGATCTGTTCAAAAACATTCTCCAGTCGTTTTCGTTGATGTTTCCTTTTTGAGTTCTCAACTTTTCAGAAAGCGTTAGAAGGTGCCAACACTGGAGACGCATGCTCACACTGATTGCATTTCCTTTGCAAAAGTTGCTTGAAACCCCCCCCCCCCCCCAATCAAACCAGGTAACGTCTCAGTTCCTCACAGTTCAGTCGGGATTGGGCGTTTCCATCGCTGCGTCTACTTGACCTGTTGTCGTGTTTCGGCGCCATTCTCCTCACATTGGATTCAGTTGCATTCAAAGTGATTTTGCAAATTGAGGCTTCAATTTGTTCCACACATTTAGCAAACGTGTGCAGTTGCATGGTTGATGTCTGCCCCTCCCCTCCCTCCCCAAACACTCACTGCATCTTTCTGCTGTGAGAAAAAAATAAATCCTCCCTGTGCTGGGTCAGAGAAAGATGAATTCCTGGTAAAACTCCTCTTAATACGCTATTTGTGCACTGGTTTTTAATGCGTATGCTGGATGCACAGACTTAACGGGAACGCGTCGCAAAGCCGCATCTTTTATTTATTTTTCTGTGTTGCATAATCCCACCTTGAGTAATTACCAGGATGATTCCACCAGTCGAGCCGAGACAGACGCTCCTAATGAATGATATTTCTGCCGTCGACCAAGCAGGGGCACCATTATTCTTTTATTCTCATTATATTAGATGATTAGAAACCATTCAAACAAGTTCCGTCCTTGATAATAAGAAACAAGTGGCGGAACAAGAGCATCGCAATTTACTTGAGGGGTTATTAATGCCGAGTTTAAGGGCTCAGACGGCGCCGTTTATTTTCACCGTCACCGCTCACTTCATCAGCCTTATTACAGCGGCTCGTAACTGGCACCGATGGGCACACACCTCTCAATAATCCCCAGCAGTTTCTCATTAAATCTCAACGTTCTCGGTGTCACACGCTTGATCATGCCAATGTAACTCAAGAGGCCTCGTACGGCCACGAATCGCCGCGAAGCGACGGAAACATCTGCAGAAAGTTTCCACCGCCTAGAAATCCCACCACAACCATTGTTTTTGGGGTTTTTTTTTCTTCTTCAGGTTTCGTACAACTTGACACCAGATATCATTTACTATAAACTCAGAATATCCTCCACTTCACCTCTGCAGTGTGGAGTTTTGTTTTTTTTAAACACATTCCCTCTGAAGCCGTGCTCCTGGTTTGAAGTGCTGACGCCTGAAGTGGGCCGACGCGTCCTCGCCGCTCGCCGCCTCTTATCTGGGGCACGCAGGCGGCTTCCTCACACAGCACGCCGGACCAGCGGTGCCACTTTTAACCCGCTCCCTCACACCGGCGCCGGGGCCTTTTTTCCTCTGCCCCCATGGTGATTCAAAATGAAATGTTCCTCCCCGTGTACAACACGACTGCATCGGTAATGCAAGGCTGCAGTGACGGGACGGGACGGGGAGATTAGGGAAAGACAGACTGTTGCACCAATAAACGGAGCAGGGCGCCAACCCGAGTGCCCATTAGCAAGGATTACGTTTTTTAGTGTGTCATCATCAGCAGGTTTTTATTCTCCTTAAATAATGAATCCCTGTCAGGAAATAAGTGACACACTTAAAACTATGTTCCTTTTATTTGTGCATAGATGTTTTAAGAGCTCAATAACTGATGTGAATCCAGATGACATCCAGATTATGGAGCGTCTTCCTCCTAACATCCAGAATATAGAGCATCTCCCCCCCTAACATCCAGAATATAGAGCATCTTCCCCCCTAACATCCAGATTATAGAGCATCTTCCCCCAACATCCAGATTATAGAGCATCTTCCTCCTAACATCCAGATTATAGAGCACCTTCCTCCAAACACCAAGATTATAGAGCATCTTCATCGAAACAATCATCAAGATTAAAGAGCATCTTCCCCCCACAAACATCCAGATTATAGAGCACCCCATCATCCAGATTATAGAGCATCTTCCCCCCACAAACATCCAGATTATAGCGCACCCCATCATCCAGATTATAGAGCATCTTCCTCCCATCATCCAGATTGTAGAGCATCTTCCTCCCACTAACGTCCAGATTACAGAGCATCTTCCTCCTAACGTCCAGATTACAGAGCATCTTCCTTCTAACTGCAAGTTGGAGGATTTCCCCACATGTTCGTACACCGACCACGTGATGAAAATGACATGATTTAGCATTATATAAAATCATATAGATTTAAATCCCACACTGCAATATAAATATATAAAAAGCAAAAACTACCAGAAAGTAGAGAAATTCACGCTCTTCGCCCACACCTACAGTAGGACGTCTACATCCGACAACCACAGTTTAGATTCACCGAGGTGTTGCTGATTACTGAATAACCGCAAAGATGTTGAAGTTTAAAGTTATGTTGTCGGAAGGAGCAGAAGCACTCATAAAATCAAAACAAGCCTGAATATGAACGTGACATCTTAAATCAAATTACACTAAAACACTGCTACATATTCAGTCATTTCCCAGTAAACCAAAGGAAGTACGAGTATTACGCCTGGCTCTCACATAAATACCAAAAAATCTGCAACCTAGTGGGATCAGAGTGTCAAATAAAGCCAGAAATCAGTTCCTGGATGGTTCAGATCAGAGAAAACAACTTGCATCGACGGCCTCCTTTTCTATGAACAATGACTGGTTTCCTGCCAACAAAGAAAAACGCTGGAACTGAGAAACTGGCCACCACCTACTGGCACAAGAACTCGCCGATGGTAACTTCTAAGTCATTTAATAATAGAAGAGGAAGTATCCCGATCACAGAGTCTCGTATCAGCAGCAGGAACGCTCCAGTTTTTGTTTTGCAGGATACTAATTTGGGTCCTGCGGGTTCAGCTGCAGGTTAATGTTGCTCCTTGCTGTATATTCACCTCATAATTATTCAGAAACTCAGGGCATGTGTTCATGGTCTACAGGACATTAAAAAAAATAAAAATAATAATAAAAAAAAATCCTGTGAATGTGAGTCATTAAAAGCATATTTTCAAATCCACATTTTAGGAGGATATGTTGATTCCTGTCGTTCAGCTCTGGCACGGAGACAAACGATGGCGCCAAGTAGGTCAGTGTTTAAAGCCGACCTGTCAAACAGCCTTTTCTGTTTATTTATAGGTAGATTAATAAAGGGAAAATGAGTGGCGACTGTTTAAAATCAGCACTGCAGATTCTTTTTAGTGTGAGCATGAGGCTGATCACTTTTCTGCAGTGAAACGCATCACAGGTTATTAGCCGCGGTTTACTTTTCCCGCAGCTTTTACCGAGAGTGGTAACGGCGAGATTAAACTGATTAAAATGAATCTATTATCACTGCAGTTTGATGTTTGCTCAGAGGCATTAATGACAGGGAGGAATCTGCGGCTTGGGAGGCAGTCACACATGGCAGCACAGCGCCATCATGTGGAGGATCACGTTCCAACACAGATTTAATCACTGTGGTGAGATTAGAGAAATGGGGGAGGTTGAATACATCTTAGTTCAGGGGACACAAACAGCCCATACTGCCATAATAACCTTTAAAATCAAAAGGTAAAGTTTTACGGGATGAAAACGTCAATATCAGGTCTGCAACCTGTGGCTCTTTAGTTCCTGTTTTGGCTCTGAAACTTAGGATAAAAATATTCTACATATAATTTACATAATTATTTTTTTTTATTTATTTGCATGTGTGGTTCATTTTCAGAAAGACTTCCCTGGCGAAAATACTCAGAAAAAAAAACAATAAAATTAAAATACAGTTTTAATTTAAATCTAAAATTGCTTTTAAAAAAAAAATTTTTTAGGAGGATTGGCAAAAAAAATACATTTCAGAAAACCAGCTTGGCACAAAAAAGTTGCCAAAACCAGCAAAAGCAGGTCAAAATGGTTAAAACAAACTAACTCAATCAGTTAAGGTCAAATAAAAATGTTAAAACAGCTCAATTAATTCTAAATCGTAGTCGTGAAATACCATGAATGTTTCGCAAAACTACATAAATAACTTAAGCTGAGTGATCCTTTATGATTAAATGCATTTTGTGGCTCAAGAAGAATCTTATTTGGTGGAAAGAGACAAAAATGGCTCTTTTGTTTGGGAAAGGTTGCAGACCATTGGTCCATATTATCACAATAACTAAACAATTACTACTGAAAGTGACAACTGTGCCAACATGAAGCCAATTTTAATGAAACCTTCTGGTGCAAAATACAGTCAAATGCACCCAAAAATCACAGACATCTCAACTCGGGTCTCAGTGTTGTAAGTAACTTGTTTAAAAATAATTTTTTAATTAAGTTCTAAATTCTTTGAAATGTAATAATTGTTTGGTTTGACATCAGGTTCTCTCTTGTGTTATATGGTATATTGTGTTAAATGTTAATATGGTTTTATTTTAGCAGTTCAGCCCAATCAGGGTGATATTAGGCCCCTGAACTAAAATGAGTTTGACCCTCCGGCCGAGCAGATGAAACTGGTGTAATACACAAGACTAAAACAAAACTCACCATCAAGCTTGAGGTCAGGAGCAGAAAGACGGGGTTCTTTATCAGGGGGCGACAGGTGAAGTTCTGAGTCGATACCCTGAAGTCGGTCTGAGTGCTTGAAGGTCAGACATGAGTGACGACAACCAGGTAATGAGACTCAAGTGAGGCTGATCCACCTGATGAGAAGTGGCCTGGAGCTGGAGGAGGAGGAGGAAAGTGACTCCGTATTCTAGTTTTATCGTCCATATTAGTATTGTAATAGTTGAGACTCACCCCTGATACCATCCGATTGGTCGTCAGTCCATACGAATATCAGGTTCTCTTAAGTTCTTTCACGTTTATAGCGTATTGTTCTCTGTACACATGTCTGTGCGGGTTTCATTACTAAAACAAGCAACAGCGCCCTCCGCTGGCCTGGCAGACTAACTACAGTGCTGCCAGTGTGTTCGGTGCTGCTGTGCAAATGCACTCAGGTGTTGTCATGTGAAATGCTGTTGTGTAAACGAGTCCTCAGTGGACCACTGACTGATCCACCTTGTCAATGATTCAAAGTCACTCATGTATCTCCTCCCATCATCTTAATTAACCAGGAAATCAAGGTTCAAGGTTCAAGGTTCAAGGTTACTTTATTGGTACCCGTGGGTAGACTCGTTTTACAGGTTTTGGATTCACTTGGCACGTAAAAAAAAACAAATAAAGACACACAAAGAACCAAACAAGTAGATAATAATGATGATTGGTCGAGTGAGGCAAGACAGACAAGAGCTCAATGTTCCGATAAATAATCAAGATAAGATCAAAAATAGATTAAGAGATGTGATCTACAAGTTTGACTCAGTTTGACATGGAGTATCTGATTCCTAAAGAAATGAATTATTCTTATCAAATGTTTTTATTCAGTGATATAATTCTACACAAAAACATGAATAACAAATAAAATGAAAAACAACAACAATTATAATAATAATAATAATGATAAGAATCACTCACTGACTCATGATCATGATTGTAATAAAGT
The DNA here is from genome assembly GCF_963383615.2 of Lipophrys pholis. NCBI lineage: Eukaryota > Metazoa > Chordata > Actinopteri > Blenniiformes > Blenniidae > Lipophrys > Lipophrys pholis. The sequence continues at coordinate 27,238,065 of NC_137639.1, read as the reverse complement.
GTTTACTATTTTATAGTTTTTTTGACTTTATTACATTCGGAATTCCTAAAATTATTAACATTACAAGGTGGAAATGAAACATTAAGTTCAGTTCACAAGTCAAAGGGAATTTAATGAAAATGACTTCTTCCTGTTACATGAATAAAAGGTTCTATGTTCTTGATTTTCTCCGGTTGCTCATTTTATTTTATTTTTTATATTTTTTATTCATGGTAAAATTCTCCTCACAAAAAGCTTCTTTGCCATGTTGTTGTCAACTGACCAGATTTTCCAGGAATATTTTCTGCTTCATCATATGTGGGACAAAGTTTCCCACCATAATTTATAGTTCTGTTAAAAAAAAACAAAAAAACACTGCTGATTTATACAATAACTGTTAATCAAAAATGTATTTGCCTTCAATATTTGAGATATTTTTTAAGCATTTTCAGGGTTTGTTTTTTTCTAAAGCTGTATTTTCTACTATTTCATGACAGCAACAACTGAGTGACATTTCCCTACAAGCTTGTGACGGCGGCGAGTCTGGCTCAGCAGACACGCGACGCATCACGGAGCATTCACAGAGACGTGCCTGTTATGGTTTGTCTCTTCAGTTAAAACCCTTTAAAACCAGGCGCGTCAAACACACTTAAGTTCAGAGGCGACATACATCAACGTGTCATCTCGAGGGGTAAGATAGAACCATAATAACCTTTCAATTTAAACTCTAAAGATTTTCTCTGTTATAGTGTGATGGAAGTGTCAACATTTTCACAAAACTATAACTAACAATATCAACATAAAGCCAATTTAATTATACGTCTCCTGGTGGAAGATTCTGTGAAATTTCTCCAAAAAAAGAAACACCTGAGAGAATTTTTGTTCCCAATATGTTTTCGTTTGTACTGATGAAACTGAACAATAGTAGGTAAAGCCTCCTTTTGCCAAAGTAATACTTTATTTTAAGGTTATACTGTTTCATTCTCGGCCGTCGCCACATTTTAAAAGTGAATTTGCGGTTTGATAATTCCCTGTAAGACAGGCTCAGTTCACCTCACCTGAACCGTCGACCCTGATGTAGAAACTGTCAACAAAAACAACCCCGTCTTAAGGAGGGACGAGGACTTGGTCAGACATTCACTAAAACTTTAAACGGCTATTTAAACACTATATCAACTGCAGACAATCGTGCAGTCGTGCACATTTTTCCCAGTGGAATACACATTTTAATCTATACATGGTCTATTTGTCCCCAGAGTGCACAGTTTGCATGTTTTACCCCACAGGGTGCAGTTCCTGCCCTGGAGAATAGACATTTTGTGCAACCGAGTGCAGATTTTTGCCCTACAGATTGCACTTTTTCCCCCAACAGGGTGCACAGTCTGCTTTCTGATGTGCATAATGTACCAAAAACTACACATTGCATGTTGTATATTCGGCACATTTTGCTCTATATAGTATAAATTCTGAATGCACAGCAGAATACATGTTTTGCCCCCAATGAATACACATGTAGATACAGAGACAGCCCATTTTGTCCCCAAGGATGTACATTTTGCATGTTTATTTGCTCTACAGAACACAGTTTGCCTGCAAAAAGTGTACATTTATAACAACATTTTGCCCCTAGAATAAGTAAATTCACTACAGAGGACAGTTTTTGATCTATAAAAAGCACCCCCCCCATTGTACTACAAAGTATAAATTTTCACATGCTTTGTCCAACAGCATGAATTTCTTTTATCCATTGAGAGCCAATGTGTCTCCCAGACTACACATTTTATATGCTTTAGACTACAAAGACCCCACAGTGTAGATTTTGTTCCCACAGAGTACAGTTTGGCCCCACAGAGACAAAGGTTTTTTTTTTTTTGTTTTACTCCACAGAATGAACATTTATGCCTGACATAGTGCATAATCTGCCCCCTTTCTCGACAGATTACACTTTTTCCCCACAGCATGCACATTTTGCCTGATGAAGCGCGTGTTGTACAAATACTACACACTACCTGTTGGATATTTTGCCCCATATAGTTTATATTTTGAAGGTTTTACACCTGGAATGAACAAAAGCAGCACAGAAGGGATGCGTAGAGCCCATTTTGTCTCAACAGTGCATGGTTTGGTCCAATGGTGAAGTTTATTTTACTTTATTTTTTACGCAGAGTAACTTATTTTCCATTACATAGTTCTCAAATAGCCCCAGAAACTGCTCAATTTGCCCCATAAAAAGCAGGTTTTCTCTGCAGAGTGCATGTTTCCTTCCACAGACTGCATACTTCGTATGTTTTTTTTCCCCCCGCAGGGTTGGACGTTCCCCCTGAAGAATACAGATTTTCCTCCACAGTGCAGGTTGTGACCAACAGTTTTACTCCACAGAGACGTGTTCTACCACAAAGACCACACGTTGCATGTTTTGCACATTTTGTCTCACAACGTTGGCGTTTCGAAACAACTATGTGCAGATCTTGACATGTTTTGCCACATTTTGCACGTGTTTCTCTACACGGTTTTGAAGATGTTTGCCCATAGGATTAGCAAATGGCCTGCAGAGGACACGTTTCCATCCATCGAAAGCAAATTTTGTCTCCCACAGTTCACAGTTGGTGTCTTTCAACCAAAGGACAGCACATTTTACCACGCGGTGTAAATCCTGCCGCAGAAAGTCCAGTTTGGCCTCGTAGACACCAAGTTTTCTTTTGTTTTCCTCCACATAGTGCAACATTTCCCCCGGCAGAATGAATGCTTTGTGCAGCAGAGTTCATATTTGCATGGCTTTTCCAGAATGACGACACTCACGAGTCCCCGTGTCGCTCCACAGTGCATGTTTTACACCACAGCGTGCACTGAATCCACAATTTGCCACCAAGACAAGTTTTTAACCCTGCAAATACACCACTGAGTGCCATACAGATAAGTTATAGATCCATAGCGTGCTCGTACATTGCATGTTTTGCACGTTTTGCACATTATTTAAACCACATGCTTCACCACAAAAAGGCTGCATGTCGCACATTTTCTTCTATAAAGACTATATACTGCATGTTTTTTTTCTGCTTTGTTTATATAGTTTACATGTTTTGACCCACAGATATAATTTGACACCAGCATCCTAATATTCTTCTTCCAGTGTGCATGTTATAGTTTATATATATTGAACCTTTTGCCCATACATTCACAAGTTGCCCCACAGAACACGTGTTCTGCCCCACAGAGTGCAGCCTACTTAAGTTTACGTCATCTTCACGAGTCGCACACCAGAGGGCATGCTCTCCCTCCCACAAAGACCAGATCAGGGATCTGCAGCCTTCATGAGCCAAATTAGCCGTTTTTACCATTTGCCAACAAGTAAATATCGTCTGGAGCCGCAAAACACGTAGATTCTCTCAAAACTGCTGTAGAAACAAAGGTTTAGGTTGTATTCATAAAGTGTCACAGGTACAATTTAGATCTAATTTATAATTTTTTATAGCTCTTATAGCCATTTTTAGAGATTTTAAATGGTTTTTTCCACTTTAGCTCCTTTATGCATCTTGGCTATTTTAGCGGCTTTAACTATTTCCCAGTGGTTAGAGCAGTTTTAGCTGTACGAGCAATTTAATTTCTAGGTTTTTTTTCCTTTTATTCTTTTGTTCTATTCTATTTTTCTTTTTCCCCATTTCCTTTATTTTTCTCTTTAATTTTCCAGAATACAAAAAAAAACCTTTCTAGTTTACCCATTTTTACCGTTTTGTTTGGTAAATTCTTCCTCGTATTATTTTTATTATTAAATCTTTTTGGCTGTTTTATTTTGATTAGCTGTTTTTAGCCTCGATTACACATTTTTTGAAAATCAATGTGGCATGCGAACAAAATGTAAATACTGTCAGCAAAATATTTATTTAAAAAATCTTTTCCTGAAAGCTTCATGGAGCCACTGCAGGGGGAGGAGCCTCGTGTTGCTCCAAGACTCCACGTTAGACGTTTTGCCCCACAGAGTGCATTAAGAAAGTTGCATGTTTTGCGTCACAGACAGACAGGGTTCACTCTGTTCCATGTGCAGCAGCAGCAGCAGCTCCAGGCCGGTGGATGAGCTCATTACATGCGGCGCAGTGACTCCATCCAATGAGGACGTTTGGGGGCGTCTCGCCTTTTATTCTCCACCGGACCGTGAACAACAACAAACGGCGATCATCCAGCGGATGGCATTGGCAAACAGATCCAGATAATAATAATAATAAAAAACAACAACACAGGTAAGGCGCGTGTTCGAAGGAGGAATAGCATCCGGATCGATGTTGTATTGAATAAATAAAAACGAGAATAATAAGAATAAAAACGCATTTATGCGGTGCGTATTGAAACGCCGAATCCGCTGGAATCGATTCTTCTCATTCAATCTGAATAAATAACGCGCATTGATGAGACGCCGCGTTTTGTATCGGACCTGGATTATTAATCTGGATTGTAAATGGGGCGTTTGTCAGTGAGACGAGCGGGTTTCTTGCGGCCGGTACGTTGTGTTCTTGTCTCCGGCAGCAGCAGCAGCAGCAGCATGGCGGCGGCGGCGGCGGCGGCGGCCGCTCCGCTGCGTTATTATCGACACATGAAGACGCACAGCCAACAGGCTGGTGTGTGTGTGTGTGTGTGTGTGTGTGTGTGTGTGTGTGTGTGTGTGTGTGTGTGTGTGTGTGTGTGTGTGTGTGTGTGTGTGTGTGTGTGTCCTGCTTTAGTTTTGCCTTACGCAACCCGCAATCCTATAATTACCTGCGCTTCTTTTCCATGGAAGCTGTTAACTGTGTGTTCAGACGCACTCGGAGGCTCGAAGCCTGTCAGGACAGAACGACCGGCTCCACTTATATCACCCATGTGACAGAATAAAAAGAAATACTCACTAATACTCAACATCGACTGGTTAGATAATATATCTGTTCATGTCAGGCGTAAATGTTGCCCTATATGCAAACGTTTTGCAAATATAGTTACTTATTTCCAGGAGTAGACGCAAGATGTGATGAAAAAATAAAACATTTGGCTCGATTGAAGAAAAACAAGCATCTATTGAATGTGATAAACTAAAACAACAAGCAGTTCATTGTTGTACCTGCTTCGAGACTCACCTAGATATTTACTGTCATATCTACAGATAAGGGGGGGGGGGGGGGGGGGGGGGGGGGGGGGGCAGATAAATACATTTACAAAGAATATAGATAAATAAGGTCAACGGACATAGCTGCTCAATAGCAGCACGAGGTATCGTGAATCACTCAGTAGTGCAAATATGTCTGGCAGTATGACCTACTTCACTTATCAGCCATGGAACACACCAACAAGTGCATTTTATCTCACTAATACTCAACATTTTTCAAGTATAAACCATGCCCCACATGCAAATACAGTGACTTATTTCCAGCAATAGACACCAGATGGGATGAACTTGCAAATTACAAGGTAATAAAAAAAAGTTTATGCCATATTTTAGTGTTTGTTTGTATCTATTTCCTTCGTTTTGTTACTTTGCATCACAAAATGGATGTAAAAGATCAACACAAATTCAAGTTTTACAACAAATGAATAATGCACTTGTCAACTTGAGGAAAAATATGATATATAATTTAACTTTTGCTTTTTGTTCACACAATTTGGATCTTTTTCATTAAAGCAAAACGATTAAAAACAACTGTACAATTATCAGCTGTGTAGCATAGCAGAAATACTGCAGATCCACCTGTTAAATTAGTGATCTGATCATTTCATGCATCAACAATCCTTCTTTGTTTGCAAACATAGGTGCTTGTTTTCAACAGTGGACACCAGATATGATGAAAACACTTCGGTTATTGGAAGATTAGTGTTTAATGTGACCATTTTTGTTTACGTTTCTGCTCTATAATGACGTGAATGGAAAATATAATTAAGAATCCAAATGTAATGATGTATGTTGATATGTTATGTGGAAGAAAAAGACGTGTCGTTATCAGTTAATAACGTCCGTTTTCAGGTGATAAAACCTTGTTGCGTCAGTTAAAAGGTTCCCTGCAGGTGTGACTCTCACCCCTCGCTGTCCCGCTCTGCTCAGCCCGCCGCAGCCATGGGGAAGCCTCAGTCTCACCTGCCGAGGCACAAAGACGAGAGCCAGGACGCCCTGACGGCCGAGGGCCAGACGGAGGAGGACGGGAAGCACGGAGACGTGTCTCAGTTCCCCTACGTGGAGTTCACGGGACGGGACAGCGTGACCTGCCCCACGTGTCAGGGAACCGGGAGAATCCCGCGAGGTAAAAAAAAAAAAAAAAAAATGTTGCAGGGCGGAGAGGCCGATGTATAACATCGCAGTGGCGGCGTTTTCGAAAAGTTGCGTTTTCCATTGCTCCGTTGTTGTGTAAACAAGACTCCCAAGTCTCACCAAGTTTGGTTGAATTCCAGTTTTCCTGTATTTTCCAAAAGAAAGAAAACAACTTCAATCAGATCCATCTGGACGAAGCGATGTTTTAAAAACGACTTTGTAGAAATAAAAATGCGTAGATTAGATGTTCATCACTTATTTAATCATTTTTTGGTTTCCTGTGGATTTCAATTATATAGCACACATTTTCCACATTACACCGTTAATCACATTCACACACCGATGGAGGAGCTCAATCCTTCCATCGGGAGCAATTTTGGGGTTCAGTGTCTTGCCCAAGGGCACTTCGGATTAATCTGCAATGATAGATAGATAGATAGATAGATAGATAGATAGATAGATAGATAGATAGATAGATAGATAGATAGATAGATAGATAGATAGATAGATAGATAGATAGATAGATAGATAGATAGATAGATAGATAGATAGATAGATAGATAGATAGATAGATAGAAAGAAAATGGTTGTTTCAAGGTTTTGCCTGGAAGGTTATTGAATGTTTCGTGTGATTTCATACATTTCATAGTTCACATACATTTGAACTAAAACTAGAAAAAAAGGAACTAAACTCCATGAGATAAAGAGACGAGCGCAGAATGAGTCGGATAAACGATTTCGAGGCGCTCATGGTCGTCCCACACTACATGAACGCTCGACGCGCTGCTTCTATGACGCAGCAGAAACACAGCAGCTTTCTCCTTACGATCTCTCGACAGGTCAAGAGAACCAGCTGGTGGCTCTGATCCCGTACAGCGACCAGCGGCTGCGGCCCAGCAGGACGTGAGTCTGCAGAGCGACACCTTCGTTGGGATGTCGGCGGGTTTTGCGGCGCTCACTTCTCCTTTCCTCGGCTTGCAGAAAGCTGTACGTCACGATATCCGTGGCTCTGTGCCTGCTGCTGTCTGGCCTGGCCGTCTTCTTCCTGTTTCCTCGCTCCATCGACGTCTCCTACGTGGGAGTGAAGTCCGCCTACGTCTCCTACGACGAGAGCAAGCGCATCGTCTATCTCAACATCACGGTGAGATTCCACACGACGGGAATATCTCAGTTTGTTGGGGACGATCACATGAAGCCCCGACAACTTTAAACTCTGCGAGGGACAAAGAGAAGGGAGGATTCAGAGTTCATACCTCCATCCTTCAGGACAACACCACCCCCTCCAGCCGCCCTCTCCTCATGGTGCATGCGTTCACACACACACACACACACACACACACACACACACACACACACACACACACACACATGTTATGGACATGGTTTTAGGCAGCGTGCCGTCCAGCCGTCATTTGGACGGTCAATTTTAGGAAACGACGACCGAAAAAAATAGCGTACCTGTTGCTCAAATCCTCTAAAATATGTGTATAATGACCATCACTACTTGTCAGCGTCTAATTTTGTCTAAATCCATGTCTTTTTTCGCTAAAAATACAGTGAATTATCGGCTCGAGTACACAACCTGCGCCTGACTTCCGGTCTTGTATTACACCCAGTTACGAGCAACGTGATCGGTATATACTTTTTGAAAGGCGGCCTCTGATTGGTTCGTAATATTCTCATTCATCTTGAAGCGTTCAAATGCTGAAGCAGAGAGGAGGATTTTCCTTTCCAGGATGCTGTGGGATTATATCTGCAGATTCCACACCGGTGGGACTATTCCTTTGGACCTATGATCGATCTAAATTTTCATTTCCAAATTGTTGACACATATTTGGATATCTGTACATCATTTACGTTTTTTCATTGAAAAATATAAGTATTAACAATCTTGTTCCACTACCAATTTAAGAATGTGTGACTGTGACATACTAGGGTCTTAGGACCTCACTATAGGAGGCCTGCAGACAACAAACAAGCATCTAATATTCAATTAAAAAGTGATATGAGGATAATAGAAACTATTTCACAGTTCAGAGTCTCCAGGTGCTCAGTTTAGGATGGAGATAGAAGTAATGTAATTATGGGGGGTTAAAGCCTGCACATGTAGTGAAGTCTGGAGGAGTGAGTCAAATTCCAGGTACAGGTGGAAACCATCACCAAAAAGCTATTCTATTAAGAAAAAAGACAACTTTTTAAAAAAGCAAGACGATGAATCAGCAAAAATGTCAAGGAGAAAGGAAAATATATTACTGTTAAGAAGCAAAATCTACACGTCACAATGTAGTATTCAGTAGTCCAGAATGCATAAGAATGCATCATTTAATGTTTTTTTTTTTTTTTTAAATTGACCTTAAGTCAATTTAGATTTTTCTTCTGGATCCAGAATTCAGATCCAAAATGTAATATCCTCTTATTTACATCAGGCTGGCGAATTTGACTCAAATCTGTGAAGAAAGTTGTTGACAAACAGTGTGGACAGCAGTGGAAACGCAAAGCTGCTGGTGGAGGTAAACAACCCGTCAAAGTTTGGATTCCGAGTATTGAAGTTGTGAGTACGTCGTGGTATTTGACACCAAGACGTCAGCAGCGGAGCTGTAGGACGAGAGAAGACTGGAACTGATAAACCGCTTCTCTTTCCTGCTGCAGAAACTGTTTCGATGCTCTGATCCGACATTTATCTGCTTCCATCTTTTCCCTGATGAATCGCTGGGGATAATCGATAAAGAGACAATCAATGTTATTACCGTAATTTCTGGACTATTGAGCCCACCTGAATATAAAAATTAAACCAAATTTAAAAAGAAAAACCAAAAAAGCTGCAGGTGTCCACGTTGTAACGGGGCATGAATTTCACTGCGTTTTTTGTTGTTGATTTGTTTTAAGGAAAAATTTGTTTTAAACACGGCTTCCTTGGTGGAGAGGCGGACGGGGGGGAGAGAGAGAGAGAGAGAGAGAGAGAGAGAGAGAGAGAGAGAGAGAGAGTATTTTATCGGTTATTTGCTGATGGTGATTCTGAGGATGAAGATTTTCCTCTGAGGAGGACGATCGATCAGTCATGGAGCGCAGCAGGGCGGAGTTACGTGATGCACCTGAACGCACCACCCAGGTCGTGGGATATTTACACAGAAAGCGCAGAACGACTGATCTGAAGAATTTAGTGGGTTTGATTAACCAGGATACCTTCAATGGTCCTGTTGAGGCCTGTTCGGCAATTTCATTGGTCGGATGTGACGAGGCTCAATATACTCATTAACCTCGTTAACCCGTAAAAATCCAGAAAATAGACGCATCATTGTTTTAGGGTTCAAAACGTGTAATAAAAAAAAAAAGTAGCGGCTTATAGTCTGGAAATTACGGTAACATTTGGCTCATGAGTTTTCAAAGAGATTAAACCACATCGTTGTTCGTACTACCAAATGAAAGAGTGTCAAACGTGCAGCCTCTGGGCCAAAACGAGAGGCTCCAATTCAGCCTAACCACGGAGCAAGTTGTAAAAATGTAAAGACAACGTTGAATTTTTTTTTAAAGAAAATTAAAAATGAAACCCGAGCTGACATATCGGCGATGCTGCCATGAAAACGAGCAAAGTTCGTCAAAGCACCCAGAATGCAACAGTTATAACAGAAAAATGAACTTCCTCTCCTAATTCAATGTGAATCTATTAATATGTATTAATTTTTAAGAAGAAGCTTCCGGCTGGGTGAGACACTTAGAAGTTCAGTATTTGCCTGTTTCATAGTGACTGACAGTTGTGGATCTGTGACCTCCGTGTTTGCACAGCCTGTTTGCTCGAAATGTGATAAAGCAGCAGATCAGATTAGTGTGTTTACAGCTCCGGTCCGTTGCCCTCAAATGTTCCCACTGAAGTGAAGCCAAACGGCTTTTCAAGAGGAGCATTTAGGCTGCTGTTAATATGTCTTTAAAAAAAAAGAAAAGAAAATCCCACTGAGACAGATATTAATTTGTAAAGAGACTGAACGACTTGAAAAAGGACAGAGATACGTCGGCTAAGCAAACAGCAGGGGGCCTAAAGTATGAACTTTAAAAGTAGGTTTGAAAGTAGAACACGATCTGGTCTTAATTCAAGAAAACTCTCTGAAAGTAGACAAATAGAGCGTTTTTCTTACAAGTCACACCATCTGCATTACACTTACATTCCACCACGGAAAAATGTGACATTTGAAAGAATAATTCATAGTTTTATCTTCCACTCTGTTCTTTTTAATTTGAATTTCTTCAGAATGTATCCCGCTCTGCAGGCCCCTCTATAATGAATAAACTTTTTTATATGCTTTATAAGGATTAAGTTTAATCATCTGGTTAAAAATGGCAAAAAAAAAAGAAAAAATGAAAAATATATATATTTTTTAAATTGCTCCAAAAAATGTCCTGGAAGCATAAAACAGCTGAAATGAAAAAAAAAAAAAAAAAAACAATAGAAAGAAAAACTGCCGAAATATCTAAGAGACATTTTATGTGAGATCAGATGAAATGAATAAAACCACAAAAATAGCTAACGTCTAAAATTGCTTTAAAAAAAAAAGGCAATTTTTTTTAAATTGGTGAAATGGGGGAAAAAATCTTTAAAAAATTGCTTATTTCATGAAATGTCAATCATTCTGGTAAAAGTTAAGACAAAAACAGGTTTTGTACCTATTGCAAAACCGATATAAACTGTTAAGCTCACTTTTAAGGTTAAACATGTTTAATACAAACTTAACTTGGCGAAAAGTGGGAAAACGTCTCACAGGGTATTGCTCTCTGCACACGTCTGTGTGGTTTCATTACAAAATCAAACAGCGCCCTCCTGTGGCCTGGCATACTAAACACACTTCTTTTTCTTTTTTTCTTTTTTTGAACGGATTAGGTGTTGTCACGTGAACGCCTTAATCTGTCCAACGTTGGTTCATTTGCATGAAATTCACGGGATAAAACAGGCGTAAACTCATTGTAGCGGTCTCCTCTGCAGAACACTCTGAACATCACCAATAACAACTACTACGCCATCTCAGTGACCAACATCACGGCTCAGGTGCAGTTCTCCAAGACGGTGATCGGAAAGACCAAATTCAGCAACAGCACGGTGATCATCCCGCTGGATGAAAAGCAGGTACGCTTCATACAAACACACACACACACACACACACACACACACACACACACACACACACACACACACACACACACACACACACACACACACACACACACACACACACACACACACACACACACACACACACACACACACACACACACACACACACACACACACACACACACACACACACACACAGAGAGGAAGTGCTGCCAGAATAGAGTCTAAAAAAAAGGAACCCACGAGTGGAACTGGCCTGCACAGCAGCTCAGAGCGACACTCACCCTCACGCCGACCGACTCAGGAGCATGTGAGCGATTCAACATAACCGCCATTGTGTTTCTGTAAATCCTCCCACTTCAAAGAGCTGCCTCCGGCACGGCTCAAGTGACGGCGGCTTCAGGCTTCATCCAGATGGAGCCAAATCAGACGGCGTTCAGGAGAAAAGGCCAATAAAATACAGCATTTTGTGAATGAATTTAACGTGTCACATGTTTAATGTGGTTTCTTCCTCCAGCTTTTAGTTGCTGAAGTTGGCATGGTGCCACACACACACACACACACACACACACACACACACACACACACACACACACACACACACACACACACACACACACACACACACACACACACACACACACACACACACACACACACACACACACACACACACACACACACACACACACACACACAAATCCACTAACACATCACGATCCTGACCTGTTACATGAAGTTGATGTTTCTACACTGGCGTCACTTCACTGCTCTTATCTTCTTTGTGTCGTTAATTCCTGATATTTATGAATTTTGCAGATCGACTACATGGTTCCCACCACCATTGCTGATGAGATGAGTTATATGTTGTGAGTATTTCACCACAATTTCATTAAGTTTGTCAATTAGGTATATTCTATTTTTTTTATAATTTTGAACCTTTCTTCTTCCTCTTGCAGCGACTACTGCACGTTGTCCACCATCAAAGTCCACAACATTGTGGTCATGATGCAGTAAGTTCAGCTTATTTAGCCTTTTGATGACACTCTATAATTTTGGGGAGATTTACATGTGAGCAGACTGCGAAATCAGCAGAGCAAACATTTGTGCAGAGCTTCAATAGATCTGTAATCCAGTCTGGGCCGAGCCGCAGAGCTTGGCGCTCCTCCAGGTGAGTTTAAACTGAATTCTGGTGAACATGAGGGGGAAAAAGTTAATCTTTTTTAAAAACGGGCAAAAGTAGATAATATATGAACAATTAAATGAGTGAGCACGGTAGAAAATAAAACTAAAGTAGATCTAAGCTTTCTTTAAAGGAATTTACGTTTTCCCAAACTCCTGGCCACTTCTTGATGCACACAAATATATGCTAAGAAATGTGATTATTCTTTATCTAATTAAAAAAAAAAATTGTGCAAAGTAAATTATTTATTTATCAATTTAGGAAATTAATTAATTTAGATACTTTCTTGTTGTTATTATTACAAAAGAAAAAAAACATTAATTTATTTATTAAGAAATACATTATGTACTTTTTGGTTGTTATTACAAATTTTAAAAAGTATAATTTATTTAGGGAATAAATAAATTTTTGTTATGATTACAAAAGAAAAAAATATTATTTATATATTTATGTATCTATCTATTTAGTTATTTATTTCAGAAATAAATTAATTTATGTACTTTTTTGTCTTTCAATTAATTTATATACTTTTTTGTTGTTATTACAAAGAAAAAAATATTATTTATTTATTTATTTCAAAAGTAAATTCATTTATATACTTTTTTGTTGTTAGACGTGAAGAAAATATGACAATAATGGCTGTTATGGACAGGAGAGATAAAACTTTTTTTTTTAAAGATTTTCTGGTTCATCGAGAGGATTCCGTCGAACATAAAATATTTAAAATAAACTGTTGAATGAAGAAAAAAATCTGCAGTATTTTATTACTGTAAAATATTTTAAATGAAATACCACATTTCCTGGACTATGAGGGCCCGTTTTTTTTTAACGCTTAACATTTTCAAGTGAAAATTAAAAAGGTTTCTTGCGTTTTGGCTCCGATGGTCGGAAACATTTGAAACTTTTTACAGTGCATCTCTATATTCCGTTTCATCTCTATTTCATCACCTCAGCAACAACCGGTGTTAATTGACCTGAAATGTTTTGCCACAGCGGGTTCATGTAATCCAGTGAGGCTTCAGTGTTTCTCAGTGTGATTCTGCAGCGTTTCCAACAGAAACTCCTCCTCCTCTCACCTCCTCCTCTCGCCTCCTCCTCTCAGGGTGACGGTGACGACGACGTACTTCGGCCATGCGGAGCAGGTCTCCCAGGAGATGTACCAGTACGTGGACTGTGGGGGGAACACCACCTCGCTGCACGGACACGTGCAGGTCTACTAGTAAAAAGAAGAAAGAGAGAGAGAGAGAACAGTCAAAGAATTAGTCACCGTGGCTCATCCATTTCTCCACTGCCAAACCAGCTCGGCCCTTTCCCCCCCCCCCGGTTCAGAATCGACACGTTCCAACAGATGGGCGGGTTACTTGTTGACCGGTGTGATCTGCAGCAGCTTTGTGGTCGCCTCCCGCTCTGCTGCAGACGACACGGCTCCGTTCGGGAGGAATTCCCGTCGTCTGCGGTTCGACTCGTGATGCACTTTAGCCTGATTCTTATCAACAGAGAGTTTCGGGAGGTTGTTGTTGTTGTTTTTTTTTTTTTCTTTTTGCACCATTCCCACTCTGCAATACGTTTGTGAAAGAGATTCATGACTTTTCAGCAACGCGAGCGTCACTCGGCAGTTTCTAACCACTTTGTTTTTCTTTATTCTCATTCCTTTGTACAAGTTTTATTATCTCATTTCATGAAACTAAGGTTCTCTGTATTGTGTAGTGCAATAGATCATGTCTTTGGGTTTTGTTTAGTTTTTTTGTTTCTAAGCTTGGGACTTCCCTGCTTTGAGTCTGATGATTTAAAATACATATTTACAACTGCCGGGGAGACTTCTTGTGGTTTCAGAAAATAAAATGATCAGGAATTTATGTGGTATGGGGAACATTAGGCTTAATTTAAATGTTACGTCAAGGATAATTTCTTTTTTTTTCCTCTTAAAAAGGTACAAGTCAGTCCATACAAATCAGTCAAAACAACAATGAGGACGAAACTACTTTGATTTTGTGACATTCTGCTGGTTTTATTTAGCAGATTTTCCAGTTTGTTCAAGTCTTGTGGTTCAAGTTTTCTCCACAAGATGGTGTATTGAGTCACCCGGAGAAGCAGCAGGAGAATTAATTAACACAAACTGAAAAGACTCAACACTGCCACCTAATGTACAAAAGAGGCATGACTGAAATCACACATTTCTCTTTATTGAGATTGTTCTAATTTTGGTATTTTTTGCACTGTCGGGGTTTTTTTTCCACTTTGCACGTCGAACTTGTGTCATGACTGGACTCAGTTTTGTGAACGGTGATTATTATAATTCATAGTTTGGCCATTTTGGATTAATTGATATATTCTGGGTAATTTAAGTTAATGATCATGTGAGCTTGATGGATCGATCCAAAAACTTTTCCTACACTAATCACATCAGTAACTTCCTAAATTAATGTCCCGAGTCCCTTTTTTGAATAAAAGATTTAGTTTGGGGTTTTTTTTCCAGCTTTTGAGAACATTGGCTTTTTCAGGTAAAATAAAATGAACAAGTCATGATATTTCACTCTAATTGTGTGATTTACGTAGCTTTATTTAGCCTATATCACAACACAATCTCATTTTTAAAAATTTAAATATGATCTTGGTTTAGTTTGTTTTTTCCAAAAGTGATTTCTGCATTTAGTTTAAGAGGTTTCTCTTAATCTTTGATGAAGATCTGAAGTATTTTCCTGCTGCTTTCTAACATCTCCACAGTGTTTCTTTGTGATTTTCATGCATGAAGCTGAAAAAAATAAAGTCATTGTTTCATTTTGAAACGGTTCTTCGTTGTTGTTTGGTTTTTAGTTCTTGTAATATTCACTGTTGCACACCAGGGGGAGCCAGAGGCTGCAATAAAACACAATTCACGAACCATGACTATTAAACTGCATTTGTAATTCATTTCAATCAACATGTGAAGATCAAAATAGGTCTATTATTTTGGGGGGGAAAGTGTCAGTTTGGGGTGATTCATCGCATTTGAGTCACATTCAGGCCAACCCTTATGGAAAAGGTCCTTTTCCCTCATATTGACATAGATTTTACATTTTCTTGCTAATAAAATGAAACATCTCAAGCACTTTTTGGTTTATTCTTCACATTTTCAGCTTGTATATGTATGCAATTACAGAACAAAAGCCAAAGTTAGTTTTATTTATATAATAAATGACTGTTCAATGATAATTGTGGACAATAAAAGTGTGAATAAATGTCCAGTTTCCACCACAAGGGGGCGAAAATGAGGCAAGATCCTACTTACGTAGGAGAGAAAAATAAAAACTACAATATTAGGCTATATCATCTAAAAAGTAGCAGAAACAGGAAAACTAAGTATAAAGTCTGATGTACTTAACAGTTACTCTGATATAGTTGACGCCTATAAGTAGAGATAATCTGTTTTGAATTGTTAAAATATTATTTACATGCAAAAAGATTCAGATTATTACTATTTATGATCAAATCTAATCAAATGGTCTACTACTGTAGTTCTGTTGTGTATTAATGCAGTAACATATCCTGTCTAAAGTGGAGCTGGAAATGTCTCCAGTGTACGGCGGTATGTTCACATCTGTTTCAGTCGTTAAAACTACTTTACTTCCTTTCTGGGATCCAGGTCAGTGGTCTGGACCAGCACAGAGGCACGATCAGGTTTCCCTTCTTCTATTCTAACTTACATCCTTTGTTTGGTGCCAGTAGAGTGTCTCGAGGAACTTAAGCGAAGGAACTTCAGTGAATATTTCCAAAAGGTTCGGATCATTAAGCACAAAAAATCGGATAAAAATGGCACTTTTTTTTTTATTTGATTTTAAGTCGTAAAGAAACCTGAACATTTTCTATAAAAAGATGTTAGACGATTGATTCAAAACTATTTTAGGATATTATACGTCAACACATTTGTTTAATCAAATTTAAAGGGGCACTATGTACATTTAAGTCAAGTCTCTTTTGTCCACTGAGTGGCAGTGTTGAGTCACTTTACTTGTTTTTTGCCGCTACAGATTGAGTCCAGATTGAGTAAACAAGTGTAAATCTGATCATCACATTAGGTAGAAATATTCAACTATATAATAATTAACTATATATCAGTCTCTTTTCAAGGATAAAAGTGGATTAACTACATTGGAACTTGATATTAATCTAAAATATTCTTTAACCCTTTAATTGTTTCAATTGTTTCGTAGAGCAGATTTAAGTGGCTGCATCTGTTCACAAAATAAAAAAGAAATGAATGAAAATGAAGAAGTACAACAGTTGCATGCTGTGAATAAAGACTGAGCAGATATTTTAAATTAAGTAGAGAATTTACTGTTATGTAACAATTATTCTTATCAAATATTATGAAGAAATTATTGTGTGTAAATCAAAGGGTGAGAGTTAAAGGTGGGGAGTCGGGGGTTCAAGGTGGATTTTCCCCCCCCGCACTTTAAAAACTCCTCATGTTGGTACGTTCCGAAAATAGACGGGTGATTTCTGTGTTTCTGCACTGAATGATGCCGGTTCATCTGAGACCACCTCCAATTATAAGAGAAGAAATGGAAGATAAGCTATGCTATGCTATTCTATGCTATGCTATGCTATGCTAAAACAATTCACCAGTAATTTCGGATCGAAATTAAAGTCAAAATGTCAGGACCTCTGTCTCAACCAGATGTCTGCGACCTTAATGACCAAAAGAGCCGTTTTTGCAATTTTCCACCAAATCAGGATTCTGTTTCTGAAACTCGCTCCAAATTCTCAGTTTGACGTTTCCGACGATCCAAAATCTAAAGCATTGACTCATTTCATGTCTTAGTTGATGAAACCTTGATGAGATATGACCTCCCACTAAAGAAGCTTCACAAAAAAAAAATTAATAAATGAGTCTAAAGAAGAAAAAGTTTCAGAACTTAAAATGAATGCGAGTGGAATCATATGGAAAGTGAATTTCCTGTTTGGACTTGAGAGGTCAAACGTATCCGCTGCTGATTGGGATGTGTTATTGTCGTTACTGCAGCCTTCCCCTCACCCCGCACTTCATATAGGCCGGCGTGAGAGGAAATGGATTTCACATGTGTTCTACATGAACTTGCAGCTTACAGCAGGTCAAGCTGAACATTACCAGGAAGCTGGATTCACACTGAATCCAGCTGCAGCTGCTCCTTAGAAAACTATTGTTACTCTTTCAAAATATGCTCAAGCTTCAAATGTTTTACTTTCTGCTCATGTGCACTAATCTTGAGCTGTGATGATTATATTCTAACAAAAGACAGAATCGTTACTTGATTCCTGAACGTCCCACAGACAATGCAGCGGAAGTACATTTAGAAAAACTTAAAGTAAAATTGTGAAATAAGCAGATTAAGTTATTTGACCTGAAACCAACTTTTTAGTCGGCTTTATTTTACACTTCAGATAAATGTCCAACTAAAACTTCAGATGCGCTCACCTTTAAACCGTTGATTTATTATGAAGTTTTCAAAAACAGCAGCTTCACATTTGTTTCCTCATAAAATAAAAATGTTTGCGTTTAGAAAAAACAAAAAAGAAAGAGAGATTTAGTTAAAAAAAAAAAAAAGAAGCTGTTTATATGATGATGGTTTCTGCATTCATGGTTTGTCTAGATATTTTTAAATTGTCTTGGTGAAAAATGTAAATGCCAGAATATTTGAATTTCAAAACACACACGATGTATAAGTGAAATAACATGTTTGTCGCTATATTGTGGGAAAATGAACCTGAAAACAAACTGGAATTCTTCAACAGTTTCAAATCAACTTTCATCACAAACAAGCAGAAAGCATCAAGCTGAGTGGATTTGTTTACGACATCGTGGAATATAGTGATTTAATTGTGACCAATTTATTGCTGATTTACACCTCCGTCCACACACAAGTGCCTATTTTGGATTTATGTTGGTGATTTATAAGCTAAATGTTTTTTTCTGTAGTGCTTTGCACTCTCACCTGGTATTGAGAAGGTCAAGGGGTCAAACCGGGGCCAAGGCTCCTCTGTGTAGTTTTTCCATGTTTGGCTTCAGCTTCTTCCCACAGTCCAAAGCCGTGCATTTGCAGATACTTTAAACCTGCAAAATACTGACAACCTGTCCAGGAAGTACACTGCTTTCACACATTATTCACTGGGATAAACTGCAGCATCTTTCATTTCAAGGTTGTTGGGTTTTTTTTTTGTTGTAAATTAAGTCAAATGCATAAACTTGCTATGATAATTGACCACCCTGCAAACATTTAAATAATTGTTTTCAGTTTCTCAGCATGACATTAGGGTGGAGGTATTTCACCAAGATCATCAGGGCAACACCTGCTGACGTCAATGCCGGAAGTGATGCTACTTTCTGTGGTTTATTAATAAATATAATTACTGGATGCATTTCAAAAGCACAACAAAAACAATTTGTATGACGATAATTAAATCAGGGATTTTATTCACATTGTTTAATAATATGTAGAAAGCTGCAGCGAAGTGCGTTCGCTTTGCTCGTTGTTTCCAAGAAGGTATCAAATGTGTGAAATTCAAGTATTTTATTTTAATAAAAAAAAAAAAAAAACTGTCGTTTTTGTTGTGTTTTAGTTACTAATGTCATCGTTGCTCGGTAGTGTCTGTACCGAACATCCATTTGAACTCCCCCGCCCCGCAGCCCCCGCCCCGCCCGCTGCCCCGGTGAATGCCTCTCAAGCGCGCAGCGGCGGGGGCGTCGCGGAGACTTTCTGCTCATCTCTCCGCGCGCCGCGCCGCTCCCCACCAAAACCTCCCGGTTAAAACGTCCAAACCTCGGCCGGACATGGCGTTCTCGGGTCCGGGCTCCGCGGTTCTGCTCCTCGCCGCTCTGGCGGTGCTGCTCGGCGTCAGCTCCGCGGGTTCGGACGCGCCGCGCGGCGTCGCGCTCGGGTTCGTTTTCGATCCCAAAGCGACGTGCGAACCCCCGTGCGAACACGCAGGCATCTGCATCCGCAACAACACGTGCTTCTGCTCCAAAGGCTACGAAGGGGAGACCTGCAAGTACGGTCAGTTTCACTTTATCTTCATTTGAATTAAATTATGAGGGGGTTACATCTGGAATCAGAAGGCTGAAACCTTTTAAAACAACTAAATCTATAATACAACGTGTGTTAAAAAAAAATAAAAATCAGTGTGTTGCTTCTCCTTTACAAGAAAAATGAATTTACACCCTTTAAGCGCGCTATTGTTAAATGTTATTGACAGGAGTCATGTAATAATAAATAACGCAAAGACAAGGGTACAAAGACAACATCATTAATATAAATAAAAACATTGAGTAAGCCTAACATTTAAAAAAAACAAGCATGTGAACTCCTGATATTTACACTGTAAAGCATTGAGTTGAATTGGTAGTTTTGGCTGTAGACACGTATACATAACGTCTGTCTTGTACATTGAATTAAACTTATGTTTCATGTATTTTGCTTTTGTTCAATATTTTTTTCCTTTTAAAGTAACATTTGTATGCAGCTTGAAACCTTAAATAATCATAAATTGCACGATTTTCCTTCTTGCAGCAAACTGTTACCCCAAATGTAAAAATGGAGGAGCGTGTCTCCGCCCTGGAAAGTGCAGATGTCGTCCTGGATATGGAGGAAGATACTGTCACAAAGGTGAGTGGGTTTATTTGGGGGGGGGTTACAGGCTGGGAGACGCTGAGAAACAGTTTCCTGCTGCAGATTTATTATTTTTCCAGACCAGTTAGTGCCGCTGCGTTTCCAATTTATACTGTAATTGTATTGTCGTACTTTCTTCGCATTTATCGATGAAGTTTAATGCAACCGCGGTGATGAGCTTTTTCTGTCCTCTCAGTAATCTGATAGAAAAACTGTCATGTAAACACTTGTATCTGATCAGATTGGGCTGATGTATGTAAAGGACACCACTGTGTGCGTGCAAAGCATCATGGGATTGATCTACTGGCTGAATCAAAGTAATCCCATAATGAACTAATTTTCGCCCATTTTAAGTAATTAACTCAATAATGTAAATATATAAAATGTAATAACTTTATTTGTTTAATTGTTTTTTATTGCAAGGTTATAACGTATTACATTTTTTTGTTACGTTATTACATTAACACAAATATTCTCGATTGGAATGTTATCATATTACATTTGAAATAGTCAAAACTCGTGATGTTATTTGAAGGTATAGCGTTTGTTTTTACATTCTTGGTTGCTGCAAACTTACACATCTGACGACTTTATTCAGTAATAATGTAAGTGGGACAATCTGATTATCAGCTCTCTCTCACTGCACCACCTGGTGGAACAAAGTGGTGTTACAAGACTAGATAAGCATCCAAACGTTTGTTCCCTCACTATTTGCTCAGTGTTTTGGTAAAGTGTCCCTCGTTCTCTCTGGTTTCTCTTTCGCAGTGACGTGTGAGGGGGGCTGCTGGAACGGAGGCGAGTGCACCGCCGTCAACGGAGTGGCCAAGTGCATCTGCCCCTCCAGCTGGGCCGGATCCAAATGCCAGGAGGGTGCGTTTACAACCCGATCGGCAACAGTCAGTCTAACTTAGCTTGAAACTAATCAGAAGGGTTCAGGAAGATGAAGAACTATGGTGGGGAATTATTTGTCAATCTGGGCTTCCATGCAGTTTGTGAAAGTTTCACTGAACTCTCCAGACAAGTTCTCTATTTAAACAAATCAAAGAACCCCCCCCCCCCCCAGTGGACAAAGGAGGAACAGCAGTTCATAGTGAAAAATACAACAAATACAATTTTTTTTTAAAACGTTGTGAACTTTCTGCTTTGTTCGAAATAAATTACTCAATAATTATATTTTCAATAAGATTTAAAAAAAATTTTTTTATCTCAGTATGTATATTTTTGTGGTTTGTTTTAATTATTCAACTGATAAAATTACCAAAATTCCAAGCTTTGTGAAGACTGAGGACTCGACATCTAATCCAATTATTGCATGTTCAGTCAATATTGTGTAGTTAATAGGTTATTACCAACAAAGTAAGAGTCTAACAAACACAAATATCCATTATTTTCCAGTTTATGTAGATAACGACGGTTATATTTCAGTTTGCAGCATGTTGACACAAACCCAACTTTAACATCATCCCCTTTGTCGGCCTCCACATTAAGACACTTTTTTCTTGCTGCACATTTTTTCCCCTCCAGTAAATACGTTTAAAGTTGCAGCTCAAACCTCAAGACTGATTGGCTGCATGCTTTTCCTCTCTCCCCTCTCGCAGCGATTTGCCCCCAAGGCTGCAGGAACGGCGGCGTCTGCGTGGCCCCGGGAATCTGCAGCTGTCCGGAGGGCTGGCTGGGCGGCGCCTGCCACACCGGTCAGTTCAACACGCCGTCGATGATGTCTTGTTCCCCGCTCATTTGAATGCTTTGTTTTGTTTTGTTTTTTTTAATGTTTCCGTGTTGTTTCCCCGTGTCTCTCGCGCTGCAGCGGTGTGCTCGCAGCCCTGCCTGAACGGGGGAAAGTGCATTTCGCCCGACAAATGCCGCTGCCGCCCCCCGTTCTCCGGACCCCGCTGCGAGGAGAGGACCAAGTCCCACTAGTGTGTGACACAGCCGGGGTCGAGCGTCAGGAGCTCAACGTAGTTTTTCTTTTTTTTTTTTTACAAAATATGTGAATCTTATTTTTTTTTAAGCATTGAATAGAAAAGTCACATTTTAGTGTAAATCGTGTCAATAAATAAAAAAAAAAAAAGACTGAATTGTGTGTTTTGAAAGCTCATTTAACAAAGCAAAATAAAAGGAGAAGCTTCATCTTTATTTTATTCCACAAATAACACAATGTAATCGCTGGCTTAAGTTTCTCTGAATGAACCACAGACAGTCGCTGCTTTGACCAAACCTGCATTCACTTCATATGGATTAGCTATAAAATATATTCATGGCAAAACTTACAAAATGCCGTTTCTTTACTCTGCAACACGTTCCCGTTTAATGCCTTCAGTATAAATCTGATCTGCACACGCTATATTGGTAAGAAAGAAACAGTGCAGTTTGAAGGAGGTGATGCACCGACACCACTTTTTCACCGCGGTATCGGTTTATCCTCCGTGTGAAGATAAAAAGCTTCGAGAACAAAGTAGAAAACTGTTCAGGAACACTGAGGTAGTGAAAGAGAGAAACAAGAATAAATGTGCAAAAACATCCCGTCCCTCTGCAAGCATTCTGATGCACACACACACACACACACTCACACACACACACACACACACACACACACACACAGACTCACGACAACCTGCTTTGTGCATTTTGTAGCTCGGTTCGTTCCGTTACGTCTGATTCCCATCATGCTTGAGGCGCCTGTGGAGTCCAGATTAAAAAAAAAATCCTTAAAATCTGTGATGACTAACCAGGATGCATCTGTTCAAAACACAAACGTATAAATATTGAAGAGAGTTTCAACGTATCAGGATGAAGTTTACGTGTAATTCACACCAGGTAGTTTTGGATCATCTTAGAGAGAGAAGCCGATCTTTATTTAAAGACGCTGATGTGGATGTGTGCTAAGGAGTTTGGGGAAATAGTAGCTCATTAAGTTCAGCTGACGTTACATCAATTCCAAGACAGACAATGATAGTTTAGGAATGCACCGATACCAGTATCAAGTATTTGGTCTGATACTGCACAGAGTACTCGTACTCATAACTTAGGCTACGTTCACGCTGCAGGTCTTGATGCTCAATTATGATTTTTTTTTGTGTGATTGTTCACATTACATCGTAAACGCGACCTCTATCAGACCAGACGTTTTCTGTTGCTGTTGACAGAAGTCGATATGGACGCTGCGCTGGTCAGCACCAGGGTTGCCAGATGTGACTCAGTTTCAAGCCCAAATAATGTAAAACCCACACACTTCAATAAAAACCAGCCCAAATCTCAGCATGTGCAGAAATCCTGGTGACACCATAAAACTGTTAAATGTGTAATAAAGAACACGTCATAAACACACAAATAAACAAAATAAAAAAAGTTAAAAGGTAAGAGAATTTAGCGCCCCAATTGGGGGATACCCGCCATATCTGGCAACTCTGGTCAGCGCGTGTAGATCCATTTTCAAGTTGTTGTTAAATATGAGCAGACAAAATCTAGACGACACGACGGGGGAAAGAAGGCGGCGAATGAGGGGAAAAAAGAGATCACAGATTTTAACATTTTGGCGAAGCCGCTTCTCCGTGACGTCAGTCACACGTCAAAGACGAAGCGGTTGTATGTAGAAAAATATCCGAACTGGTAGGCACATATGATGGAGGCCTGGGTCTGAGGTGAAACAAATCGGGATCGGATGAGATGAGTCACTTGTGAGTAAAAAAAAAAAAAAAAGTGGGTCACATTTCCCTGCAGTGTGAACGAGGCCATAGAGACCATCTGAGGAGGCTCCAAGGAAATAAGACTGGCAGCCAGGGTGTGAAAGGGTTCTCCAACATTCCAACATATGGATTGATAATATTACATTTGCAGTTTATTTGCGCTTCAAAAAGGAGTTCTCATAAATGTAGAGCTTGTAACTAGCAGACAGCCAGAAGACACACAGCCTCGTTGTTGTTCTTATTCGTACCTTTATTGCACAGGTGAGGCCCTTGTAGCCTCTCCGACAGTGGCAGTAGTCGGGCAGCACGCAGCGTCCGCCGTTCAGACACCGCCGTTTACACACCGCTGCACACAACGGCACGAGCAAAGGAGTTTTTATACAATTCTCTTTAGAAATGACTGCTTTTCATTACCGTAATTTCCAGACTATAAGCCGCTACTTTTTTCCCACGCTTTGAAACCTGCAGTTTAAACAATATTTTAATTTAGGGATTTTTAGGGGTTAACCAGCTTCATGGGTGATGCGTTCAAGTGCATCACGTAACTCCGACCTTTTTCTTTTTCTTTTTGTTTTTAAATTTGGTGGGTGTGCTCAATAGTCCAGAAATTACGGTAGTTTTTCTTCTACTCTAAATCTGATTGGTTCAAACATAAACATTAAAATTAGAGTTAAAAGCTCACGTGTCTGACAGTGAAGGCCCTCCCAGCCTGGCGGGCAGTGGCACGTGTCCGGTCCCACACACTCGCCGTCGTTCCTGCACTTCTGCAGACACACGGCTGAAACGCAGCAGACAAGGAGGGACGGAAACATTTGATTTGTAATTAATGAATCACAAACAAATAATTACCCTCTCAGTGATTCAAATGTGCTTCCTGGCAGCTTTAGCTAAATATAAATCTTCCAAATCGTCACGGTTTAAATCCATCCTTTTTTGGGCTGTTTTGCAATATCACATTGTGCGTCTTTAAACTCTTCAGGTAAAGTGACCTAACAGTTGCTTTCTCATCACCTTCACGTTTCTTCCAAAGACTGAATTATAATCTAATGAAAATCAAATATTCGATTTGGTATAAAGCATCTCCTCCTGACTGTTGCTTCTAATCTAAAATTCTGCACACCAAAAATTTATGCAAGTGACTGTATGACCATTTTCAGATTCTATATTAAGTTTAAAAATCATTTCTCATATATTGTGTGGCACAAACATGGTGCTCAATGGAATGTCGAAATTGTTTTAAAAGAGCCCAGTGAGAAAATTAACCAATTTCAATTCATTTTCTGAGCGAGAAATGGTTGAAACGTGTGTAATTTTGCTCTATTTAATGTTTTTATTACCTATGAGTGGCATATCATGTATCCATTTGTACATATTTACACTTTATTGGCTTTAAAATGTTGAAATATCCAATTTCCAAGTGTTTTTATTTTTTTTATTTATTCGCGTCCTATAAAGAAACTTTCAGCAGTGTTACAACGTGGTGCTTTTCAATGCTGCAGCCTTTTTATTTAGGCATGGAATAAACCGCTTATGTTTTCTAAATTCAGCTTGAAGAAAAAACAAACATATTTTTTGCAAAGAAAATACAAGGTTGTTTTTGGTGATTTTTCACACGTGTGATTAAAGCAACGATCACTCACGAATGCTGCACCTCTTCCCCCTCCACCCCGAAGCGCAGGAGCACGTGTTGGGACCCACACACTTTCCTCTGTTCATGCACATCGGCTCACACACACCTGGAACACACCCACACACACACACACACACACACACACACTGATAAGACATCCAGCGGCAGCCGTGACTTTAAGTGTCCGTTAGATCTGTAAACTTACTCTTCTGGCATCGTTTCCCGGTGTAGCCCTCAGGACAGGAGCACACGTTGTTCCTCATGCACTGACCTCCGTTTTTGCACGGCGGGTTGCAGACGGCTGAAACACAGCAGGAGGAAACTGTGAGGATGTAACCGCTTGTTAAAAGACTTTGAAAGCTTTCAGTAGCTACAAAAGCTAGAAATGTAATAAAATATATCTAAATTATACCTTTAAGAGAGACTCCATGAATGTAACCTCAGTTTCTCTTCGTATCTAAAAGCTTTTTTAGATGTTTTTTTTCTTCATTGTATAGAATTATCATGTTTTAAATCGTTGTGGAAAATTTTTAAAAGCGTCTCCTCTGCTTACGAAGATTTCAGGGCTGGTGTCAATCAACACACAACCACTTCGGAACTTTCATTTAGTAGTAGTAGTAGTAGTAGTAATAGTTTACTCTGGTACACAATGAAACAACAAAAAAAATGCAACAACAAAGAAAAAAGAAACACAAACAGAGGAAGGTTTAGGCTAAAGTTAAACTTATTTTGCCTAAATCTGTACATGATATACATAAAGCGTCTGCAAGTGAAGCAACTGAAACAAAAACACAGTTGCTTCTGATTGGAGTCTCACCGATCTGACACTGGGAGCCGTAGAAGCCGCCGGGACAGGCGCAGATGTCCGGCTTCACGCAGGTTCCCCCGTTCAGACAGACGGGCTTACAGAAAGCTGCAGGGAGCGCGACACAGAAAACAACCTTAATGACACATCGCCTCCAGCCCAAAGTGTTTCGCTCGAAGTCAGGACTGATGTGTGACCAAATGCAGAGACGCACATATATCGCAGGTGAGTTCTGGTACCTGAGTTGCACGTCGGTCCCGACCAGCCCGGTTTGCATTGGCAGACATCGGGAGAGACGCACTCGCCGCCGTTCTCACAGTGTCTGTTACAAACCACTGGGAGAGCCAGACTGTTATCACCGTGGTGAAATGAAACCACAGCATTTACACCGAAGAAACAAAAGCCACAATGAGGAGGTTTCAATTCTTTCCCCGTCACCTCAAACTTAATGACTTTGTATTTTTTGAAATATTTTAAGCTTCTGTAGTTCTGTAGTATCAATCCACTGAGTTGGTATATGGTATCTTTGGTATATGTATCTTTGATCATGATGGATCATCTCTTATACTGTGTTTTTCCTTTTTTCTTATGTGTCCGTTTACTTTGCAGTGATGTTCCGCTTATGTTGTAGAATATGAAACATCCAGACCCCTCAGGTGCTCAGGAAGAGGTTTACTCACATGAAACAAAGTGAAGCAGCTTTTTAGTTCTTCACCCGAGGAACAAACTCCCCGAACACATTAACACCTTACTATTTCTTCACAATAAACAATAGATTTTACTTTATTCATTCTCACGTTTAAAACAAAATTGAAGAAGGCATAAAGTATTTCTGTTCATTCCTTGTAAAAGCACCGTGTCTGACTGGAGCTATAAAAAAAGAAACTTCCTGTGTTTGATCATTTCCTCCACCAACACGTCCAAATCTGGATTTTGTGTTTTTGAGGAATCACTGCACCGTCGGATCCCTCCTCGGCGAACACAAGGAAATGATACCGTTACCAGGACATTGTCGTCTTGTAAAAACTTTCTAAAACCAAGTGGAAGCTGAGAGTTTGCAGTTATTGTGCCGAAGCTGATGGATGACCAGAGAGGCCCCTTCCTTGTCTGCTCACTGAGCTGGTAACTTTTTATTCTCTACTATTTTCACACAGTATTTGAAAGTCTTCTATATTCCCCATGTTTTTATGCTTTATAATTTGTATTAACCGCGTTTTATTTTATTGTATTCGACTGCATAAGGAGGCTCTAACGTTTGCCCAACCCTCATTTCCTGTTTCTGTGTGATGTCACTTCATGTTAATCTTAGTTGAATGCCTAAAAAAAAAAAAAAAAGGATTCTAGTAAATGTGACCCAAAGTGTTTGAGTATCATCTCACTGATTTCACATCTGGGTCCCACGTAGCCGTAGGGGCAGGTACACAGGTTTCTGGCCAGGCAGGTGCCTCCATGCCGACACGGAGGCTCGCAGCTCGCTGCACACACAGACAGCACAGCACTCAGCAGGTTCTATGAACGAGTGTGTGTGTGTGTGTGTGTGTGTGTGTAGAGATTACCTTCCTGACAGGTGGGGCCGCCGTATCCCGCAGGACACTCGCACACATTCGGCCTCACACACTTCCCCCGGTTGGTGCAGTCGGGTCGGCACACAGCTGAGAGGAAGCAGAAGTGACGCCGAAAAGCAGATAATTGAGCAAAAGATCCCGAGAGGTGACGAGGATTTAATTAACTTCGGCTTCCAGCGTGGAAAACAAACAGACTCGGCTCCGCGGCGCTGCTCTGGCTCTCACCTATGTGGCAGTTGTATCCGGTGTAGCCCTCCTTGCAGGTGCAGGTGTTGGGAAGCGAGCACTCCATGTTGCTGCCACACTGATACCTGCACACAGCTGCGAGCACACTATACATTCACTGGCTGTTCGGAGCGAAAATAAACAAAACGCATCCACCTTCTGGAAACAATCACACACTCGGATATGAGCAGTTTAGGATCACGAGGAAAAGTCTGTGCTAATTAAACTTATCTGATAAAGGTTGCACAAACTGGATCACTATAAAACAGTACAAGATATGGCTGATCAACAACTAAAGTTGTTGATCATTAGGACAATCATGCACTTAAAAATATATTTTAAAAAATTGCTTTTTACCTAGGTCAGACTATTGAGCACTTTATGGTTTTAAGTAAGAATTATTTTATCATTGTTATCTTTGTTTGACATATTGTTTTTATTAGGGACCGAGCAGAAAGGGGCCTTGCAAATATTTTAATAAATAGCTTTTTCCAAAAGCTGAAAAAGTAGAAATTATAAAAAAAAAATTAACGTTACGTCCACATTATGTCACTTTTTTCTTTCTATCCTGGTGTAAAATACAGTAAATAGGTCCCCGCTTGTAGTTGCAGCTGCAAAAAACAACATTATTATTATTATTATTATTCAGAAACATTATCGACACACGAGTTCTGCAGCACACAAACACAAGCAAACTATAGCGTCAATATTAATGATACTTCAATAGAAATATTC
The DNA here is from genome assembly GCF_963383615.2 of Lipophrys pholis. NCBI lineage: Eukaryota > Metazoa > Chordata > Actinopteri > Blenniiformes > Blenniidae > Lipophrys > Lipophrys pholis. The sequence continues at coordinate 27,209,272 of NC_137639.1, read as the reverse complement.
CACTCTTCTCTCTGGTCTCTGTCCTGTGTCAAGTTTTGTCATTAAAATTGTAATATAATGTAGAAACTTTAACTATTACGAAGCATTTTCACACATTGTTTGAAAAAATTCTGTTGGACCAATCTACTGATTCCACTTGTATTTCCTTCTATAACACATAAATAATATCAGTAAACAAATAAACCGGACAAAAAAAAAAAGGAATAATCCAGAATCCAGGATTATTTTTCCAGAATAATTAAAAAATAACTGCGCTGACGGTGCTTTGGCTTGTTGCAGCTTTATGTTGTCATTATTGGAAATGTATTGTTTATTGTATCTTAAATAAAATTTTGAAATCTACAAATAGTGCAGAAGTTATGTGTAAATATAAAGTTGGCCTTGTAGATTATTCTGCCTCGTACCTTTGCATGCGACTCCGTCCCCGGTGTAACCGAGCGGGCAGCGTCCACACCCGAAGGAGCCGGACGCGGCGGGCTCGCAGGGAACGCCGGGAAAGCAGGGCGACTCGCCACAGGTCACATGACTCGACCCCACGCTGACCCCGGTGGGGAGGTCAGAGGTCAGCTCCCCGCTGGGCTGACCCCTGTGGGCCAACACTGTGGCTGCAGTGTGGTCCTGCGAGCTGGTCTTTCTGGGGAGGGTCTTCGAGGAGGACGGAGACCTTTCACGGCTGGAATCTGACTCGGCGATGTGAAAATCCACGTCTGCTGCCCCCTGACCTGGAAGACACTGGAAGTTAGAGGACACGACTTAAAGATGAACACACACACGACAGGAAGCAACTCAGCAGGCGGCAAATATTTAAAAACGTCAGAAGGTAAAGGTTGATTTCATTTAGTGTCCCGTTGCTTAAACAAGGATAAAAATCTCATTAAATTATGTCTTTCTCTATTAAATCATTTAGTATTCTTGCCACTACACTGAAAACAATACATCTATTCTAATTCAGTACTTCCTGTCTTTTCTCATTTTGATGAAATAACATTTCATGAGGATTTCAATCTGCTATCAAAAAACAAAGAAATAGAACATTTTTCTTACTGCTCCAAAATGGTTTATACTGGTTTATACTGGTATAACCAAGTCTCATGGTGGTTTATACAAGCTACAGTGGTCTGATGCTGGTCTATACTGGTCTGATTCCGGCTGTCTGTACGGGTCTATATTGGTCTTACACTAGGTCTATACTGGCATATGGTCTTTCTTGATCCCATTCTGGTCTACACTGGTATTTACTAGACTATATTTATATATACTGGTCTATACTTATGTATACTGGTCTATACTGGTGTATAATGGACTGATGCTGGTACGCTCATGACACACAGACACATCTTCTGGTCTCAGCTGTAGACATCCCGGTTCTTATCCTGGTTTCATCAGAAATGTTTGAGTTTCAGCGCTGGTTTGCCGGCAGGAATCTCTCAATAGACGTATAATAATCAGATCGACAGCTTGAAATAGAAAGAATACCAAGACTTGCCTCACCCTCACCTGTGGCTGTGCAGATCTGTCCATTTCCACTGAGTCCAGGAGGGCACGGTCCGCAGACGAAGCCCGCCGAGACGTGGACGCTCTCGAAACAGCGGACGCCGGGGAAACACGGCCCCCTGCTGCACGGCGTCGAACCCGGTGTTCTGGGCCTCAATGAAAGCTGCGGCATCACCACATCTACCGAAGGGTCTGCTTTACCTGTGAAAGACAACTCGGCGTAAAATGATAGAATCTGGCTGATCAAACATACATGCATCCTGGAGTCCTGCAAACAGGCTAAACGTTGGAAAATGTAGAGATTTTGCCCTGAAAAAAATAACTTCAGTGTTTTCAAAGATCATTCAATACAGAAATATGTGTTTGGTTCTATGCGTGTAGCTCTTACGTTGGCAGGTTCTCCCATCACCACCGTGTCCTGGTGGACAGAGTCCACAGGTGAAGGAGCCCGGTGTGTTATTACAGTCGACTCCTGGGAAACACGGCTGAGGGATACACTCGTTGATATCTTCTCGACACGTTCGGCCTGAAAAACACCAAAACATGACAAAATATACAATAAAGAAAGGATCAATAACTTCCAAAACCACTAAACACTTAACATCCCCTGGATCTTATTAATGTGCATGGACTTTGTTTTTTTTTTTTCCAAAACCGAGGTTGTGGTTCATAAAAATAACAATAATCTTCCAGTATGTCCATCATGTTTAGTCTGGAGCTTCGATCTCTGAAGTTATTTGAACTTTCAAATCAAAAAAAAAAAAATATATTTTTTCATAAATCAATCCCGTTTCTGGAAACGACGTTTAGCAGTTGAACGGACTGAATCAGCCCCCGCATGTCCTCTCTTGGATTTACTTATCAGTATTAATAATATATATTGAGATGCTAATTTATTGTAGTGAATGAGCCGAATACGAAAGTTGAACTCTGGAAAAAAATGTTTCTGAAACGTTTTCTTTGTCGAGTGAAAACTCGTTCCAATCCATGGGTGTATATACCAGGTTTGGTCTATTTCCAACAATTATTACATTATTGGTTCAACCAGTTAAGAACAGAGGGTGTCATTTTGCCCATATTCAAGTGTAAACACTGTAATTAAAGCAATAAATTCAAAATTAAACTGAAATCTTTCTAAATTAGTTGCCATATGTCTGATATACCCTTGTGATAGAACTTTTATGTCAGAATTTGGCCCCTTTGTAGTGAGGATAAATGATTTTAAGGCCTTCAAAATGATCAAATTTGCCTGTTTATGATACAGACCTGGCTTTTCCTGTATGTGTTCACATTATTAGCCTATATCATCTCTCTCCCATCCCTGAAATTAATAAAATAACTGCACAAGGCATGAATAAATGTCAGAGGTCACCTGAGAATGCAGTCCTGTGTGACAGGAACCTGAACTTGGATCACCGACGCTTACCCGTCATCCCCGGCGGGCAGATACAGGAAAAGGAGTTGGGTAGATCGATGCAGCGGCCCAGTCTGCACGGGTTCGGCTTGCAGTCGTCGACGTCCACCTCACACCGCCCCCCCCCGAATCCGTCTGGACACACGCACACGTACTCGCCGCTGCCGGCGGGGAGGTGGACGTCGGTGGCACACGAGGCTCCGTTCAGACACTCGCAGGAGCGCACAGACACCTTGGAGGAAAAACAAAAGGACAAAGTGAAATCGGTATTCGGAGAGAGAAAATAAAACCTGCCACCAGCTGCTTTTTCACCTTTTTATGTCAGTTACATTATTGAACTGAGGTGTAAAAAAACCCCAAACTAATCGGATCACAGCGTTTCAGAAGATGCAAAAAGCCCATTATCTCCCTCTAGTGGAAGAAATCTGAACTGTCAAATACTTTTAATAGTGTCACTGCTTTAATGGCAGCGGCTCTAGTTTGGATTTGGTGCTCCATGATGGTTTCCTACAAGAGCTCACTGACACTTATCTGTCCTGACAAACATCTAATAAGAGGCTAAATCATAATGGAGTCTTGAGCACAACCGAATCTCTGCTTAATTAGAGCAGAGCTTATCTTTTGGTCGAAAAGGTTGCAGACCCCTGGGTGTTTAGAGCCTCTTGCCTGTTCAGCCTGGATCAATCAAGCAAAGCATCAACTCTCGTCATTCACCTCCACAGAAGCTCTGCTCTCAGCGTCGCAGTCGTCGGACACAGTAAAGTGGAAAGTGTGTGTGTCTCCCGGTTCACTCGTGGCCTTCCACATCAGCAGTCCGGCGGGAGACAGGGAAGCGCTCTCGGGACTCGACACCAGCGTGAAGAGAACAGACGAGCCCTCGGGGTCGCGGGATTCTAGCTGATAGATGAAATTCTCCCCCTCAAAAGACCGGAGAGGAAATGGAGGCGACCGGAGCGTCGGGGGCTCATTATCTGATGGAAGATACAGAAAAGGGATTTAAAGTCAGCTGCAGTGCGAAGGAGTGGTTAGGTGCTGCAGATCCAGCTGGAGCTCAGGCAGGGGGAGGGCCGTTCTGTGTGGAGTTTGCATGTTCTTCCTGCAGTTCCTCAAAGCTATTGGGCCCGTGAGAGGTCATTCACAAAAAGAGTAGAATTACAAAATTGAAAAGGTTTTGAGTTTAGCATTAATATAAACGAGATACATGTTTCTGTAAAGAAATGATAAACTGATGATAGAGGGTGGTTACATTCTCTAAAGATAAATCAAAGTCTCTGATTACACAGAGGAAAACATGACGCATCGCATATCTATGCTGAAGTGTTTTCTTGATGTTTGGGATTAATCATAAGTGTTTTATAATCAGCATAAATAGATGCAGCATGCATATGGATGAGATATTGTGGACACCGATAGACTCCTGTTTTTTTTGCATTTTTCTGTTTGATTTAAGAAAAAAATATATACAAACTAACGAACCAGCTGTGATCGACTCCACAGAACAAGGATTTAAAAGATATGCCGATGTCTGCAACCTTTAAAAGCCTTTTATGTGATTTTCCACCAAATAAAACGCCTTGAAACGTGTTAATCATCTGAAATGAAGAAAAAACAAAAAATGCATTCATGTTCAATTTTGCTCGTTTAGCTATTTATTTTTATATATATAGATATATATATATTTATACACATATATATATATATATATTTTTTTTTTTAAGAAACTTTTCTCCTTTTTTATGGATTATTTGGAGCTTTGGCCATTTTATCTGGACTATTTTGGCCAAATATAGCCACTCTGCATTCCCTAAAGGTGGGAACAGTTTTAGCTGTATTAGCTATTTTATGTTTTTTGACAATTGTTTTTTTTTTTACAAATCATATTATTTTATCTATTTTTACTGAGTTTATTTTTGGAATTTTAAGCTCTTTCATCCATTATCAGTCATTCCAGCTATTTAAGCTGTCTTCTTTAGCTGTTTTAGCCAGGAGATGAGATCATGTTTCAAAAACAGTACGGTGCACACATAAAATTATACTGAAAGCAAAATGTTTATTTACACAGAATTTTTCAGGGTGTTTCAGGGAGCTGCTAAACAGCAGCTGAAGAGCCACGTGTGGCTCCAGAGCCGCAGGTTGCAGACCCCCTGATTTTCATATCGGAGTTACTGTGTTTTTCTGGAATAAATGTTTCAGGGAAAATCATCTCGTATTTCAGCAGGGTTCAAGATTTAAGAGTTGGGTAGTAACCACAAGCTGTCTTGATTTTTAATTGTATTTAATAGCTGATCTAGAGCGCTCCAGTTTCCTCCTGCTGTCTACAAACATGTATTTGAGGTTAATTAGTGACTCTACATTTGAATGAGTGACGGATTGAGATCTTGTCTCTTGTGTAACCTGCCTTCCCTCCTGCATCAGACCACGTGACAGAAAAGATGGATTTTACTTTGTGACATGAAACTGAATGAGTTGATGATGAAATCGATAATCAACACTTCGTCGAGCGCAGTTTGGCCTACAAGGAGGCGAAGCTGCTCTCAAGGTATAACAATGAGGCGAGCTGTCCTCGTGCCGGCGTGCAGAGCTGCTGACACATTTATCAAAACTGGCCCGGGTGACTGCCAGCCTCCAAACTCAGCTCAACACCACAAACGTCCACGGAGACACATTCACATGTTGCTGTTTGTGGGAATGTGAGAAATCTGTGAGACGAAGCAGACTTGTTTTGTGTGTGTGAGTGTGTGTATGTGTGTACATACTCTCTGCTATGGACCAGGTGTATTTGGAAGCGTCTGGACGGCACGTGAGACACGGGCTGGTGGGATGAGACTCCCCGTCGCTGTGGCAGAGTCCGTCGATGTTGCAGGTTTTCTCCTGGAAAGAAAAACACATAAAAAAAAAACCTGTTCAAAAACAAATTATTTGTAAAATCTGCATATTGCATGTTCACCTGAACACACGGAAGTAAACAAGCTACTACTAATGTAGCTTCTATTTCACACGTTCCACATAAATTAATACAATATTATAACATAGAAATTCAAAACAACGAGCACAATAATAAACTGGGTGTCCTCTGCCGTCGAGACTCAACTGATGCTGAACTTAATAAAATATTATGCAGAAAATACAACATATACAAGATATGTAACAACCGAAGTGTATTAATGATCAATAACAAAGGCTCATTTTGAATGTAAGAAACATCAGTAATAACAATCTGTCATAACTTTCTGCCAATAAAGTAATAAGTTAGTTTCTACATCTTTACAATGGTATTAAAAAAAAACCTTTGTAAAGTGTAATAACTGCAGCCGATAATCTATTAACATACATTAGGATTTTAAATGAAAGATTTTTGCAGTTTACTGATAAACTATAAATATATTGGAGGATATAGGAGCAAGTTATTGACTTTACATAAATGAAATTACCAAAACTTGTAATTTGCCCATTATTATATTATAAGTTAAGACACTATATGTGTTAGATTACTGGGCAACGCAACAGTTTTTAGACGAGGGTGGGGGACTTTTCTCTCAGTTTGGACTGTGGATAGAAGTAATATCTCTGCAGAGGAATCAGCTCCGACTCAAAACTTGGATGGAGTGGGTGTAGAAGACATTTCTACTGCCCGATGTGCGTATTTTCCTAAAAGATGGTCGATCTCACCTTGAGGGTGCAGAGCACTTCAGCGTTGATGCTGCAGATCTGACAGGCTCCATCGTACATAGTCAGTATCTTGGCGTTACTGTAGCTGTAGCCATCATTGGAAACCTGCCATCAAGGGAACGTTTAATTACTGTGGATCACTGGAAGAAGACATCGGACAAAAACACAAGAGACACTAAACTATAATCCCACACAATGGTGACTCACACGGTGACAGTATGCATGACAAAGCTGAGTGACTTCACGCTGAGGTCGGCCCTGCGGTTCTCAATGAGACACTTCCTCATGTTTATAAGTATTAAATAATGTCAAATCGTCTGTTACGACTGATTCCAAGAGAAAATAAAGAAAGTAAATCATCACATCCGTCTCCTTTCATTCCCTCCAACACAAGCTTGCTGTGTAAACATGCCGATATTATGATTTTCCGGAAAAATTTAATTGTGTGCGAGACTAAAGTCATGGTATGAAGTAGGTGAAGTGTTCTGAAAAAAGCCTCAGAGACGCAGACTAACTTTAATCTGCCAGCGAGCCAGCGGCCTGTCGGTCACAGCTTCCAGGTCCATGCCTGCAGGAGCCGGGCCGTCCTCCAGGGGGAGCTGGCACTCCAGAGAGGAAGAGTCCAGGAACGTGGCCGGGACAAAGCGAGGCTCGTCCAGGATCCACTCCCCGTCCACAAACTAGAGGAGAGACACAGACGGGTGAGGGAGAGGTCAGGGATGGTGGGAGGTCCAAAAGAGAAAGGAAGACATAACATGGGACAAAGGGAACAGCGGAACAAGTTAAAGTAGCAGCGACCGTCAGAATATGTCATCCTCATGACAAACAGGGCCAAACTTGAATCGACATGTGATTCATCTTTAAATAAACTCGGCAGTACAGTGATTTATGCTCATTTTGAATTTGAACAAAGTGTCAATCCAAATGAGTTAAAATGATCACTAATTTTTGATCACCTGTGAAAAAAAACCCCAATATTCTATTAATTGTTAAAGTGCGATAAAGCTCATAGGCAGGGAACCCACGTGTGGCCCGTGTTCTTCCAGTTCCCATGTCTGACATGAAGAAATAAAAGTACAAATGTCAACTTGTTAAATCAACTTCTAAGCCCAGATATTTCACAGGGAGAAGATGCAGACTCCTCACAGAAAGGCCCCTGAAGCGTGGGCACGAATCTCCTGTAAAGTCAGGCCGACTGATTTGATCGGCCAATATATCTGTAATCAGAATTTTTTATATAACCCGAACACCGGAATCGGCCCCTCGTGTGAACCAATATTCTGACTTGCAGTTAGTTCCTGGTCTAAACAGCGTAATGAGAACAAGGCATGATACTCCTACAGGCTCCATTTTCACTGATGTTCAAATGATCCTATAAAACAGAACTTTGTCTGGAGACAACTCTTTAAATAACAGCGGGTAGGTAATAAATGTATTGAGAGGTAGAGCCATTGAGTAGGAAACATGAAAAGAGAAGGAACTCGAAGAAAAACAAAATACCTTTTCTTTCACAAACTCACACTTGAGCTCGTAAGAGTCCTTGAAGCTTTGGCCGTGGAGCTGGACGGTGGAGCAGCCGCCCTGCCGGACGTCGCACAGGCCGTCCTCCTCCAGCCGGGTGATCTCTGGGATCTGATCTTCACAACATCAATAAAATAAACAACAACAACAGACATTTAGACTTTGAATTCAGCCGAAAACATGCAGATCGAACCAAAATGTGTCTGTTTCAGAATAAATTTTATTTTGACGTTATAAATGTGATACTTGCGCTCTAAAGATGATTAATAACTCACAGACACGTGTCACATGTCACAAGTTTTAAATCAGATTTGCATGTTGAGGACGGCTGACCACAAACACAGGCTGCAGGTCGCAGACCGCTCTCTGCTCGAGATCCTCTGTTTGTCAAAATTAGATGTCGCACATGTTTCGTTTTGAAGGTTGCTGCTCTTTATGTTGCTGAGAATGAATGTGTGTCCTCTATGTTGTTGTTTTTTTTAATGTGTTACCGGACAGCGCGCTGCAGTCATACGACCCAAATCCCGGGAAGCAGACGCATCCCCACTCGGAGCACTGCCCGTTCCCGCTGCACAGATTGGGACACTTGAGGATCGCCAGGACGTCCCGGTGTTCCTCTCTCCTCCCGCCCTCCTCCACCAGCCTCCTCTCGCACTCGTTCTCCAGCAGCGGCAGAGTCGCGTTCAGCCACGACCACTCGTCCTTCAGCTGCAGGTCGGACACGCACATGCCGACCGCACGGCCGACCAGCGACTTTCCCAGCAGGCGCCTGCAACCCGCCGCCACGCTGGAGTTTGCCACGGTCTGCTGGCACCGGGCCTGAGCCTGCCGCTTCGTCAGGCCCGAGGGGGTGGGCCACGCCGGGGGGGAGTCCGGCTGGACCGCCGGCTCATGGTCCTCTGGGAAAAAGTAGGCGAGGCCCTCCAGATCGGACTGGCTGAGACTTTGCGGGGAGTTTGCGACGTAGCGGTGGCGGTCGTTCTGGCGCCTGCCTCTGCGCTGCTGGCGTCGGGCTGCTGCTGCTGCTGCCGCTTCGCCTCTGTTGCTCCCCCGAGCCTGGGCTCTTTGTCTGGAGCGACTCCGTCTTTCGCTCGGTTTCAGTGGCTTCACCGAGCCAAAGCGCACGGCTGTGACGTCCACGGTGGGAATGGCGGCTGCGAGGCGCACATTGCCATCGCCGGAGCAGGAGGAGTCGGGGGAAGTTGTTGGTTGGGATCCGACTCCAGAGACCGGACAGGTACAGTATTTGCGGGGGCTCACCGTGCTCAGATGAGACGGCACCGTGTCGAAGAGGCTGTTTCCTGGAGGGAGTCTGGGGAAACGAAAAGAAAACACAGATGATGACGGAAGAACCTTAATTGAAGTTTGCGATCATCTAATCAGTATTTTAGAGGCGGTAATTGATTCCATGTGATACCTCCATGCCGAGACAAAAGCCTGCGCATCGTCCAGTCTGGCGCCCCCTGCTGATTGGAAGTCATTGTCTGCCTGTCCGTCGTAGGTCCCACACAGACCCTGGGTGTGGCCCCGGTCTGAACCGGGGGCCCTCAGGGTCAGACTCATCCCCCAGTCCGACACGTCGGCACGCACAAACGCTCCCGACGAGAAGGTCATCTGCAGAGAGTCCAAGGTCAAGAATGAAGACAAGTGTAAATGTTCGAAATAAGTGAAGGGAGTGTTTTTAATTAAATGTAACCAACCAGTAAGTGTTCAAGACTTTTCAGAAAAAAAAGTAAAAAAATAATTGCATACATAAAAAACTGCTCATAGACACAAACAAGCAACTATAGAAAATGAAAACAACAAACAATGTCTAAACCAGGTGAATAAAAGTTAAGCGGGTGGTGTAATGATGATGTATTCTAATAAATACTACTAAAATATAATTAAACAGTGAAAAGATAGAATAATGTAATATAATGTAAATATATGTCCATATATGGACCCAGAGTGAAACACTGAGGAGGTTAAATATCAACTGAAAGTAACAGGTCAAATGAGAAAATAATGAAAAATCTGAGACTTTTTAAATATTAAACATTAAACTAGGAGGAACAAATATCAAACTATGAAAACTAAAAAGTAGAAGTCAAATTACAAGGAACCAACAAAAAAAAGACTTAAAATACTTAAAACAAAAATACAAGTTGCAGTCCTGCGATTTCCTTTAAAAGCTAATATCTTAAAAATAAATAAATAGATGTTATGAAATATATTTAGTTTCTCTCGGTACGATGTATACAAGCTCGATTCCTACTCACCGTGACTTTGCGTCCCTGGTAGGACTTGGTGATCCGGACGTCTGTCCTGTTCAGGTCTTTGCTCTTCACGGTCAGCTGAGGCTCGGTTTCACCCATCTCTCCGTGGCACATGTCAAAAGCCACAACATGGCCGCCGTCTCTCGCCGCGAAGCCGCACGCGCACGAGGCGGCGTGCAGCACGCTGCCACACTCCCACTGACGCACGTGGACCTCGAACGGCCAGAAGCTGCTCTTGTAGAGCAGGAAAGTGCCAATCTGGAAGTTCTCGTAGTACCTGGGAGGACACAAAGTCAAACATTTATCACATCTTTGGGCCGTCAGGTTCTGAGATACACGAGAGCTTCCTGACAACGTAAAGTAAAATGATGAAAAGATCATTGAGGAGATCAGTGATTTTTACACTGTGGCATCTCGTCATGATTTTCTCTTTATAAGCTCAGACATAATTACTGTTAGTGTGCAGGCGTGGTATGAATGCACTTTAGCTGTTGGGATACGGACAGGTGACACATGAACTGTGTTTATATATGCAACATGTTTCGAAAAAACAGTATGATTTATATGTCTGAAATAAGAACAAGAATAAGTCTCGCAGTTATGACAGTTATAGACTATATATAAACACTTAACACGTATCTTTTAAATTAAAAAGCATCTAACAAGCACAAAAACATTTTTGATTGTCTTTGGATCTAAAGAGCCGTTAACAATAAGATCTTATAATGTAGGAAAACCGCAGCAATTCAGCTGAAAAACAAAAGTTCACAAAGCACGCGCAGCACATCGTTCACACATAGTTCAATTTAATAAACTTCAGAGTTTCCTGATTGACTCGCGGAGACTTGCAGAGAAGTACCTGCCATCAAATGTGATGATGTGAGGATCAGTGAAGGAATAGCAGTACGCTGAGGGGACGTCCTGGACTGTTATCTGGAAGCGATGGATCAAGGTTTCCATTATTTCATTACAACACATGGAAGTTATTAAAACACAAGAATATATATATTATTTATAAAGCCATGGGTTGATAGGAATAATACAATGCAAAATAAACAACATTAAAAGAACGAAAAAAAACAAAATTAATTTGTCGATGAAAATCAAAACTTCATCAATCAAATGCGGAAATGTGTAATTTTTTTTTTTCAGTTGTGTTCCGTTTACCTGAACAGGCTCCGGTGTGTATCCGTTCCAGAGGAAGTTGTGTGAGACGACGGGTTCGACGGCGATCTGAGTCGTCCGTTCACCGTCTCGCACGAAGTCGGTGACGGGGCTGAAGTGGAGCAGAGCCCGGCTGCAGACGCCGTTCCTGCAGGGTTCCTGAGGCAGATCCACCAGGCAGGAGGACAGGGACACATCTGCACCCGACTGGCCGTCATCTGGGACCAAACGAGAAGGAACATCAGCGGGAAACAACAGTGCAGGAAAGACAAAGCTATTCAGTACCGATCCTTATATTTAAATTACACTGGTGTTAGATTTTGAAGTATATAGAACACATATGAAAACAATAAATGCAATGAAATATGGATACTTATATGTTTGATTATCTCGTCGTTTTCCTATATCAATATTCAAATATGTCTATTTATTTGTGTTGTATTCTTATTGTACTTAACTATTTGTTTAAGTTCAATACTCATGTGTATTTATTTGTATATAACTTCTGAGTTTGTTGAGTATTTAACTCTATTAGAGTATTTTATTTGCGTGTTAATGCTTAGTTTCTATCGGTGAATATGCTTATTTAAACTTTTTATTGTTGTCGTCGGGGCTAAAACTGTTAATTCTCTTCAGGATCAACAATGGATCCATGCATTTATATATTAGAAAAGTATTTTTTCCATACAATTTAAGAGAAATGGTGAAACTTGAAGATATAATTGATTTATTTTCATATGAGATGAAACATTTCAGGCCTTTTTGGTTTTTGTCTTTATTATTTATTGATAATTTCTTTCAAAACATTTTGCATAATGTATTAAATCTGATTATTTTTCGACTTTCAAACACATGATTTACAGAATATTTTCCCAAAATGCTAGAAATATGTTACTTTTTGATTGTTTGCATGTCAAACACACTATAAAATGTACACATAGAAAAAAGTCAAACATGTAGAAACGTGCTAAAAATATCCAAGGTTATAATTCATCTTTGAAGATAAAGTCACATTGCAGCCTCCTTTAATTTCCTTGTGCAGATTTAGTGTTTTAACGTCACCTTGACTGCTGGTGGTGAAATGCAGGGACAGAGTGCACCGCTCTGTGGAGGAAGAGGAAGAGGAAGAGGAAGAGGAAGAGGAAGAGGAAGAGCTCTCTGGACACGGGAGAGGAACAGTGCTCTCGACAGCCAGCTCGTAAAGCCTCCCATCCTCTGAAACGCGGCTCAACTCTGGTATCAACTGTGAAAAAGGTGTTTTAAAAACAACAGTTGTCAGATTTTTCATTATAAAACTTCAATGACAATATTCACCTTCATTCAACCTTTTATGTGGCAACTAACAATATTAAAATGTGGAATTCCTCTGAATCTGAAAATAACGGCGATGCAAAACACTTTACGCTGCTCATGATACCACAAAACACCCATGCTACGATTCTTATGCTATTATTGTTTTATTGATATATTTGTTATTAACAATATTTTAAACGATGTGAAAGGGAAAATTGTCAGGCTGAAATGTTGCATCATGGTTTTTTTTATTCCAGATCAGGAGGCTCTTTAGCCTTGAAGCTTTCAGGAAAACATATATAAACATTTATTTCTTATTTCTACCTTACCTCTTGGCTAAAAAAACAACTAAAATGGGACACGTAGATAAAACCACCATAAATGGGGGAAAATGCTAAAACAGCTTTAAATAATAATAATAAAAACACCAAAATGACTACAATTTCTAAAAGACAAAAAAAAAAAAAAAAAAAAAAAGGTCAGAATTGTCTATGAAATGTCAGAAGAAGGTGAAACTGCTAAAAAAAACATCCAAAACAAACATTTAATTGAATGTTTCTCATCCTAAATTGCAGCTGAAACTTCATGAATTTTTGTTTGTTGATGAAAACTGTTCTCTTTAAGCTGCAATAGCCTCATTTTAAAGGTAAATAGTACAAAAACAATTACTGAGGATACTTGGCGATTCTAAATTGCCCATCGGTCTGAAAGAGAAAGTGTGTGACTGTTTCTTAGTGTGGCACGCAGAAGAGTTTGAAATGTGCTGAAGTAGCACAGCAGAAGACGATCAGAAAAGATCAGGTGAGTTTTACTTACTCTGATCCCGGCGAAGAACTCCTGACTCTCCACTGAAGTACTGCGGACATCAGGCGAGTCCAAGAAGAAACTGGAGCTGGAGCAGGAAATCTGAGAAGATGAGCAGATTTACTATTTTGTTCTTCTAATTTAATCCCAAATTTTTTTAAATCCACTGTGCCGGAGGAGAAGCAGGTTCCAAGGTTTCTGTTCTAAACCTCTGTGTGATTGATTCTACTTTTATTTCTATATACAAATGATTAAAACAAGACTGTGAAACTCTGTAATATGGACATCGGTTACAGATAGAACTGCCAGAATAAAAGCAAATATAAAGACAAGAAACCGTGTTTATAAAATGTTGTTTTGCATACGAGCATTAAGATAAAACAACATACTGACAGGTTTCAGTATTATCTTTGGGCCCAGCTGCCTCAACAATGCAAAACAGCATATTTCAATATTATATCTAGAGTCATTTTTAAATGGATAAAAACTATTAAGTGTCATTTAAATTCTCATTCGTTTGACTTGAAATCTCCTAAATCTACTTTATGTGACTTTGTGATGAAACGCCTTGAGGTGGCTCCGGCTTCTCACTTTATCCCCGAGCCGGAGGTTGAATCCGTCCAGCTCGATGGCGGCGGAGGTCTGGACGGTGGTCTCCTGTTTGAGCTCCTCCTTCCGGCCCGCGGCGAGGAGGCGGGACCAGGCCACCACGTAACCCAGCGAGCTGCTGGAGCTGCCCACGAAGCTGCACTTCAGGTAGACGGAGGTGCCCGTCACCTCGGGGACGATCACTGGGACGGACGGAGCGGGAGGCGGCTCTTCTGAGGAAAGACGGGTAGAAAGAAGAGTTTAAAAAGAAAAAAAAAAAAAACACCGTTTGATGTTTTTAACCTGATTGTTAGGCGTGCATCAAAAAAACACAGGTGCTAAAGCAGGTGAAATTCAGTTTATTCAAGGAATTTCCTTTTTACGTAATTTAAATCATCAAAGAAATGTTTGAAATTATCAGCTGACCAGATCATGTTTTATCTTCTGATTCTGAATATTAATAAAACACTGAAGCCAGTGGAGGTGGTGGAGGAGTACAAATATCTGGGCACCATCATGGACAACCTCCTGAGATTCTCTGCCAACACAGAAGAGATTCTCAGGAGGTGTCATCAACGAATGTACCTCCTCAGGAAACTCAATTCCTTTGGAGTCAGCACAGCCATCATGATGACTTTTTACTATGCCTTCATTGAAAGCATCATGACCTTCTCCATGACCTGCTGGTTCCACTCTCTCAGCCTTCAAAACAGGAACAGACTGCAGCGCACTGCATCGGTTTGCTCAAAAATCATTGGTTTGCCTGTCAGAACTCTTGCACACATCTTCAGCCAACAGGCCCTGAGACAGGCAACCAAAATCATTAATGATCCCTCCCACATTCTCCACCCCGCATTTCAATGGCTTCCCTCCGGGCGGCGCCTCCGCTGCATTGCCTGCAGGACTGAGAGGAGGAGCGCTACCTTTGTCCCCAAAGCCATTCTGCTCTTCAACTCCAGCTGCTAACATAACATCACATTCCCTTTTCCTCGATTATTTATACTCTTTATACTCATCTTACACTGTCCACACCCCATTTCACCCACTTCAGTCACTTTACTTGATATTATGTATAAACCATATAGTCTATAATTATTACTCTTTTTTTACTATATTTATTTATTCATTTATTTTTATTCGATTTTATTCTATTGTCTGTCATTGTCCTGCTCAGTTGTAGTTGCCCAATTGCCCCTTGGGGATAAATAAAGTATTTGATTGATTGATTGATTGATTGAGGTTCAAAACAACCTCAAAGGCACAAAACAACCACAAAAAGTAACAAAACAACTACAAAGACAAACAAAACTACCACAGAGATGCTAAATAAACAAAAGCAACCAGAAAAAGACACAAAGAACTCAAATAGAAACAAAGAAACAAAAAACTCAGAAGAAACACAAACATCCAAAAAAAGGATAAAACCACAAAGAGAAATAAACAACTAAGATGAGACACAAAACAATAACAAAGGGAAGCAAAACAATCTAAAGGATATTAAAAAAAAAAAAACACCAAGAGACACAAAACACCTCAAAAAACTGCGAAACAAAATACGCTTGTCAAACTATTTTGTTTTGCTTTTCTATTTCAGTAAAACTACGGATTTATTCCAGAATCTCCTCAAAAGTTATGAGCCAAATAAATTATGTTATGAATTCTCCTTGTTTGGCAGATTCTATAAATTCCCGTTGATGAAGACTGAGTCCTTCAATCCATCTGAAATCAGGGACGATTAAATGACTTTCTTATGAGGGGTCAATATAGTAAACTGCGCTGAATTGAAAAGAAATACGTCGATAGTAGTTTTAGCTTCCGAACATCCATTTACACTCTGCCAGTGAAAAATACTCTGTGAAGGTTTTCCTATGATAATCCTGGGAACAGCAGCCTGGGCAGGAACATGAGAGCATCATCTAAAAAGAGTTCATGAATCTGTTCTGTCATTCCTATCTAATTAAACCCCTCCTCTCTTTCTGCTGCTCCTGAAGAGGGACGGCTGGAGGTGAACTTCCCGTCTCCACACCGCGACTCCCCCGCCACCACACCGTTCTGCTGTTCCCGCCAACGCCAGCAGACAATCGCAGCGGCGGGGTTCCTCACTTTTACAGGTTCCGTCGGCGCTCGCTTCGTCGGGGCCACAGGTCAGTGGGGCCGTCGGTACGGAGTCTGGTTCCTCTGCTAGAACAAGATGATTATAAATGAATATTATGAGATACTGCCTGTTTTTTTTTAGTCCAGAGGAAATCTTGACCCCTCCTGGCAGGCAAAGCTCTGGGCTGTGCCGAGGCACCACTTCCCCTTGCCTGCCATACGTGTACTCACCCTGTGCACAGTACGCCATGCATCCCTGTGTTGGCTGCAGCAGGTAAACGAAGAAGTCCCCACAGTTTCGGACGGTGACCGGGAGGCGAAACATGCAGCAGTCTTTGCTGCTGCTGCTGCTCTGGAACGACTGCCAGGTAGCGCAGGCCATCAGCTGTTTGACCTCCAGCGGCGCTGGCAGCGACTCGCCGTCACCCAGCGACAGCCACACCGGAGCCTGAGTCCCACAGTGATTCACCTGGATCCAACACAAAAACACGGATTTCCCACTTGTGACAGAACAACTCACCTTTAAAGCAGATTTACTGAAATACGACACAGAAATCAGTGCCGACGAACACCTTCATGTGCCACTGGTCAAAAAGAAAGCCTCGTATTGTATTGACCAAAATCACACTTATTTTTACCACTTATAGTTAAAAATGGGACAAAGTTCTCACTCAGTTTCTGTAAAAGATCGACATACATGCTACTTTCGTGTATTGCTAAAGTGCTCTAAACATCAAATCATCACATATATTTGAAATCTTCCTGTAGTTTTATATGTGCGATGCTTATTGTAGTTTATCAGAAGGGAAAGTTGCTTCTTCAGAGTAAAATGGGTGCAAAATTTAGCAGCAACACGGTGTGATCACATACATACATATATATATATATCACAGTTATCATCAATGCACAAGCAGTTCTCAGTAATAAACAGGAAGAAAAGCAGAATTTGGCAAATAAGGAAACTTGCCTGACAAAATAAATAGCAATAAGGAAAACAGTAATAACGTATAAATGCACATTCTTTAAAACAAAAAACCACATATAAATGTATGTTTTTCCACATTTAGTCTGATTCATTACGAAGACCGTCTAAACTTTGTCGTGTCACACATGTTCACAGCGACTGTCTCTTCCTTCCTCCAGCCTCTCCCGTGGTTCTCCGTCCCCCGGGGGGGGGAGCAGCGGAGCCCTGGGAAGGCAAAGGGAGGTCCGACTCGCTGGATGGATCCTGCAGACGCTCAGCAGGCGGCCCGCAGGAAACGAGACACATTCCAGCTCTTCCCAGGCGAGAGCAGTCGGACCACCGGAGAGCTTCTCGATGGATATGCATTTGTA
The DNA here is from genome assembly GCF_963383615.2 of Lipophrys pholis. NCBI lineage: Eukaryota > Metazoa > Chordata > Actinopteri > Blenniiformes > Blenniidae > Lipophrys > Lipophrys pholis. The sequence continues at coordinate 27,191,638 of NC_137639.1, read as the reverse complement.
CCCGTTTGTCAAAAGATGACTCAGCTCATTATCTATGTGTATTCTTCGACGAACTGGGCTCACATTTATACTCCAAAGTTTTACATTCTGAAGAGAAAGTCAAACTACCTAAAAAAATTAATTTAAAAAAAAAGTAGGTACCTGCTGACGCCAGGGGGTCTTCACTGATTGGACGCGCTGCCAATGACACGTCTTGTCGCTGATTGGACAGTCTATTGTTTATAGTTTTTAACGCCCACAGTAAATGTTATAATGTCGTAGGTTGACGGCGTACAAAGTATCACCTCATACTCACGCCCCGCATCCAAATCAAGACTGACAAACCAGAAGAGTCGGACCTTTGTTGGCGCTCCTGTTTGGAGGTCGTATGGATTTTCTGTTAAAAAGACGCACTGTGCTTCTGCCCAATCAGCGACGAGGGTGTCACTGACAGCGCGTCCAATCAGCGACGAGCCCCGCCGTCAGCAGACGCGTTTATGAATTTTGGTCGCGTTTTCTTGATGTAGCAGTGTTCAGTGCCTATGTCGTAGCGTTTTCCTCTTCGGGGCGACTTAATAAAATCAGGTATGCACAGGAAAACTTCTGAAATTCTCTTTTAGCAGAGCTTTATATCCTGGGTGTAACAACCAATAATGTAATAATGGAGAATAATTTCATACCTGCATAGTGTAGTAGGATATTTTAGCATCATTTCATTAATAATCAAATAAGTTATTATAGTCGCTTTAAATAAAATGTGTAATAACTTCCATTTGTTCACTGTGAGGGAGAAGCACAAAACACTGAGACCCAGAATTGAAGAAAAAAAAATAAAAAATAGCATGAATGCCCAAAGTCTGGAGAAAAAAACACTGTGACAGATGGTCTCTGAAATCACACCCACTGTGATCACTTGTGAGCACTTCCTTACACAAATAAGACTCACAGAGAGAAACGTTAATCTTCATTGATTTAAATGTAATGACGGTGTCATGTTGCTGTTGCTGCTCCGCTGACATCAAACCGAATAATGCTGCAGAGCTACAATAAGTTGACATGTACGTTGAGTTTTTCTAATGTTAAATATGGAAAAACAATTAATGTTTCAAGCATAACAAGCAGATTAATGGATTATTCTTCATGTGAGTTATAAAAAAAAAAGCACTATTCCAGCCTCGACGTTCTCTGTGATGGATTGCACAACTTAAATAAAGTTAAGAGTCGACTAATCGATCTGCGTGACATTATTCAAATGGAAATGAGGGATTGGCGTCGGAGATGAGGAATGGAAGTGCACATGATGTGTAATCTCGGTGAAAAGAGTTTGGTTCACCGCCATATATTTGTGTGTGTGTGTGTGTGTGTGTGTGTGGTCCAATAGCGTTACCTCCACGCACTGGGTGGGCATCGCCGCCGGCTTGTCGAAGATCTGGAACTGGTACCAGCCGGCGGCGAGGGAGTGGTCGCAGATGAAGTCCTGCAGGGCCGACTGCTGCAGCCAGCTGGAGCTGAAGGTGGCGCTGCGGTAGGGGTCCTGGAGGACGGCGTGGCCCCCCGGCGCACACTCTGCAGGGGGCGCTGCAGGCACAACCAGAGACGCCGCGTAAGAATCTGGATGTTTACCGGGACTGTCGGCAGCAGGGATCAAACACACGTGGAAAAAGTTTCTGCACGGCCACACGGTGATGTATTGGTTTGCACTTTCTGGCTCACAGGAAGTTCAGCTCAGGTTTCCTTCTGCTTTCAGGGACTTTAAAGAATCTCCTGCTTCGTTTTATTTAATGACTAAACTCGTCACTGCAACGATACTCAGCGGCCGCCTGAAGCCGCAATGTTCTTTATTTGTATATTAATGATGGATAAATGTGTGTCCAAGAAGTTATCGGTCATCATAAATCATCAGGATGATGATTCCCTCCAAAAATTATTTATATTTAAAAACAAGAGAAAATGCCAGCGTGTGCAAGAAATGTGAGGTCGTGTATTTTAACAGCTAATTCTGCATCTTCCATTTCCTGGGTTTTCTGTTGTCGAGTACAAATGAAAAGTTGTAGAACACCTGGTTTATTTCTTGAGGTGATTGTGTGTATTTCCCTGACTGGTCTTGAACTACTATTACGAGAGTGCGTACTGTTATTCCTCCTTATCCTGCTGAAGTTTTGGTAAAAATTCACCAGATTCTTTTTTTTTGTTATATCTTAGTTGTCGCAAGATGAAATTTTCGTTTGTTTGTTTTTTGAGAATAATGGTGTCCAGTTCTCATTTGACCTTTTGCAGCTGATTCCAAAGGTGGTTGTTGGGTTCTTTGGCGTATTTTTCTGTTAATTCCTTAATGTTTTTTTGTTTAGTTTGATTTTTCTTGTAGAAGGAGTAAGATATTATTTTGCCTCTCATCCCAGCTTTACCAGTTTCCCAGAGTAACGGTCGGAGATATAGTTGGGGAGTCATTTGTTTTTAAAAAGTCTGCACACTCTCTCCTTGTCATCTCGTTAAATGATTTATCTTTAAGTAAGGTAAAGGTGTTGGTTAATGGGAAGGCGAATCAATACTGGAGCGTGGTCGCTGATATTGATATTCTGGGACTAATCTTATTGATACAGGTACAGATGATGGCACTTCAAGACGTTTCCTGGTGAAGGGATGCACATATTAGAGAATAAATAGTAAATGATTGATTTAGATGTTTACCTTTACTTTGCATTGTGCAGTAATAGCACTGTGGACATCCGGTTGTTCATCCTACCGTTTAAATTGTTCCTAAATATACCTGATGCACATAATCTAATTTCTTTTCTTCCTCTATTCAATGTGCCACTCTTGCCCACCTAATTGCCCCACGGGGGATAAATAAAGTTTTTGCGGATTCTAATTCTATTTAACGTGGTTCTGCAGTCTCAGGCCATTATTACTCATTTAGTCACATTCATCCATTCACACACTCACACACCAATGACGACAGCCGCCATGCAAGGTGTTCGACCGCCACTGGCAGGAATCCGAGATTCAGTGTCTTGCTCAAGGGCATTTCAATATGAGGACATGATAAGGTAGGGGACTGAGTGATAGGTAATCGTTTTGGCAGATTAAATTAAGGACATGAAAATTAAACGACATGTCAGCCTATCAAGGGGTGTGGTCAAACATTTCAGTTCAGGAACCACAACAAACCAAACCAGAGGAATGACAGGGGGATCTTAAAAATAAGGACGATTCCAACTGTTTGTCGATGTTGGCGCTACGACTGTAAAACAAAAAAAATCGGGAATTGTGAAAATGTCACTTTAAAACCGAGTATCAGGAAATGAAGAGAGAGGACAGACACAGTCAGAAAAGTGAAATCTGAGAAGACGGGAGCTGTAAGCCAGAAGAACGGCCATCGTTTCTCTGCACAGTGGCACACTGTTTAACACCCCTGACCCCGAGAGGTCAAGTGAAAGGTGATGCCCGCAGCAGAGAGAGACGACAGGACAGGAGCTGTCTGAGCTGCAAAGCCTCGACACCTTGGGTCCTCGTGGCCACCTGAGCAGGAACCCAGAGGGGGGTGGGGGGGTGTCTGCATCCGGTCCGCCTGGGAAGGAACTGAAGCCCAACATGACAGTGAACTTCATCTCCACTACAGGATGCATTACACATGGAGGTATGTGGCCTTGACTGACAGCGACATGATGGATGGAAAATGACTGCAGGAGAGATCTCAGAGCTACTGAACATTGGAAAAAAAGTCTTTAGAAATAAAACAATGTTAGATTTTTAAATTGTGTTTTGTTTTTTTAAATAAACACAATAGAGAAAGTTTGTTTCTTCCTACGTGTTAATCAACTGATCAAACTTAAAGTGTTTGAATGGTTCAGAAGCGTGAGCTCACCTATGTCAGCGTGCATCGCCGCAGAGAGAGAAATCCCACTGCAGAGGAGGAGAAGTTTTAAAGCAGGTTCCAGTCGCATCGTCCTGCAGAGAGACGCGTCCAACGACCACCGCGGTGTCAAAGCCAAACTACAGATCCGACGCCAGGTGGAGGAAGCGGGGGGTTTCTCTGCAGGCTGGTTGAAGCCGACTCGTGAGCCCGGAGGACGGAGGGATCTGTCGGCGTGTCGGTGGGAGTCGCAGCGGTCTGATCCTCCGGCGGCTGCAGCATCACAGCCTGTTGTTATTAGGAGGGGCGACCAACTCTGACCCAAACCTCCGCACGTCTCATCCACTGCATCTGAGGAGGACTGTCCAAATGGGGGGGCAATCTGCCGCGTGAACTACTTTATGTTCGAATTGATTTATCTGTTAAAAAACAAAAGAAATCAGAAAACACGCGTTTCGCTTGAGTTGGTGTCACTTCCGGTTCGGAGTTTCAGGTAAACAAACGCTGAACAAGTCCGAAACGTATTTAATTATTTCCTCTGCTCCATTAATATATGGTAACGATTTGTATTAATTATACCACATAATACTGCATATTATGTCTTGTGATGACCTAGATCAGTGGTATTCAAAGTAAGGGGGTCCTCTAGGGGGCGCCAAAGAGTTATAAAGCTGGAAAACATGGCTGTATGGATGGATGGATGATGGATGGATGGATGATGGATGGATGGATGGATGGTAGGCACATAGATATAAAATGTTTTATATCTATGGGTAGGCAGGTTGGCTGCGGCTCGGTCGTTTGAGCTCCAATAATAGTCGTCGACGTGTCGAAGTGTCCTTGAGCAGAACACTGAATCTCAAATTGCTCCCAGTGGATTAACAGAGCGCAGGAATGTGGCAGCCACATCCATTGGTTCAAGAATGTCCCTCAGGGATTAATAAAGTATTCCTCATTCCATTGTGAGGATTTTGGATAAAACTTTTAAAATTCACATTTCAGGACAAAACTTCATTGCACGTGTACAAGAAACAAACTAAAATCATGAAGAAATCTTTGTTGGAGACAGAACTCTGACCTCATTGACAAGTCATTCAACAAACATACAATACAGAGACGATAGTATTATTATTATCTAGTTTTGTGCCATTTGTTACCTCACAGGTAGATCCTACTGAGTCTTCAATAATGAATCTTCGGGGTCGTGTGTTTAGGATGCATGTTGAGCGCTCACTAACATTATGCTGTTGTGATTCTAATAATATAACGTGTTTTCACGGTTTTGGAATCCTTAAATATGATCCCACTCATGACCTGTCACATTCACCCGCTCACTCCACAGCAGTCATGCACACATCACAGTTTTATTGGTGAGTAAGCTGCTGTAGAGTCCAGATTTCCTCCTCCATGACAGCAACCCTGCAGCAAACTGTTTTCTCTACACGCAGGAAGAGACTGATGCCTAATCATGGAGCTTGCTCCTGGCTCCTGTTGATGTTTCATTATTCACTTCTCCAAACCGTTAAAACAGATGGCCCGGCATGCTTCATCTTTCAGTTAAACAGCCTGAGCCAACGGGGTGGGATTTTTTTATGGAATGAAACAAATATCAGAACCTGATTGTTAGATCAGTTTGTTAGAGGAAATATGAAACACGAGAAGTCATGGGTCACTTTAACCTCTGAAACGTTGTAAATCCGGATCTGCCTCGCAAAAGAGATCTTGATTTGAATGAGATTTCATTGTAAAATAAAGCTGCTCTTCTCCAATGTTGCATTTGTTTTTACAAAAACTGATAAATATCTAATTATTGGCATGAATGCAGCTTGGTTTTATGTGTTAGTGGTTTAGTTATCAGGTTTTCTGATTATATATTTTATAGAGTGCCAGTATGTCTGCAGAATGGTCAAACTCTACCTTTTTTCTTTTTTTTTTTTAAATTAGACTGCAACCTTTAGTAACTACCGGCTGGAGGACTGTGCTTGAAGTAAACTGGATGGTTTAAGTAAACTGCAAAGTTTCAACGATGAATAATAAAGAGTCTTGACAGCTGTACGTTTTCCTCCTGGTGCAACATGAAGGTGCCTGAATGTCTTCGTAAAGACGCTCGCCTGGTGGAAGCACCGTATAAGCCCTTTTCTCATAAACCGCCTGGACCATCAACATGGTAAAAGAAAAAAAAAAGAAAAAATCTGGAAGATCCATCAGGTAAAAAAATCCCTTCTCCTCTTTCCGTCTACTCACTCTTCATCTTACACAACCCGTCATTAAATGTCCTCCAGCGTCCTGGATGGAAAACACGACTCTACGCCAAGCACACGCATGTAGAAAGTTTGTACCTTTCAAGTTACATCCGGAAAGCGAAGAAAGATGTAAACAAATGGGGATAATTGCCCGGTTTAATAGTTTAATCTACATACACAAGCTCATTTTCTATAATTTTCCCTCATTACAATCAGTTATGCAGACGTGGGAGCTATAGCAGCTCCGCAGTGTCCCCTGGGAGACGTCATATCAGCTAAATGATGCAGACGGTATATAATTACTTTAACCTCCACCACCGACGGCAGAACTGATTACTTCCCAGTCCTCCAGAAGGAGAAGACGAGAACAGGAAAGCACAAGAAAACACAACAAATACGTCAAACATAAATAGACAGTGCCACATGAAGAGGTGTTTATTTATTGCTGTGTAACATTGATTAAAAATAAAAATGATAAAAAGTTGGGGCGGGGGGGGGGTCACTGAGTTGCAAACATCTGCTGAGGTTTACATTATCTCCTTGTCGAGTCGCCATGAGGAAGATTTGACTGATTTGAGCTCAAAGGTGTTTGGAAGAATTATTCTGATACAGTCAAAGGAGAAAATGTAATGAACTTCACACGTAAAACACATTTCTACCAAATAAGCAAAAATAACACAGTCACATTCACAACACATGACAACGGTTGCTATAGGAACCGTTTGGGGTTCAGATTTTGGCCAAAGGGAGACTTTCAAGTGTGGCGAGGGTGAGATGGTGGATTGAACCGCCAACCTTTAGGAGGAGGAGAATGACCTTCTCTACCACATGAGCCTCCAAGGTTACAAGTGGAAGTCAAGATGTTGGATGAATAGAGAAATGCACCCTAATATGAGGAAGCGACATGTTTCTAAATGATCCAACAAGAAATTGTAAAAGCATTTGTGCCAGGTGTTTACATGGAATGATGCATTTGTAACTATTAAAAGACTTTATCCCCCCCCCCCCATCAGCCCCACAATGGTTTGGTCCATTTCTCTGCTCAGTGGAAGTGAGTCAGATTCACTTATTACAGTTGGACAAACTTTCATTTACTTTTTAAAACAGTTAAACACTTTCTAAGAAACTCACTGAATTACAGAGCCAAGTTGGAACTTTTTATAATAACGAATAGCATATTTAGGGAAGTGACTGGACGTGAAGGATAAACAAAATTAATTGATCGATATTTACTCAATGGAAAACAAAATATATTTTTGTTAACTAAATCCCTTCTGATATGGTCAGTAAATTCATGTGTCTATACTTTATCTACCCATTAAATATCCAGTAAACATAGTTCAGAAGATGTCAATGCAGTACACGTGACCGCACCACTCAAGTCCACGTTTGATCATTTTTGGGAGTTTATTGATCCTCCATGGTGCTGATTGTAACTGATTAAACGGATTCAGCTTAAAGTAAAAATCTGCTAAAATAACAGTAGACTAATTTTATAGACTATAATAATTAAAAAACTCAAAAAGTTTCAGTAAAATGTTGATGCGCCCCTAAAGCGAAAATCAAAAACGTTATGTCGGTCTGTGAAACATCAGGTCATCAAAAAGACGTAAATCCCAGAAGTCAGTATCGAGAAAGCCGGTACATTTCAGTCCGAAATGTCAATAAACGCTGGAAATATGTGCAGTAAAAATCTACTGTTCTGTATATATTTTCTGAATTCTTCTACTTTGTTGTGTTTTGCATTGTCTGCATGGACATTTAGGGTTGCGTCACAAAATAAGTAAAAACAGGAATTTAATCAGTGTCAAAGTCATAAATATAAAAGTTATTGTTTATAGCCGATCATGTTTCATTAGTCTGGGAGCAGGACTGTTCCCTCGGTCTGAGCTCAGATGGAAGAAAAGAGGAAAAGAATCGTCTGATCTGAAGGGACGAGCGGCGTGTTGACAGATCCTAGAAACTCTTTCTTGCCTCGCAGACAGTGATGAAACGATGGTGAAAACAGACGCGCGTCCCGACACTCAGTCAGATGATGCATGCTCCTTATGAATATGCAACGGGAGTTTCAGAGAAATAATCTACCAGACACACATGTCCTCATGTGTTGTGCCATATCTGATAAAGTTTCCTCGCTTGGGCCTCAAATGTTCAGCTTTGGCTTCTTTTTATCGCCTCCGAATAGCAACGCTTGCATGATTGATCTATTCTGCCATTCCTGACCGTGTTAAAACAACCGAGCAATTAGGCTCCCCCCTCCTCCCCCCCCGTCGCCACGGTGACCCGGAAACACCCGCGAAGCCACTTGAAGACGAGGTCATCGACTCGTCTTCCTTTACAAAAGGCCGTAATTGTTCTGGGCCGAGCCGGCGTTGGCACGGCGGCTGTAAATGTCAGCGGACACAATGGCAGGGAGCCTGTGAAGGCGGCTACTGGTTCTGACGGGGGCGGCGAGGTCAGGACCTTCGCAGGCCGCCGTTTGCTTTCAGCTCAGGTTTCCTGTTGCCTCTGCTCCCCCGTGTCAGCTGTCCAAGTCAGTACAAACAAAAGCGTGAGTGCCGCAACAACTGCCGGCGCCGCCGCATACAGATCAGGGTTTTTCACAGTTCTCTGCGTAGATGTCACAACTCTCACTTGTGATGTTCCTGTTTTTCTTTCTTTTCTTTTCTTTTTTCTTTTTTCCCTGCCGTGACACATTGGCCCCGGGAAAGAAACAAAGACACACCGAATTTCACAACTGCTTCTTGACGTGTATGACACCTGAGGGGAGCGTGGGGGGGGTGAATTAATCTTTATTTAAATTCATCCAACACATTTCGAGGTTTGAATAGCTCTCTCAGACCTGATGGTGACCCATGTTTGGACATTTATTCTCATGTCTTATAAAGGCTGTTTTTACCATTTTAGAATGCCTGACGTGTTTGCAACAAACTGCACCGGTGCATGAACACACGTGAAATATAGGGGCATCGACACAGGAGTAGTGTTTCAATCACTCAGTGTCTTAAACAGAAAGTAGAAAAATGTGCAGTATATTGCAATGTACTGTTTTTTTTTTTTTTTTTTTTTTTTTATATGCACATAAATACTGAGAGACAATGAAATAAAAAGCCAGATGTTTTATCTTTGGTATATGAAAGGAAAAAGGAAAAAAAAAAAATCTGCCTCTCTCGTTGCCACAGGCTCTTTTTCCAGACGATTTCCCTTTTTGTTGGAGGTTCAGTCAGTAAAACTATCCGGAGAGCTGCGGCAGACATTAAACCAAGTGAATCTGGAAGTTAGATCATCTCTGCAGGCCGAGTCGAAGCCTCTGCAGGCACTTTATGCATTCATCGCCATGATACTTGGAGCATTTTTACAATGCATTACTTTTAAATGGATTCAGAATAACTTCACTCTCTCTCTCTCAGTTTACGAGACATTGTGTTTATCTCTCTTGCATTTAATGACTGACATTCTCTGCTGTCTTACGTTTTCTCTGCCCCAGTCTGAGATGTAGTGCTCAGTACTTTAATACTCTACTTTTCCGGAAGTCTGGAATCTGCTGCCATCTCGTGGTAAGATCTTGACAATGCATTAATTAAAACCTGTCTGTATGAGTATATTTATACATATTTAATCATTTATCCTCGATATGAGGACAACACAGTTTAAGAAAGAATCTAAATCCATGCATGTTGAATTAAACATCGTATATTCTTCACAGAGGTGTTGTCATAAGTGTTTGCACCTGAGGTGAACCAGACGATGTTTTAGTAAACAATAAAGTTTCTATCACTTTCCACTGTAAGAAAAATATATAAATAGATTGTAACACAGCTAAAAAAATTGTAGATTTAGTTTTTGTATACATACAATTCAAAACAGCTGATTTTCTATCTTATTTTTTTACCAGTTAATTCCCCCCCTTTTTTTTAGCCTTTCAGATGTTTTGTCTTAAGTGTTTGTTTTATCCATTTGCTTTTTTTCTTTCAGCTATTGTATATCTTGTCTTTTTTTCCCTTTGCTTTATTTAAACTGTTTTAGCTATTTTTAGCCAGTTTCTCCATTTTATACCTTTCAAATATTTTGACTCTTTTAGACATTTTGGCTGTTTTTTCACTTTCTTGTGTTCATGTGGTTTTACAGCAGCTTCAGCCATTTTTGTTGTTGTGGTTGTGGGTTCTCTGTCTTTTATGAGGTTTTGGTGAGACATTCAGATTCACAACCACGTCCCCGCAAACAGCCCAGGTCAGGTTCTTTATTCAGAGATAGTATTAATGTAAGTCTGCCCTCGCCCAACTCTCCGAAAATTAAAAAAGAACCCGTGACACTTTGAAAGGAGTCCAGCTCCCTGAGAGAACGGCAGACCAGACCCAACACCAGGACTTTTAATTGTCAAAGGAGAAAAACAAATCCTGTTACATCTTCTTTCTTTTCTTTTTTTTTAAACTCTTTTAAACATCTCTACTTGATCTGAATTTGACCAAACCAACCAGTTTTCCATATTAAAGGGAGTTAATGAGCAGATTACGAGGTGCCATTCAGAGGGCACATTGTTTGTACTACGTTGCTAAGTTCCTGTTTTCTGTTTAGTTGAATGTCCCACTGAGCTCAGCCTGCTTTATTCTATTTGTTGGAGAGACTAAAGCCACTTGTTACCAAGCAGCCCTTTTTTTTTTTTTTTTGACGTGTTGTGTTTGTGGCATTGATTCTTTCTCTTTGAGCTAAAACTGCCGTCTCAGCATGTGAACAGGCAGAATTACAGCTTCACCTCGTGTGGATTTAAACATCTTTATTCTTTACACGTGAGGTAGAGTTGTACATCTTTGGACGTCGGCTGATCAACATGGCTACGTGTGGTCTTCTGCGTCCACTGTCCTCAGTCTCATTCGAAAGAAAAATCCAGTTTTCTGCAAGTCGTGATCTCTGTTTTACGAGAAGCGATTGTTTCAGGATGCCGGAGACTGAGAGTCGGAGCGACGTGTGGAGCATCAAGCCACCAGATTTCTCTGTGAAGCTATACAGCCGGCGGTTCGTTTCAGAAAAGAAAGCAAGAAAAGCTCATTCAAGTCCAGTCGTAGCTCGGCCCGACGAAGCCAGGAGGAGAAAAGAAGAAATCATCCAGAGTATTGTTCGCGTTCATCTGGAGGAGAGAAAAGGTCTTCCACAGTTCGTGGCGAGGTACCGGCCTCCCGATGCTCTGGAGTCTGAACTCTTGTTTGTGAAGAAGGGAAAGTTTCACTCCGGTCCTTACAGGAACCCGAAGCCCCACAACTTTAGACCGGTGAGTTCCTGCAAACACACAATGGACTCAATACATCTTCAGAGAAATATATAGATTTATTTTTTTTTTGTAATGCCTGGTTTGAACACAAGATGGAGACATACACAAAGATTCTCACTTGACCATTGAACAGTTTGCCTTCTGACCTTTTCTTTAGCTTGATGAAGATCTTCCAGAAGTAATAACTTCTTATGAGAAAGATCCCGGCAATTTGAAGTTGAAAATGAAGCACCTGGACACATGTAAGAGGAGATTCTTCATCCCTTCATCCCTTGTTTGTTTTGGGTTGTGACTGTTATGGTTCTAAAGTAGGACACCCGTCATTCACTCACACAAAAGCTTTTTGTGTCGGGACCTGAACTGAACAGAGTGCATGTGAACGACGCAACAAAAGGGAAACAAATGCAAGAAAGGCTGTTTCTTTTTTTCTTTTTTTTAACCAGTGAGGACGACGAAATCCGAGACCGACTTTACATTGAGAGAGTCCACAGCACAGATGAAGACGGACAAACGAGCAGAACCCACGTGGGATTCAGAGCTCGTTTTGCCTCCGCTGCCCTGGCCTCCAAAATCAGCTTCTTACACGGTCAGTGTCCGACTAAAACTTTATAGTCAGAGGTCCACATAAAGCCCAGTGTCATCTCCAATAGGCTCCAACCAGTAAAATATTAAACAATAACTTTGAATTGACAACAACTCCAGATGATTCTCTTTGTTTTAGTGTGAAGAAGTTCAAGCATATTGTCAAAAAACTGACATTTACTTCAATAGTAGTGTTTTCTTTTGGCCATTTCTACAATGCAGGTTTTCAAATGTTTGACTATCCAGGTTTAGACAGTTACTACACCTTTTTCTAAATCCACACAACTGTGTTTTACAGAGACACCGACGGAGAAGAGGAGCGTACAGCGCCTTTCTGGACCGGGTGGAGGAGAAACTCTGTAGATCTTGGGGGAATAGATGATATGTCATGCCCTGTTCTTTTTTCTTTATGAACCAGAATTGTCTGTTTATACTCCAAAAATAAGTCAAAGTTTGGTTTGTATGTACTTCAGACTTCCTAGATAGAACTTTTGGAAGGAACCTGGAAAACATCTTTGTCATATTTAGTCCTAAATGTGTTAAAGTCGTCTGTGAGAAATTACTTCACAATTCTGGCAAATGCAGTTTACTCATGGAAAATATTTCTCTATTTCTATGAATTATGAATATAAGTTTTGACAACTTAAGTAGTGAGGTCAACCCCAACTGAACCAGCATCCAGTACTTTTGGTAATTTCTTGATTTTCTGTTGTGTCACCGCATCGCGAGCTTGAATGTGTCTCCGACGTATCACGTTATGTTCATGGAGCGTGTCGAACTATCTTTGCCTGTCAACAACAACAACAACAACAACAACAACAACAACAAAGTCCTGCGGTGCCAAAACCAAGTAGCCACCGATATTACTTAACAACACAAGTATTGAAACGTTAAGAAAAACTTTATTACGCTAAACTAATGGGCATCTTTCGCTGGCCTCTCCTGGTATTTCGGTGTGTCTCGTAAAGAGGACTTAACTAAGCTGGAGTCCCCCGGAGGTTCGTATAGCAGCAGTCATGCGGAGGCGCTGGTATCGTGAAACCTGCCGCTCCGTGGACAGCTGCTCATTTGGTGCACCAAGAATTACAAACACGTGCGGCGTGCCCATGTTCCAGGCATATCTCAAATAGCTGCACACGTGTGTTTAATGAGTCATCTGTGACGGAGCGCAACTTGCAGCCTAAATATAAAATGAAAGGAATATTAGTCGCAGCTTTGAACCACATGGCTGCGATGTCTTGTTCTGATTATAAGCACATAGTTTCAATAGTTCCTGTTCTCCCATTGTTTTTTAAGTACCAAGACTCAGTGTGCAGGCTGCTGGGGAATACATGAATACATTTGAAACTAGTTTCCAATGCTCTACGTGACGCAAAACATGTTTTATATGGACTAGTGATGTACACTGATTAAATTTTAATGAAATATTAAATATCTTTATATAAATTCTGAATTTACATATCAAATAAGTTGTCTCGATTACCCTGCGTCCCAGTACCACATTAACATTTAATAACATCAGATTAATATTAAAAGAGAGGAAGTCTTATTATTGTTATGGTATTTGCATTTGAACTAATTCAATACTTTTACTGTTTTGTTTTTTAAACAAATGTTTGCGCGCATGAAGGCACACAAGTTTGCAATATCCTTTGAAAAGGGATTCAAGGCAAAAAGTATTTTTTCTTGCAACCACAAAATTATGAATTAATATTAAAATACTGTGTCAGCTAGTTCCTTATTTTGCCTATGAAAACATGCTTTAAAAAAACCTAATATGTTATATAAATACATGTGGAGAAAGTACTTAATATATGGACTAATGGCTCTAAACACTAAAGTGACACAAAAATACACAAAACTGGCAAAATAAAACAACAAGGAGGCACAAACAGACGCAAAGATATAAAACAAACACACAAACAGTAAAGAACTACAAGCAGATCCCAAATCAACAAAACCATGTATAGGATCACAAAGAGACAATATGAACAAAACATAAAGTATTTGCAAGGAAGTACTCAGAAATACAAAGAGATGTAAATTTGGAAAACAACAACATTATTTTACTTTCTTCATCAACTGTGCACGCCGCTGCTAAACATGTTCAAATCTTTGTGAAGATGTGCACATACATCAGGAGTGGCGAACCATTTAAAATTCTATAGTCATTGTGCAAGTGTCTGGCAAAATGGCTCCGTAGCGCCCCGAGTATAGTTTTCAAATTTGTAGCATCTAATACAAGCAACACGTTTAACATGCTTCACCGGTGTCCAAGAAATTTGGTCAGACGTGGAGTAGTGAGGAAGAAGTAGAGAGAAAGAAGTAGAGCCAAATGCGCTCATTGATATCTGGTCTGAAGACTATATATCGTGGGTGTCTGTGGCTACCCATTAGCCATGAGCTAACTGGCCTCGCCACCACGGGCTAAAGCGGCGGGACTTCCAGTTTTGGTCCGGACCAATCAATGAGCCGCGTTTTCTTCTTTACTTCCTCTCAGTGTTTGTTTCGGGCGACAGCGCCCACAAACCAGCAGCTGTTGTAATTATGTCACATTTTCCAGGCGGTTTGGTCCGGTCTCAAAGGTGAATGTGAACACCACCCGAACCAAATGAAGGTGGGAAAACTCTCGACCCCTGTGTGTGCTGTATGTGGAACCTGAACTAAAATGAGTTTGACATCCCAGATCTAAGACACCACTTCCCTTTAAATATTAGATATGAGATCGTTTTTGAATTACAATACAGAGTAACCACAAAGGAAGAAAAAACAGACATAGCCGACCAAAAACCACAAGAAGACTGAACATGACCTCAAAAGAGACAGAAAGCATTGGCTGAGGGACGCCAAATCACCACAAGGATTCATGAAAAAGACCACAAACACAAAAATGCGGTGTGCATTGGGAGGCGCATGGTTTGCGTGTTGTCTCATAATCTCGCCATGTGGACAGCAGCTTGGTTGCTGTTGCACATTGTGTCCAGAGGGTGGACAGGCTGGTTAAAAGCCTTGCAACTTGCTTTCATTCTCTTGTGCGACGGGCCCTCTCTCTCCCTCTCGTGTCAAAATCAACACAGATCAAACAACAGTTATCTAACATCCAACATAGTTCAGACACAGAGTGCGGTTATGCAACCTGGTGGCCAACAGCCCGGCCACTGTTTGTTATCCTTCATGCAACGATGGGCTGCAGTGCAGAGAGACACACACACACACACACACACACACACACACACCCGTCCCCCCCTCCGGGTCTTTGACCAATCATTTTGAACAAAAACAGGAGGGATGAATGGGGCGGCGCTGTTTCTACACACACACATTATGAACACGACACACACACACGGCCATAAAGAGGAAAAACACACACTCGAGCCGAATCGACGGTACGTAAAGTTCAGCTTTAAACGTCATTAACCTGTGTGGTTCGGCGAGCTTAACGGTGTTACTGTTTGTGACTGTTTCGTGTTTATAACGCCACGAAATGACGATTAACTGCAAACCGCGGCCTTGAACGGAGCACATAATGAAATGTGTGCTTTTAATTCACCCGTTTATTTGTTTTTAATGCCCTTAACTGTCGACTATAATGTTACAAAAAAAATTTTTTTTGACGGTTTTTAAAGTGAAGTGCTGTTTAAAAAAAACCCCAAAACGTACCACCGTCCTTGTGAAGATTTAAGTGTTAGACGCCCTGAGGTATTTGTGATTTTGATAAAAACTCATATATGTGCATAAAACGGGACTGCAGCTTTAAAAAATAAAACCTACCAAAGATACTGACGCCCAAAAGTGAAATAGTGTGACAGACAGTCGGAGCAACAGGTGATCTGGGTTCCCGGGCAGACTAGTGACTGACAGCTGTGTCAGCCAATCAGATCGCGGGGAATCGGTCGCACTGGCCAATCAGGAGGCTCCCGCAGTGTCCGTATGGGCGTTGTTCCAGCGCCGGGCGCACTCTCACACACACACACAGGCAGCAGCAGCAGTAGCGGTGTCATCAGCCGTAGATCCACACGGGACACCGGGGACAACCAGCCAGGGTGTCTCCGTCTCTTGATCCTGATCGGGATAGATATATATCTATATTGTTTAACCGTGTATCGCCTCTAGAATAAGAGGAGGAGATCGGCTGTGTGTAGAGACCCCGCAGAGGAGCTGCTTTCTATTCAGAGGGAAAGGTTGTTTTCTGCTCACACACCTCAGACTGGTAGGTAACCCATTTATGACTGGGAATCAAAATGCCTATCTGTCATCCAAATCCATTTCCAGTACTCTTTATATATATATAAATACTAAGGTATTATATATATTTTTTTTAAAAAGGGGGCCTAACTGTTTGACTCCAAATGCAGTCATTTAAACTTGTTCCATAAATCTACTTAATTATGTTTCTACAGCTTGACAGTCATGATTATTGAGTGAAATTAACTGAACAGAGGTGGTTTTCCACCTTGAATCACGCCTTGGCCGAGATACGGCAGGGCTGTGTTTCAACATAATGGCACTACTGTGGCATCAGACAAGATACAGTTCAGATCAAATGTCTTTTCCTGTTCCTGAAGCCTGCTGTGTCATTCAACGGAGTGACACGTTTGTGTAACTTATCTGGGCCAGTCGAACAAAAAGTCTTTTGTTAAGGGGGGGGAAAAAAAAAAACAAGACGCCAATACTGCAAATCAAAAAATACAATAAGTCATTGCTGGCTTGATAATGCCATTTAACCATGTATCCGTAATTTCTGTTTGCATCTAGATGGCAGCTAAGCAGGATGTAAACCTCATTTATGGCATATTTTGCATATTTTAGCACCTTTTGGTAGCCATGGAGGAACTCTAACGCTGAGTGACAGCTGTAATAGTGACGTTGCTTTGGGCTCTGTTTTGGCCTGTAATTACTCCTGAGGCGTTATGGCTGTCTCTGTTGCTACCTCCCTTTTACGAATGCCACAAAATGTGATTTATTTTTTTGTTGTTGCTTATTTTAACTGCCTTTTAGGTACAAACTAAGTATATTTCCCGAAAACTAAATATAGCTTTTTGGGGGAACTGTGAACCTTCGTTCCTAGGAGGGAGTGTAACCTCTCACATTACAGTGACGCCATGTACTCTAAATTTTACATTAGGACTGCGTTAAATGAAGTTAAGTGCAATCGGGGTCGGTGTAACCCGAGCTTCTCCTGTGGATTACAGGACGTGCGTTCAGAAACGACAAAAATGAGCCCTTGCCCAGCCGCTGCACCCATGGTCTGCTTTGCCACATCATAGGATCCGTCTCAGATGAGTAGTAGCTGGTGGCGCTGGTTAAACATTGGTTAGATGTTGTTGCGCAACCTGCACTGCCCTGTAGTTTGAACTCATGACTAACTTCTGTTACTGTTTCACTCAGAGGAGATAATCTTTGGAGATTTAGAGAAACTTAATGTGGGATTGCCGTTTGTGGCCACAGTGGTCGCTTTTAAGTCGAGAGTTGGTCTGATTTGATGCCCTTCGTGTGTCTCACCAACATGTGCAATGTGTTTTCAGGTCGTTGTTGCAGTCGTTCAGGAATATAAATCCACTCTAAAGGACTATTCCTGGAAAGTTGGCTCGAAGTTTTGAAATCACCATCCTTCCCCATGAGAAAAGATGGGGAATGGATTATCGGAACAACCCGGCTTCATCTCGAACATCCCGTTCTTCCAGTCCTTTCACATCGCCATTCTGGGACTCGACTCCGCCGGGAAGACCACCGTCTTGTACCGGCTGCAGTTCAATGAGTTCGTCAACACCGTACCCACCAAAGGTTTCAACTCGGAGAAGGTCAAAGTGTCACTGGGTGGCCACAGGACCGTGACCTTCCACTTCTGGGACGTAGGCGGTCAGGAGAAGCTCCGCCCCCTGTGGAAGTCCTACACGCGATGCACGGATGGCATCATATTCGTGGTGGACTCTGTGGACGCGGAGCGCATGGAGGAGGCCAAGACGGAGCTCCACAAAATCGCCAAGACCTACGAGAACCAGGGAGTGCCCCTGCTGGTGGTGGCCAACAAACAGGACTTGAGGCACTCGCTGGGGCTGGATGAAATCGAGAAACTGTTGGCCCTGAAAGAGCTGGGTCCTGGAACGCCCTGGCACCTTCAGCCAGCCTGCGCCATCATAGGAGACGGACTCAGGGACGGCTTGGATAAGCTCCACGACATGATCCTGAAGAGGAGAAAGGTGATCCGGCAGCAAAGGAAAAAGAGATAAGCTCGCCACGAGACTTGACTTTTCCGCCGTGACATGTGAAGGAAACATTGAAAAAAAAAAAAAAAAAAGGACCCTGAGTGAAATTTGAGGTTCCACTGCAGGCTTTCCATTTCAGTACGCTGAGTTTTATCAGTCAAAGAAAGTGAGGTTTAGGATTCCCGGTCTCGTGTTTTAAGCTGTTGGTCAGGAAGTGACGCATAAAAGGAATACAGAACGAAGAAGAGAAAGTTTCAGACATGTGTGGAGACGTTATGAAGAGTTTCTATGGATTAAAAAGCACTGAGGGTTTTGGGGTCTGGAAGGGTGATAGAAGTTTAAGGATAACGTATGATTTTTTTTTTTTTTTTTTAAAGGACTGTTCCAAAACATTTTACCAAAAATGATTAAAGAAAAGACAAGTTGAAGGTTTGAATGATTGAACCGTGTTGTATCAAACGAGACAACTTCACTGTTTTATATGTTGTAACTCGATTTTCTTTCTCTCTTTTTTTTTTTTTACACTGGACTTTTTCTTTGAAAGAAAAGTATTATCATGCATTATCGCATTACTATTAATTTGCTTGCTGTCCTATATTGCTCCTTTTTCGAAAGCACTTTAGAATACCACTTCTTATGGAGTTTACAGTTTTTAAATAGATCATATTGTGTTTTTTGAGGGGTTTGTTCCCTAACAAAAGAAAAAAAAAATTGGACAAAATACAACAAATGCTACTGTACAAGTAGTTCGTCCACATGGTCATTATACAGGTTATATATGTTTTGCTAAATAAAATGTTTTGAGCAATACTCATGGTGGTTTTGACGGTATTTGTATTTTCACAGATTTATTTCATAATGTAGTTGTGGCGTGTTTGGGTGAAGCCTTGATGTCGAGTGTTCGGTCCCTGGTTCGAATCCCGATTGTGGCTGACCGACCATCCTACAGAGGACCTCCGAGGAAAAGTTAGCAGCCAAATAAACATTTAAGATTTAGTTGCCTTAGTGGATCCTAATCTTACTTTCAACTTCTGCAATATACATATTGCCAAAACTGACCGAGTGCTTTTTTTGCTCTTGTCATTCGAGTACCTGTCAGGCGTTTACCTCAAGCACGTTGATCACGTTTTGAGCAACCGGTTTTAAGACAAAACTCATTCTTCAGATTACACACTGTTGACACCTGCACACTTATTTACAAATATGTTCTCCCCAGCATGGTGGCGGCTTGCGACGCGATGATGCTGGTGTCAAATTACAAGTCATTGTTGCGTTTTTCTTTTCTGGCAGCCTCTCTCAGGTGACAACTCGTTTAACATTGAACTGTAGTGTAGGAGAGAGACGTGTCATTTATATTTCCATTTTTAAATATAAAGGTTAATCCAGAGTTAAATCATTTCAACTGTGACGTTTTGAATAAAATCTGAAGCTTCAAATTGAAGCGAAGTCAGTTTGGCCAAGGTTTGCTGCCAAGCTGCCATCACCTCGATGGAGAAGTATGGATATGGATTTTATGCACAGGAAACAACCTGCCAAATAATGAAGCTGGTGTCAAATTACAAGCACTCATTGCTGCATGTTGTAGGCCTAAAAGATGGCCGGTCAGAAGACAGGGCTTTAAAAGACATGTTGACAATCCACTTGATTCAGACCTAAAATGACCAGTTAAAGTACATTTACTGTATAAACATCTATTCTTTTGAGGTGACTCACTCTCCAAATAAACACGTCTCTTCAGCTGATGAGACTACAGACATTACAGAATCCATATAAAACCAGTAAAAAAAACAAAACAAACTTGGAGTCTCAGCGTCTAATTATCTCTTTTGAAATCATCTTTGGTTTAATTTCATGCAGTTTGCACTCTGATTGTGTTGACGTAGGAGCACGCCCAACAACAAAACCTTAAGGTTTATTTAAGTGGTTGTTTGGCTGGGGAAACCACGACCTGCCTTATCTTCGCTTTCATTTCCCGGCAAACACGTGTGCAGGGAGGAAGCAGCGCGGCTGTCGCCTGATGGAGTCGTGATACTAAAAGTGTGTGTGTGTGTGTGTGTGTGTGTGTGTGTGTGTGTGTGTGTGTGTGTGTGTGTGTGTGTGTGTGTGTGTGTGTGTGTATTGTTGTGATATCATACATATCAAGAGAAAACCCGTTAATGAGGCTTCATATTAGTGTTGAGAAGGAATCAAAGCTCTGTTGCCAGCAGCAGCGCTGTGAACCGATGAGAAAGACTCTGATGTGTTGCCACACACACACACACACACACACACACACACACACACACACACACACACACACAGATAGACAGCCAGGTCTTCCTCAGGGCTTGAAAATGTTGTCGGGGCAGTCTGGAGGCCGGACCCCGGCCCGACAGGCTGAGACAAGACTCCCAAGACTCCGGAGGGCGTTCACCGCAGTATTTTTGGACTGGGTTGGAGAGGATATGTAGCCGAGTGCATTAACGCCATTTGTTCTCCCATTCCCTTTGAAACAATTAATGACTGTGAAGCCCAGCAGGCCCGTGCGGCAGCTGGCTCCTCTAAAATAACCGTGCAGATTGCCGGTTTGCGCCGCTCGCTGATGAAATCACGAAACTTCTCCGCTTATATAAATATCTGCTCCATTTAAACGCCACAAATATACACCACAGTTCTGGTTTTTGGTGCTGTGCCTCTTGGGGTCTAATACATTTATAAATAGAAAATAACATGACTTCAAGATGAGACTTCACATGTTTGTAAAGCATCTTTACTCCAAACTTTTTTTTCTTCTTTTTTTTAAAAAAGACCATTGCCGTGTTGAAAAGCGGCGGAGAACCGGGTCACCCATGTTGTGGTTACGTGATTATTGGGCCGCCTCATTTCTTGTCAAACGTTGATGAATGACGTGTTTGTGTTGAGAGACCCAGGTGCCTCTTCCCAACTTGTTTGCCAAGGAAGGAAACTCAAAGGGCAAAAGGCATTTTCACACTTTTCCTGATTCTGCATCCCCTTTTTTTCTCTGTGTGTGTGTGTGTCTGTGTGTGAGTGTGTGTGTGCACAGTGTCTTCTATTTTCCCCTTTGTTTGGGCCTGAAGAGAAGAGCGGGGAGAACATAACAGTTGCAGAGTCCAGACCAGGCCCTAAAACAAACAGCCAATCTTGAACGTTGTTGAAGGTTAAGATGTGGTTTATTTGGGCTGAAAATGACAAGGTTAAGGTCGGTGAGACACGGAGTTCTCAGGGACTTAGTAGGTAAGCAACTCAAGCCTTGTGTGAAGATGACGGCCACACAAAGATAATGATGTGTGTGTGTGTGTGTTTAGGTCTCGCATTTCCTCAATGTTGCAGACACCAGCATTGTGGAGGGAAAAGGTTGTTCGCAAGGTTTTTATTGGATAAGATGTACTCACAAGCCAACGCTACAGTTAAGCTGTTAGATACTGGAATCACGGATTCTGTTTAAAGCGTCTTAAATTGCGTGCTCACGCAAATGGCTTTCAATTTGTGTGTCTTTTTGCAAAGAGACAGTTGTAATAAACGATGCAGATTTTCCAAATGTCACATTGAACATGGTGCATGAGTCTATTAACATTTACTCCCGCCAGCATTTTGCATGATCACGATATTCCAAATGTGTTCAGACAACTTGTCAGTGTGTTAACGTGCACGTCGAACACAACCCTTCGTGTCGCCAGTAGATCAGTTTGCACACGTCATCAATTTGTGTGTGCGTGTGTGTGTGTGTGTGTGTGTGTGTGTGTGTGTGTGTGTGTGTGTGTGTGTGTGTGTGTGTGTGTGTGTGTGGACGTGACTTCATTCCCTTTCATTTCCTGAAGCACTCACCAGGCAATTTCTGTTCACTTTTGGTTTTGTACACCAAGCTGGTCTTGTGCCGACACACAATCAAATATGAAACATTTGTTTTTTTTTTACATTAAGTATAATAACTTAACAGTTTGGTTTTTTTTCTTTGTTTTTTTTCATATATGTTGAATTTTCCGTGAGCTTGCGTCATTCCTTCTCGCTCTTTTGTCAAATCTTGAAAGGTGGATTTTGGGTCCAGGGGCCGTCCATTAACCCGTCCTCACAGAGGAGCCTTTTGAAAACAGGAGCACTCTAAAGAATCAACGTGAAACGAAAGCAAGCGTCTTCATGAGCTCGTCTTGTTTGGAGTGGCTCATCCGTACAGGACTTCCCACTCATTATTGCTTTTACGCCGCGCTGAGCCATCTCAGCTGCTCTTGCCGAAAATCGCCCGGGGCATTATTGAGTTTGGCAGTTATCTTCCCAGGTTGGGCGTCATACAAAGTGAACGCTGTACAAAATGTTCTTACAACGTGAGAGCAGATTTTACGTCCGGAGTATGACATGAGTTGAACAAAAAAAAAAGTGGGTGGAGCTGCTGGTGCCAGCGGCAGGATTTCTCGGCACTGTGAATTCCCAAGTCAAAGTTGACTTTTAATGATATCTTTGGTGTTGCTCAAGATAGTCACTCCCTTGAAACGCCCACACACACACACACACACACACACACACATAACCCAGACTCTTGTGGACAATTTCATCACAGATATAATTGAGATTTCACACTTTGTTCCTGAAAACCTGAGCTTTTTGTATATGGGAGATGGCAGTAAATACTAAAATAACCATGAGCCTCTGTGTTGTTATGAGAAGGAGGCAAGTCAGAAGCTGCAGTGAATCTGTAATGTTGTGTTACAACAAAACCCAACAGTTGACATACAATCTCTGTTTGCTTAGTTTTTTTTTACTTGATATTTTTGACTGAAAAGCCTGTTTGGAGATGCACTAAACTTTTCTCTTTTAGGGCAAAGAGTATATATATATATATATATATATATATATATATATATATATATATATATATATATATATATATATATGCTTTTAGCTCTGCCCTGTGTTTTGTATGGTGATATGCTGAATTTGATTCTGTTCAAGTACACGTAGAGGACGTTCGCTCCAGAGCTGATTGACACTCTGGACTATTGTGCACTATGTGCATTACATAACCGTACTAGTTTGAGCAGATCGGGAGCTGTAGTCGTTATAGGTGCAGAGGACGACATATGAGGCAGATTTAGGAAGTGAATCCAAATACAGAATGAGTCAGAAATTTGACACTTATACAGGAAGATGGGAATTCATGAGAAAAACAAGAGCAATGCCTTAAGAATTATTTGGCAATGATCTCAGGATAAAATAACACCTTGCCCAGACATGCACGCTTTAATTCTAATTTCACACCCACTTCGCAGTGAGAATAAGTCTGGACTTTTATTTTGTTGTTGTTGGGTTTTTTGTCTGGGGAGTTTGCACGTTCTTGCTTTATGTGAATGGGTCTCCAAGGGCAAGATTTTCAAGTGAAAACACGAAACTTCTGTTGAGCTTTGGTTGTCTGTTTACACGACAGCAGTGGTCGGAGTCACTGAAAATGCAACTTTTTGAAAACGGCTCCCAAGGTGGAACTTTTTGAAAACAAACACGACGTGGGGGGGGGGGTGAAATGCTGCTTTTTGGAAATGCCCGGTCCCGTGTAGACAGACTGCCACTGTGCATGTGCACCATGGCTATAGTAAATAGTTCTTCAGCACACTTATTGTTGCAATAACAACAATGGCGGCATGTGGCATGACTCCATGTTCTCCTGGGACTTGGTCATTTTATAGTCAATAGTCACTCCAGCTTTGTCTTCTGTCCATATGAATGTCTGTGGTTTCAGTACAAAGACACCCAACAACGCCAACTAGTGGCCAAACATGAATGTTTTCAGCATTTCTGCTGTTTTTGTGGAGACGGACATCGTTTTCAAAACATTGCCGTGTAATCGCAAAACTTTCCAGAAACCCCCCAAAAATAAATTGATGCGTTTTCACTTGTGTTCGTCCAGGGCGGAAAACCAATTGTGCTCCAATTTCCAAAGTCGTTTTCTAGACACTGTTTCGTCTTTATGGACGTCCAACATAAGCCTCATTAAAGGTCTTTTCTCAATCTGGGTTCTCACTTATCTTATCTGTTTTGTCAATAAAAGAATTTTATAACTTCCGATGTCAGCCAGTTGTAAATGGGCTTGGCTTGTCGAGTTTGAACCGCTTACAACATTTGAATGCAAACAAAATACTTTTCAGCAGTATTTTCTAAGTTACTGAGAGTCAGCGCTTGAAGTTACACTTGGTTTAGAGAATAGAGATCCATATGCTTTAGATATCCTTTTATGTTGTAGTTGGAGACAAACTGTCAAAGTCTGATTGGAACCGTAGCTGTTGAACACTAATGCCTGGTTATGCAAAAAATTAGTCTTTTCATTGGCCATTGACGGAAACTTCACAGAGAAATTGCTCCAATTAAAGCCAGAGGCGAGGCTGAATGGAACTCTGACTTTCCGAGCTGAACCGAGATGACGTCTGAAATGACTCACCAAGAAGTGAAGTTGCTGAAAAGACGCCTAAATGTGAGCGAGCGCATCTGTGAGACGGCGTGTGAATACCTCCCCTGACCTTGAACCCCCTGGGGTTATTCAGTAAACACCCTCTCAGCCTTCCCAGCACATACACACTCAACTACCGACGCACAAAGAATGCAGTAAAATCTGATGTCTTCTTTTAGGGACGTTTGTCCTGACGCAAGTAAGTCCTCACAGGAGGAATTTAGGTAAGGCTGTTTTTCTCTGCACAGCCATGACACAGTAATGTTTGCATCAAGCTGCACCACTGCACCTTCGCACAGGCCGGTCTCCAGAGGGTTCTCCTATTCTGCTGAGTTCTGAGATTTGTTCGGGTGTGTACATAAAAAAAAAAAAAAAAAAAAAGGAGACATTGCAATATATTCATACTTGTAGCCTGCTTATTATGCAAGGTTATCATGACGGGATTCATTTTTCTTCTCCCCCCTCCCCATCAGTCTATTGAGAGCGAGTGGCCTATTTACATGTGAATTCCTCCCGCAGCCTCTCTCAAAGTAGTGAACGGGGCCACCTGCAAGGGGAGAGGGGGGAGACGAGGAGGGAGGAGGAGGAGGAGGAGGAGGAGGAGGAGGAGGAGGAGGAGGAGGGAGGAGACGACACTGTTTGAGGAGCGAGAGAAGTGCACTCCTGTTTTCTCTGGTGCAGCGAAGAGGAGCCGATTCCCTTAATCCCCGAGAATACTCAGAGAGGCAGGTGGGGAAGAAAACAACAACAAAAAAAACCTCTGCCAACACGGACAGAGGTGAAACAGACAAAACATGTTTTAAAAAAAATTTTTTATATTGTGGCCTGAAATTCTCAATTACCGAACTGCAGAGGCATTTTAGTTTACAAGAAAATGATTAACTTCTGCAATATTGTATTTAATGTCCAACCACAATAGTGAAAAAGTTTCAATGAAATATCATTATTTTGATCCTAAAAGAACACAAACAACAAATTATATGTTGAAATCGACACTTTTAACTATTTGTATTTAAAATTTGAGCTCCTTCTGTATTTGGTGCTTGCGGCATATCTGAAAAAAAGTTGTAACAAGGGCAACAACGAAAGGTTAAAAAGTAGAAATCTAAAAAAAAAAGAAGAAACTGGTGGAGAATTTGTCAACTAATGACGTTAATTGGCGTGAATGAGTATGGAAGCAACATTTCAGAGAGGCACAGCTTCACACGGGAAAAAAAATGGAAAGAGGTTCACCAATCTGTGACTCGTGCGTTCTGATAAAAAGACATAAAATTAATCCTTTGAAACACATCCAGCCACATCTTTGAAATGCATGCAATACTTCTTTGCCAAGATTTTGCAAAACTTTCAAATATTACTCACATACACCTGTCACGTTAATCAGATGGATTAGCTCTAATCCTAGTTCAACAATATAAAGTTTTAAATAGATAAATTCAGGTCAAAAATCTTCTGTTGCACATTTAAAAGCGAGTATTATCCATTTAAGCGTTTCATGATTCAAATCAGGTGAAAATAAAACGATTAAAATGAGTAACCGTACTCATGAGTATGCATGGGAAATATCTTTTTTCCTGTAGGGACATTCTGGCAACCTGGTTTAAAAAGGGGATTTAATTCTTTATATTAGCTGGCTTTGAAACGTTTGGCTCTATAATCTAAAGATAGATCATATTTCAATCGATTTAAATCTGGCCTTGTTGTGTACAGATAAGTACTGTATACCAGTGAGGAGAAGATGTGTAAAATGTGTTGTGTCTGGGGGCTTGAGACCAAATATTCACCACAAATTCTGAATGAAGATTTAAACTTTGCTCCTCTAACGACACTGAGATCTATGAGGACTTTCCTTGGAGTGATTCCTGGTGGGAGGTATGATGCACAGAAGCCACAGAGAGGCTTCACGTCCTCCTTCCTCTCTTGTGTTGACAAATCAAGCTTACACAAACATTAGTGCCGGGTTTTGGTTCAACATGGGAAAAGAAAAAAAAATTCCCACATCTTTCGGACCCAAAGGCCGAAATGAGAAGGGAAGTTTGATCTGCATATATGTTTGTTAGTTTTTTTTAAATTCAGCTCTGACGTTGACAGATATCTGTTTCCTATTCCAACTGCAGGAGTGACTCTACGACAAACAACTTAATGAAAAGAATCGTTCACTTTCCCTGGACTTTACTCAGCGTTTAAAACAGGAAATGCCAAATGTCGTGAAAACTTCCAGCAGCTCATGAAAGAACTGTACAGTGTGAGCACACCAAACTCTCTGTGACGCACACATGGTATGTTTATTATTGAAATATGCAATAAAACAGCTTCTTATTCAGCATTGGAATGGACTTGAAATACAATCTTTTTGTTGAAGGTCATTGCCTTTAGCATCAAATAAACCTTTTTTTTTTTTTTTTTTTTTAATATATATGGAATGACTGTTTATTGGGCTGTGGTAAGTTTGTCTTTAAACAAAGTCTGAAGTCCGTAAAGTTTCTCCACATACACACACATGCACACGCTAGCATCAATTCAGACTGTAAAAGACAGCAACTGTTTGCCTTTTGTACAAAACAATAAATAAAAACAAAGCAAACTTGTCCCGGTGTAAGAAATAATTGTGAGGTAATGTTGTTTTTGGCAATAATTGATCTGCAAGTGATATGAACCAATAACAATGACTAAAGTTTCAGTGAGTTCATTACTTTTGTCGTACATAATCAGTTGTGGAGGTTCAGAGCTGCCGTTTCTCTCACTTTACTGTCAGCTTCAGCCAAAGCTGTTCTTGATATAGTTACTGTTTCACTAAACTCCTGTTTACTGGGGGGGTGACTGGTCTGGCTGTTGTAAATGTGAGTTGATAACCAGTTTCCACAACGTAGACCCAAACCCACGAGGTTTGTTTTTTCATATTCTAAAAACACAGATTTGATGGAGAAAACAAACTGAAATACCTCATTACATTTATGCTTTAAAAACTTGAAAAATACTGCGATTATGGTGCAAGTAATAGATGGTTGTGTGGCCCGTGTTATAATCCGGCGAGCTGCACCCCACTGGCACTTTCAGGCTCGACTTGTTTGCTGCAGCAGTGACTTTTGCCAGGGATGGATGACAGAGTCCATGTGATGACATTCCTCAGTTCAGCCTGTGTGAAAGCCTCATTGTGGAGGTCATGATGACTCTTTCGCCTCACGGTCTTTGTCTTAGAGAGCCAGGTTGAAGACAGCTGGAATTATGGAGGGGGGTGGGGGGGTGTTGGGTGAATTAGTCATTTTATTCCGTCTTCCATTACCGACCTTGAACCCTGAGCTCCACAGCGGCGCTCACTCAACATCCATGACGTACCCATGTCCCGACACAAATGCGATCCACAAAGAGCCGTGTCCCCTCCAGTCTGGGTATTGTGAAGCACGGGCCTGTGAAATCTGCCTTTGGTCTTGTTTGGGCATGAGGGATTACGGTGGGTTTAGTCTGCGGTCCCCTGCGCTTTATGTTCGCACACCGACTGATGGGTAAATCTGCGGCGACCACTGGATTTAGTGTCGCTGGGTGGCGTTTCATTATTTACCACACGAAGGGCCTCAGATTTAAGATTCAAGATTCAATACTCCACTCAACCAGGAAGTACGTTTTGTGGGCTCAGAACTCATTATAAGGGAAAGAAATACTATAATTTACACAAACCAGCAACCACAGAAATCTTAAACGCAGGAAGATCCACCGACATAAACACTCAAGTCTTTCAGTGAATGAATGAAAAACATATTTATTAAAGGGTTTTACATTTTTAAATTATGTGAAAATGTAAATGAGCAAGGCAATAAACTCAAGCAGTTGCTCGCTGTAGCATAATATTAACATAAAAGCAAGAATAATCCGTGCATTTGCCGGCAATTAACATAAATGAAGTGCATGACTAAGTTGCTTTTCATCCGTGTTCTGTGGGAAAATAATGATGTATTAAAAGAGAGATGAACCCGTGAGGTCGCCGAGTTATTTTGTTTCTGCTCCCCAGAATTTTTATTGCATCTGTTGCAGGCTGATTCGCTTGTCAGGAGTTTTTCTTTCTTTCTTCTTTGAGAATAAGGACAGCGGACAGTTGTTTCGTCTAGACGCCGCTCGGCTAATTGAAATTCTAATCAGATACTGTCTGTGATTCACCTAAACGCCTCTTAGCAGTGTCAGCCCTCAAATTACCCCCACCCCCCCCAAAAAAAAAGAAGCATCCCTTCACAGAGGTTCACACAGAGGTCATATGCATAACTTCCCTCCTCAGATATCTTAATTGCACGTCTGCTCGGTGAGATAGCGTGCGCTCAGAAGGGAGACAGGGATGAAACTGAGGAAAGGGCAGAAGTGAGATTCAAATGAATGTTTTATGAGAGCATATCATATTCCTGGGAGTCTGCTGAGACACTATAAGTAGAGGGGGAAACCTGACCCAGTGTGACATCCATCACATCATGTGTATTTTTTATTTATTTTTTGCAGCTATCAAGCAAATTTGGCCACGTCAGCAAAAACCAAGTGTAAGACTAGACCAAAGACTTTAAATGGCACCCCGACACATCGCTTGATCTCTTCAGGTTGTAATAGTGGAGAAAAATATCTGCACAACCTCATTTTGAATAGAGTTTCCTTGTGCTGCTAAAGCAACACATAATGCATATTTCCCCACATGTCCTCTGTAGGACAAGCCCCTCCATGCATGATGTATTTGTATACATACAGAAGCTAAAAGTCTAAAAGAGATAAGATGTTTTATACTCAAAATCCTTGAAAATGTTATCATACTAAGTTTTACATTATGATTGTTAACCACTTTAGGAATCCATAAATACAGTAATACAGTCATTACTTATACAATTTACATATAGTCAAGCAACTATCACACCTGTTTAGGAAATATATTTTCAAGTATTCCTACTGACACTGATTTAACATTCATTTCTCAGAATATATTAAAATAAATATACAATACTTTAATAGAGTGGTCCTCAACTGGCTTGAGTTCGGGACCCATCGTCACCCCTTAAGCCCGAATTAAACGACACCGGAAACACAACATTTTGGAAGCGGCTCCCAAAGGAGGAACTACTCAAAAACACTGCTACTGCACATGTGCACCACAGCCGTGGTAAATAGTTCTTCTGCACATGCTCAGTAGAAGGACAATAACAACAATGTTTTCCTCCAGAGTGTCATGACTCCCAGTTCATATTCTCTTGGGTCATCTGCCCATGCGAATGTCTGTGTGCTCGTCACTCTCTATAAGAGGTGTCAAACTCAGTTTAATCCAGAGTCCAAATAAAGGCCATTCTGCTCCTGCGTTGGCCAGACAAATAAAATGGCCGCCTCAATCTAAGATTGAATTATGGTCTGCATGCTGTATGTTTGACACCCCTGCTCTATTGATTTGGTAACAGCTTTTGCTGCTTTTACAACAAACCCATTCAGTTATTTCCTATACAAGCGAGAGCACTGTGTGTTCATAGTATTCATTATGCAGTTTAGAATGAAAAGCATTTGCTGTAAGCTCCTTTAGTGGGGCCTTCATTGCGTAACATGCTAACGTGAACATTATGGTTATGAAATGGGAATAACTACAACGGGGTTAATAGAGGACTTGGAGTTCTAATAGTGTTGATTGGATTCTCGTCTTTTTCCTCTGGAGTCTTCGGGGCGTTCAGTGCAGCTGCTTTCCAATGACCCGCCTCACATTACAGCCAAATCTAGTTGTTGTTATTGGAATCACATTGGGCCCTAATTAAATCTGCAGCTAAAACTAAACGACACCACCTCTAAATGAGGAGCGTTGATGTCTCAACTAGTTTGTTGTCTCCTCTCTCTCTCTCTCTCTCTCTCTCTCTCTCTCTCTCTCTCTCTCTCTCTCTCTCTCTCTCTCTCTCTCTCTCTCTCTCTCTCTCTCTCTCTCTCTCTCTCTCTCTCTCTCTCTCTCTCTCTCTCTCTCTCTCTCTCTCTCTCTCTCTCTCTCTCTCTCTCTCTCTCTCGCTGCATAATAAAGCCCGCCGCCGCTGACCTCCTCTCGGTATAAACAGCACGACTCCCCTGATATTGGCATTAACGCTGGCGGAGGTATTTAAACAGCCACAACAAGAAGGCTCTCTACGAGGAGTTCATTAACTGTGAAGAAAGACGAGGCTGAATAATGAACTGGGCCCTTTTTAGCAGAGGATGAGGACGGGAAAGGAGGAAGGGATGGGGGGAGTTATATTGATGTTCCTCAATGATTAACACTCCCCTGTTCGCTGGCCGGAGGTCCTCAATCTGACTCGATTTCCATGGCGATCAGGGTCGGCCCTTCACCACAGGCACCACTCTGCCGCCTCACTTTGCAGAAGTTTTCTGCCTGGTTACATGGATCAGGGATGTTTCAGAGTGCGTTGCTCTTGTGGACCATCTGCCCCACAGCTGAAGAGGAGTGGGAGCAGAAAGGAGAGGATCAATTGGGCTTTTTCTTTTTCTTCTTTTTCTTTCCTTTTTTTCTTCCACGGAGTCTGAGTTTCACGGCTGTCGGTGCGGCGGCATGTCTCTTATCTACATCAAAGTCTGGGGGATGCCTGGGGACACCCGTCTCACCTCCGACGCTTTTGTCTCACCAGCTACAGGGTGTCAGAACTCCTGACCTAGATTAGGCCAGCGTCTTTGAAAAAGTGAGATGCAAAAAGAGAAGAAAAAAAAAAGCCGAAGTCTATCAGGCATCTTATCAGCCGCCCCCTGCTGCTGCGTCAGATGGGGAACAGTCAGGTTGAAGGTCTTTTTTTTTTTTTTTTTTTCTTTATGAGAAGCAGACTCCCAGCTCCGACACGGTGGAGGGAGGAGGTGCAGTGGAACGGAGGGGAGGGTGTACGTCCCCTTTGCTCCCTGAGCCATAAATCAAAATAAATTAAAGTCAGGCTCCCAAAGCACATATGGTACCCTCGGTAACAGGACCTTTCGAAGCAGAGGCTGGCATCCACTCTTTGTATAGCGAATATAAGTTGATCTCCTATAAATAAGTGTCTTCTGCAAGTATTTATATGGTGAAACAATAGTTTCAGGGGGAAAAACTGTTCACAAAACATTGTTTTCAAGTAAAAAGAAAATAGTACATTTGTACAATATGTATTACTTCAGTATAATTCTCAGTGATAATCGGCGCTCATTTGCAATTTTTATTTATTTTGTCAGTGATGAGTTGTTGCAACTGACTGAGATAGGAGCTTGAAAACTGACATTGCTGATGGTATAATCAAACTTTGGCTCACAAGATGCTGCAGTTGACGCAAACCAGACTGATAAAAACTCACATAGAGAACATGCAATCTCCACACATAACGGCCTCCAAGCCCGGATTCAAACCGGGGATGTCTTTGCAGTGAGGTGAGATTACTAACCACTCCACCACTTCTCTGCATCGCAACAATCCTCACCTTCCTTCCCTTTTCCCTCACTTGTCTCCGGTGGCAACACATTCACTGTACATAGCGTACACTGTCACTGAGCCAGCGTTAAGCC
This sequence comes from Lipophrys pholis, assembly GCF_963383615.2. NCBI lineage: Eukaryota > Metazoa > Chordata > Actinopteri > Blenniiformes > Blenniidae > Lipophrys > Lipophrys pholis. Next base: position 27,159,570 of record NC_137639.1, on the reverse strand, counting down.
TCTTATCACTTTCACTCCCACAGTGCTCTTTTGTTTACGCTCTCTTAACTCCCGGTTAAAGCTTTCACGTGTCCCCCCCGCCGCCCCGGCTGGATGGAAAGACGACATTTTGGGAAACAGCACATATCAACGTAAGATAAAAAGGTACAAACATGAGATTTATTATCAGTAATTAAGCTGTTGGGATTTCAGTGATAAGGACTTGTGACTCTTGATGTCAGGCTGGCCCCCCCCGTCCAGGACATTGTGACCACATCGTGGTTGAACTGGAAGGTCTTCCTCACCTGATCTTCTTAGCAGAGGCTGACGGTGGGGTTAAAGCGAAGTAATCCTTTATCCTTCACATGTAATTAGCTCCCTGCTTCACACGGCTAAGTGACCCACATGAATCCACCTTCGTCTGACACCAGCCGCTGTAATGAGTCAATTTACACACGCGCTGCATTTCCTCGCAGCTCGGTGGGGCTTGGTGATGAAACGCTGATGAAAAAATTCATCTGAAGACAAAGTTAAGACAGAGGTTGCCTGCTGCCATCCATCCTGCTCCACATTCATTAAGATGACAGATGTTTGTGATGATGACAGTTTGTTCTTGTTTTAGTCAGTTTTTGTAAATAACACATTTTCTGATTTGTCATTTCAATGTGACACCTGTGGTTAAATCTGGTCCCTTTTACTTCAAAGTGTCCATTGTCGGGCTTAATGACGGTCCTTTTCTGCAAATAACCCTACTGTGGTAGTTTAATTGGCAGAACTCCTCAGCTGAATGGGAAGAAATGGCACTTTGCAATTAGTTTTATACATGGAGGATCTGTCAATTCCAGAAATGTTTCTCAACTCAGAAAGTTCCTTTACAAATTCTGTCAGACACAGTGAAGAAAGTGGCTCTTAAGAGATCTGTAAATGAAGAGTTTCCTCTGATGCAGGGATGTTTGACTGAGATTGTTTCAAAACAGACATATGAAGGAAACCCCGAACGTGATCTGGGAGTTGAAGGGCATTTCAAATCACCCGCAACATCCTGCGAACAACACACTGCGTGGGATCATCACTTGTTTCCGGATGAGATCAGCAGTTCCTCCTGCTGTCACCATCCTGAATCATACGGAGATAGCTTGGGAGGAGCTGGAGTGTTGACTGATGTAAAATCAGCCAACAAAGGTTGAACACGTGTGGGAACTTGTTTACACGACGTTTCAAGTGAAAACATATAGTATGGACAGATAAAGAAGGGGGATCTCTATTACAGGTTACTCTAAACTATAAAACTACCAAGTTCCAGGAGAATATGGACTGGAGGTCATGACACGTTGTTGTTATTGACCATCTACTCGCACATGTGCAGAAGAACCATTTCCTACGGACGTGGTGCACATGCACAGTAGCAACGTTTCAGTAAAGTTGTATTTTCCCCCCCGTTTCCACAGAGATGCACCCAAAACACAATGAGAGAGACTGATGGAAAGTGATAACATCGTGTGAGCTGGTTGACAGGGGAAATGTGCAAACCTGAGGACTATTGTGAGGATTGTGACAAATATATATCTCTCAGTAACAGTCTCATTAACAAATCAATATAAGCATAGTAATATTCACAGTAACAGTACATCGGAAATATCCACTCTGACGGATTCGTGATCTTCCATTTTAACTTGAGATTGGTGTAAATGAAATACAGTTCATTTGTTGTAGCGCTGTTAAAATAAATAGTAGCACTATTTATCAAGCCTGGCTAGCTCAGTTGGTAGAGCATGAGACTTGTAATTCTCAAGGTAGTGGGTTCATGTCCCACGCTGGGCGCCACCTTCCCATGGGCTCACCACCTGCAGGAAGGTCCTTAATCGGTGCATTGTGATCTGGGTGACGGTGCTCAGACTGCCACCCCCGCGACCCAGAAACGGATAAGCGGGTGAAAATGGATGGATGGATAGATGGACTATCTATCTATCAGTTTTTCCATTGGTTTCTGTTTTGTTAACAAGCTGCACTTCATTTATCTGCATGTAACTGTGATAAATTGTCCGTGAAGCCTCTTGAATTATTGAAATCAGAATCATCCAGCATGCAGTTTTTTTTCCCGACTCCCTGCACTGTACACTGTGTACAAACTGTTTCAACCATGTGATGGGAGGCTTGATTCTACATGATACGGATCTGCTGTATTGTAGAAAAGTATCTCGTTGGACCGGTGGCCGTTGCGGGGAAAAAGTCTTTCCAGTACTGTATCTAGAAATGAGTCAGCTCTTTTGTTTTTCATTTGGGAACATGCAGTTTTTTCACATGCAGTTCTTTTTTCTCTTATTTGAAGTGAGTTAATTAAGTTTTCTCAAATGAACTTATCTGAAAAAGACCGATATGTCTAATTGTTTGTAGAGTCCCTTCTGCAGTCTAAATGGGACATGAATAGAATGTGGGAATGACTGCAGCCCTTCTGTATTGATTGTTGCTTATCTTTCTGGTATTCAAAGTATTGTGTCTTGCATATTTCTTCATTTGGTGACTGTCCATTCAAACAAAGCCCGTGCACATTCGGACAGGCTTGTCTGCATGCACAGGCTCGTTCCCTCCCAGATTAGTCGTTAGTCACAAACCTTGGGATTAATTGTCCTCGGAGCGGTTCAACAGGTTACTCCACTGAGTGTTTCATAACATTTTATGTAATTCCTGCAATTGTGATTGAAATGACATCTACAAATGTGCCTTTTGGATTGAATGAGGATTGTCGACTTCTCTGGGGTGTATCTGCCTTTCACCTGTGGTCGGCTGGGACGCTTTCCAGCCGCATGCAACCCTAGACTGGATAGAGAGGAAGAAAGGATGAATGGATGGGGATTGTTTGCCATCCCGGCTTTTTATAGGAAGATGTGGACAACAAAGAAAACTGTACTTTTAAAAGATCAAAGCCAAACGCTGATGCGGCCTGTCTCTTCAAATATATTCAGAGAAACCATAAACCGCCCAAAAAAAGAGGTTTTAAAAATCCCTTTGCGCTGCGTGTGATCTGGAGAAACGAGAGCGCACTGATAATGTCTCTATCTTTTTTTTCTTTTCTTTTGCAAACTGAGTTGAAATCTGAGAGCCGGAGTCCCAAAGCCAGATCTAAGCTTCGAGTCTGGAGCCTCATTAGCAATCTATCTCTGTGGCCATGACACACACACACACACACACACACACACACACACACACACACACACACACGCACAGAGTAGCTTTGTCTTTGGGCAGCGTTTGATATGCTGCAGCGGGGCCCCTGAGCTCAGAGACAGAGCGAGGACTGAAAGCAGAGACTTCAAAAGTCGCCAGTGTCCACCTTCAGACAGGACAGATGATGCCTTGTTTAGCGGGAACACCAATCAGGGCATTCTAGAGATGCCCCCAAATTACCACGCTGATTAATTCAAGACCCTGAAACCACAAAAACACAGCGTCGTCAAACTCTAATATTTATGTAACGGTTGGCAGAGTACCAGGGCTTTGAAAGCTGTTTTTATTTTATTTTTTGTTCATCAGACCTGCTGCAGGAGCTTCAGTCGGGGGATTTCGGGGGGAAGTTTTGTCTTTCTTCCAGCTGCAGTTTTCAGAGTCTGTCATTCATGCTGACAGTGGAAGAACATGAACGGAAGGAAAAGTGAATGACGTAAAGGGAGGAAGTCAAATCAAGAGAAAAGAAAGTGGCACGCGCTCACTGATAAAGATAGATAATGTGTTTTTCTGCGGTGTTGACATTTCACACTGCTTTATGATAACGCGACTGTCTAAATATAGATTGGTGCAAACTTGGAGCAAGAAGATGTTTAGTATTTGTTGGCATTATAAAATAGCTGAAAAACATGCATTATTGTTTGGAGCTGCAAGTTTAAGCCTGAGCTTTGGGGCCTTTCTATCATTGGATGTTCTTCCTGAGTGTGCATTGGTGTTTACAAACAACCCCCGCATTCCAAAGAGATATATTTAAGGTTAATTAATGACCCTGAATTACCCTTGTTGACACCCTGGCTTCATCTTAGTCAGATGGGATCAGGTCAATCCCCACCGTATAAAATATGGATTTCTAGGGTAATATCAGTACACTGAGGTCCAGCCAACTTCTTGCATCTCACATATTTACATCAAAGGAACCTTTTTTGAAAATGAAACTATATCTTCATTAATATTGTGCTTTTAAATTGCTTCTGCATTCCCCAAAGAGCTTTACAAGTGCAAATTAAATTGACAACCCCAATCATGTAAATCTTTGTGCCACCTGTGATCTCCAGTGCTCATCTGATGGTTTTTCCAGACCCCCAGAGTGGTAAACAAAAGTTATAAGAGACTTGCCAAAAGGCAAACTGATCAAGTCAAGTGTGGAAGCCAAAGGATAATATGGCTAAGTACAGGGTTTTTCCATTGAATTCAGATGAAAGGGTATTATCAAGGCTGTGAAGATTCAGGCTTTTTTCCTAACAACTCGGCGGAAAACTAGATAACCCGACTTTTTTGTGACCTCTAAGCTCGAGAACTGACTTTAACCTCGCCACAGTGGGAGAAAAATAAACACAGCAGCAAACACAGGACAGATTGTCACAGGGTTTCTTCTGAATAGCGTTGTACAAGTTCAGCAGCTTTCAATACAATAGTCCCCCCCCCCCCCCCCACAGGGGATCGGCTGTGACGTGCTTGGAAACAGTCAAGACCTGTTCCACCAGAGCAGGTGCATCCTCGTCCTGCAGGAAATCTCGAGCTGCAGGCCGTGCACGCTCTCTGACCGACAAGCACGTGGGCAGCCACATTTCTGGGAAGGAATACCGATTAGTAAGCATTCCCTCCTCGGCTATTGTCAACATCTCAATTTCACCGTTATTTTCCCGCTAATCTTAACTCTGCCTTGCGGAATTACACGCAACATGTCGTGGCATGACACACATTGTGACATTTTGAGGGCTTTCTCTGTTTCCCCAGCGGGATTCGCCGCTTTTTAAACCTCAATCTGGGAATGCTGACAAAATATCTTCCTCTTGTCTGATTTCTTTGTTGTCTGGCAGCACGTTGGCGTTCTTGTGTGAGTGCCGAGGCCGATAAGACTGTCTTACATTCGGCGTGAAGCTTTTCATGACGTCTTCGACTGAAAGCTGACAACACGGTTTCCTGAAGCTGCCTGAAGACAGATGAACTTTCTGGAGCCTCGGGGGAAAAAATTCAGTCATTACGACCAGAACAAACAAGAGGAAAAGGTGATGAGGGCTGGTAAACGTCTCCAGGATGTAAATACACCCACATGGTTACAGTGAGATGACAAGTGACACACTGACTTGCACCATATTTGCTCTTTGTGTTTGCATACAGATATAAACGTGCAGCTCTCCCTTGTGACGGGATATGATGTGAATGTTTGCTCAATACCAAGAGGAGTATTTCTATTTTTAAAGCGGCACGGGAAACATTCAGCTCTTTATGTGACACCTGTGCAGGCGGTAAGTTTGCACATTGCACATACCAAATGAGGAAAGGCCCTGTTGTTGAATGAACGTCACCATAATCTGTGTGACAAATGGGCTTTGCAGGGCTGCGGCCATTAATGACGACAACAGGGTCGTGTCCACTGGATTGTCTTTCAGCAGCATCGTGGAGACTTTTGAGACTAGTCAGAGTCACTTGCTAATAAAAGGTGCACATATGTGGGATATTTGAGAACCATTCATTACTTTTATTGATTTTTAATTTTTGTAGTTCAGAGTCATGAGAGCATCTCAGTGATTAATTTTAGTACTATGGGAGGAAAAATATGAGTACCTAAAAAAATCCCACGCTAGCAGAGGAAGAACATGCAAACTCTGGATGAAAAGGTTGTGGCTGGATAATATTACTATGCACTGGTTTTTCCACTCTCGTCCCTTTTGTCTCCGCCTACACCTTTATAAATGCATGTAATATTGTTCATAGGAAGCTGGGATGGATGGATGGATGGATGGATGGATGGATGGATGGATGGATGGATGGATGGATGGATGGATAGATAGATGGATAGATGGATTGATAACTCAAAGAGCATTTTTCTTTCTGAAAAAATAAAGAATGGAAACCAAAAACAAACATAAATGAATAGCATTCGTAGCGATTAGAAAGATAGAAATGCCAAGATCTCTGTACGTATATGTACATACAAAGTTTTCTTTCTTTTTTCTTTTTTCTTTAATAAAACGCTGATACTGGCATGGTTATGTAGGCCTGTTGGACTTTATAGTCATTTTGATCGTTTGTTATTTGCCATTTGCTTTTAATTTTCAATAGAATGATTATTTGAGATGAAGGGGCAGAGCAGATGAGTTTGTTTTTGTTCTGTATTGTATTGAATGGTTTACTTTTTCTTCTTTTTCCAATAAATGAAACAAACTAAACTAAACTTCCACCCACTGCAGTCAAGCTCATTGTGTGATTGTAATATTGTGTTTCAATAGAGCAAACTTACTTTTCTTATTAGAAATGACAAATAAAAGCCATTTTGCCAGCAAAACATCATCTGCTGGTTTCAACACAAACTGCACACTGGAAATGGACATTGTTCACATTTCTGCTGAATTATCAAGCGCTTTCTGTATAATTAGAACACATATGTGGCGCTAGTCTCAAGAGTCTATTCGTTGGCACTTTCTGCCGCCTCAGCATCAGTTGTTGCACATGCCTTCATGGATGCTGCTGTTGTGTTTGTGCAGCGAGCGCAGTGAGAATATGTGGGTTTGTTTCTCAGTCGCCCTCAGCTGTCCCATCACTCAGTGGGGGAGAGAGAGAGAGAGAGAGAGAGAGAGAGAGAGAGAGAGAGGGGTGGGGTGGGCATACCCCAGTTCCACCCATTTTCCTCCCTCCACCCAGATTTGTCTCTTTCATTCTCACAGCGACGATGGCAGGCTAGACAAGGCAACTAGGTCAACCTCCAGCTATTAAAGTCCCGTGTGCCTGTTGAGACAGCGGGACAAACGGGTCCTGCTTCAGCTCAGACACACAAACAAAAGGGCCTCACATCCATCGAGGGCCTCGCCTCCGCTCGCATCCTAATGAAGTGAAAATGGAGCGCAGGGCACTCCCTGGCTCAGCTGGTGTGCCCGCTGACCAGGAAACACAACGGGTAGTGCCGTGACATCACACCTGGCGCTGAGATGCCTTTCGGGGTGATCTGATCACATGTGGCGCATCTGGGATGAAACCGTTCACACTTGTCTTTAGGACTCGCCACATGTGATCGAATGTTTAACTCCAGGTCTGAACGGGCCCAATAATGTAATCCTGATCGATATAAAGCCAGTGAGACATTTTCATCTCAGCCACTTGCTTATTGTATTCGTTAGCCAACATACTTGTTCAAAACACACACACACACACATACCGACAGACACCAGTCGAAGTAAATTATGTTTTGGGATTATTTTAAAGTAGAAGTGTCGGTTTCCTCTGTCCTGAAGCTGAGTCATTGCGAGTGGTCCCCTCAAATGAAAAGCCTGAATAATTCAAACACACTTCGGCCGGTCAGACGGTGTTCATTTCCTGTTCAATCAGACGGTTTGATGGGTGTTTAGGAACCACGAAATATTTCGCTGCAAGAATGAGCAGCAGTGCCGTCCTTCTTGATACCCATTGCTAAAAATAGACGTCTTTAAAAGGGGCCATTTGTGGAAAAACTAGTCCAAAACCATTGTGCTGGGCATATTGCTGCTGAATGTTTTAATGCAAAAGTTTCATGGCGTGTTTGCTGGGATATTTTGGAGCTGGACAGTGATGCTGCAGCCACAGTTCATGAGAGCCTAACCTTGTTTCTTTCTGCTGACAGACCCGGTACGCCCTCACAGCAAACAAGCTCCGATTACTCACCTGATAACCCATCATGATGTCACTGAGCAAACACACAGGCCTGCCAGCTAATAATAAAGTGCTTCCTGCATCACCGTCTGTTGACGCTTTCCCGAACATATACTGTGAGTTCACTCTACAAAAAAAAAAAGTGTAACACAAAACCTCAAATTAGGACCTGAGAGACGAGGCAACAACATTCATTAGTGGGTTTTTCTGTTTGTTTTCTTTGTGCCCCGAGTGACCGTGACGGAAAGGGAAAATGCATTATGTATGTTTTCTTGTACTCGTATGAATGGGCTGAAGAGCATGGGGGGACACGTGGGACGATGGGATGACATGAAAATGACTCTCCAGTGTTTGTACACAGGACGTCCAGGCGGCCGCAGCCTTTATCTTTGTTATCTCTTCAAACAGGAACGTCCCATTCAGAGCAGGACGACCAATCAGCCGTGACTGAGGGAATATTACATTTTGTTTTGTAGCTCTCTTTTCTTCTCGTATATGAGCTTGGTTTTTTGTCAATACCATATGATTACTCTATTAACAGTTATAAGCAGTGGCAGGCATTCTAGTTCTTTTAGGGGAGTCGGGTCTTTTGACTCGGATCGCAAAACTGTCAGGTTCACCCCCGAGTGGAAAAAGTCAGGTGCATCTGACTTTGAGACTTTGAGAGCGACATTAAGATGAATAATCACTGCAGATTCAGCGAAGCTTCATTCAGGCTTTACGTCGACTGAATAAACTTTCTACAAATACACCGAACCATCACAGGAAATTCGTGGCTTTCGACTATTTTTTATCTTTTTTAACTCAACAAAAAGTGATCAAAACGTGCTGAACATATCTGACAGCATGAAAACTCACATATTTCTACTATTTCAAAAAAAAAAAGATAATATTGGATCATGTGATTTATCATCTCTGGTGTTTTGGATTTCTGCCTCTATGAGCGCGCCCTTCTTTTCCAGTGTTGTTTCATCAAACATGTTTACGATGCAATAAACCATGTTAGACTTCCTCCGTGTTTACAGACCATCAAACGCGGACGCCGGCTGCTCGTTTGCTTTAATGGTGCCGTCGTGACTTCGGTCCTCGTCCTCACACAGACGGCAGTGAGCACGGGAACCTTGTAAGTTCCTTGAGGAGAAGAAGATCTTATTTCGGTCGAAATGAGACTCGGGGTCAGAAATGCTGGAGACTTAGACGCAACGTTTACGGCTGAAAATTACACCGTGGCGAAGTTTTGAAGGTGAATAAATACACTTGTGATCCCTGTAACTCACCAGAGTGTGTCATTTGAAACGGCCACACCTTAATGACAGCAATTTATGGATTTATGATAGATGACTGGGTTCCGGCTGGGATCACTTTTGAAAAGTGGCTCTGCGGGTTTTTCCTTCTCTTCAGTCGGCCCAGTTAAACTGGTTAGTACCACGGTTTGAGTCCCAGTTAGGAAAGGCTGCGATCAGCTGTGGAGAAGATAGAAGGGTAAAAAAAAGAAAAGCACATTCAGTTGCACCTCTTTTTTTATTGCAGCCGTCCACACAATCTAGTTTACAAAAGTGTTGCAAAAGCTGTAATTTTCTTTATTACCACGATTGCTTGTTTGTTACTTGGAAAGTTTTTTTTTTAACATTATGAGTAGTCATCCTATATTTCACCACCTGAAAAGAATTGTTTTTCAAAGTTTGGTGCTAAAGTAACAATACAAAAACGTTCAAATTGCAGATTATGACACAAAACAACAAGCTAAAAGACACCAAAACAAACGGAAAGTCATTTAAAAAAAATCTACCAAGGTGAAAATTTCTTTGTCACTTAACTATAAGATCAGAAAAACGTTCCTTTAAATCATAAATCATGTAAGTAAGAACTGGTCTCTGTGGGTAAATGTACCACATAAGAAGATTTCATACATCCTGTAAATGTAGGACTGAAGTCGGCTTTATGAGCAGGAGGTCTTTGCGTAAGTATAAAGTTGGATTTTCTGCTCAGTAGAGCAACACTTAAAAAAAAAAAAAGAGAAAAAAAAAATATCCCCACCACTAAAGCCCAAATTATCTTTTCAATCTTTAAGCTTTCAAAGGAGTGGTAGAGTCTCATTATGCAATCAGTGTGTGGTCAATCCGAATCATGTGAAAGTGCCACTTCACACGACAGCCCTCCGACTGGCGCGCTCAGTCCCGACCTGAACTCTTGGAACGAGGCCGATCCTGCGCGTGGCTGCAGGCGTGGCGTCTTTATCAGCCGCAGTCAGCAGCACATCAGCGTTTCGTGCTTCACAAACACACTCCGCGGTGCTTTTAATGCCAAAGACGACTGACGTTAGACGTGTGCGGGCAGAACGGTGTATTAGAGATAAGCCTCGGCACATATGTTCATGCTCTTCGGTCGTTTATTGGCTCCTGTTTTGAAATGAGATGTGTTATGATAAATCTAAATGAATCTATGTATACGTGTGTTGAATCTCTTCTTCTTTGCTCGTTGTAAACCCAGGCGACCCCCAACACACAATTAAAAAAGTTGAAGGAACCCGATAACACGTCGCTTGTGAAACCCAGTTTCTTTGTCATATTCTGTCTGTTAACTCTTTGGGTTAACGCACCGTCGTTTTTTCAGCTCTAACTTTGTCCATTGCTTCTACGAAGCCATATTCAATGATAACTCTCTTGGTACTCTTTTATTCTTTTTGACCAAATCTTTAACCTAATGCGCCGTCATTTTTTCCTCCAACTGCTTACTTTGCAAGCCATATTTAAGACACTTTTAAATAGTGTAAAAATATATATATTTTATATGGATATGATAAAAGATATACTTTTAATGTAGACGCTTAAACTTAGTAGTTGTTAGTTAGTAGTAGAACTACATATTTTAAAACAAAAAAAAAAAAAAAAAGATATACCGTTTAAATTTGAGGGCCTTGTGACCCCCAATGACTCTTTGGTTGGGAATGACTGCTACGAGACATCTCAAGGTGCTTTAAAGCCTCAAATATGCCTTCTGTTCATCTTTTGCGTTCATAATCTGGTTTCCAGGGAGCTTGCAGTTACGTAGCCAACAGAGTAATACCACTGATGACCTGTTGGGGCAGTGTTGTGCAGTGTACCTGAGGTGCGGCCAGCAAAAAAGAGCAAAGAAGACAACAAAACGTGGAAAATAATAGAAAAGACAATGGAAACGGAGGAAAGACTGCTGAATATTACATTACCTGTTTCTGCTTCCTCGTCAGGAATGGACTGTTAGCTTCAACTAACCAGAGTTCCTATTTCAACTGACCCCTGTTTACTGGGGAAGGACTGCCTCGTTCATCCTGAACTAAATCAGAACTCCTGACAACATTTCTGCTTGTGGTCCGTGATTTACAAACTTCCTGCGTAAAGCACTTTAAATAACTCTGAATTTGGTGAGGAAGTAAAGATAAACACGATTCGTGAGATAATCAGTGCTGTGTTTGTGTGTAGGTGTGTATTTCACAGTGAAAACTACAATTTGATGTGTAACACACGTCTGATATTCTATATTTATGGATGCAAATGCTGTAAATAGATAGTGTGTGCGTTATTTTCCCGTTCTGACAGACTTGATCCTCAGTGCATCCGTCAGTAGATCAGCTTCCACACACGTGTGCGTGCAATATCTCCTTTGCACCCGTTTTCATAAGCGTAAAGCTTTAAAAGTTCAGGCCTTGTGAATATTATTAACCTGTACATACAGTATACTACCTGAGAGGCATTAGCTGCCTTAAAATAAACATAAGCTTCCTTCATAAGAGCTGCTGGCAGCATGTTGGTGACAGATTTTTGCTTTTTTGAAATATTTGTCCATCGTTTTCTCTTGTTCATCATTCAAACATACAGATTATAGAGCATCTTCCTCCCATTCATTGGCATGACTCAGGCCACATTTATAGGACAACATTTCAAGTGAAAACGCATCGTTTTCGCCTTTTTGTTTCCAAAAAGTTTTGCATTTACATGGCAAAGTTTCAAAAACAGAAAACAATGCCCTGCGCCGTTGTCGTGTGAATGGACTTAATGTAACTCAGAAGTTTTTGTTTAACTGTACTTCTGTACTTCGGTCGTTTTATCTGCTCCGTTTTACTGCAGGTCATCACCATGGAAGTGAATCTTTCCACTAGATCCACTTTCCTAATTCCATCTCAATTCATCAGCGATCGGCCAAACGTGAGGACTTCCCATGACCTCGTGAGTAATTGGTTTAACTGTAAATCCCACACGGTGGCAGACTCATGCGTGAAGACATCGACTGAGAGGAGGAGGGAGGCGGAGGGGGCTTGACCGGTAACACACCGTGGCTGGTACCGTCACAGTCTTTGAACTGGTGGGTACTGGAGGTTTTACTGTAAAAACAAAAAGAGGGCAGTGAGAAGAATGTGACCTTCTTCTAAGTCTTTGAATGCGAACAATCGTGTCAAGGGGTTACTATGAAACTGCCACTTTGGCTTGCGTCAAGTTGGTTTTCAAGTTCAAGAGGATTAATGTACATTTAGAGAGAGAAGAGTCGAGTTTCCACACAACATACAGCTGAGTTTGTGGACGTCCAGCAGGAACTGTGCAACAGACGCTCTAATACAAGTCTCATTTCTGGCCTGATGAGTAAACGTTACACTTCTAATCTGTTTTTCATTCCGTGCTAGTCTGCTCCTTTAGCCCAAGGTTTGCTTTGCGTGCCTGTGATCTTTATAGATGGATGGTCATCTTGAGAAATTAATTAAGACGTAATAATTGAGTTTATTTCAAGGTTAAAATATTCCATGTATCCGTGTTGATTAGAATAAGAGTCATGGTAATTAGTTTGCTAATTAAATGAAAAAGTCCTTGTTGATGATGGATGAGTGTCCCTCAAGAGGTTAAGACCACACTGAACCCCCCCCCCCAGCCTCATATAAAACAACAAAACTTCTTTATTTACAATCAGTCTTGTAGATCTAATTGGCTAACGAGCCATATATAAAATGAATAAAAGGATCTCAGCTCTCCATATTTCTCCTGCTTCATCAACAATCTACTATTGTAGATTTTTTTTTAAATTTTGCCTTCCAGTAGTGAGGATGACTTTTTAAACCAATTGAATGTGTTTGATTGGTTCCAGTCTTTTGCAGCATGTTTGTTCCTACCTTCGGCCCCGTTTATACCTCAACGTTTTCAAGTGAAAACACAACACTTCCATTGTGTTTGTCTGTTTACATGACAACGGTGCTTGGAGCCACTAAAAATGCAACATTTAGAAATAGCATCCAAGGTGGAACTTTTTGAAAAAACGCTTTGACTCCGTCTCCATGGAAACTGAGGAAAATTGAACATTTTGAAAACACTCGTGGAAACGGGGAAAATGCATGTGTAATTTTCCAATTTTCCAGTGTCCAATTATTGTCATGACTGCACAGGTGATATTGAGATATAGATAGAGAGAATCAACGCAGACATAAACAACCAAACTTCCAGTCAGTCTTCTTATGGTTGCGTTTATTTGTTCAAAGCAAATGATCAACATGCTGGGTTTTCCTATAGGAAGTTGTATCCTTTTCCTAGTTGTCCTGTTTCCTGTTCAGGTTGCTGGTCTGGCGGGAACCGTTTGCTCTAACCCAACCTGGACCCTCCGCTTCCTGCGACCCTAACTAACCCTGACTACTGCCACCAAGTGTCCAAATCATGCAACAACAACAAAATGTTTAAAATAAAGTAAATAACCTTCACTGTCTGATCAACCTCGGTCGGGTCACCATTTCTGACGCTGAAAGACCCGAAACACCCAATGACCCCCGGTTACATCACGTCCCAGTCCCAAAAAGTAATCCGATTACTGATTACTAGTTACTCCTTTAAAAAGTAACTTATTTACTTCACTGACTACTTGTTTTTCAAAGAAACTAAGTTAGATTACAAGTAACTTTTTAGTTACTTTCAGCAGCTGGTGACAACACCCTCCAACTGTCTCAACATAAAAATGAAAACCGGTTTTTCCAAAAACTCTGTGCTGATCCCTGCCAGGCCTCCTGCACCATTCATACATATCTAACCTTTGGCCTACATTACTTCTTGTATTTACATCTGACTCACGCTCTTATTATCAGATTTTTACTATGACTGGTATTTACTTACCCGGTGACGTAGTTATTTATCTATTTATTCATCTATTTTCCTGCTCTGTAAGACCTTTTAATTGAAAATAGTAACGGGTCGGATTAATCGTTACTGAAAAAGAGTGGTCATGTGAGAGTAACGCGTTACTCTATATAATGCGTCCCGGTGCATCTAGTAGACGTAAACCTTCACCTGTGAACAACAGGTATAAATGGCTCCTGCAGCAGGTTTTTGAAAACACTTTTACTCTGTTTAAACGGAGGAAAACAAATCTTTTCTGACAGGGCTGCTACTCCACATGTGAACCACAGCCGGCGTGAATAGTTCTCCTGCACATGCATGAGTAGATTGACAATAACAACTTGGTCGTCTGTCCATACAAATGTCCGTGTGCTCCCATTGTCAACGTTTTTAAGAGTGTTGTTGTCTGCGTGGACCTCGCTTTTTAAAACGTTGCTGTGCAAACGTGAAACCTTCCTAAAGCAAAAATGATAATAATGTGTATATAGAAGACAGACCACAGCTGTGAGATTCCGCCTGTTAGATCATTATTTACGTTCTCTTTGTATGCATCAACATGTCAGTCACACAGTACGCGCGGACTGCGAGCATGTCAGGACTCGGCCTAACCACAGATCACTCAGTCCCGGTGCCACCCCGTCCTGAACTGTGGGAACATGTTGTGAAGCGAGACACTTCAAATTGGACACACTTGGAATGAATCACTGTTTATCAGCGAGTGTTTCTCTGTCGCCAGTAATTATGGTGCAGAATAGATGAGGTTTCTTTGCGACTGCATTGCTTTCAGTAAATATAACTCAAAATCTTTAAAAAATAAAAATAAAAAAAAGAAAGGAAAAGGCTTTTTGCTTCCATCATCATGGATTTAAAATGGGCACTTTTGCTATTTTTAACAGGCAGATATTATTTTTTACGACTTTCAAATAATTGTTGGTTTCTTCCCAACTGACTGGTGAAGCAGAAAACGTGTCGGAGCCAATCTTCAGCCAGTGATTACTTCTACACCCCGCCTGTGGCACTGAAGCTACATCATTTTAAAACTCTGTGTGTGTGGTGAAGGTGTGGGTGGTTTTTTTTTTTTTGCATGTCAGGAAGGAGGCTTAGTGCATTTCCATGTGTTTCCTAATTTATATTTTTTAGGCTCCTCACTGGATGGAGGTACAGTTTGATTCCAATTTTAATGAATTTGGAGCGAGCGGCGACGTCTCAAATTGGAACCAGCATGACTTCTTTTGGGCAGTAAAATTCACACACAAACATTTAAACACTTTGACGCACAAAAGTGTGAAAAAAAAGAAAATGTCACATTGACGATTTTTTTTTTCTTCTAAAACCTAATGATCATAAGAGTAACCTAAGTAACCACATATGATTATAATGAATGCACACGTAGAAGTAAAGCATATATTTTATATTTTTTCTGCTGATTCCCTGCAGAGTTTCTCAAACCCTTGCAGTTTTCATATCAACGGGGGCCACAAACCACGACCATTAAGTTCATGCATAATTTATCTTTGTGTAAAAGGACCCAATTATAATGTGTGTGTGTGTGTGAGTGTGTGTCTCACCACACAGGAATCGTTTCAAACTGTGGTTTTTCACCAAAAGGCTACAAATAGGGTCCTTTGAAATGAATACACTGGGGAATCAGAGACATGGGGGAGGTGGGGGGGGAGTCAACAGTGCCACAAGTGTGTAGGAATTTATAATCCCCCAATTACAGGCCATGCATACATTCAACTCCCTGGTTGTTTAATGCATGAGTGTCTGCAGGGAATTTTCCTAATGTGAGCGTCGGGAGGAGAGTGAAAAACACACACGTGTCTTGTACAGTGTTTACATGCGTGTGTGATAGTGGCATAGAATCCCGGTCTTTGTGGGGGGTGGGGGGGGGGGTGCTTTGCTGCGTCTCAGCTGAGCTTTTGTCTTCTAATAGATGAGATGTGTGTTAATTCATGCAGGATCACTTTGGGGGGATTGTGTGTAAAATGAAAGCTCCAGTGTTGATGAGCAGTCGGAAGATGAACTGGTTGTAATTTGAAAGTGGTCACTCACAGTGATACTAGAACTGATACCTGGACGCCTTTCAGAGATTTTAGCCTCTTTTCTGGTCTTAGTTTTTGTTTTATAAAGTGCAGCTTGGTGGATAAGTCTCACACCACCATCATAGATCTCTGCACTGAACAGCGTAGAAACATATGAACCGGTCAAATCGTAATACGTTCCCTTCGGAATTCCCACAGTTGCAATGTATTCAAGTATACCATTGCAATGAATCACACATACAGTATAGAGTTCACTTGACTCCACCTCGCAGCACTTTCTGCTCTCACCTTCACAAGCTAACACAATCTGTTCCCTTTATCTCAACCTAAAATAGCTGAGAATGGAGTACCACAGGGCTCCTCTCGAGGACCACAGATATTTTACACTTTCAATGAAAGTGAAAGGAGCTCATTTTATAAGAGTACAAAAAAAAGAAAGAAAAAAAAACCCACAGACCAAAATGACAAAATCTTGGAGATCACAGGAACTAATGCTGAAACACTGGGAAGCAACAAAAGCAAAACAGAAGCCAAACAACCAGAACACACCGAAGACACACAAGCTATAGTGCTGTCAGCAGGTGAAGACAATCACACACTCAGGTGAAGAACATCAAGGCAGCAATCAGACATGAAGAGGATCAAGGATCCCGAGAACTTCCAAAATTAAATGTTCTTTCCCATTTTTTCATCTTTTAAATATTGTTATATTTCATATCCATAACCTGTTTTACTCATCTGATAAGATGAGTAATTGTAAAATAACCATCATTGCTGTGGGGGAGAAGCCGTTCTCATCATGATCTTTTTCTTTTAATTTCTGACAATAAACCAGAGTTCAAACAGTTTTTAATTATTTTAGAAAAACACACATTTTTAAGTGTAATGAAAACAAATGAGGAGTAGTTCAAAACCATCCACGACAGTTGCAGACCATATTTAAAAGATTAACAAGTATTTAAAAGTACCTCACATATATAGTCATGATATTTGTTGCTTATATATACAAACAGCTGTACTATTGTATAATGTGACAAACACTGAGGGGTTCAGCATTCAACTTAAAAATGCATTTCGAGGGCAAATGAGCAGGAAGCATCTGACTACCAGGGGGAAGCCTTTTAATGTTTGAGAAGAGACATGAATAAAATAAAGATAAAACTATAAATTATTATCAGAAGAAGCATACGTTATTTATTAAGTAGATACACATAGCTGTACTTTCCCCTCCTTCCATTCTTCAAACTGACTCGTTCCTTATTTCAACCTCTAGCAGGACGATTCAGCGGTACTGGTAAGGGCCGCATAGTGGAGCAGTGGTCAGCGCTCTCTACAAAATCTACATTGATAAACATGATATTATTATTATTTATTATGATTGTGATTATGATGATTATTCGTATGCCTTTAAAGCGGCATTGTGGATGAATAAGAGGCTTTTCTTTAAGTTTGTGTAGCAGTACATGAACTTGAGTGTTGAAATGAAACGTTGTGAAGCAGCCGTCAACACTGCCGGGGAATTCCAGATGAACTATCACATTAATATGATCTGCCATTTGGACTTTTTGTGATTTGAAAGTCTTTATTGTGTAACTTGAGTACCCGTGGCATGAGTGGAGAAAATATCCATAGCTGGAATAACCTGGTCATTCAGTACATTCAGGTCGTCACCTGACCAACTGCAGCAGCCCCGGGCCACAGCACTGCCCAGTCGGACTCGGCATCACTTCACCTGCCTCTCTTCTTACCCTGATGCCCCTTCACTCTGGACCAGGGTCCATCTGGACACATCAGACTACATGACCTTCTTCCATTCCTCCAGAGTCCAATCTTTATGCTCCCTGGCAAACTGAAGCCTTTTTCTCTGGTTAGTCTAAGTGATTGTGTTTTTTTTCATGGCTACACAGCTGTTCAATTCTCTTTGCATTGTGCGTGGAAATGCTCCTGCTTTCACTGTTAAACATACTCCACAGTTCTACTGTTGGTTTTCTACCATTTGATTTGGCCCAAACGTTTAAGTGATCGCCGATCACCATCATTCAGGGTTTTTTATCCACCACATTTCTTCCTGGAAGACGACGGTTCCCCACCATCCTTCCAGTTTTTAATAATGCGTTGGACAGTTCTGAACCCAATTTTAGTCATTCCTACAATCTCCTTAGATGTTTTCTCCTCTTGATGCGTTCCAATAGTTTGACTCATCTTAAAACAGAATGTGTCTTTCACCATGGTTGTTTAAGAAATGACAAGTTACTCATTGCATCAGCTGGAGATAAATAACCTGTTGGCAGCTGAAAGATAATTACCCATCCAGTAATTATCCAATAGGAATCTTGTACCTATTTGCTTAGTTAAATCCAGGGAGTGACTTTTTTTTTTTTGTGGCCAGACAGTGGCTTTCACCACAGTGTCAAACCGACATGTTATCATCTGCTGCCCTCTGCTGTGCAACTGCTCTCCTCCTGACGCAGGCACACACACACACACACACACACACACACACACACACACATACACACACACACACACACACACACACACACACACACACACACACACACACACACACACACACACACACACACACACACTCTGGTAAAAAAACACATTTCTTTGAGACTGTATCTTGATGATTACCAGAACATTCATCAGTTTGTCATTAATATATGTTTGCTGCCACACGAGGCCGCTTTTTAAACTCACACACACACACACACACACACACACACACACACACACACACACACACACACACACACACACACACACACACACACACACACACACACACACACACACACACACACACACACACACACACACACACGGCCATACATCCATCTTTGCATCATGTGATCAACAATGCAGCTGGCTGGTGCTTCATTTCAGTCAAAGACACTTTGGTGTTAATGAGGGCTACACACACACACACACACACACACACACACACACACACACACACACACACACACACACACACACACACACACACACACACACACACACACACGTTGTATATATAAACTGAATTTCTTCCAGTCATATCTACCATGTAATCCTCTTTATTTATTTCCCTGCACTATCATTGTTAGAATAGAATCACTTCAGGATTAAAACACAAACGAAACTAAAGATAAATCATAAAATTAGATAACTTGACTCAGTGAGCGGTGCTGAACAAATGATATTCAATTCAAACTTTGACCTTGAAAAACTGGAGCAAATGCTTCCACATTTTGGAGGTGCTTTAATTTTGTTTGTATTGTTTGGCATGTAGTTCATGTTACTATCTGTATATTTGTGTGTGTTTTTACACTCACAAGCAGTAGTCTCTACGTGGCACATTGTACGTTTGTCGTGCATTTATTTTCCCTGGGATTTTTGTAAGGTTTTTTTTTTTAGATATTCCAACACAATCTTCATTTAACCAACTGATAGAAAACCTGCTAGAAACTACATCCACGCGTGTGTGTGTGACTATATGTCCACAAAAGTATAATTCTGTGTATATTTATGTATTTCATGAGGGTCCAGACTCTTTTTGTCGCCCCCCCCCCCACCCCATGATTTCCATCTTCGCTTCTGATGAAGACAACATTAATTATCATGTCGTCCATCTTTAACTCTTGTTTCCTCTCATGACGCCCTGAAGAGGGCGCCATTGCAGCTCTGAACACACACGCAGCTCAGCACTGCTTCTCAAACGTCCAACCAAAGTTTACCAACAAACATATTTTCAAGCTTTTCTTGACATTGAAGCAGAGAGATGTCCCCAGCAGGACCTTGGTCATGCCGCTGCGCCTTTATTCATCCCCCACGATACATGATTTATTTGATATTTAAGTTGGAGAAAATCATTAGGATTCATTTTTCAGTGTCATTATATTGTGTTTCTGGAAGCAGATTATATAATGAATGCAATGTTGCTAAATCAAGAATTGTGAGCAGTAAAACTATAATATCTAGTCGCTTTATTTTCACAAAATCTTAAATACAAACAATGAGCCTGTTTGAAAAAATAAGGAGTAAATGTAAAAATCAACATTTTCACATATTTATGCTTTAATTCCCACATGTTGTTATTGGGATATTATCCAGGCAACAAAAGTGCGTGTCGACACCTCATTAATTCACATATTCTATAAGTATAAAGCCTATATTTAAGGAAAATCCTTAATGTTAATTAAGCCAAACATCATCGTCAGATTTCAAAACGTCATGTGTTCATGTTTGATGCATTTTACTGAGCTGTTTATAAATCGACCCTTTATTATGCATATGACCAAATCTGTTAACGTCCACATTTCTTCTTGGTTTTTTTCCGCGAACACCGATGCTACTTGCAGATTACATGAGCGTGTGTGTTATATATTGTGAGATGTATTGTTTTGGCGGTTTGTTTCTCCAGAAATGCGTAAAATTGTGAGAATGCGCAACGTCAAATGTGCAGGATATATTTTGCTGTAAATTGTAAGTTAGTGCATCTAGTTGAACTACATTAAAAGTTATTAAAAAAAATACATATTTATATGCAAGCGACAACATGTGATTAATGCATGTAGTTTGTCTTATTTTTACGTAAATTACATGATATTTGGCAGATATCTGCTGAATTCGTATCTGATTAGAGATTTCTAGAAAGTAAAAATACCCAAACATTTGATTTTCATCAATTATGCTCTCTTAAACAGGCATTATTGCACAAAAATTGCGAGTTTGTGTGTTTATTTAATATCAAGAAGTAATTCTCTCCTGACACAACCTTCAACAACTCAAAAACAAAACAATAGATCACACCAGTGAAGTAATGCATTATGTTTGGGGCTTGGCTGTAAAAAGAAAAAAGAAAAACCAACATCCTCCACAAAAGCCTCAAATTTATTTCTATTACCGGGTCTATTTCACAACTTGACTTTCTCATAAGGCCAATTAAAAGCTTCAATCACACCCTCTTTAACTGTCTTGCTGATAAGCCCCCTGTGATCACACACTCGCTTCGCTGCCTGCTTTTGTTTACTCGCCAGTGTGTGTTTCTTTGCACTTTAGTGTACACAGTAACCCTGGCGGTGCCGCGCTCGCCCACAAGCCACACCTGAGTGTCGCGCCTAAGTTGGCGGCGGCTCGCCGCTGCTTTTGTCTATCTGCGCTTCCAATGCCAGGTCGCCACAGTCTGTGATTCATTAGCATCCAGTTCATAACCCACCCCACCATCACCCACCCCCACCACCCCACCCACCCAAGAGCACTCGGGCTAATGAGCTGACAGTGAACCTGGAGGTTACCGTAACCAGTACAACTCCAGGATGAAGGCCTCAGATCAGCTGTGACTGTGTTGAACACACACGTCAGCAGCGACACCGACTGAACCGCCGTTTATGTTACCTGACATGACACTTTTCAGGGTTTTACATCCGTGAAAACAGAAAAAAAACAAAAAACAACAGGGATTACTGCCGGAGGTGGGATTATTAACGGGATACCTGCCAATAATGGAAAAACTCGACAATCTGTAGCGTTGAAATAAGAATCAGAAGGAAAAAGAGAGCAATGAGAGATTTCTGACTTCCACCAAAGGTTACAGCTATCAGTGGTGCAAATTTAGTGAAAATCTGTCAAGTTGTTCTGACGAAATCTTTATGAGCCGATAAAATTAAATCCTGATATTTGTTTCTAACAAGGAATAACTCTTAATGGGGCGAATCACCATATATAAGTTCACTTCTATATTAAAATGATTGAAAAAAAAAAGAAGCTTTTTTTGGGCGGACAATGGCGCCATGCGCTGATCGATGGGACACTTTCAGGATTGTGAAAGCTTTTTGTAGACATATGAGAA
Organism: Lipophrys pholis; assembly: GCF_963383615.2. NCBI lineage: Eukaryota > Metazoa > Chordata > Actinopteri > Blenniiformes > Blenniidae > Lipophrys > Lipophrys pholis. The sequence continues at coordinate 27,137,740 of NC_137639.1, read as the reverse complement.
CTTTTAAAAAAAAACATTTTTAACCTATTGAGATATTTCTTTTCAATATAAGTTGAGAAATACTTCTTTTTGTTTTACACTTTCAAACATTTGAAAAACATTATGTTTTTATAAAGATAAACTATAAAAAAAAAAAAGAAGTAGATCATGGAATATTCTTTAGCAACACCTGAGAGTTGAAATCAATTTAATGATTGTCCTGATAAGAGTTCAGTAAATTTTCCCACATCTCTAATCGCATGGCATGCCCTGCCTTCCTCCCATAATGCACTGCACCTCGACGACAACAACAACAACAACAACAACAACAACAACAACAACAACAACAACAAGGACAGGCTTGGTGAGGGTTGACCCACTTGGCCTGTGCGGGCCGTTCCGTCCGGTCCAGAGCGGCCAGCTGCTGTTGCCGCGGGTGACGATGAAGATGTTGGCACGGGCGTCGACTCAGGTGTCGTCTCCGAGGGGGAGCAATCGGATCGTCTCCATGGCGACTACACCTGACTGCACCCACCCACCCCCCCAGAAAAAAATCCCCTGACCCCCCCGATGCGCACGACCTGATATGACATGTTGGGAAACGGCAGTGTGAACACATTAGAGGTTTTTTTATTTTTTTTTAAGCCTCCTGGATGGAATAAATGATAAATAATCTGTATTTTCTATAATCTGAAACTGGGAGCGAGGGATGTTTTTCCACCGCAGGGTGAAGACGTGTCACAAAGTTTTTCCAGGTCAGAATACGAGCTGTTTAGCTCTTGGGTAGCTCAATCAAGTTAATTAGACTGCAATCAAGGCTTTATCATTATTTAACATTTTGCCTCTTTGATGTTGATGTTTTGGGTTCATCGCTCAGAGCGCAACACACACTGGTACACACACACACACACATACACACACACACACACACACACACACACACACACACACACACACACACACACACACACACACACACACACACACACACACACACACACACACACACACACTTTCTAAGCTTCTAGGTGACGTTACCTCAGAGGATCCACCCAGCGCGACTAGTTTTAACAAACTTTTCTTAATGAATCTGCCTGTTTTGCCAACCGATTCTAGATTTTGGGTCGTGAACCGACACCGAGACGCTTCGCTGGCGTTCGGACGGATGTGCGAGAGGCGGGCAAACGGCAAAACGGAGCCTCGTTTCAAAATGTCAAAAGTTCAACATGTGTGGCGGCCTCACCCCGAGCACCTCGTTTGTAAACGTGCCCCTGACGATTTGTCATTGGCGCCCGTCTTAACTGATTTTTAATTGGACGAGGCGTTCACGGGGGCCGGCCTCATTGGTCCCGGGGCCAGCTCTCCAATATGACCAACCCTCGCGTTCCCATCGTCCCCGCAGGACTCCCGTCAGCCCGCTGCGCCGAGCGAGGAAGCAGAAAAAATAAATAAATAAATAAATGAAAAAAAAAAAAAAACAATTCAAAGCTCCCTCCGTACAAACCGCAATGCTATATTTATAAGCCAGTATTTATAAACACATTTGCATATATCAAGATGAAAAAGTTGTTTGAATTGGGGGCAATTTGCATTTGGTGAAACATATGGCGGAGCCGCGGAAGCCATGGGCCATGCCTTCATTACCCGATCTTCGTTTCATCAGCTCCTCGCCTCCCCACTGAGCCCCCCCGCGGCCGAGCCTTCTGTCCCCGAGGTTCCAGTGACAGGGGACAATATGTCCCCAAGGTGAGGAGCAGGGGGAAAGCCGCACGCACACCGATCCTCCAATGATTATTTAATCACACTCTTCACTCTGGATCGCAGAGAGGAGAGAGGTACAAAGTGGCGCTTATTACCCATTTGTTCAGAGAGGAGAGGAAGAGGAGAGGAAGAGGAAGGGAGGAGGAGTGAAGGCTCGAAATCAGCGCGCACGAGTCGGGAAAGGAAAGATGAAGCTCCAAAAGAGACAACAAATCAAAAAAACTGATGATATGAGGGAGGAAAAAACACAAACGAGTGTAGAGAGGCAAATAATGAAGTGAGGCCATCGCATTTATGTTCACTTTCATCGGTGAAAGAAGAGAAACAGCTTCAAAAAGGAGAAAACAGTATCCAACACCAATCAATGACCAATAACAAACACTTTTGCGCAAACGTTAAAATAAAAAAATTAATAAAAGCCACTGCTTCTGTCGCATTTTGTGAAGTTAATCTCTGTCTGCATCCAAACGTAAAGACGTTTTCAGATATAATCGTTTTCAGTGACTTGCAGCTTTGTTTACTTGTAAACAAAAGGCCCAAACCTATTGAACTATCACAGTTTTGCTCCGTGTAAACGGGTCCCAAGTCACCAGTAAGACTCAAACTGGTGAAACTCATGTGTGCCGAGGGAGAACAAGCAAACTCAACCCGGAAAGAGCCGTCAAGCCCAAACGAACCACAGACATTCTCTCTTTCTGGGTTTTCTGATCTGTTACGGGGATGCAGCGAGGCATTAATCCCATTTGAAGGAAGTTTCAAACATTCATAGGCCACTTATTCAAATACTAAGAGTTCACTTTTGGGTTTTATAGGTGAAAAATTGGGTTTATTCCACTGTTGCGATTTAAATGTGCAGAAAAAATCTGTGTTGGAGTGTCAAACTGACATAAAACACTTTTATTTCAGACTTTACAGATAAAAACGTCCAAATACTTACAATTTAATGTCTTAACTGCATAAAATAACCATATTGGGACTCACTAAGCGGAAACCACTGTCCTAGTAAATTCTCCTGCACATGCTCAGTAGATGGACAATAAGAAGAATGTTTCCTCCGTCGTGTCACGACTCCCAGTCCAGGTTCTCCTGGGACTTTTATAGTTGACAGTCTCCGTAATAACAATCCAACTTGGTCGTCTTGCCATATGACTATCCGTGTACTTGTTGGTAGCGGATTGTTGTCTTCATTACAAAAATGAACAACAGCACCCACTGGTGGCCCACATGCTTTTTTTTTTTGTTGTTTTTTTTTCTCCAGTAATTCTGCCGTGTAAAAGTGAATTTTTTCCAAAAGGCCTGAGTCTTTTCGAAGTCACTTTTAGGAATCTTTTTGCGCCGCTGGTGTCGGTTTACAAACGACGGGGCAACAAAAGAGCGGAAAGCAGAACAAAAGTGGGACAAAGTGTTTGTGTGTTGAGGTTTTGGTTGGGTGGAGGTCCTGCAGGTGAGGGTTCGTCGTGTCTCTCTCTCCCTCTCTGCCCTCACGGCTGCAGTTTGTCCAGCCACCCACACAAAACACCACATTTGCATGTGCAAAAAAAACCACACACACACACACACACACACACACACACACACACACACACACACACACACACACACACACACACACACACACACTCAGTGTGTGTGGTCGACCTGTTTGTGATTTGTTTAAGTGCTCATGAAAGCTCCTCGCCCTCGGCCATCGTCTCTCAGACCTGATATTCATATGTGCTCTAAACCCCCCCCCCCACAGGATCCTGTTTTTCTCAGGGGGGGGGGGGGGGGGGGGGGGGGGGGGGGGGGGGGGGAGTTGACAGGTCACAGTTGTCTGTCGTGGTTTTTGCCCTCAATGTTTGTCTTTCTATTTCCATACACCGACTCCATTTGGGTGGGGCCATATCTAGAGCCAGGTGGTTGTATTTTTAAGGGGGGGCGGGGGGGTATTTCAGGACTAACTGCCCACAAACATTCACCTGAGAGGCTAAATTTAGGCTGCTTTTTTTTTTTTTATACAGGTGGTACATTTACCAGTAATTCACTTTGTGGGTTTTTTTTTTTTTTTATTATGTATTTCTTCCCAGGAGATGTTTACATGTTATTAATTTAAGGTTACATTATATGAAGCTGTATTTCCATCCCGGTCATGGTTAAATAAGGACAAAATAAATGTATTTTTCCATGCCGGCATGCTTCCCATATAGCAATTTTTAGCCGAGAACATATTTTCCAGCTGTGCTTCTTGCATTTTCAGCTCAGTGTGAGTCTATATCATATAGGGGGTTCATATTATCTCCTCATGCTTGTGTTGCTTGTGTTGTTTAGTACCTTTACACAAACTAAAAGCAGTTTCTAACTCAGTATGCTTGTTCAAATTGACCCTCATGTCCTTTCAACAATATATATATATAAATATACATATATACATATAAAAGATAATTAAATATATTTTACAAGAACTTGACATCAAATGGAAACATTACACGGGTGGTGTTGAAATGGTGTCCCAGAGAAATGATGGATATGGACCAATTTGGATTTAACTATGTTGTATTTAATGTGTACAAATTAGCTGGAGGCTTATAACGGATCAAAGATGGCAGAATTAAAGAAATACAAGGTATTTTCATCAATTTTAGTGATATACTTCCCCCGAGTGCGTCACTCTTTGTATATTTTTCAGTATGTGACCCTCCTGCATTAGATTAACATTAAAATCCTGTTTGAATCACTGAAGTGAGAGAATAAATAGTCAAGAACATAAATTTTAAACAAAGTTAAAGCAGCAGGAAAACATACTTAACCGATCTCTTCATAAGGATATTTCATCCAATCCTGTTCAGTAAGTAGTCAGACATTTCACAATTAAAACCTATCAATTCACATTTTGTGTATTTCTCTTATTGCTTTTGGCAGATTAAACTCTATTTTCATCCCCTATATTCTATTAATCCCAAGTTATGAAGTATTAATTTAAAAACAGGAGGGGTAAATCTCTCCTGCATGGCGATTAGAGCTACTTCAGTTCCAAAACAATAAAAAAAAAAAAAACATTAAATAAAGGAATTTTAAGATAGAAGATGTAGTCACTTCTTGCACACGGAGAGTGAAACTCGCCTGATTAACCCTGATGTGTTAAATGCATGTCAAGAATTCTTACTGAAGCTTGATGTTTTGAAGCTTTGTGCTTCATAAATTGTTATATTCAAATCTGGAGTGTCAAAGATAAGACCAGTGGGCCAAAACCAGCTCACAAGAGGTCAAACCACCAACCAAATTGTAAACATTTCAAAGAAAACAATGATATTTAAACATAATTCTTAAGAGTAGTGGACATAACACGACACCGGGACTCCAGCTGAGATAATGTATACTCTGTGCCACAACAAAGTAAAACTTTAAAATACAAATTTATGAAAAAAGGCTCGTGAAAATTGAGTAAGTATGTGGACCCTGAACTCATTCATCTACGTGGAGTCTGTTCATCCCTCTCTTCTAAAATATCCCCCCTTCTGCTTTTGTCACAAAATCTCATTTCTCCTCGTTCTGAACATTTTCTTTTAAATTCAACAACAAAAAAAACAGTCAAAACCCTGCTACGCCTCTGAAATCTGACAGTACTGTACAGGTATATTCTCCGGTTGGTCAACCACAGCGGGACGTTTCCCAGAAGAAAACACCGCCATTAATCTCAGCCGAGCCCTCCCGACTAAAAAACACTCCTTTGGCTAAGTAAACAGTCAATTGAAAATACTGGTTTAATTAATTTCCCTTTATGATAATGATTTCATCTCGGGCCAATAAATAGTAATTTTTGCGTTGCTTCTCGTCTCCACGGTGTAACCCCAATATTATTTTTTTGCCATTTAGCTGCAGCTGAAACGGGGGCAAACAGGAAGAGCGCGTCATTAACGCCACGCATCGACACGCGGCGACTGGGGGGAAAAGCATCCAGTCGGTTAATAAGTAATGACTGCCCGAGATCACAGGAACCTTACACTACAACAAAACAAGTTAAGCACAAGCTTTGATAATGACTGTTAATAATTCAATATGTGTAATTATCGCGTTACAGGAAAAGCACAATGGCGGCGGCTTGCTGCGGGGATGGTGGGAGCAATTAAAAGACGAGAGATCGAGGTCAGCGGATCGCGGGGAGACGCCGTCGTAGGGGTTCCTGTGGAGTCGGCGAGCGCTGCTGACCTCACGGGGCCTCGACATGAAGGGAAGCAACCCGAAAAATGGAAAAAACGAAAAAGAAAAAAGCAACGGAGCGCGATTTCCTGTTTGATTTTTAACAAAAACTCAAATGTCTTGATCAGTGGGAAAACCCTCTTGGCCTTTCGCTTTCCTTTTACAACATCACTCAGTGTGTGTGTGTGTGTGTGTGCGTGTGTGTGTGTGTGTGTGTGTGTGTGTGTGTGCACACACGACCCACCACTTCCTCAAATTTGCTTCCCCCCATTGTCTCCGGGACCTTGATTCGGCACTAGCCAAATGTCGAGGTTGCAGATTTGCAACTCAAAACTAGATCAATGGCAAACGTAATCACTCTATTTGTCATTCCCAGATTTGAATTTCACAATGAGTGTGTGGGAGACCAGAGAGAGAGAGAGAGAGAGAGAGAGAGAGAGAGAGAGAGAGAGAGAGAGCGAGTGGGGGTGGAAATAACCTGGAAAGATGTCTGACTTCTCTCTGAATAAATGTCTTTCAACAGCCCTCCGATCCTCTTTGACGCGAAAGGGCATTCACGCGCATTTGGCGGCCATTGTTGGCAGCAAAATGACTAATCATAACATCATTGATGTGTTTAAAAAAAAAAAAAAAAGAAGCGAGTACAGACGACAGTACCATTGACAACCTTTGCTCCCCATCCAGAGAGAAAGAGTTAATTTGATGGTGATGACACCAGTCTCTTTCAAGCCCCCCTATTCAGGCCAGCAGCAGCAGCTGGGGCTGGAAGAGCAAGAGATGGGATGAATCCTGCGCAGAGTGAAGGGAGGGGTGAAAAATAACAAGAAGAGTCGTTATTACATCTTCATTTTGGGACTGAGAGGGGTTTCTGAATTGCCCTGGATTGCGATCCCGCGCTCGTTCATTCCTATATAGGCCTCGGAGCGGCGAATGGGCCTTGGGCCAGTGCGAAGCGCCGCTGCTTGGAACAAGAATAAGATCACAATTGCATTTAAAGCCCAGAGAGGCGAAGAAGAGGAGGAGAGGCAGAAAGAGGGAGCCTATGAGCCCTAATTGCCAGATGGTGAATATTTTCGCTCCCTTTCAACGGCGCATTAATTGCAGGGCTGCCCGGGGGTTGAGACGTACTGATCAGCGTGGCAGAGGATCCTGACCCTGATTATCCCCCCCCCCCCCCCCACCCCCCAACCCAAAGACTCCCCCCACTAGAGAGACAGTGAGAAGAAGAGGGGGGGGGGGTGAAGGGGGTCTGAGAGGGTAGAGGAGAAGAAGTGAGGTTTTTTTTTTTTTTTTTGCGACAGTTACTCACCCGATCATCAACCACCTGGGCCTCGAACACTTTGGGGTCTCAAGTTGGAGGGCGGTTGATGGTGAGGCGCGCAGGGTGGAGGGGCCCGTAAAGACGAAGCAGGAGGGACGTGATGAGTATAGGTACGGTGGTGAGGGGAGAGCCCGCCACCTCCTCGTCTCTCCCGCCCACCCCCTGAGCCCCCCCCTTACCCCGTCTCAGCCCCTCGTTTCCATATCTCCAAAAGATGTAATTGAATTAAATAAAGCTTTCCTTCGGGGCAGCTGCCACAGCTGCTGTTTGTGGCATGTCAAAAGGCCCGCCACTTTAAGAGCACTTACATATGCTCCAAATTAGCAGGTCAGATAAGGCGGACGCACGATGACAGGGCCGAGGCTGCCAGCGCGACAAGGGGCCCGCAGCTGTGAGCAATTCACTGGCAGAGTGGTGGTGGTGGGAGGGGGGGGGGGGGGGGGGGGGGCTCTTTCAGACCCCTGATTATGAAGGGCAGCGACGCACGTGCTCATACACACACACAAACACTCGAACGGGCGTGTCGGAGCAGCCAGGCAGACGCGAACACGGACGTCTTCGTCACGGGTGCAGACGCACGGGGGGTCAACGTGGCAATTAGGAAGGTGCACCGGTTCATTAGAGGATGGGACGTGTGCGGTGACCTTCAGGAGGACGGATTCCCAAAAAAAACCCCACTCATTATTTAGAGAATAACTGCCTGATAATTGATAAATTGGTATAGTTAACATCAAACATTCATGTGACACGAACGTGACGGGCCTGATCCACTGAAGCTTGTGTGAAAGTTGAAGGTGTTTATGCAAACAAACTAATGTAAATATGGTTTGAAACCTGCTGCTTCTATTGTGGCGAGTGGCGTTTCCTTCGCTGCTTTAATGCTTTCAAAGCCTTAATGGATTTCTATATTTGGATATATTTACTATGTTGTACTCTTTTTTAAGGCCTTTGATTATTTCTGTATTTCTCCTGCTGTTCTTTCACCTTTCACTCTCTGACAGATCGTCCCCCACACTGCCTTCCTTCTTCCACGCAATGCAGGCAACTTCCTCCACCAAAATGGCCGACTCCATGATATCACATTGCACTGTGTTCCTTTGGGGGCTCGGTGCTCCGTCCAACCACTGCGGTAGAAAATGAACGCGGGGACGACACCATTTCCGGCAGATCGTTCTCATGTACTCAGGGCCGAATGCACACAACACTCCTGAGTCTTACACCAAAAGTGGCACTTGAATGCTTTACTGTGCAGTTTCCAGCCGTCCCAGAAGAAAGATAACAATCGTTGGAGACTCGTGGTGAAATCTTTGGTCTTGGCTCGAAATCGATGGTCCTACGTCGCAGCGTGAGACCGGTTCAAGGACGGCCGTAACGTTCGATAAAATCCTGACAGTGTCAGAAATCTGTGGTGATCGTGACTCCTGACCTTCACCAACCAACTAACCCAAAAGAAATCCCTCTACTGCTAATCCCTCAGTTAACAACCACACCAATGTAAGGATGCATGACAGCATTTGAACCAATTCGCACCAATTCATTTTGCGTACGGGAAACATATGTTGGACTTTATTCTGAGAGTTTTGTGTTTCCGTCCTTTGTTGTGCAGTGGTGATGCAGCAAACTGACTCACCTCTTGGGTTATTGGCTCAGCTCACTTTTAGATGCACAGAGGGTAGAACTGAGGTGAATGGAGTCACATCATGCAGCGAGAAAACCCCCTAAAGCCCATTAAACGAAATATCAAAGGTTCAAGTGTAAAGAGAGTAGCGACATGTCGTCCAGAACAATGGCTTTTAGTTTATGGATTCTGATAACATGCAGGTGCACTTTTACAAACGTCTGCAGACACAACGGACCTCCAGTAAAATGCTCTAACTTTCTTTTTTTTTTTTTCATTTCTGTGTTGGAAACAAGAAAGGCCATGAACATAATTCCCCCAATATTTGCGGCGCACGACGATGTTGCTGTTTATTGAGGGTTTGGATGTGACGAGCAGAGGCATCTTAAAGTGATCAACACTTTACTTCAGTTATGTATCCAGTGAGACACGCCTGTCATATCGTAATCAGCCGTTTGTGAACAATCATCTAATGACTTGTCACTCAAGGTCTGCTGGGCAATTATGCTGCATTTGCATGGCAGTGAATGATGTTTATGACAAATAATCCATGTCCTAATTGCTTGTCTGTTTTCTTTAGGACGTGTAGCGCTGATAGGATGTGATTAGCCGGGGACTGAGGAGTAAAGCAAAGTTGACACTGATCGTACAGGTTATGTTTAGCGGCAGACGTTGCTCTTTTTATAGCAGCCTAACGTACGGGGAGCGTATGCGTTTTTAACTGCATGTCCTTGCACTGCACTCAACGGCATTTTCAAGATATTCAAACGCATATTTAGGATACTTGATTCCAATTCAATGACCTCTAGTCTTTATTAATGTCAGGAGTTGGAGGGAGGGAATGAAATCTGGCTTTGGAAGCTGCTAATGCCAACTATTTCTGCATAATCATGCATTTTAGGATTTTTGCCAGATTATCAATCCAGTCCATCTTTATACCGCGAACAGGTGAAATGTGCTCACGCTCACGTTTTCCAGTCAAGAGACGTTTTGGAGCGTCTGAAGACGATCGACAGAGGTCCCAGCACCCCTAAAATAATCCAATCGGCTGGTGATAAACACATGGATTACTGAGTCAAGGTGGAGATTGACAGTCATCTTGAGTTTCTTCTAATTTCTACTTATTGCACCAACTGTTGTTGCCTTCTCACCAAGCTGCTTGCTCACCGCCTTGTCGCCCAACTCAGCCTTGTGCAGGTCGACTGGTGTCCTTATACAGCTCTTTGGTCCTGTTTATGGTGGAGAGGTTGGAGTCTCTGTGGCTTGAGGGTGTGGACTGGTGTCTTTTAGGCCCCGTTTCCACATTTCAAGTGAAAACTTGTTTTGTTTACATGGCAATGTTTTGAAAATGACGTCCGTTTACACGGAAACGGCAGAAACGCTAAAGACGCTAAAAACGATGTTGTTTTCATGAGAGCTGTTTGTCTTTACGCCATAAACATTAACAATGACGAGTACGCGGACATTCCTGTGGACAGGCGATCAAGTTGGATTGCTGATCCGCGTGACTCAATAATAAAACTATCAAGTCCTGGGAGAATATGGACTGGAAGTCATGACACTCCGGAGGTAAATAATGTTGTTACTGTCCATCTACTCGTGCATGTGCAGAAGAACTATTTACTCTGGCCGTGGCGCGCAGTAGCAGCGCTTCCACTATCTACATGGAGATCGAGCATTTTCAAAAAGTGGCACTTTCAGTGGCTCCGAGCACCATTATCATGTAAACACACAACCAAAACACTAAGAAAGTTTTCACTTGAAAACATTGTGTTAATGAAAACTTATACAGGTAACCAGTTCATACAGTTAATACCGGTAATGGCGGGTCTGGGTGAACCAGAATTTGTGCTGGTTACTTGGTTAGTTCATGCAAACTAATTAATGAAAATTACACAATGTAATTTTCTTGTGCGATGTGATTCAGACCTCCGAAAAGTATAAACCAGATGAAGTCACTCCCAGGTTGTTGCTTTTTTTTTAAGAGCAATTCATCTCAATCTTTAAAGCTGTCAAAGTCCAACTGGAACTAGCACAAATAAATAAACCTTGACTGAAGCTCCCGAATGACTGGATATCAAAAATATTTGAAAGAAGAATAATAATTGATGTGTAGAGTACCCAGGAGAGTCGCGCGGAAGATCCGGCAGGAAGTGTGTGAAATTATCAAACTAAAAGAGAAACTTTGCTCACATTAGTGAGTTGACAAATTTGAGCTTCAGTCATGACAGAAAAGAAAATCAGATCCGACAACTTGTTTTGCTTTTTTTCTCTTTCTCAGATGGACACGCTTCCGATGCTGACTAAAAAAATAACATAATTTCAGTGATTGTTTTTTGTTTTTTTTAAAGAGGTTGTGATTTCTTCACACCTCTGGATTAGAACCGGATCACAAAGAAAAAGCTAATTTATGGCAAAAAAAACCCAACAACGAACCTTCCATCATGTGAGATATGATTCAAATGTGTTTCTCTTTTTCATCTCTTAACATTTACAAGTAATAAGTAAGTACAGGCTAAATTTAAGTGTTCTCAACTTGAGGTTGTAGATGAGTTGGAGCCGATCCCAGCTCACTACGCTTAAAAGACAGAGTACAATCTGGACATCATGCCTGTCCATGAAAATGCAATTTAAATTGACCAATTAACCCAACTCAGACGTCTCTGGATGGACAGAAGAAGTCAGACAACATGCAATCGAACGAGAAATGGAACCGGGGGTCTCCTCACCGTGCGCATGATTATATAAAGCAAACCGACTGACTGAACTGCAATACATAATGCTTCCGTTCATGATCTGCAAATTCAAAATGAAAGAAAAGTGTGATGGACAGCAAATAAGTCACAAAAATCAACCAATTATTTCATAAATGGCCACAGGGCTGCAGTCACAAGCACAAAAATGATGGTTAAAATTACACCAACAAAATAAAAATAAAAACCATCAAAGTCAACACAGGTCGGTCGGTCGGTTGGCAGAGCGGTTGTCTCCCAATCGGAAGTTTGCAGGTTTGATTCCCATCTCCACCTTGGGCAAGACACTGAACCCCAAACTGCTCTCATTGGAGTGACAGCGCCTTGCATGGCCGCAGCCTCCGTCGGTGTGTGAATGTGTGTGTGAATGGGTGAACGTGATGAGCAGTGTAAAGTGCTTTGGGACCGCTCGCGCAGTTGAAAGGCGCTATATAAGTGAAGTGCATTTACCATTTATTTACAAACGGATCATATTGTTGTCACAGTCACACACTCATTGACTGACAAGTTCCTGGGGAAAAGCAACACGCACAAGAAGAATATTCAGAGTACATAGAAGGTCCTGAACTGAACCGAGACGACCCCAACGTGCATCCTGAGACTTTCAGATGTAAAACGAGGACTCGTTTGCTTTCAAAGTGTTAAAAAGTAATGCATTTTACCTTAAAGACGACTAAACCACAGGTTTTCTGAGTGATCAAACTCTGCTTGTTTATCGAACCTGAAAGGCTTTTTATTTCCCCCCCCCCTCACGCGTGTAATGGTGGCAGACTGAAAGAGTTCAGAAAAGCCTCGCTAAAACCGTGTGCCTCTGAAGAGCAGCGAGTAAACAGGATCCCGAAGTAATCCAGGGTCCCTCTTCTGTGTCCTGTTTAATTATAACACATCGTTCGGCTTCGTCTGCAGACTCCGGTAGGAACAAAGGTTGTCAAAGACAATTTAGAATGAATAAATCATATCTGACTGCATCTCAGCCGACACCTTCTCCAGTGGGCACTCTTGATTTGGAATTTTAGGGTGTGTTTTTTTTTTTTTTTGTGCGTCTCTGGTTGTCCTGTGGCGGGCAGAAAGGCTGTGACTCAGCTGTTTGCATGCAACATTTGAGAATAATGGATGTGAAGGCACACCAAACACGGACCTTTAAAAATGCATGAGCGCCCCCCAAAAATCTCCCTCTCCCTGCGCAGAATAGAGCTATCACTGGTGCCTGTTATCTCCCCGAACCCCCAGGTAGAAAATGGTAATGATACCACTTAACATCGCTGCACATATGGAGGGAAAATGGAAATGCCAACAGCACCTCAACTATAAAGCAAATCAAATTGAAATATTAATCCGCTGATTAATATAACATTATGAGAGCCCATTCTCTTTGTTGTTAAACAACAAAGGGTTGCAAAATAAGCAACTGCCTAAGAGGTAAGGGGTTTAAAAGAGTCCCACAGAGGTGCTAAAGCCCCTTTCAAACATCATTACTCTGCATAATGTATTCCCTTCCACAGTGCTGAGATTTGATATTGATGTTTACTCATTTATTTTTTAATTAACGTTCGTTGTTAATGAATTCTTTGATGAGAGGCATTTTGTAAATCATTATCCTTGGAAGAGGAAAAAGGGGATTCATCGCTCTTGCCCTCTTATAGATGTGACAGAAGAAAAAAATGCTAGGTGTAAGGGGAAAAAAAAAGTTGCGGATGAGAAGTGAGGTCATCGTTTAAAGTTTGTTTTTTGATGCGCGGATTTTTATTTTTTATTTTTTTCCATTTATTTATTTAAAATTTCTGATGGCATTGCATCTTCGGGGACGGGCGCACCGGAGTCGGCGGGGATTCACGCGGGAGCTCCGTGTGCGGAGAGAGCCAGCGTGGATACTTAGCTAATTACAGGAATATAACTCAAGGCTTTCACAGAGCGGCTCCAGTGGGGAGGACGGGCGCAGTTTCATCCACGGAGCCCTTGGTGGAACTCTGTCCTTCCCCTCTTTAATATTGATCGCAGGGGGGATCTCGCGGAGGACACAAAGTGTAGGCTCAGAGGCTGCGGAAAGTTTGTCCAACCGAGACTTTTTACTGTTCCTCACGAGCGTCACGTCCACATTATCTTCAACAGTCGCGTCTTCTGCGCACAACAAAATAACAGCTGACGTTTTATTCATAAAGGGACATTTTTAATAAGATTTTGGTATTGTTACTAAAACTATGAGACTGAAATGTTTATTTCATTTCCCGGCAAAGGTCTCGTTCACATGACAACATTTCGAGTGAAAACACATCGTTTTTGTGTTTTAATTTTATAACAGTTTTTCCGTTTACATGACGACGTTTTGAAAACAATTTCTGTTTACATGGAAACAGCAGAAACACTGGAAAAGATGTACTTGGCAGACGAGCCCCCCCCCCCCCAGCGTTTCCACAGAGACAGAGTCACAGTGTTCAGAAAAAGTTCAACCTTGAGAGGCATTTTCAAAAAGTTTTCCGCTTTCACCTAAAAAGAACCTTAAGGTCAATTCATACTTCAGAAGGATTGGTCAGATTTTTCTTGTTTACTTCCGCATTCCGACAGGAAATGTGCGTTTTGTATTTAGTCATATTCCAATCATGTTTAGCATGTAGCCTCGCTACTGTGTGAGACCCGAAGCACGTTAGCATGTAGCATGTAGCACAGCTCGGGGTTACGTGATGCCCCTGAACGCATCACTCAGAGCTGTCAGCTCCTGCAGGTAAAACCATTAAAACTGGACAACCAATTCAAACTTTCTTTTTTATTTGTGAAACAGTTCAGCAAAATGTAATTCTGAAAAGGTTTGAATTTTTTTTTCTGCAGCTGGCTGACGTCATAGCACAACTTTTCTTATTGTTCTTATGGCAGCATGTAGGAGCTTTACAGTCTGCTCCCTTCTTGGAGCGCCCTGACATAAGCAGTGTCAAACTGCTATACGTTTCCCTGCTTCCGCACATCTGAAGCCAACGATGGCGTCGTCATTAAGCAAATTGAAAAATAAAAACTAAAATGAAGAGCCCCTCATTGTAATTTGGTGAATTGAAACTGGGAGAGAGCAAAAACATGCAAAAACACAAGTTTGACATGTGAAGGGCTTGAGGCCTTGGAAGTTTTAAGGTTCTCAAGTAGATTTTGCATGGAAAAAAAAAACACCAAAATAAAACAACCTCAATACTGATTAGTGTTCAGGAGCCTCATATAACCCAAGTTTGTGTAACTGAGAATGCAGCTGTAACTCTCTGACATAACGACCAAGATAAGAAACGACTTCAGTAGTCATTGGAACACATCTGACACCTCTGCCTAATACTTTAAACTAGCAGATTAATACTTTATTAATCCCATTCATAAAGAGAAATTCCTATTTCTAGGATGCGGTGGGAAGCCGTATTAAGGCGCTCTGGGAACCTCATGGGTCTTGGTCACCAGCTTCTCTGAATTTGACCCATCCTATGACTCTGAGCGGCGGGGAGCCATTACGGCGCTCGGGGAGCGGGTGAGTCAAGGGGCGGCGTTCAGGGCCCCACAGTAATAACCTGTCAACTGTGGGACTTGAACCAGCAATCAGATTTATATAAAAATTACTGTATTACTTGATGTTTAGTGTAGAGTGTATTAACAAACCAGAGATCGGAGAGCAGTTCCATTTTGCTCCTTGTAATTCACACTGAATCAATCAATGTGAGGCCCATTTTTTTCCAAGAGTCGCTCTCCAGTAGGACCCAATGAGCTCGGGGTTGAGAGACAAAAAAATTACAGTAAATTGCCAGTCTTTTCCTTTAAGGGATCACTTACTGACACAGTTACGTTGACATAAAATCCCCCTGCGTGCCATTTAAACGGGACCCTGTGGAGTTTTGGGCCGTCTGGCGTTGCTGCAGAGCGGAGGCTTTTTTTGGACGGATCCTAGTTTTGTTTGAACTTGATGCAGACTCGTGTTGACGGACTGACAGCTGGTGGCATTTACACAGAAGGAAACAGCAGCGTGTCAGTGAAAGGCGGGAAAGAAGACAAGTGCACACGGACGCATAAACACACAACATTCCGACTGATAGCTGGTGGAGCGACTCGAGGAACCGCGGAAACATGCTGTGGGTAAACTGTAGCACCTTTAAAGACCTTCGGTCATGACATCATGATGAATGAAAGGTGCTGAAGACAGACAGTGTGAGTTCATTTGGTAGCATTTCCTCCCCAAAGTTGAAATATTAGAAGCAGAAATTTTGAGATTTGAGTGCAACTAGCAAAGGTTATAACCTTTTGTCAGAGCATCTTCAAACTGTAGATGATTCAAAACTAGTTAAGACAGAAAAGCAGCGGTCCAGTGGCAGGGTGATGGACGCCAAAGCTTATTGACGCACACGATATCAGATGGAGGCTGCAAACATAGTAATACTATTATGGCTGAATCGACATACACGAGTTTTGTATTTTGAAAATGAATTTTGCAATGAGGTCATACCAGAGTGAAAACTATTTCAATTTGGTCCGTTTCTTCAGTAAAACCAATAAATTTGTGGAGTTTGGACAAGTTTAATGTGGAATTTCATCGAGAGTTAAGCTTGATGAAAAATTGTGACTGTTTTTTCAAACTATGATTTTATATCCATGTAATTAATCCAGCTACTCCCTTTCAAATCACCCCAGAAGGTCATTCCCACTTGCAATGGTTTTTTTTTTTTTTACACTTTTTTTTTTTTTTTTAATGTCCTTCCTACAACTGAGATTCGAACTTGGCACCTACATGCCTGTAAAAACTCCAATTCATTCACCTTTTATTTTCCTGCTTATGAGTTGTTGATGTTCAGAAAAAAAGTCTCAGAAATAGCTAAAAATAAATAAATTAATAAATTAATAAATTAATAAATTAATTCATAAATAAATAAATAAATAAAACAATCAACCCCGCTTTCACGTCGTTGTTCAATAAGTTTTCATTATAAGTAATAATAACTGCCGTAATTGAACAAAACTGCACGTTAGACTCAGTGGGTACGTGGCGCGGGCTTTGGTTGGTGAATATAAACGCTTGTTTACAAGAAATAACTCCACGGGGCGTCTTTAAAGCAACGAGAGGAGAGAGGTCAGCTGGGAAATGCATCATTTAATGATTTTCCAATATTGACTAGAAGAAGCAGGAATGCGTTCCAGAGCGTTGTTTGGGGACTGCGGGCCTGTGATACTGGAGGCGAGTCTCAGTGTGAGGTTTGGACCAGTTGGCCACAGATGAGTCTCAAGCCCCCAACCCATCTGGAGCCATCTTGGAGATGAAGTAAAAAAAAAAAAAAACCTGGAGCTTGTCCATCTCTTGGCAGGGCCGGTCTCGTCTCTACACGTATACGAGGCTGATCGTCTCTAATCCCACCAAAGAATTAATTACTTAATTGGATCAATTAGACGTCCCAATAGGTCCCGGTGACATGCGGTAGGTGCATCAAATAATCATGAAGCAAAAAGTTAAAGAAAAGGCCAGCGCAGTTGTTGTTGCCAGGTTTGCAGAGAGTTATGCACTTCTCCTGACAAGTTCCAAATCTTACTTAATATCTGTTTGCTCACGCCGCGATCTCATTTCAATCACGCGAGCGCTCCCCTTCGAGTCTGCGTCACCCGACGACATTATGCAGTGCTTGTTTTTGAGACAGAAGAACTATTTTCATGACTTATGGCATTTGCAGTATCTCAAAGATCGCACTGCTGTTTTTCTTCCTCCAAGCCAGTTTTAAATGGAGCCAAACTGCACGGCTTTAAAGGCACATTCATCAAAAAAAGCGAGTGCACTGCAGATGCTGCCACTTTTTCTTAAAAAAATAGAAAAAAAATAAAAAAAATAAGAGAGAGAGAGAGAAGAAGAAAAAAGAAAAAAAGATTGCAAGTAGAATTATGGCTTTTCATCAGCCGATAAATTTCACTTGTGATTAATTGCAACACTCACTTTTGGGATCACTTCTGCACAAAAGAGCATTTCTGCTTTGTAAAATTCATATAAAAGAAATGCAAATCAATGGTGTTCTTGGCACCAAACATATGCTGCCACAATGCCAACAAGCCTGCCCCTGACAACCCCAGCTGGGGGCTTGTAAGACTTGCTCTTGGCAAAAGACGTTTTTTTTCCACCCGCTTTGCAAATGATCACCAATTAATACGAACAGCATCCAATTCTAATTTTGCACCTGGTAAGATTGTGAGTATCTTGTAAAGCTCTTCTGAGCTATGGATACAAATTACTGGATGCTTTTTCTTCCCCCCCTTCTCCCTTTTGGGATCACGAAGAGCGAAAAAAAAAAAGAAGCAGCAGCAGAAGCAGAAATGGCAAAAGTCCAGAATTCATCCAATGGAAAGCATGAAAATGACCATTTAGCTGCAAAGGTTGTGTTTTACGGATGAAGAGAATGTAGCTGGAGGGGCACCAGGGGCGAGCAATGCAATAATTAAAGGTTATTTATGCATCAACCTATCTGCTCATCCTTTAACGCAGCCTCATTTAACTGAGAGTAACAGAAACAGGGAGTTGATGCCTGCTGACTGTATAAACCGAGGCTCGCAGTCGGGCCACAGAATGGTGGGAGACCAAAGAAAACATACAAAACTCCACACAGGGCCCGTTCACACCTGGTTAACGTGCGTTTCGGGTGATCAGATCACTTAAAGACAAAGTGTGAAGAGGCACCAAACCTTCCCGAGGTGGTCAGGGACGCATCTGACCACACAGGAGACGCAGTGTGAACCGCAGGCGTCGCAAATGTGTCCCGGGACAGTGGTTTCTAAAGTCTTTAAAGCTTTCCAAAGAACGTAGACGCTTGTGCCTGGAGGCCTGGAGCCGTCTGGACAGAGGATACTCGCTCATCACTCACAACTTTGCCGTTTGGCGGAAGTGACGTCGAGGAACACAATCCCATCTCAAGCGGTGAAGTTGGTCTCCAACTCATATCTAAGATGTAGTTTTTAATTTCCTTGGATGGCAAATCTTCCAATGGGAAACCAACTTCAAGAAATATCAGGTTCCATATAGGTCAGATGGAAACAACTCTATTATTCAGGGTTTTTTTTATTTATCAAAATATGCATCCACACTCCTTCTCAGGATTCCAAACTTTATTTTCTCACAGTGTAAAACATCTGAGTACTTCCACTGCAAGTGCCGTGTTTTTCAAAAAAACTATTTGTATTAATAAAACCATTATATTGACATGCGGGGCCTCTTATCTGAACCATTCCATCAAAACTGATCTCTTGATTTTAAAACTTTCATCCTTCGAGATCCAGAATAAAACCCCACTCTGTCTTCAGTCTGACACGTCGAGGTGTGGGGGAGAAACCGAGGCTGTGTTTATCACTTGGTAACACAGCGGCATCCATCCATGTGATAAATTCCACATATTTCGCAAAAAGAAATGAGACTAACAATTCAAAAGGCGTTTCACGTCACTAATTGCTCATCAGAGTTCTTCGCCTCTCTCTATCTCTCTCTCTCCTTCTCTCACTCTGAAATTGATACTCGCCATACGACTTATGATGGATAGGAAGCTTTAATGAGCTCTTACAAGCAATTAAGTAATCAGGGAACCCTGCTGCTCGGCGCTGGAGCTCGCGAGAGCAGTGACAAACGGAGGCCCATCAGTACTGTAATCAGCACAGGACACAGTCACCGCTGCTCACCACTCCCCAACCAAGGGCAGCGACGGGCCGAGCAGCAGGCGCCCATCTCGTGTTGTTGTTTTGTCTGCAGAACGTCTTTGAACTTTGCGACTTGGAGACGGGCTCTCGTCCGGAGCGTCCACGACCAAATAGGCCTCTTTTTTTTTCCCTCCCCAAGGAGCGAGTGAAAAGCAGTGACGGAGGCCATCGTGTTGAAAAGCACATTATTCTGTGAGGCATGGACGGACAGAGAATCTGGGGGCAGAACGCAGTAAGTCCTCATTAGTCTAATTAGAAAAGGTGGCACAGACACATTTGTGGGCGTTTTTAATGGAAATTGAGACACGAGCACAAACGTACAGTGGCCCAGAAGGGTCAACAGCACAACACAACAATGGAGGTGTGCAGTGGACAGACTATTTTCATTTCGGAGAGTTTAATGAAACATCAGTAAAATGCTGCGGCATGATTATTCTGATTGATGTCATTATGTGTTTCCAGAAATCACTGGTATTGGTCACCGTGTTGTCATAACGTTATGTCTGCGGTCCATCGTTTGGTTCCATCAGAAAATATTGTCCCCCGGAAACAAAGCCTGTTCTCCAACTTTTTGCAGTTGTGCTGTTGATCCTTGTGTGCCACCGTACAAATGTTAACAAGGAGAAAAATACAAACTAAAGATAATTTCTTAAAATATGGAAAAAAAATAAACAAACAAGCAAATAAATAAATTGCAGTGGACTGGCTGCCTGTCCAGGATGTATCCTGCACTTCATTCAAAGCTGGGATTGACTCCTGCACCCTGTGGCCCTGCACAGGAGAAAGCGGTACAGAAGATGGACGCATGGAACTATATGTGATAAATAAGTGATCTGGAGGTTGGAAGTTTGAATCCCAAAAACCGACAGTTCACCGCAATAGATTCCCAAGCAAGACCCTGAAGCCCTGTTTATACCACGACTTTTGGAAAACGTATATCATGTCATGTATACATGGCAGTGGTGCTTGGAGCCACCTAAAGCGCAACTTTTTGAAAACGACTTCCAACAAAGAATTTATTTTAAAATCGTGGTTAAGGGGTACAGAAGATGGATGGAATCTCTTCAGTTCAAATGTGAAATGAAATGAAATGTGTTTTCATGCACATATATGAAATAAGTTGTGAAGTAGTTCCAGTAGTTCAGTTCTAAAGTGACGCTTCAATGCAATGAAATTAACATCTGACATATATATCTGCTCAATAGGATATGAATGTTGGTCTGATGTGAGGGATTAAAAATGTGACGCCACACTCATTTTCACCTGAACTGTTTCAGTTTCTTGTTTGCATTTCTTAAGACTTGACCAGGACTTTAAAACAGATCTAGTTTTACAATAATGTTTTTAAAGTAGACTATTTCAACAAGAACCTGAAACGTAAATTCGACTTGGGACGATAGAAAAATCCTGACTTTTGTTCCTCTTTCTTAAGGCTCGTCATTTCTTTTAAAAGGAAACACATTATCTGAAATGCAAATTAATGTGAGAGTGGCAGATTATTTTTATCTTCCATGCTGCACATAACAATAAAAAAAAGTGTAAAATGACTGTTGTATGTGTTTTCCGTCCTTCCACTCTCCTCACCAGTCGTCATTCTGGGTGTTTTGTGACTCTCGGTGTAAAGTCTGCACTTAATTTGTTTGTGGCACTTCAGTTTTGTTTTCTTTTGATACAAATTTCCCTCCTGCAATGAAAACAGTGAACCGCTAGCCGAGTAAAATGGGTGAAGGAAGCTCGTGAGTGGATGGAAGAAAAGGGTGTATGTGTGTGTGTGTGTGGGGGGGGGTTATTCAAATGAATGCAGTTTAGAGGGAAAACTCCACCTTCCACTGTTGAGGGGCATCACAAACAGATGTGTTTCTAAAAATGGGACGCCTGCAGTATCTTTGTCTCAGTAGTCTGACTCCCGTCTCGGCGACATGTTTTCAGGCGTTTTCCAGCAACGAGCACCATGAAAGATTAAATTAATTAACATACAGTCAAAGGTAGCTCAAATTTTACACTGTAGCTTTCTTAAATAATTCATCTGAATAAAACCATCATGCATAAACGGATAATTCTATCCGAGAGCCTACACCAACCGGCTTATTAGGATGATGCGGCGGCACTAAAATGTGCTTTATCCACAAATTATGAGCCATAATACATACACTGTTGCACGTATCTTCCCCTTATTGTTAAATAAACACAGATTTTAATCACGAACTAGCAAAACTTTATGGCGAAGTGATACTAAATAGGTAGAAGAATTAAATACACCTAACAACAAATAAACTTAATAAACAAAAGTTGATAATCCGAGCGACATTTTCTAACATAGATAGATAGATAGATAGATAGATAGATAGATAGATAGATAGATAGATAGATAGATTTCGATTAAACAAGTGACATTTTTAACTTGACATTTCAACAACCTGGTTACATGAGAATTGACCTAAATTAATCTTTAAACTAAAGCTCAACTAGTTATACTGCAATAATCAAAGCCATAGATTTTAAAAATGCACTTCATACAGGTCTTTAATCATACTTATTCTAGGGTTGTATTTCTATCTTTAGCACTATTCAACAAGCTGAATGATGTCCAGTCGAACATCAGATATATTTTTAAAATCCAATAGATATTTATACATATAATGACTTCCTCAAATATATATATATATATATATATATATATATATATATATATATATATATATATATATGAACTAGCTGATAGCTTATCAAAATACAGAATCACAGCAACTTTCTGTCCTTTAGACTAATAAGAAGGGAACAACAACCATGTCTCACACTTGTGTTTCTTCTGATATTCAACAGTCAAAAACTGGTCGTTCTTTTCTAATGATAGCAGAACAAAAAAATTAACAAGTGTGAAAACTCAAGCGTGTGTAGAGAATTGAAGTTATCTGACACAGTAAGTCTTGATTCTGAAGCATAATTAACTGAACACATCGAGGCCTTTGATGGCCCCCTTAAGGTCAAAGGCAAATCAGGAAGCAAATGGAAAAGACTTCACATGATGGATGCAGTACAACGGTTTGGATTTGATGGTGGTCGCTATATACCTTTCAGTGTATATCGTGTGTGTGTACCTTTACCCATTTTCAGTTTATCGGCACTTTATAGGCAGCAAATGTTATTCAAACTGTCGCCTTGTAGATAAAATAGTGAGAATTCTGCAAATGTAGAGTTTCTATTAACAAACTATGGACTCTGAGTATGTATAAACTGTAGTTAAACGTACAACTTTTTTGATAATATCGAGCAGACTAAGTTTAATTTAAACAATCGGCTCACCGAGGGTTTGACGTCTCAATCTGTAAATATTTTCATTAAACCTCATCGTTGAACCTTTGTGGCATTTTGATGCCGTTTGCACCAGGAAGCAGCTTTATAAGTGGCAGAATGTTGAAAATGTACAATTGTGTGGTGAGGTTTTTGGTGTGTGGTGGTCGGATCACTCGTAAGGAAGTACTTACCTAGAAGGGTGGAGACTGATATTATCCAGAATAGTCTCTTTGTCGGTTGCTGGACGGTTCATTTATTGTAATAATGGGTTGTTTTGGGGGTTTCTTTTGCTGCTTAGTATGAATGCAACCATAATCTGTCAACGTCACTTCACAACCACTCTTCCTGATTACATCAGTCACATGTCTCAACTGACCAATGAACAGTCAGAAAACTTTGAACTCAGGCAAACGTCTCTGAAACGTAAGGTGGCAGATTCAACCAACTAGTTACACAAACATGTAAATAATTGTACAAATATTGCAAATGGATTTGAACAACTTACTGGAAAATGCCTTAAATTATTTGTAAACCTAATATAATTAACATGAACCCACATTTCTTTATCGATATGTGAAGCTTCATGTTGCCTCTTGACCTAAATGTGCTTGATATCGATCGTGTTCAGTTCATTTTTTTTCCTCCCCCGATCTTCAACACACACTTGCTTTTCGCATCATTGTCAATTTCATCTATAGAAACAAACCAAAAATAAATAAAAAAAACCTTCACAATATGTTGTTTCGGGGCTGGTGGAGTTTCCACGTGATAAACAATTCATGCTGTGACGGGGAAAATTAAATCGAAGTGTAAGATGTGGCGCACTCGGCTCCCCGCCCGCCCCGGGGAGTCGGAGCTCGGCGAGCTCGGCGTTCGCGGCTCGGCGTTCTCACCCACCCGGAGCATGTTGGACGCCCCAGGGCGGCGTGACACCTCTCCCACTCTCTCCTCCGACTCCTCTGAATAATTCTGCCCCGACCACACGTCTCGTGGTGTTTTCGGGGCTACTGGGATAATATCCCCCCCCAAAAATCAAATATGTTGCTTATTAATAGGACGTGTTTGGCGAACGCTACCTGGAGAAATGCCGGAGGGGGGAGCGGGGAGAGGAGGACGCCCACAGTGTGGTGTGTTCTCTCTCTCTCTCTCTCTCTCTCTCTCTCTCTCTCTCTCTCTCTCTCTCTCTCTCTCTCTCTCTCTCTCTCTCTCTCTCTCTCTCTCTCTCTCTCTCTCTCTCTCTCTCTCTCCGGTGCAAAGGGTGAAACAGCTGAGGGTGCAGATTTTTCATTGCTAAACTGGCACAGTCGATGAAGGTGCACACACACACACACACACACACACACACACACACACACACACACACACACACACTGTATGGAAATCAGAGAGCCAGGGTGTGGTAGTTGGCCATGCATGAAAAGCTCAGAGATTCATGTTAGCTGCTTTTTTTCTTTAAGAGAGTTCTTTGGCGATAAAAAAAACAACACCAACAACAAAAAAGAAACCACGCTTCGTGTCGCTACCATTCCTGAATTTGAGGCACCATAAGCAACATGCAAGACACACGTCAGTCAAACAAAGCCTGATGTTTGGGTGGCAACGCCACCAATAAAAAGCTGTGCCAGCTATTTTCCTTTAGCGACCATCTGGCCCATTATATTCCTTCCGGATTCAAACACGGACTCCTGCGCTGTACAGTTTGTTTGTTGCATTAAAACTGCCTGGAAAAGGCTGTTTTAAAACACAACGTCACCCTCCGTGTGTGTGTACATACGTTTGTGTGTGTGTGTGTGTGTGTGTGTGTGTCTCCAGCTAAACGGAGAGAGAAAGCGAGCCTCGCCGCGCCGCGCCGCTAACTTGGCGTCATTTCCTCGGATTCCGTACAGATTGCACCAGCTAATTATGATCTAATAACTGGCAGACTGTCTGTTTCAATATTATTACAGGAAGAGTAGGTTAAATGAATAGCTCATCATCAGGCCCCTGTATCAGTCATGTTGTTTTAATGATCATAATTCCACCATTAAATCTTAATAATACGTCAAGATCATAAGGGAGACATGTCAATTTGGGGCTTCAATGAGAATTAAGCCAAGGATTGCTGAAGTTGAGCCTGTTTTTCTTTCCTGGGAAGGCTTGATTTCGTTAGCCGTGTCCCTCAAACACACACACACACACACACACACACACACACACACACACACACACACACACACACACACACACACACACACACACACACACACACACACACACACACACACACACACACACACACACACACACACACACGCGCGCACAGCAGCAGAACAGATGCGGAGCGGTTTCTAAGTCCATCTGATGTTGAAGAAATTAATTTGGAATCCCTGATTGATGAGTTGATGCAGAACAGGAAAGAAGCAGGGTAAATGTTTTCTAGCACCGGCATTCTCCGAGTAAATACTCTGATTATGAGATTATTCACATAAACTTTTTATGTTTGTTTTTTTTTTGGTTGTTTTTTTGTTTGTTTGTTTGTTGCTGACTTCAGAAACACGTGACAAACTAGTCTGGCCTAAATGTCTGATCTTATTAAACAATATCTTGCACATTTCAAAATAGAAACAGCTCAAACACAACTTTGTAGTTAAACATTGACTTTAACAAAACTAACAACACCAATAAAATGATCTCTTGACCCGAAGAAGCAAAATAAACATTTATGTTTTTTTACTTGATGTTGCGCTCAAGATTCTAAGTAGAATGAGAAAAATTACAAAAATACTTCTAACTAGCATGCGAAGAGGGTTGTTTTTTTAGCGCTCAGATAAGTGTGACAGGAACGTCCATGTCCACTGTTACAGTACAAGAGTTCCATTTTTAATTGTGTTTTTTGAGAGTTTAAAACGTCGAGTCAGTCTTTACCTTGAAAACAAAACGTGAAACAAATGATGAAAGTTTGACCTTGAGGTGACTGTGACTCCACGGTTTTTATATCACAATAATCTCTACAAATGTTCCATCGGTGTCAAACGGGACAGATAACAACACTCGGCCTAAAGGCTTAAACCCGTTTGCAAGGGATTGAGGAAGATGAGGAAAGACGACGAGTTCAGCCTCTTTTTGCGAGTCTCCCCAGCAGTTCACCAGAAAATAGGATCATTTGGAAATGAAAATCATTGGAATTACTAGAAACACACAGAAATTCCATTTATAGCACATATATATGCATAAACATAAAAGGATTTTATTTTCTATATGAGTTGGTGACCTTCCTCTCCTGACCTCACGTCTTCACATTCTGCTCTGCAAAAACCAAATGTGTTAATGAAAGCGGCAGTGGCGGCGTCAGAGATTTTCTTTTCCCTGGTAATACGGATTAACTCGACGTTTCAGTGACGGTGCTCGGGAATTCATCAATCTCTAGTTTGTTGTTTTTTTCTCACTGAAACGCCGACACTCAGATGCACACACAGTAAAAGCTCAGCGATATTAAACGTCGTTACGCTGCACGATCCTGCAAGATATTATGTCGCCTTCCGCTTCACTCACATTTCTAAAACGCAGATTTTTTAGGAACAAAAGTGTTAAGTTACGCGGTCACCGTGAACAGGAAGCAGTAAGGTTAAAAGGTTAATGCCAGCGCTGCACCCATTGGCTGAATTACACCACACTGGGGTTTTTTTTTATGAATGAATGAATGAATAAATAAATAAATAATTTCACTGATGTATTCATTAATAAATAAAGAAAGAAAGATTTTTACTGATGTATTTATCAATTAACCAGACAACAAATTATAATATTCACATATTAAAACAATCTACATAAATCCCTCAAAAAAAAAAAAAAAAAAATCTCAGGTGTAGCTCCAGCACCAGCAAGCCCCTCGCTGGCGCCACCTATGGAAAGCAGAGGTGAAACCTCAAATCCCAAACTGCATTCTTGATGTTTCCAGAGCTGAAAGGGCTCTTTAGGGAGAATTTGAAATAGGCCAAATTCAACATGCATCATTCGATGAACTTTGTGTAAAAACTTTATTGTTAAACCTTTACCTATAGAATATAGAGTGTCCTGAAATAAACACTTTGTTTTTACTTCAGAGAGTATATAGCGGAAGCAAATTTACCGAGATGTCGGACGAAATGTAAACCGGATTGGTGTCTTTCACGGAGGCTTTCAACAGTAATCAAATGTGGTCATTTAAAAGACTTTTGATGCACACACTGGAGCCTTTTCAATAAAGATTATGATCAACTAGAAATCTGTCTTTTAGAACCGCGGCTCATTTCTGAGATGGATTCAAACGAGACACCTTAAAAGATTTGAGTGAGATCTGAGGGAAATGTCTTGAGTGAAGACTCCGGTGGCAGCATGTTTGATGCTGGAGGATCATTTTCTTGGAAGACTCTTTGGATCCTCGGTTGGAGTCTCAATTACAGCACATTAAACTTTGAAAGGCCTCCAAGGACTCGGAGCACTGGCACTTTTTTTGGGAGGGGGATGGACTCCTAGAGCCTCTAAAGAAATCATAGCTTTGAGGTAGAAAAACCTGTATTCTAATCACTCTTCCCTCAAGGCTTTTTGTTTGTGAGGTAGAGACAGCCACGGCATACAGCTCCCGGCTAAGAATAGCTGCAGGAGGAAAGGGAGGAAAGTGAGGCAACACGAAAGGCAGAGAGAGAGAATGAAGGGGAGGGGAAAAAGAAGAGGAAGTGGGCGACAGTGGAGGGAAAAAAATAACTCACGAGGGGAGTGCGAACGAGACAATGGCTCTGTCAAGGAGTCAATCGAAGTAAACATTATCAGGGCAGTCCGGGGGCGACTCGGTCTGGCTCGGCACTGAACGAGACACACGAGGCGATGAACCTAAATCAATCAAACGTGTGGAGTGTGGAGTGTGTGTGTGTGTGTGTGTGTGTGTGTGTGTGTGTGTGTGTGTGTGTGTGTGTGTGTGTGTGTGTGTGTGTGTGTGTGTGTCAGCGCGGTGGCGGGGCGTACCCTGCACCCGAGGTCACTGCGGTGGTCAAATGTGTA
Organism: Lipophrys pholis; assembly: GCF_963383615.2. Taxonomy (NCBI): domain Eukaryota; kingdom Metazoa; phylum Chordata; class Actinopteri; order Blenniiformes; family Blenniidae; genus Lipophrys; species Lipophrys pholis. The sequence continues at coordinate 27,110,148 of NC_137639.1, read as the reverse complement.
CGTATGGATATAAAACTGTGCATGTGTGAGGCTGCGTGAATGAGATTATTGAAGAGCAGCATTGTGCAGAGTTAATAAAAGAGCACTGTGTGTGTGTGGAGGGGGGGGGGGGACACAGTCAATGAATCTATTGATGACTGCAATTAATAGAAACACAAATCAACGGAAGCTGAGAGTGGAAGTCCACAGCGGAAGTTCACGCCTACGTAGTAAGAAATGATGCCCAGTGTCGTGTTTCTACGTCCAGGACAGACGGAGAAAGAAGATACGTGTTCACGTGATTGTTCTCCAGGAAAGTTTCACATAAAAACGTCGACATTTTCACACAATGAAACGTTGTAGTGTATGTACCGGGCCACTAGTTGGTGCAGTGTTTTTTATTGTAGTTTTTTTAATACAACCACACATGTGGCAGAAAACTTTACAAGGTCAACGTTCAAACTCTGTTCAAATGGTTTTTCTTCATCTTCTAGGGCAGGGGTGTCGGAACCGGAACCACAAGAAGCTCCAATCTGGTCCTCTGAAAACCGTAAAAACTGATATTTACCCGTCTACATTTAAAAAGAAAATATTCTTTATAGACACGGACCCACATATACGCCTGGTTCACAGCTTCTATGAGCATGCCACACCTGTAGGGGGCAGTGTAATGAATTTGTAAAAGCATGCATAATGCAACAGCTATAGAAGTAGTTTTTTTTAAGACATTCCACTGTATTTTGCATTAGAAGGTTTCATTAAAATTGGCTTTATGTTGAGATTGTAGAGTTTTTCTGTAGTAATTGTTTGGTTTTGTGAAAATAAAGACATGTTCATCACGTATACTCCGCGTCACAACAAAGAAAAAACTTTCAAGTTGAAATTTAAAGGTCATTATGCCAGTATTTTACCAGTCCAGCCCACTGAAGTTAAACTTGGGCTGTTTATGGCCCCTGAACTAAAATCACCTCTTGTAGACCCACTCAGAATATGGTGTTTGTAAGAAATGCGTCTCCACATGCAAACCAGATGATGCAGTAACTTTACAACTTTGTTGGATTTGCTGTTAAATTCAAAACGTTGAGGAGCACAAGCTGAACTCTATTATCCTCTATTGTTATTGTTGCCAATCTAATTGTGCAGGAAAAACTACTTTCTGGTCTGCATCTTGTTGTGCACATGTGCAGCACTGCGTGGTCGAGAAAAGTTATGTTTTCAGTGTTAAGAGATGATTTCAGGGTTTGCTCAGAGGATCCAGAACACTGTTGGATCTTATTGCATCAGAGCACAAAAAAAAAAGAAATAAAATCACCCGAGATGATTGCTGAGACACTGGAAAGCCAAACACAGACAAACCAGCCACCGGAACACACAGGAGACGCCCAATAAATACGGCTGCCACCAGGTGAAGACAATAACACACTCAGAAATAAGAAATAAGAGAAACGGCGTCAGCGTCACACTCACAAAAAAATAAATATGTACATGACATCTCAACATGTAAACAAAAGCCAAAACGCAAAGGAAATTTCATTTTATTTTTACTTGAAACCATGTAAATTGGGTGTTAAACTCCTAGTTGTACGTCTATTTTCATCCTCAGGTCACTTTCTCAACATTTTTCATGTCTTTCACTTGTAAATTCAACTTTTCTTCAGTTGAACCATTAATTCACATTGTATGTATCAACATGAAGTAGTATTATAAAACACATCCATGTTACAATATTGATAGGCATAATTTACCTCACCTGACAAAAATGATCCAAGTCCACATGAAAAGAAGGTACCTTGCTCAATTACGTTTTTTTTTTGTTTTTTTTTAATCTTTATTTCAGATGAGATAGAATGAAAGAAACTACACACACCGTGAGATGACTGTGTCGTAATTAGCACTTATGTGAATGAAAGTGAAGAGAAACAAATAGGCTGCAAATGTAAATCCAACAGTTTTTACCATAAAGCGTAAATATATTAAAAGAAAGAACAAATGCAGAAGATTTTGTGATATTTGAGGATCGATGAAGAAACAGCTTTATGAGTAATGAAAGACAAGGTTTATATATCAAAATGTGAAAAATGGGGGTTTGACTTGCAGCTTTTTGGGGGGTTTTTTTTAAGACTTTTCTGGCTTTTGCTTTCAGGTATTGCCCCAAGAACGTACCCCAGTTTGGAAAATATCAAAGATACTGTGGAGGTTTTGCAGAATCCTTCAATATTTGCTCTCTTGTCTGCTGATGGGGCTCCAGCGTCATTATAACCAACTCTACATATTAAGTGTTTAAAAGGAAGCGTCTCATTAAGACTTGTTGTGACTTCCCTTCCCCTAATTAAACATACTTTGAAAACTGTGGCTTTCAGATTAGAGTTTGTCTGATTGTTTTAAAACCCCATACTGACATTACTACTTTTATTTACCGACAGCCAGAACTTGGCATTACTTTCTTAATGTAATCAGTCTCAAGCTGAACTTGTTAAGATTTGATGTTTTCCAGAATTCTCTGATCATCGTTGGATTAAAATGGGAATCCTAAATCGTCTTCCATGGAGGTAGATCCAATGCTAAATCTAAAAGCATCCATCCTTTTACCTAAATATTGCGGCTGTTTCCTTCACTTATATGTGTTTATGTAACGACGTATGTAGGTAAATGAAAGTGTAACTGCAAATTTGCATGTTTTTATTATTCCTGTATAAATAAAAAACCTAAACGTACCTGGCAGTAAACATAATTCAGATTATAATCCATTTTATATTCGCTTGCTGTGTGGATATATGTGTAAATACATTTCTATGCATATAAATTAAATATAGGCATAATTTATTTATGCATAATTGGATATATGGTCAAACAACTTTATCAGATTTATTCTATATTACATATCATTATTTTTAAAAAGTAAGTTATTGCGAGCTTTTCATCAGACAATTTGTCTTGTAATAGTTCTGACATGTTTAAATTAAGTGAATATTAAATAAGTGGAAGATAAAGAAAAATATATAATTTTTATAGAGAATGGGTGGGATTTAAAAAGTTATACTTCTTCCCACTCCTTTCCGGACATGCTATCTGAGTATATTGTTCTGCTGTAATTATTCACTGTTTGTGTGGTGAAGTATCTTAGATCATCTGTTGTGCACCATGGACTTGATATTGATTTTGAGCATGTCCAAAATAAAATAAGAAAATTACATGAAAATGAAATGCTTTAGCCAGTTCAGGTTCAGCTGAGATTGACTTGCCAAACAGCCACAAACACGCAATCCTATCTACGGGCAATTTAGGGCCGCTAATTAACGTCCCATATTTGTTTTCGAACTGTGAAAAGCAAAGTGCCTGGAAGATCCACAGAGAACATGCAAAGTCACCACAGAAAAGCTTCGCCTGACTTTAAACACACAGAGTTTTTAACACCGACGCTCCCACTCCAATTGGTAATAATCTTCCAAAACTTGAATATTTTGCATGCGTGGTGCAGAAATGCATTTTGTAATTGTCTCTAATCTCGAGAGATCTTTCATTTGGTGGTTTGACTACTTCCTTCAGGATCAGTTGCCTCTATCTCACCCTCTGATACACTAACCATCTCAACCACTTTCTCTTTTACTCCAAACTATCCTGGTAAATACCAATAAATGATCTCAGTCCATCTTCAGTTCATCTTTGCCAACGTCTTCAACTCAGAACGTCTGACTAACTTTCTATGTGTTGGTTTATTCGTCCGTCCGTTCGTCCGTCTGAATCGTCTTCTTTGTGTCGGCAACCCGCAACCAATCAAACAGTCCTCCTGTTGACTCCTAAAATAGAGAGAGGGGCACTGGCAAAAAAATAACAATGTCGTTTCACATGCTTCACATGCTCTAATGCCAGTTGATCAATAGTAATTACCTACCTGTGGACCTGGCTAGCGGAGCTCCTAAGGCCCCTGGGTGTTTCACTGCAGACGGCTCACAATCCAGTCCCAGGTAGCTCCATAGGACAGGCCTTTTAATTGCTTTGTTCACTGTGAGTAATTGAGGGTTGGAGTGTGTTTGCCACGAGGAGTGTGACTTCACTTGGCCTCCGTCTAATTAATCCCGTCACACAAGCCTTCTGCCTTTAATTTTCACTTTGCGCGCGGCATCTTGAGGTGCGAATACAACTGGAAATATAGGCTGGTAACTGTATACGGCATGCTGAGCCAGATGCACTGCAAGCGCAACCATATGGATAGACCGAGACGTGTTTCTGTGTGTTTTTATTCCTCAGTGAGGGGGGGAACATATTGTCAGACACTCGATGCATCTTTTTTTTTTTTTTTTGCACTGCTGTCCCACTGCTCTGATTTGATCTCGCTCCACACTCAACCCCAAATCAGATACATGGAACTGTATCAATATGGTTTCATTAGCATACTGATTAATCAACTGGTTAATTAGACACATTTCCTATAGGCTGATTACGCCTCCTGGACCTCTTGGTGTGAAGACATATAGAGTGCATGACTAATTTAATTATTCTGACTGTCATACGAGGCAAGATAATGGCTTTTTATTTTCTGTAGGATACTGTTAGGCATGAGAAAAGACTGAAAGTAATAATCTGAAACAACTTGGTTTTGAACACTTTGACGGCACCTATGGCACAAAGTGGTAACTACAGCTGTGTGTTGGTTCCTAATCTGAGGTCAGGGTCACAAGGGGTTCCATGGCTCTACCTTCTTTGAGATGGTCAAAAATTAGACTTGGGTATGTCAAAGAAAACCAGAATATGAAGCAAGGGTGTCCATACATGGTCCTGGAGGGCCGGCGTCCCTTATGTTTTAGGTCCCTTACGGTTGTAACACACTTGATTGCAATTAACAATTTATTGAGTGTGATGATGATGATGATGATGATGATGCCATTGCTAGATTGAGGTGTGCTGGAGCAGGGACACATCTGAAACATGCAGGACTGTGGCCCTCCAGGAAACAGGGTTGGACACTTCTATTATAGAGTGTAGAGCAGAATTGAGTAATTTCCCCATCAAGCTCTTCTATACCGTTTTATTCCACTCAGGGTTGCAGAACCTTGGGCACATTCAAACTGACTATGGATAAGATAAGATAAGATATCCCTTTATTTATCTCGCATGTGGAGAAATTTGCAAGTTCCATCACAGAGCAAACTCAGAAATACAATCACACGTACGGGCAGTTTAGGCCCTGTCCACATGAGTCCAAAATATCTTTTTTCTCCCAACCTCAACACAATGTAGTACATATGCAGGCCTTTAGGGGGCACTGTGACACACCAAATACACCAGAAATGCAGAAGACGACAAGGACACCACAAACAGGGAGAAGAAGAGAATGCGGATTGGGGGGGGAGAGCTGGCGATGACATCATCATTTTCCACAAATGTGTGTCTTTGTCCGTCCACATCTCAAAACCGAGGTGGCGTTTTAGAATTTCCCCACTCTTTTTGAAATAAAATAAAAATTGGGGCTCCTAAAACGCCGCGTCGTGTGGATGATCGGCCAAAAACGATGCGTTGATGGGAAACGACATTCTCATGTGGACGGGCCCTTACAGTAACTAACTAAACTTAAATGCAGGTTTTTGGACAGTTGGGTCGAAGCCAGGATTCCCAGAAAACACAAGCATCACGCAAACGCCACACAGGAAATAACCCAACCAAGGTGCTAACCACCTTAGCTTTCAGCTGCAGCCTGCTGACATACTCACACTAGATGTTGGATATACAGATAAAACGGCACAAAGCTTCCAGTTTGTACTATATGCCCCTTTTTTTTTTTTAAATGGAACCTTGTGGATATGGACTAACAGAGCGGTACTATAGCAGTTTCGACATTTAAAGTGGTTACAAAATTGTATAAGTTCTTACAAAAGCAGCTGTGTGAACACTTTGTGGTGCTTAATGAACTCACAGATCACCACCGTCCCAACACTGCCTCCTATTTCCTCTCTCAATATCAACATTAGCGCTATCTCCAGCTGTTGTTATTGTTCTAGTTATCATTGACACTCTTCTTCCACTAACTCGACTCTTCCTTCTGGTATTTGGCCAATATGTTGACTGAGAGTGGTGCCAACAGGTGGAAAGGTTTATACCAATCATTGTACACTTGGAAAATTAAAGACCGTCACTGATTTTGTTTGTATGTAGAGCTCAAATGAACTTTAAAGCTAACTATAGCGCGATAAGCTCAGTGTCACTCCAGGGATTGATAGAGAAATAGACTCCCAACGCTCCTTAGCATTTGTTCCAGGCAGCAGATGTTTAAGTTTACCCTCTGTCAGACGCATAAACAAAGGTTTTACATGATTTATGTCAAAAGTAATTTTGTTCGGAAAGCTACAGAAATCAGCGTGTCAGTGGTCCCAGTGTGTGGAGTAAATGTGCTTCAGCAAATCTGCACAACAAATGTGAAGGGCGGATTTACACACAAGATCCTGAAACGTAACTCTTTTTCCCAAGAAGAAAAAAAATAAAAAAATCCAAATGAGGTACTTACTGAAGCGAGACACAGGAACACAGACTGAGACACGAGAGAACCCGAACACACTGAGGACATCCAGCATGTACCACAGTCACCAGCTGAAGACAATCGCACCCTCACACAGGTGAAACACATCCGGGCAGGGAGCAGCAATCAGACACAGGGAGGGGAAGTCAAGGGAACCAGCGACGGAGTCAGAATCTCAAGGTAACACAAGAAACTAAACATGAACCATCACAACAGGTTAAAATAAAATAGAATTCTTCTGAAAATTAACTGAAATTAATAATCTGTGTCACATCTATTGCCTTTTTTAAGATGGAACTAATTCACATTTCTAAGGTAAAAAAGCAGGATGCACATGTCTCTTTTTGCATAAAGCCCAGAAAATAAGAAAATCTTATTTAACTCTGAAACCGCGAGGAGGCCCAAGACCCTAAGTTTGGAACCAATGTTCCACTTGACTGAAACATCTATTCCCGTGAGTGGAGTCTTTGGGACTCCGCCACAAGTGGTTGGAAAATGAGATTTAAGGTAAAGTAGATCAAACATTTAAGAAAAAAAAAAAAATCCAAAAATAACTTATGAGAGACTCAACATGTACATTTGATGAAAAGCCATTAAATAAATCAGTGACAAAAAAAAAAATTGCAGACATATAATGCAGTGGGGTTTTTTTTAGATTCTAAACAATCCCTCTTGTAAAGGAAGTTGGGCGTCAGACTTTGCAGCCTGAACTCTTCCCGGGCTCATGGCCTCTGTTTGTCCCATAACCCAGACTGTGGGTGCCGCCGCGAAGGTGTGATGGGTGCCGGCGCTGGCACCGCCGGGCTCGGGCGGCCGTGCAACAGTATCTGCAGGCTGCCATCCTTCTGTTCGCGGAGCATCTGAAGAAAGCAAACTGCACTGTTGCTCACACTCCCCGATCCCGTTGTTGTCATTGGCCGGCCGCCACCAATCGTGAGCCAACTGAGTTAACAGACACTTCCGCTCAGCACATAAGGAACCATCTGTTTTAAAAGCCAGAAAGAAATAAATAAAGTACCATCTCTCTCTCTCTCTCTCTCTCTCTCTCTCTCTCTCTCTCCGCTCCCCCACTTCCTACCCCGAGCCTATATGCAGAGATGTGCTATTACCCTGCACGTCACTTTTCACCATTTACCATTTACAGTAAGCTTACAAAATTACTGCTGTGACTCTGAATCCTGAATGAATGAATGAATGTGTAAGCCACTTTTCGTTTTTCTTGAGTGAAAAACTATTTTATTCCACCTTTTTCCCATCAAATAGTGAAATTGACTTTTTTTTCCCCCTCGTCTTTATTTTTCTTCCCTTGTTCTATTGACTACCTGCTCATAACACATCCTCAGAAATAGCACTGCAGTGAGAATCACACACACCTAACCCATTTTCAGGACTGGAAGTGAGGAGTTACAATATATTATACAAAAGTATTTTCTGTACTTTTTTTTAATGGTTATTATCTTTGATAAGAGAAAATCTCTTTGTTTGTTTTTGAAAAAATAAATAAAATATTGAAATATTAGAATATATATATATATATATATTTCTAACTATCGTATGCTCTTGAGTACTGAGTTTTTTCCACGTAAGTTGCTGAAGGTTACTCATATACTCAGGATCCAACCTCCTTTTCTACCTTAATCATTTTTTGGGGAGCGGGTGAGGATTTACTAAATGGTAAATGGATGGATTTCACTCACATCCTCTGGCACTTTTCCACTGATTTCACAGCCTCCAAAGTGCTTTTACACTGTTAATCACATTCACCCATTCACCCCTGGGAGCAGTTTGGAGTTCAGAGCCTTGCTCAAGGACACTTCAACACGTGGCCAGGGGAATGTGGGGGATAAAACCTTCGACCGTCCAATTGAGAGACGACCGCTCCACCACCTCAACCATGTTTAAAGTACACAACAACTTGTCACTGAGACGTCATTTGACGTGTCCAACATGCTAGAAGTTTCTTCTTTTTTCTTTCGTTCTTTTCGTTTAACCTACGATTAGAGATGTGGAATTTTGGGGGTTTTCTCTGTATTTTACAAAGTGCAAAATGCCAGTAGATGGGGCAAATGGGGCTGGACAAGAATGTTTAAATTGATTTCCTGTCATAGTAGCAGATTTTAAGTGAAGAGGGGGAAATGGTTGTGTATGTATCCCTCCTTCTTTCCTCCTCCTCAATCATTTTTATGGATAAAATTCTCCCCTATATGGTGATTAAAGCTACTTGGAGCGCACTGGACCAAACACTTCAAACTCGATTAACTCTAAACTCGCTCTCACTGCACATGGGTACACTTTGGCTGAAATCTGGATTTCTCCCAAGTATTTTTTACTCTTCGTGTCTTCGGACGAGTAGGTTTTTTTTACTCCTTCGACCCGCTCTCTCCACCTGTGGTCATTTTGGGATCTAAGGTCAGAGTCTTCTCGAGGCCTGATGTTGGTGACCTCTTGAAAAATCACAGTTGTGATCCCCGTCTTGGCGGCGCCGGGCTCCTCAGACTTGCCAGCTTGTAGCTAAATAAATATTGGCCGAGGGGCGTTTGAAAAAACATATTGTCCTGGCTCGGCGCTCGGTCCCCCTGCCCTCTGTTGCCAAAACAAGACAACGGGGGTCCAGAGCACAATCTCTTCTCACATGAGCGGCTTGGTAATGGTCACCTCGCTGCCCGCGGCCTGCCCCTGCACGCCTTTGTGTCTGCGCTCGCTCGCCCCTCCGGTGTAATGTATTTAGCCGGGCGCTCGGCGGCGCGGCGTGCGGAGGGGGATCCTGGAAGCCAGCCATTTGTGCTATCACACTACGCCTTTGTTTCTCCCGTGGCTCACGAGAAGAAGGGCGCTCTTGTGTTTGTGTGTTTTGCAGGGTTGTTTTTTTTTTTTTTTTTTTTCTTCGCGATAGCCAGAGATATCTTTGTCTACCCTATTTATGACACGTGTTTATTTTTTTTTTAGTTTTTTTTTTTTTTTTAGATTGGAGCCCTAAATACGACTGTTTGCCACAGCCGAGTTGATTTTTCTGGGCAATTTTTAGTGTCTGTGAAGTGTTTCTGTATGTTGACAATTGTTTGACTATTTCAGCCTGGATGTATTTGCTGCACATGGGCTTTCATTTACAAGCCGAGACGTGATATTTGTGCAGTTCGGAGCACAGAAACGCGACTTGTGCCGTATTGATATGTGTGCTTAGCACTTTTGGTTGACCTCTAAACTCCAGTCTCTTCTCTTGCAGGTACAGTTTAGTATCTCGTAGACCCACAGACTTTCTCACATTCGTCTCTACCGTTCAGCCGGGGCTTGCACGACGGGGAAAAAACTTAAAAATATCACTGTCTGCATTCAATTTTGTCTCTAATTCTTCTCTTTCCAACAGATTAAGGTGTATTGTAACAAGTGCATTATTTAGTGGATTTGACCAGGCTGCCACGTACTCACAGAGACAGAATTAATACGCCCGTGGAAAGGAAAGCTAGAAGGAGAAATCTACTGAAAATAATTAATTATCACAGACTATTTCTAGTCGTCCTCTTAAGCCTATTTAAAGGGCATTAGGTATTATGAATGTGAGGTGGTCTAAATATACCCCCTGTGGTATCTATCTTCATCTGACTACATTAGTATACTTTTTCCAGGCTCCGTGCTTGCTATTTAAAACTCCTTGAACGACTCTAAAATCCAGACTCATCCTTTTTTTTTCTCTCTCTCTGCGAATGTGTTTCACACTTTGCGTATTTTAATTTCCCCCCCGACTAAGATTAATCTCTGGGTGCGTTTCGCAGCGTCCCGGATCAGATTTACACACCTGAAACTGTCGCGCAGACAACAAGAAAGGAGGAGAATAATTTGATAAAGCCGACACGGGTATTTGCTAAACGGGCGAAAGGCGCCCGTAAGTGACTCGGAGAAATGAATTATGTATACGCTAAAGAGAACTCATTTGGGAATTAAGGAGGATAAGTAGCAGTCCATTTTGTGCCTGTTAGGGGCCCTCTCGGAGCTACACTGGCTGCATTAGGGAGAGCTAATGGGCCCTGGGAGGGTGGGGGGGAGCGAGCGGGGAGGGTGGGTGGAGAGGGGGGTTGGGCCCTTTGCCGCCCAAGGTCTCCGGGCCCCTGTGACAGATGGTTGGCCGCCTCGCTGGGTGGCTGTGGCTACGGGGTCTGTCATGGAGCTGATCCACTGCGTCGACGGCGTCGCAGAGATCAAACGACATTGTGGAAGGTGAAGAGACGGCCGGCGTGCCAGGCCGGGGCGCGAGGCGCCGAGCCGGGGCTGGAATCGGGGGGTCATTTTGGAGGAAGAGGCAGTCAAGGTGTTTTAGATGTATCTTAGGAGCTTAGGTAGAGATTATGAAGGTGGAGAATAAGAAAGGAGTGATGTAAAGAGAAGTAGTTCAAAAAAATGTGCAATCCCAAATCGATACACGCATCAGATATGATAAAACTAATTAATGTCATCATATGTGAACGTATGGATGCATGAGTGTGTGTGTGTGTGTGTGTGTGTGTGTGTGTGTGTGTGTGTGTGTGTGTATCTACAATATACACACACACACACAGATATATATATATATGTATATATATATATACATATATATATATATATAGTAGATACTGCATACCTATAAGTATACCATTTCTTTAGTTTTTTTTCACTACAGGTATTATAAAGAATGTAATTTTTCCAATGAAAAACCGCTGGAATCTTGTGAATTTACAACAGGATTCAAAATATAGAGAAGTTTAGATTTAATACCTGAATGTGAATTCCAACTCTTGCAATCCAGTGTGAATCTGCCTCTTTCTGAACCACTTTGCATGCGTCCTCATCATTCTCAATTATTTAAACATAAATTTTATTATAAAGACGTTTCATGATGACGTTTTTCCACTTTGGCAAATGAAATATAACATTTCTGATCAACTATTGAGTTTTATCAGAAAATATGCTTTATATTTCTACATTTTTACTTTTTTTTTTATGCTTTCCCTCATGCAAAAAAGCTAAAAAAAAAAAAGAACCCTCTAATATGCCTAAAAATGTACTCGTAATGTCTATTAAAAAGCTGCCGTTGCACTAATAACGTGTGTCAACGCCTTTTATGTTTTATTTGACTTTGTGAGGTTATTTTCCCACCTGTAAATGTGAAAATGAAAATAATTGTTTTCTTCACAAATACTGACCGTGTGGTTATTTCGATGTACCTGGCCAGAAAAATGGAAATCATCATCACATCAACTGCGAGTGTCCAATATTGAATTTTTTATTAAAGCCAAGTAGCCGCACACCGTGTTCTCATGTTTATTAAGACGGCCAACGTTACAGCAAACAGCTTTCATTAGGTTTCATCACGCGATGATGAAAGCTGTTTGCACGAGCGCCGTTGCCTTCGCAGCGAGTCGCAGAAACGGGAACACGGAAGCGAGTGCGGCTACTTCACTTTTCCACGTTTCAGTGGGCGGATGAAGACGGGCGCTTTACATGAAATGTCGGCAACCGCGTGCAATGAGTCACAACATCATATCTTTTTGTTATTATTCAAAAGAAAACACCAAATTCATTAAGCAATTATCAAGAAAAAAAACTAAAGAAGGAAGGAGGGTGATGGAGCACAATCATATGAATATATGAGGGAACATGAGGGGGGTTATGTACACACACACACACACACACACACACACACACACACACACACACACACACACACACACACACACACACACACACACACACACGCACACACACACACACACACACACACACACACACACACACACACACACACACGCACGCACGCACGCACACACACACACTACATGTACTATGATTAGATACAAATATACACATTATTGTTGTATATACTTCAATATAATATTGAAAGTGTACATTAAGAACTCAACATATTCATATTTTACAAATAATCACAAACACAACATGAAATCTCTCAAATGGAGCTTCACACACACACACACACACACACACACACACACACACACACACACACACACACACACACACACACACACACACACACACACACACTCACTAATATGTGTTAATCATGTGCATTTTCACAAATATTGTTGCCAGGTTTATTGTTTTTTGTTTATCTCATCTCTTAAATAGGCTGTTTACAAGGTTTACATGGATCTGAGGAATTTCGTTGGGTTTCTCTCTGTTAAAAGCACCACCAAATGACTGTGTTGTATGTGGTGCAATATATTACTGGATTGTTTTTTTCTTCCACAGTGGACGTCTTACAGTAAACTTAAACATACAAATCTTCCTCCAGCTCATCAATGTTTTGACAAACAAAGGAGTTTTTAGTTTCTCCATTCAGAAAGAGCACAGCATCAATTGACCAACCCCCACCACCACCCCACCCACCCCCTAGGGCCCCGGATGATGCCCTCTGGGGCGGGAGAGAGCCGGGCCTGATAGGCGATTAGCCCCGTCTTACATTCCCGGTGATCGGATTAGACGATTCCCACAGTCTAGTCTGAAACTACTCCCGACCCGCAGCTCCGGAGAGCATCTCAATATCCAATTTCACAGCTTTCTAAACCTGGATCACAGAGGCTATTTATTACTGTCACAGTCTTTGTGTTGGGGTGTGTTCAGGGGAGGAGGAGGAGGAGGGGGAGTGGGGGGGTGTTTGGCAGCTTTTGTGTTTCATCAGCTCTGAAGCAGGAAGATGATCAACAAAGGAGTGAAAACTGGTAATGTTTGAGGAACCTGTAGCATTGCCTGAATTAAAAAAAAAAAGAAAGAAAGAAGTAAAGCATCCTTGTTAAATTAGACCACAAGCGGGCTCCTTTCAGCAGTCAGCAGCTTCTCCGGGACCTTTGATCCGCTCGCCAGCCTCAGTGACGGAGACCTACAGCTCATTTTGATCCTTAGTGGACCAAAAAGGAAACGTCTCGACTTGTTTGTGAATTTAGGAGATCATAACTTTAGAACAAAGAAGAAAGTTTTTTGATTTTGAAGCAGCGAAAGAGGTGATTTGTAGACACACATGTGCCGGTTCCAAAATAGAGCCTCCAAGGTAATAAAACCATTTATACAGCAGTCTTAAACTCAACCAGCAGCTGTAATGGGGGGGGGGGGGGGGGCTCCATTATCCAGGCTTTATAATTTCCCTGCTTTTTCCTCTTGGAGCTCTGTGTTGTTCCTCTGAATTACCTCTGAATGATTTATGCTCACTGGTCCGGCCACTGATAGACCCTGGCAACACAGATAGAAACACACTTAGGGCTTTTCGGTGGGTAAACACACTGTATTAAAAGCCAACTTGTTTCAAACAGGCTTTGACTGGGTTTTTTTTTTTTTTTTCAGGGTGTGTGTGTGTGTGTGTGTGGGGTGGGGGGGGGGTGTCATTTCACTTGTCAAACACTCGCAGCGTCGCAGCCAATCAGGGGGAGGACGCCGTGGGGGCAACAGCAGCCATTTAACCTGAGCAAACACGGCGTGTCACGAAGCCCGAGGATGACTTAAGAGCCCGAGCAAACACTGGCGAGGGCCATCGGGCACGAATCGAGGCGGCCTGGCCGAGGACAAGTCACTCCCGTAATGGGTTTGTGATGACTCAAGATCGAGCGGCCATCTGTTTGTTACAGTGGGGGAGGACCACAATTCACAGTTCAGATACACAGAATATTAGCCGGCGGTGCAGCGGAGGAGGAGGAGGAGGAGGGTGGGGTTGGAGGACTTGGCCGGTGGCACAGGATGTAAAGCATATGTCCATAAATGGTGAATATGTCGATAGCTGAGGCCCCGGTTTGCTAATCTGGGGCCGGATAAGAGGATTTTTCATGGTGATTTTCAGCCTCGGCGACACGAGGCCGTTAAAAAAAGGTGTAAGACAAATGATCCTCATCGTGACCTTCACACTCCTCAGAAGATCTTCTCTCAAGTTTTACACCTCCGCCAAAATATCTTCCACAAACACTGAAGGGCATGACAAAAACACGATGATGAGTGTCGATCACGGTGTCAAATTAATTTTAGCTCAGGGGCCACATACGTCACAATAAAATAATAACCTATGAATCCAAACTTGAGTTTATCCTCGTTGCAGGCTAGATAAGAGTAAACGTGATGAAAACGTCAATATTTTCACAAAAACCAAGCAAATTACAACCAAAGATGAAGACAATCGTGACATAGAGCCAATTTGAATGGAACCTTCTGGTGGAAAATATACGATAAAATATCAATGAAACTGTTGCATTATGGGTGTTTTTACAAACTCACCCTGTCAGCATGGCTGGTTTACTTGTTCATGATCTCAGTCCTGTTTAAAAAAAATAATCTTTGTTTTCTTCGGAATTTTTACAATTTGTTTGATTGTCTGGCCGGATTGGAGCGTCTTGCAGGACACCCCTAGTGTAGATAGGAACAAATTCAGGAATAAAGCTGTAATTGTCTCTTCTTAACAATAAAGTTCAAAAGAATGTAGAATGTAATGTGATTTGTTTTTTTCAGATTAAGAGTTTTACAAAAAATAGATAAAAACAGCCCCTGCATTGCATTACACTCATCAGCAGCTCACCACTGGCATGGAAAACTCACCACATATTGAAAGCACCCGGGTCATTTGCATGGGATTTCAATGATATGACTTTGAATAAACCACACAGCCATTTGTGTCTTGTCTGTAACCGTGAAGTTCATTTGAACTGCAAAGAGTCAAACCACACGCAGCCTCTGACGCAGAAACTGGTTCTCCCTGCTCAGCCCAGCAAAGTCAAGCAAGCGAGTATTGTACTCGTTTACCGGTTATCCTCTTGTTTTGTGAAATAGTAGAATACTGCGTGTAAAAACGCTTCATTTCCACTAAGATTGTTCCTTAAAGATCGCATGGGGTCGCTCTACGAAATGTGCAAATTCAGTTTTTACACTCAAACTGCAGTTTAATGCACAAAATAAAGAGCAAAATCAAGTAGAAACAGAGTGCGGGAGTGTCACAGATGTCTGATCTGAGTGGCAGTGCTTTACTTTAAACGTCTACGGACTTTGTAAAGAGTTCTATCTACTTTTGTTGTGAAAGCCAACTTCAGTCTCTCTCTGTTACACAAACATAATTTAATTCTCATATGCAGCATTAATTTATTCTTAAATATTTTTACACAGCTCAGGGAGAACTGCTTGACATCTATTCTACCTGACCCTGCAGTTAAGCGTTATTGTCTTTGTAATATAACAAACATTAGAATACCAACTAAAAATGCTAAAGTTTTGCTCAAATTAATACAATAGCGAATAATGTTAAAAATCTACTTTTCAGATTGTAAAAACAACCCCTGCTCACCCATTTTGAGGGATGTAGCAACCCAAAACCTAATAAAGGCAAATAGAGATACAACCGACCAATAACTGAATCATTTTGGTGATTTAACATGTAACAAAGCCAATAACTTCTCAAGTTCTTTAAGTAGCATTTCAAAATAAATCCTTGGATTGCATTTCTAGAAAATAAAAGCTTTTTTGCAGGTTTTGTGCAGTTTGTTTGTCATAAACAGGTGCAATGAGTGGCAGTTGTCATATTTATGGATTATTTTATTGGCAAGTTAAAAAGCTGTTTGTGATATTGTGTGTAAAACCGGCAAAATAATCATGTTATTATATGTTATTAGATCAGTTAATAATAAACAAAATTGCTTTAAAATTACATTATGTAGGTGAAATAGAAATAAAACCAGCGATTTTATAAAATTTTGGGAATTTTTGTTTAACTTTACTACCACTGAAAATCAGTTTTGTTTGAACGTGTAGTGTTTACAGTATTTTCCTAACACAGGATGACTTCAGGAGACTTGTGTGTTTGTTTCTCTTTATTATTGCCATTTGAAAAGCTAAATCTGAAGTGTCATTCATCTTATTAAAAGCTGCACCGCTGTTTTTCTGTAGTCTTTTTTTTTTTTGTACATGTCAAATTAGATGTTGTTAAATATCCTCTGGGAAGCAATCAGGTGTTTAAAGTTAAGGGCAATTCCCCGCTTCTACAGGCAATCAATAAAGAAAATCTAAGAGAGGGGGACTGTAATAGGGTCGGCTTGTAACCCGCTCTGACAAATTAAGGCAAGAAGTGGAGGTTTTTTTTCATTACTTACACATCCGTTTTCATTTTTCCCATCAGTGGAACCAATTAAACAATGCTTCCTTAAATTAGTCATTGATTTTTAGCAATAGTGACACTTTACAGAAGGGAAATAATAACTTTAAGGTGCTTTTTTTTTTTTTTTTTTTGCTTTTTCTCATTACTGCCAGTCTTGTGAGAGCAGGAGAAACAAAACAAAAAAGGACAATTCACCTATATGGAAAAAGTGGTGTCTTAAATTAGCCATTGATTTTTCCTCAGGTGTCACTTTGGTTAAATGCTTTTTGTGGTTGAGAGTCTTCTCCCCAACTTGGAAATTGACAAGAGTCCATAATCTATTAGTCTTTACACACTGACACACACTGTTCACTCCCAGTATGTAAATACGTGAGCTACCGGTCAAAAAGATGTGATAAACGACATGTTTGAGAGTGTAAATAAGAAAAAACAAAAACGCGTTTTTAATCATATTCAGAGGTGGAAAAAGTACGGATAGCGGTGTAGAAAAAATGTAATTCAAGTACATATTCAGGAATGTACTCAAGTATATTACCTTTATCGATACAAAATGCATTTTTTGGGCATTTTGAACATTTTGAGGCAGAAATCATACAAATGTTATTACTATTATTAATGTACTATGTTATACCAGTTTAAGCATTTTCACTGAAACAGATCATGATTTAACTTTTTGAATCAGAAACTGAATCAGTCTATCAATAATAAGAAACTTATGGCTCCACGGTATCATGCAAACAAGCAAGACACGAGTATTGTGGTAACTTATTACTTATTAATAAGTATTCATGATAAATATAAACAATGAAGTACATGACGTTATATAACAGTGTTGTTTCTCTCGGCCATAATTACCACCAGCTGTTACTTGGCCATTATATTCTAGATTTGTCCCCAGTTATATGGACTTAAGTTTATTTTATTTTTTTCAAAATTTTTGTGCTTCAAGCTTGAATGAATACAAGAATTCACAGGGCATGGAAATAATTAATAATTTATCGCAGTTCAGTCTTTCGCAAAACTGCACGCTAATATTGCGACTATAAATTTGCGATATAATGTGCGGCCCCAGCAAGAACAGGCCCGAGTTTTATTTAAAACACTACAAATTGTATTTTAAACAGGAATATTATTGTGACGAGCTCACTCTTAAAATCTAAATTTGCAATATTTAAAATAGATACGTGAAAAGCTACTCAAATAAAGTAAGAATCACTTTAATTCCCAACTCTGCCCATACTTATAGTTTTTAAACAAAAATCCTTTAATGTGATGAGAATTTGCATCAAATATTTAAAAAAGTCGTTTTCTTGGTTTAATACCTATTTTATTAGAGATTTGTTTTCCTACTGCCAATCCCGTCCCGCACACGTGAACCTCAAGAAACAAAACTCAGACAGATTCTTTTTTTTTTTTAATGCTCAAACTGAACAAAAATGGGGGAAAAAAAAATATATATAGAATAAAATAAAATAGCAGGCCATAGCTGCCACACTTATTTTTTTCTTTGAAATCTTGAGACTAGAAAATACACTTACAGTTTGAAGCAGCAACAAAATGTGCATTTATCTGATTATACAATAACATGAAGTTTTATTCATCACCTTATAAAACTCTAAATAGTTCGTATACTTTTATTGACCAACCTAATAATGGCAAAGCAACAGGTTTGTTTGTCTTTTTTAAAGCAAAATATACACTTATAATGTTCACCTGGAACAAAACTGAAATAAGGGAAAAAAAGTCTGATTTTATTATTCATTTTAAGCTTTTTATTTTGTTTTGCCAATCAAATCAGCTGAATTCTTTTTTTTTCCTTCCGTCTTTTAATTCATTATTATTGGGGGATGGAAACGCTATCCTGAATGCTAAACAGACAGAAACGGCTGAATCCACTTTGACTTTACATACACTTTTCAACTTGTTTAAAAAACAAAACAAAAAAAACCCAAAACTGAACACCCAAATGACATAAATGAACGACTGCAGCTCATCTTAGAATAGAAAGGAGGGGGAGGGGAAAAGATGGCTGTTTACAGGAAATGAGTTATCTTACAGCGGCCTGCGGCTTCGTTGATCATCTTAAACACCGGCCGTTCACATGTGACGCAGGAAAAAAAAAGAAAAAAAAGAAAAAAGTCTTTTCATCCGTACGATTCCAACGCGTCCTTTGCTTCTTCGACGACCCACACGGCTTATCTGAGCTGTTTGGAGGGTCTGATCCAGTGGAGCTTACAGCAAAGGTGACGCTTACATGATGAGATCTACAGTTCATGAGAGATAGAGAGAGATAGAGAGATCTGTTGGGAGGTAGAGCCTCCTGTTGGCTAACCAAGTCTCTTTTATAATCACTTTACGTCCCCAAGTCAATAGTTCACCGTAAAAAGTGTCAATACTGGACGTTTCCAGGACGGGACGGCTCGTGCTTCGAGGGCCATTGAGTCCGTTTCTCACAAGGCGGCACATGCTCGAAGTTATGATGATAATAATAATAATATTCATGAAAAAAGAAAGGGGGGGGGGGGGGGGGATTTCCACCTTAATGTACAAAACGTAAAGAACGGTAAAACGCCAAGCGCGAGGCTGGCAGGTTAACACCGCGCCGTTCCTGTCCATAAAGTGCACTCTCCATCCTGCTGTGCGGCTTGGACGTCAGAAAGACAGTGTGTGTGTGTGTGTGTGTGTGTGTGTGTGTGTGTGTGTGTGTGTGTGTGTGTGTGTGTGTGTGTGTGTGTGAGGGACGGGAAGCTCCGCTGCGTGTGTGCGTGTGTGTTGACTTTTAATCCCGGAGCGGCTGTGAATTAGAGGACATGACAGTCTCAGGTGTACGAGGGGAGGGAAGTGTGTGTGTGTGTGTGTGTGTGTGTGTGTGTGTGTGTGTGTTGAGGCTGACGTTAATAGACGTAGCCCTCGCTGTAGGGGTGCGGCTGGCAGTAGGGCGCCTCCTGCACGTAGGCCATGTTCTCGTCAAAGTGCGACAGCGGCACCGTGTCCTCCTCGTTGATCTGCCGCTCCATGTCCGTCTTCAGCACCGGCCGCTGATTGTCGGGGAACGCCATGGAGAACAAGGCCTCGGGGTCGCACACAAACTTGTACACGTATCTCTCGCCGGCCACCTGAAGGCGACACGCAACCAGATCAGACCTTCATGCTGTGAATCAAGAACTTGACCCACTCTACAGGGTAAGAAGTAACTTCTGGATCAATGATGGACATGTTGTTGTTTTTTGTCTTTGTTTTTTATTACATATAAATCCTGAAAACATTTTATCATGTTAGTTAGATTAACCTGAAGTCTTCATGTGTAGCTTGTAACTGTCGTACCTGTTACACTTATTCTATTGATTTATTCTCCTTATTTTCCTTTGATTTTAATGTAATTCTGTTATTTCCTTGTTAAGCACTGGGAACTGACTTTAGTCTGAATGGTGCAACAGAAACAATATCTTTTATTATGAGGCTTGTATTCCACTTACAATGCATTGTGTGTGATTTAATAAAAAACATTTTTCTCTAAACTTGTTTCTTCATATCCTAAGATTAATAAAAAAAAGAAAAGAAAAAAAAAAGACATCTTTCCTGTGAGAGCCACATTTTCCCACTTGCTTCCTGAGCTCCACTATACGTTTAGTTAAGTAAACTCTTCTGTTCTAAAGCAGCGTTGCGTCAAAGAGGTGATACAGTTATAAAACTATTCTTTTTTTTGTTGTTGTTGTTGGAAACCGTTCCAGTTTGATTGTAATGTAATTTTCTAACTTTGGTTTTGCAAACATACATAAATAGACTTTTTCTATACAGTTGATCCAGCTGAAGATCGATGGGCAGGTCACCATTCTCTTATTATCATGATGTTAATCATTCTTATTATGGCAGTTATTCAAAAGGCATTTAAGTAGCTTTTACCTTGATATTTATATTTTGGTGCGGATAAAATGATCTGCCTTGCCCACTTCTCATAACCGTATCTAACAAAGTCCAACATCTAGCAGAAAGCAGGCAAAAAGAGATTTGTCCAAAAGCTTCTCCAAAAACAAAGCGCAAAAAGAAAAAGTGACAAATATTCTAATATTGCACCGTTTTTGACATTTCTACACAGATTTAATCCAAATGAATCCAGGGGGTAGAATGTAATCACAGTATCAGGGTTCAAGGAAATTTCTCCTCTCAAAAGCAAAACCTTTCCAAATGAATCTATTCACAATTACGACATGAATTTGTTCACATCGCTTTTGCATTTGTTCTGATCACAATCAGATCAGATCAGAAAGGAAGAATAGAGCAATATTGTAAATGGCTAAATGGATCGATGCACTAATGGATCTAAGTCTGTTAAGTTGTCATTTTGCCGTCGCTCGACTTGGGGTGGTTTTAGTTCACTCCCAAAACAGGTCCAATGATTAACATGGTGGAGTTTTCTCACAGGGTGTCAGCAGGCGAATGTCTTGAATTGACCTATTAATTTAAGTTTTATCTGTTGACTTTTAGCTTTTGATGCGTGACCTTTATCTTTTCTACCTTTAACACTATAATATGGAAGGTAAGCTTATAAAAACGGAGGAGGAATCGAAAACACATGGGGAAGCCGCAGAAATATTACATATGAGAGATTTGATCATGGCGACGTCGGTGGGGTACAAGTGAAGCATTAAGTTGATTTAAAAAGCACAAATCACAACTATTAAAACACAAGTATCGTCACTGACGGATCTGGTGTCATTTCGATTTCTGAGTTGCACATTTTTGTCATTTTTATTTAATTTTTTTTTTACCTTTTGCATGATTCCTTTCTCGTAGTAGTAGCGCAACGATCTGCTGAGTTTGTCGTAATTCATCGCCGGCCGATTCTTCTGTATCCCCCACCGTCGTGCCACCTTCGTCACAAACACACACACACACAGTATAAACAAAGGGAGTCCGCAAACAAAGACGCACGCTCGACCTGATTTCCTGACGTGAACGTGGCGGCGGCTGAAATGTTAAAAACGAACTCATGAGTCCATATTTTGCTAATGTACCAGTAATTAGAAGGCGTCCAGCCTGAGCGGACCTGCCCAGGGATGTGTTCATTAGGAGCTTGTCACACGCCCAGCGGAGGAGGCAGCAGATGTTCCAGCACCTGTCGACCAGACCACCCACCACCCGGCCCCGCAGCCCAAACCCGCCGCCTCCTCAACGCTCTTTGCTCCAGCTCCGCTCGCTCTCTCCCGTTATTCTCTCCCCCAATCAGAGGACCTGCTGTCCCCCTCCCCCCCGCCCGCCCGTCCTCTGGGCCGTTGACGGGGCTACACCTGCCCGCTACGAGGAGCAGAAGTCGGCGGCGAACGTTTGTCCGCGGCGTCCCGATGCGACTGCGTTTGGTCACCTGATGGCATGAATGGGCCCCCCTGTTAGCTGCAGCTGGCCCGTACCTCCCGACACCATCGGGCCGCGTGGACCTCTGCCAGGTACTCCTCTATCTCCCCCTTTCTGCAGCGCCGACCCCCCCACACCCACCCCCACCCTCCAGCGACAGTGACTGAGCCCCACTGTGTGTGATGTGGACACACACACACACACACACACACACACACACACACACACACACACACACACACACACACACACACACACACACACACACACACACACACACACACACACACACACACACAGCCTCTGTTTTCATTTCAAACGGCCCAACTGCCAACATGGGTTATATTTTTAGGAATATGTCCCGTGAAATATTTAGCAGGGAAGGGGTCAGACTGGGGAGTGCAGAATAAAGCTATGAGATACTGGAGGGAGGCCGTGTTTGATTTGTCTCGATTCAACTGTTGAACTGCCTGTTCATCCGCTGCCAACAAGCTGATTTAGCTGAAAATTTATATTTTTGATCTCTCTCAAACAAATAAGTTCCTAATTGAATCTTTTTGGCTTGTTTTTAATAGTTTTATCTATCTGGTTAGGTGCAAATGTGACAGAAAATAATGAAAAACTTGCTTACCAAGTCAAAAACGATGTTTTCAAGTGGCTTACTTTGTATTATCAATGCAAATATTACAGAAGAATGCAATAACACACAAAAGCAGATCAATTATCTGTTAGATTTGGTGTTTTTTTTGTCTCAACATGTCTCATTTACTGTATTTTATGACAGATAATCATGATAAATACAGACTAATTTATGATTTAAACTAAATATACATTTGTTTCGAGCAAATTTTCGGCTAAATATAATGAAAATGTGATGAAAGCCGATTAAAATCATGAAAAAAGCTTAAGTGCAAACTAACAGGCATTATGGTTGCAGGCCTTTATGTAAGGACCCACCAACCCAATTACCACTCTTAACGTAAAAGCTACAATCCACAATCTTGCAAACATTAGAGACATTAGAAGAGCAATAAATAGCGTTTGTTCATCCACGCTCTGCAAATTCAAAACAACTAAATTTCAAATATTAAATAAAAGTGTGACCAATCCAAAAAAATGCAGGGTCAAATATTGAAGTTACGTTATTATGTAGATCAAATCTCAAGGGGAAAAAGACAATGTCATGTACGGACCGTTAACGCAACACCCAACAACATTCTCACGTATGACAAGTTCACAGAATATCTTGTGGCTCTTTCTGGGCTCGTTTCGTGTCCGACTGACGGCAAGTTCCACGAAAACAAAATGAGCCACTTAGCATAGCGTATTAAAACACATTTACTTGATGTGTGTTGGCTGATCGTCCACATCCTCATTAGAAAAACACAATATAGATGCAAAACAGACAGACGAAAGCAGAGAAGGGACTATGCCGGATGTGCTCTGCTCACCTCTTCTGGCTCGATGAGCTTGAACTCCATGCCGCGGCCGGTCCAGGCGATGAAGTGGGAGTTGGACGGGTCATCCAGCAGAGCCACCAGGAACTGCCAGAGCTGCAGCGAGCCTCTGCGCTGGTACGACGGGCCCTCGCGGTACAGGCCGGACTCCTGCTTGATGTCACCTGCAGAGCAAGAGAGATCAACGGATGATGAGCGATCAATCTGTTCATTTTGACTGCCCCAGTTGTTTTTTTTTCTTTTCTTTTACATGGATCTCAGGAAAGACTTACCTTCGACCTTCTCGGGCACCACGCAGGTATCGTCGTAGAAGTGTCGGGCCACTTTGTCAAACATACAACCTGGAAGACAGGACAGAAAACAGGAGATTTGATGCAATGTTCAGGAAAAATCCCAGGATCCCATCCCCGGCAAACCCCCACCCCGCCCCTAAAAACATCCCCATGTGACATCGGAGGTACCTTCAGTCCGGTTAGCGTGAGCCAGATAGCCGTCTTGCCGTAGGTAGACAGAGTGGCAGCTAGGCACTTCTGCTGAAAGGCAGGCAAGAACGAGAGTGGGTGTTAAAGGGCCCGAAGGCAGCATTAAGAACACGATCTCGGTTATCTGAGAGCAGTCAGAGCCTGTTCACTCAATGCACCACTGGCTCTGATTAAAGGAAAAAGGCCCTCCGGGGTCGGCGCTGCGGCGGCAGCTCGCAGCCAGGGGCAGCGCTCTCCACATCACACCGCCGATGCACGCCGCGAGCGTCTCCACTCGGAGGGAGATTCGCTACCGAGTGAAACATGGTGTAAGTTTTGTGAGGAGCCCCCGAGACGACGCCTCCACGCACGTTTTCACATCGGAGCTAAACGGACCTGCAGGTGTTGGTTTCTTTCATGTTTTCACTGAATGCTCTGCAGCTGCCTGCGACGTTCGCCAAGACACCAAGGACATATCTTCTCAATCTCTTGGTGAAACAACCTTTTTTCTTTCGGTTAATCTCACTGGTTTGACTCCCCTACCCTTTCTTAGTGTTGTTGAATTATTCAACACCCTTTTGTGAACTTAATTTTTCACTTGTGTGGACATGAAAAGTCACACAAAAAACCCCCAACCTATTATAAGGCATTTACTTGTCGTAAAATCAGTATTAAAGAGTCAAAATGATCTAAAACAGACTTATTTCCCAATTTTTCTTAAATAATCTGTTTACTGGCCGATATCTTCAAACAGTTTTATACTGATATGACCATATTTAACACTGGGGGTTCCCAACCTGGAGTCCAGATAAAAAAAACAACAAAAAAAACACTTTCCTGGTTCTGCTTTTGTATGTTTGTGTCTGAGTGTGTCCGCCTGGTTTGGCTTTATTATGATGTTATGTCAAATGAAAGATAGGAGAAAAGGGGGTTGCGGCTTTTTCTACCGAGGCGATAAGTTAGAAAGCAAACTGCAATACACAACCGATTCCTACTGTGAAAGAATTAATGAACAAAAAGACCTTTAATGTGAATTATTAGACACTTGTTTCCCTACTACCTTGTGTCAAAGGCAGAAATCGTCGTCTGTCTCCATCATCAGTCTTTTCCTTCTTGCTAAGTCACTTTCCCACTGTGCTCGTCATGTCATGTGAAGTCTTGCTCAGTGTCTCGCTGCACCAGTTCCTCCTCCATATCAAGTCGAATTATACTGTTCTTATTACCTGTTTTTTTTTTTTTTTAAAGGTAACATCATCACTATATGGTGGTGTAGCGGTTTGACTCTGGGCTTTAGGGCCTCCTTGTTCATGCAGTTAAAGTTGAAAGGTGACTCTAAATTGCCCACAAGTGTTCATGTCCGTGTGTTTGCCCTGTGATGGAGAGGCGACCTCATCCAGGCCTCGTCCTTCCCGCTTGGACCGACTCCAGCCCCATAATGACCCAGTGGGCATAGCAGCGAAGAAGACTGATGCCTTTCATCCATCCTCAGTTTGGGAACAACAGGAAATGGTGAGTAAATGACCAAATGTGGTCAATATATTGTGAAGGCAGGAAGTGGGCGGGGCTTAGGTGAAAGAAAGTGAAGTCAACTTCCTGACCTATGTGAGGTGACGAGTGAGGCCATCAGACAGGCCTTTTTGTTGGCTGATTTTGACTATCCCGCATCTTGATTTTGCGCATACTTAACATTTTTCTGTGTGCCTGCCTCTTTAAGAGAGAAGCGAGTCGCAAATATGAAATTGTCCGGGTTTTAACAGTTCTTCAAACAGTTTTGTATTCCTTCATTTGAAGCCGGGTGAGATCCAAGCACATATGGACACGACGTCTTGACCAACTGGATGCATTGCAATTTGTGGGGACTTTGCATCAGAAAAAGCAGTTTCACATTCATGATTCAAGAATAATCACTTTCTCTTCCATGTTGCTATTCCCAAACGTTGTTCTTAAACATATTTCTCCAGAACATTTTAACTTCAAAGTTTTATTTATTACACATCAAATGAAATCATACAAATCAAAAACAAAGCAGCTGAAAATTCATTCATTCATTCATTTTCTTCCGCTTATCCGTTTCCGGGTCGCGGGGGTGACAGTCTGAGCACCGTCACCCAGATCACAATGCACCATTTAAGAACCTTCCTGCAGGTGGTGAGCCCACGGGAAGGTGGCGCCCGGCGTGGGACACGAACCCACTACCCTGAGATTGTGAGTCTCATGCTCTACCAACTGAGCCAGCCGGGGCAGCTGAAAATACTTAAAAAAATCTTAAAATTAAATTTTTTTATTTTATTTTTATTAGAGGCTCGTAGTAGATGTTGTTTATGATTTGTAACAAGCGTGAAAACCGATTACATCTTTTACTGATATTCAGATGCAGGTAATTAAACTCAACAATATTAGACTACTTTGTGTAATTTATTTATAGAAACAACTTCATGAGTTTTATTTTATTATTATGTTTTCATCATAAATAATCAACATTTTCCCATTCCATTAAAACCTTTAATTGTCCATTTGCCTGTCTTTGCTTTCCAGTGAAGACTGTTTATCTGAACCTTCCACACCAACAGGAGAGACGCTGCGATCAAAAGCGACCCGGACAGATTACCGAGCCAATGTCCGATAAACAGACTGAGGCCCTTCATTTAGGGCCCATAAACATTTCTCTGAGCTTCATCAAAGTAATGGGCTTGTAGAGGAAATTGCTGCTAATGGAATTACCAGCTCCCCTCCCATCCTTTCCAACAGGCCTGCTCCAGTCAACATGCTCCGCTGTGACGGCTAATAAATCCACTGTGATGATCCATCTTAGATATACGGCGCAGGACACAAGATGGCAAGACCAATCGGTGCTTCGACAAATCATCAAACATGTCAAATGAGACATTTCCGAAAGCAATTCCACTTAATATTTTTGCTATTTGTCAAGCAAATCTATGGGAGATTACGTGCGTCATTGAAAACTTTGATAACAGTTTACAGGTACACAATGTAAGATTTAAGTAATGCCACATTTGTCCTGCTGGTGGCAGTAATGAGTCTCTGTCTGAACTTTAGCAGTTTGCTGTTACAGTAGTCGTTTCCTAGTCAAATCTCAGTTGTTAATCTTTCCAGAGTCTGTTGTTTTTTTCTATTGGCGTTTTCTTGAACTGAATAAAGCAATTTGATGTGGTGTGACTCGCTGCACCACCTTGTGGTAAAAATTGGCTTTACATGTCTGTTCACTTAGTTCAATTTTGGAAATGTGAAACAATATACTCTTTAAAGTTTCTATCATATATAGATCAGTGTTATACAGTAAGTTTGCTGAAGTACTCTAAAGACGTAACATTGAACTGAATAGTTTGCGATTGTGCCATATTTTGTTCAAAGTGATTAATTAGGACATTAAATATCAACTACAACAGATTAAGTCACGATGCAGATCACAGTAACACTTGTAAACCACCGCCTCGTAACAACTCAGTGTCCGGTGAGAAATAAGGACGATTTTGAACTGAATGTCAAGTCTCACAGTTGAGAATATATTAAAAACAAGATTAATCCTGCTGGTAAAAAGTAATAAAATGCATGTGATTGTAGCTGTACTGAACTTCCGGTTAAAAAAAACAACAACAAAAAAACAAGCGACTTGCAGTAAAAGAGTCGTGAAAACGGCTGCCAGTGTTTCCCTTGAACCGGTTGCTTTTCCCCCTGACTGGTCACACAGACTCTCCTGGGTCATCTCTGTCTCTCTGTCGCCTTGTGAATGAACCTGACGAATGTTCATTCATGTCCTGATGTAGCCTCGGGCTCCACAGAGGCGCCGTGATTAGGTCTCTTCACTGTCTAACCGAAGGGAGCGGACATGCGTGGGAGGGCGGATTCTGGACGGTGACCAGGCACTGCCCCCCCACCCCACCCCACCCCTTTTCTATTAGAGCGCCACAGGAAATGGCAAACAGCACAGACACCCGGTCCAACCAGATCCCCGGCCCTAATAATGGGCAAACTCAATAAACACCAACCCCCTCCTTCCATCCCTAAAATGACAATGCTTGGAAAGCTAAAAAAAAAAAAGGAAAGAAAAAGAAACAGTTTTTCTTTTCTACTTATCAGAGGAGGGTAACAGAAGTGAAGGGAACTCACCTGAGTCGTAGGTGAAGTCCCTCGGCTCCTGCTTGATCATCATGCCGCCCGGGTACGCGTGGGGCAGCGGTGCTCCCATCATGGTCGGGTGTTCGAAGAGCGGGTCGGGGTACTCCTGCTTGAAGCCTTGAGGAGGGAAGGGGATGTTGGGCTCCGACATCTGCCTGTGGTAGATGGGCCGGCCGTCCCGAGCCATCGTCGGAGGGGAGGGGAACGAGTGGCACGGCTCCGAGAGCTGACGGCGAAACCTGAGAGGGGCGGGCAAGTCGGATTCACCGTGAAGTGGGGAAAAAGTACCGGTGTGATGACGGACGAACAAAGTCAAGGAGACAGACTTGAACCCATCGATGTGTCAACATGGAGTCCACCCCAGAAGGTTTTCTTCACCAATCACACTGATGCACCAGATGACAAACATCGACATCAAAGAAGTAGACACTCTATTAACTGCTGGAGTGTGTTTATTGTTGCCGCCATATTGGATGAGGACCCGTTTTGCCTCCATTTTTTGAGGAAGGTCTTTATGCACTTAAAGAAAAATCATAACCCAGTAAATTTTCAACACATTTGGTGAAACACAACGTTAAATTGTTGATAAACACTGTGGTAAAGAAATGTGTCAGTAACAGCTGACAGAACCAGCACCGTATCTATCTTAATCAAGTGATTTAATATGAAAAGCCCCATTTTGAATGTAAGAAAGCACCCTGAATCCAAGTGACATTTGTGTCCTGTGTGACAAAGTAAACTGTGTGAAAGTCTGTTGAAAATTCAGAGAGTTGGGATTATTTGATTTGTGTAAAGATCTCCTGCTTCAATAGAAGTGAATGCACTGGAGACGAAGATGATCCTCATCCAAGATGGCGGCGACAGTGAACACACTCCGTAAACTTAAGGTGTCTACTTACACTATGTCTTTGTATTTTAATGCGTCTAATGCATCGGTATAACATTTTTTTTTCCCCCCACGTCTTTTACATGGAGCCGACGGAGTGGCCCTACCTGTGGTCCATGGAGTAGGCGATGTCAGGGAGGGGCTGCGACGGCGGTACGTGGGCGTAGGTCCGGTCGGGTTTGGGCGTCGGGGCCGCCGTGGGGGAGCCATGGTGAAGGGGGGACACGGGGGTGCTACAGGGGGGCGTCACTGGGCTGGAGGGCTTCATTCCTGCTGGCTGCTTCTGCTCATAGGCACTGTGGAAACCATAAGAAAAGAGGGGGTCAAAAAGCAGTTTTTAATCACTGAAAACCAACAAAAACAA
The DNA here is from genome assembly GCF_963383615.2 of Lipophrys pholis. Lineage (NCBI taxonomy): Eukaryota > Metazoa > Chordata > Actinopteri > Blenniiformes > Blenniidae > Lipophrys > Lipophrys pholis. The sequence continues at coordinate 27,080,893 of NC_137639.1, read as the reverse complement.
GCAAAAGGGATTAATTTATGTTAAAAATAATCTTATCTGTTTTTATAAGTGTTCTATATTTTACCCTACTTTACATAACTGAATTAGCAAAACAGACTTTTAACTGTTTCTCTTTAATAAGCTTTATTGAGCCACGTTAGCACATTATTGGTCAGATATCTCAATTTATTCCAAAAAATAGAATAAAAATCTACTTATTGTATCTCAATTTGATATTTTACCACATGCTCACTATTTTTCTTTGTTTTGTGTGAAACTGACTTTAAATTAGCAAGTTTTTAAATACTAGGGAGACAAACAAAAGTCTAATATTGTTTTATAGTACATACGTTAACAGTTTGGCATTGTTTTATGTTTACAAAAAGCTTTTTTTCTGACAAGCATTTGCACAGGATGCTGCGAGTATCAAACATGTCGTACTATTACTATAACATGACTTTCCCTTAGTCAGTGTTAGAGTACCATGCATTTTAAATAGCAAAAATATAGTTTTTACCAGAAAAATTGTATACGAATTGTACACTTTGCACTTTATATTGGCATCTTTTAAATAGAAGAGCGTAATATAGTTATAAATTTGTACAGGGGGTAAGACAGCAAGCAGTATTTGGTTTCCCATCTGAATCTGAGCTGATGCCAGCAGGCAAGCAAATAAATCATAAATCATCTCCAGAAGGCTTTCTGCATGCAACATCATTATACCAACCTACAAACACAGAAATTACAGTCCAAACAAGCAATACACGAGTCCTGTTAGTGTTAATTTAACGTGGAAAAGAGGAAATTCAACTGCAAATTTATTTTTGGCACTAACAGAAAAATGTCTTACTGTGACGATACATTTAAAAATTATTCAGGATAAATGCCAGTATTGATGTCCAGTGGCTTTTAATTTGAAAATAAAGCTGTATATTGTGTCAAACTAAAATGTTTTTGTATTATTAGAATATACAGACACATATTTTGATTAAATAGCTCTAAAGAAATAACAGTTTTTAATCTGCCCTATAGGACAGTTTTTTTTTTTTTGTTGTTGAAGTCGGTTTCCCATTGGGAGCTGTTTCACACAGTGAACTCAATCTATACCTTGTGTATGACTGTGAAACTAACTTCAATAAAATGACTTCAAATAAAATTTTGTTGAAAGACATGTGTATAATAATATATAACCAATAATAATTTGGGTAATTTTAAACATATTAAAGTCAATACAGTAAAAACTTGCCGACAGTGTAAAAACATAACATTTTGCCAATAATTGAATTATTACTTAATCGAAGTCACAATAAAAAACAATGAAACTATAAAAACTACAGCCAATAACATAACAGCATTTTTTCTTTTTTAACAGTCTGCTTCTCTAATATAGGTATAATGGATGGAGTCTTTATGAGGAGACATACGTTTCAGGTACATCTTACAATTATGATCGTTTTAGGCTTTATTACATTTAAAATGTTTAAAATTATTATCCGATTGGTCAGTATTAAATTATTGGTTGCTACAGACATGCAAGCACATCTATTCATATGCCCTTTATTGCCATTAAGCCATTAAATGTTATTTTCTGGAACAAATTGATCTATTTGATATTTTTTTTTTTTTTCACGTTTGGATTCTGGAGTTTTGGACTATTTAGTCTGCGCGTTTGTAAAAGGCGTGCGTGTTTGGAGTCGGTGCTGCAGGCCGAGGCCCACCTGATGCTGTACGGGCACTTCTCTCCATACTGGAGCTTGAAGGGCCGCTCCTGACTGCAGTTGGAGCTCAGCTCTGAACACGGGCTGTGGAGCTCCCGCTTGATCTTCAGCTGCAGTCCGTGGAAAGCCACTAGGACACAGAGGTAGATAGAGAGAGAGAGAGAGAGAGAGAGAGGGAGGGAGGTAGAGAGAGAGAGACAGAGAGAGAGAGAGACGGAGTGAGACACCGAGCAGGAACCGTCCCGCCTCCACACATCAACCAGCTTTAAACCAGAATGAGAGCAGAAACAGACGAGGTTTTGTTTTCAGAGCTCAGCGTTTCTTGTTGAGCACAGGGGTTATTTTTAGCAAATACGCTCCGGAAAAAAAAACAAAAAAACGTTCATACTCTCACTCAACCCAGAAACTGATCAAATTCATCAATAGAGTTTTCTTCCGAACAAATCTCCTGTGAGGAAAATGTAATAACGTAAAATAAAAGGCATTAAAAAAAATAAAACCTTGTGTAATCTGCCGCCATATTAAGTTTCAAATCTCCAACATTCACACACATTTAGAGAGGCTGCATGTATTCATGGCGACTCCATTATCAACGACACAACATGCAACTACAAACAACATTTGACCCTATAAATAGAATTACAGTCAAACTGCAGGATGTGCAACACGTGAGTGCGAATGCCTCTTTTTCCAGGACAACCTTAACTTTCAAGGACAGTTATGAAGTAAAATGACTCGTAAATGACCGGGCTCAGCTGTTTTACAGGACTTATGTTCTGTTTTTAAAGGACACACCTAGAAACGGATCAGCGAGTCAACTTGCTTGTGTACTGACGTCGTATGATAATTGATTTTTCTGCTGATTAGTACACATTTTCCAATATTTTCCATGGATTTGCAACGCCAGTGCCATTTGATCAATACTTTCTCTTTTCCAGGCATGCTTTCACTGACCCAACAACTGGATGTGGACGAGAATATTTAACTGACCCTCTTATAGCTTGACTTGATTCAGAGGTCATGACTGTAACTGTCATAAAATACACTGAATGTTCAGAATATTCTCTAAGATTTATTCCACTTTCAACACATTATATCATAGAAATGTTTAATAGTTAAGGTTTGTTTTGCCGGTTTTGCGTCAGAAGGTCACCGTAAATGACTTAGCTTTGTGTTTTATATAATGCTATTAAAGCAATACAACAAAAAACCAAAAAATAGGACAGTGATTCAGTCTGCTTGGTGCTGATTTTGGATTTTTTTTACTATTATTTTCCATACAATTGCAAGAAATATATGAAAGGAGCTGATGAATATATAACCCTGTTATAAACAAGATTTATATTGATTTCATGACTGCAAAACATTCAGAAAAGTGAATTTATACCACTTTTCCCAAGATGATCCTCCAATAAATTGCAGTTCAAACTCATTTCAATCCAGGAGCAACATATAATCTAATATAGGAGCAAAAGCTACTTTTATGGGAAGTAATCCAGTCTATGTCATCTTATTAAACGTTACACCTTGTAATGTGATCCTGCGGGCCGGACTGGACTCTCAGTTTGAGTCCAGATGGCAAAGATATATATTAGAAAGAGATTTGACTTTATTCACCCTGTAGAAGAAGCGTAGACGTCGATGAGCATTAAAATACACTGACGGGCTTTTCACTGGGAAACTGCATTGTAATGCAGGGGATCAGTATCAGGGTATCAATGGGCAACAAATGAAGATAAACTGAAGTTATGAGGCTCTTTCAGGAGGACTTGTCTCCGACGTCCCACGAAGGACTCACTTCGTCTCATTTGTTGGGAAAACATCTTTCTTCCCGCTGCTGAAATCTGACAACAGTAAAACGGAGAGTGCGGCGAGCTGCTTTCAGCTTGCTGTCAATACGCTCCAGACGACAATAACTGGCCTCATTGATCCGAGGAGGGAGCTCGCTCTCTCTCTCTCTCTCTCTCTCTGATTAACATCCCATCATCTCCAGTCATGATCAACGCTAATCCGATTGACCGCGCCTCGGACTGCACCCTCGGGCGGAGCGAGGTTCTGCGTCGACGTCACCGCGCGGCGAGGCCGGCGCACCGCCGGGGGATCGACCAATGATTGGCTCTAAACTTATGAATGGAGAGCCGATGTCCGTTAACCAAGGAAGCTAAACTTTCACACTAAATACAAACTAAAAATATTTCCGCATAGTTTTTCCCATAACGTTATTTCTTTTGCTGGTAATTTAGCAAACTTTCCTTATATATATATATATATATATATATATATATATATATATATATATTTATTTTTTTTTTTAACGGCTCCTGAAATACACTCAAATCTGTTGGATTATTCATTTTTCATCCTATTTGAGGATACAAATACTTTCAAATGAAAAAGACTTGAACTTCTTTTTTTTTTTATTATAAAATTCTACAAATACTTATTTTTACTTGTTTTATAGTTACATTTTTAAAAGGGACAATTTTATAATAGTATCTATACGTTTTCTATTGACTAGTTTTTCCAATTACTGTCTTGGACTTTTTAAGGTAAAAAGTTAAAGTAGCGGGACGTTTGGAACGGAGGGAGAAAGTCTGTCAACTCAAGTGTCAACAAACATTTTGACATCAAGCGAGTCGAGAGACAAAACTCTGTGGGATTATCTTTCATTTACTTCTCCTGAGAGACACGAGGCTTCAAAAAAAGCAAACTTACAAATGGAAACTTGCATTTTAATTCATTCAAACTGGTTGATTTAACTTTATATGCATTTGTTTTTAGAGGTAAATTCAAACAACAAGAAGCGATGAAGTTCATCATCTCTCAATCTTGTCGAAGACCAGTTTAAATCTGGAGGAATAATATTTCTCTTTCACTCTACTTCAGAGACACATGCCTTCACATTTCCATATTTTCAAACAGAAGGACTAGAACTTGTTTTTTTTTAAATAAAATTATGCAGATTGTTTAGTTCACATTGTTTATAGTGCATTTTTTTGAATGAAGATTTGTATCAAAGTCCATTTTACACAATTTTTCTTCAATTATTCCTATGATGAGACTCAAATCTATGGGATTATTTCTCTTTTACTTCCACACGAGGGGCACATGCCTTCGAATGAAGACATTTCCAGAGAGAACAGACTAAATCCTAAATAGACTAAAAGCTAATTTTTCAATTAATAGTATGTGAAGCGTTTTTTTTTTTAATGAGAGCATTTTGAAACCATTACAAATTAAAGAGGTTTTTCTTCATTTGATAGTTTATGAATAAACAACTTTGTCTTTCAATAACAGCTTAAAGATGTATTTTTTTTTTAATTTATAATATTTAAATAGTTGTTTTATCTCTTTTTTGTTAAAAATAAATAAAAACAATTTTAAGTACAGTTCACAGAGTTTACTATCTATGGAATTATTCCTCTTTCTCCACGAGAGTACCAAATAGCTTTGTATTTGCAAACCTTTGAGTAAAGTTACACTCAAACCGGTTTTAAATCTACATGAATGGCTTCTACACTGTTCTTTAGAGGAAGTCTTGCATATGTGGGCAGAAATAGAGGTCAGAGTCTATTAACTTCCAGTGTGACTTAATATTCACACGTTTGATGGGCGAAGGGACTCAAATCTGGATTATCTACCTTTTATAATCCACAGGCGGGAGGCTCCGGGGAGCTGGGGATGGTTTTATTTGGGGGGCGGGGGGGGGGGGTATTTTCTCACGGCTGACTGACAGCTGCCGTACAAGCAGGGGTCGATCTGCCAACACCCCACCCAACATACATCCAACCCCCCCCCTCCCGGGCCCCAGGCCACGTGGGCCCCCGGCATGACAGACCTCGGGGGTTGTTTCGCAGCCCCTCGAGGGGGCCTGACCTTTCCGGGTCATCGATCGGAGGTCAAACAGACACTTCCTGAGGGGAGACCTTTGACGACAGCGACACGGCTGAGTCTTGTTAGGAGTCAAAACAACGCCTCGGCTTGGCCTGTCCGCATCAACGCCGCAGCCACTTTGACCACGAGTCACCGGCCATGTTCCTCCCTCAGCTCACGGGTCCTTCATCGCGCTACGATCGACTGCAGGAGCCGCAGCAGCCATTAACAATAGCTGCACGAGTGCTGCAGCACAGCGCCTTAATTTAGAAATGGAAATGTCACAATAGATTTCGTCAGTGGGGTGCCAAGGTACACAAATCAATAGCGAGGGCATCGCCTCTGACGAAAACAGAGACTTCCTTTTTAGTCCAGAATGTCATGCCCATCACCGCTTGATTGCTCTCATTATCTACATATTGATTAACTGAGGCGGTAGGCTGTTTAAAAGAAGAAGCAGTTAGAACAATTACTGGCTCTATTGTCAATGCAAATGTTTTTGGGTTTTTCTTCCTTTTCCCTGCACTTGACTTAAACCCTTCTGCAATTTTCTTTGGTATTTGCTGCACAGAATATAAGAAAACAATAAGCATTTAAGATCCCCCCCCCCACACACTTTGGTCTAATACTTCAATTTGTTTGCCAATGCGTTGGCTGTACGATTAAAACGAGAAAGAAAAAAAAAAAGTCTTGGCCTCGATTGTTGTGCTGCTCTCAGGTACAAATTGTGCGTTTTGGCAGATCCGAAGCCGACGTTTGGCAGGTAGTTCTCCGGTCCATTCATGAAAAAATACAGGTCTTTTGGCACCAGCGAAAAACCCTCCATTCCATTTTCACCTACTGTAGGTGCTCGCCTTTGCTGTTAAATGATGGCGGCTCGGATCTGCTGGTAACGTGTGGCCTCATTTTACACCTCCTCTCCTCCTTCGTTCCCTGCTAAGTTATGCTAATGGTAAGCATCTGTGTTGGAGTTTGGAGACAAAGAAATCCTCTCCTTCTCCTCCTCCAGCCCGAGGACACTTTCGCTCCGAGGCCGCTCACATGCTGCTTCGGCGCTGCGCTGATGGAGAGTGCGAAGTTGACATTGAGGGCAAAAAGTGCCACCGCTTCTCGGGAGCCGTGCAGAATCTAAATCCATCGCGATGCACGTGAAAAACTCAACAACAACGAAAAACAACACCCACTTTTACGGTCCGATCTTTTTGAACTACAGTTAACCGTCAACATTCAAGTGCTTCGTTTTATTCTGCTTTGCGGTTTCACTAAACTAAGCGTCTTATTCTTCACCAATGAGCCTGAAACAAACATATTTCTTCCGTCTCATTTGGTTCAGTCTTCTAAAAAAATTTTTTTCAGCTGATTCATTCTTTTCACTTAACAACAGAGGAGATTCTCTGAGTCTTAAAACTTGATGTTTCATGCTAACAGTTAGCAGCATGCTAACAATCTTACATCTTATCTCGACTTTTGACTAAAACTGACAACAATGAACGTTAAGTAAACTAAATATCTTAATCTTCATGCAAAAAAACGCATCTTTAATACAGAAGCTTTCTTATTCTTTCAGTCGTAATGTGAAATAAATTTTTTTTAACTATCACCTGCTATGGCTTTAAGATAATCTTAAAATGATCCTTCTGTGCTAATGCTACCACCTAATGTTACATTACATTTGATAGCTATGCTTGAAGTTCGGCTAATGTGAAAAAAAAACCACCTTAAAAATGATCATGGTATATTTTAGGATCAAAATGACCACTTTTCATCAAAATAATAACACTAATCTACAGGCTAGCCTACTACATTAGCTGGGTAGCTCACAGCTTTGCAACTTCAGGGATTCATAATGTTCGTAAAGTAAATTTAACCGTTCTTGATATGGTAAAATGTCTTAAAAATTACTTGGAACTGCAAATACTTTGCAGATAAAATGTTTTACCCTGAAATAAAACCATTCTCACTGGGTCCACCACTTTCTTTGTCGGACCATAATGAATAAAGCTTTTTCATGAACATCTATCAGTATTCATAAATGCTCCTCAAAGAATAAAATATCACTCTTTGGGCACCAATGGGCAACAGTGCGATTCACTTTAGTGACACTTTATAGCATTTCAGCTTTAACTGCAGCTCGCAGAAAAAGTATGTTTGTCTCTAGGATGTTTCCTACAAAGGCATTAGTACAACATCGATTTGTCTTTGGTCTTTTCAAGAGAGGAAAAATATAATTATCCATCTTGTGAAGTCTTGTAAGCTCCACCTTCGCTCAACCTCGTCTCGTCTACAACTTCTCGTCACTCCATGCACCTTCTCCACCGTCCCCCTCTCTTCTCGGCTCAGTGAAACCCATATGGGAGAGCTGCCGGCTGGGACGCCTGCTCGAGCGCCCAACCACGGTGCCCTCAACCCCCCCCGCCATCTGTTAGTGCCCCTCCAGTCTGCTGCGGCTTTGCCAACAGGACATTTCAGATGGTCAGCAGTCTCCTGCCACCGCGGCCACCCACCCCGGCTACCTCTGAAGGACAACAGGACAGTCCTGGTGACCTCTGGTTCTCCCAAACAAACGCTCAATCACACCGATCCAGGGTTTGATGCTGATTCTGTTGGACTCATCAACTCATACAGCTGCTTTTATAAAAAAAAAAAAATACTTTGACTCAAAACTATAGCTGTAAATGAAGAAAATAAATGTCTTCAGAGGATACAAGTTTAAATTTACTGCACAATTAGTATTAGAGGATTTTGCACCGACAGTTATTTGGTCCAAAAGTGTGAAAATATAAAAAATATGTAAAAAAAAAATTCACTTGTGTTGGAGCCACAGTGAATCAAAATACTGTTTGAAGGTAGATTTTGAGAGCAAACACCAGACATTCTTATTTAAAACACCTATTAATGAATATATATATACTGAAAGAAAATGATTCAGGTTGAAATAATCAGGCTGCAACTGCAACTTTAATCGTAAATATTTGCCTTTTTAGAAGAAATATGATGTATAAAAGCTACATTGTGTATACATTTTTCACATTCAAGAAGATTTCAAGACAGTGAATCCAACCACACCACACTCCAGACCACCAACACAAACTTGCGTTAATATTTCAGGGTCACACGGCGTAAAAGGAAAATCCATGTTTTCACTTATACTCACTGTGATGCCATCAGCAGGCAATAAATCTTTTTGATTCATTCTAAAATTAAGCTTTGCCATTAAAATAAAGATGGTTTCTTTTTTGTTCATATCTCAGATTCCTAACATCTGCCTGTAGAGAGATGTGATAGTGAGATGAAATTGAATAAATATCAAGAGATATGAATTCAGATTTGCTGCACTAATAAGCAATTAGGATTTTGCATGAACGTTGTAGCTCAAGCAGGGTGGTCGTTAGGTGTGAAATGTCCAAAATGTCAATTTTATTGAACTTTTTTTGATCTCTACTAAGATTAAATATTATTTAAGGCAGCTTCCAGAAGCAATAAAATCTATTGTTTTAAAAGTATTTTAAACACAGGGAACCCTTAAAATTGTTATTAAAACTCAATAATCAACAAAAATGCAATTTAACTTGAAAAAATAGGCCGATAGTTATACTAACTTCTACATTAATGGTAAAAATGTGTATCCCCCCCCCCCCCCCCCCCCACACACACACTTTTTCTACTACCTACAAGAAAGTTCACTTCTCTGAGATCCAACTGAAGACGTACATGTGATGGGAAAAATACCAAAACCAGCCGGGTAGGAGCTTGTGTAAAATACGAGAAAGAGCACTGCGTATTAGAAGAACAATCCCAAAGCATAACAATGTTATCGCACATGACGCGTAAACCCAATATCATGCAGCCATAGAGTAAAACCTCTCCACACGCAGACCAGACAAAACATGTCCAATAAAAATCTAAATAAAACCCAACTGTCCTCTCACGAGCATTAATACGAACTCTAAACTCAACAATTAACTGTGAAATCAGACGATTGGCTCTAAACGCACATAATTAACTCAAAAATTGCACGATTGTTGCTAAAACTCTAAATTCTAAATTGGTACAATTAACTTGAAACTCTCATGATTAACTCTAGAAATAACACGATTAACTCTAAGCTCGCATGATTAACTCTAAGCCCGTACAATTAACTCGAAACACACACAAGTAAATTTTTAAATCACATGATTAGATCTAAACTCACATGACTAACTGTAAACTCAACATTTAACTATTGACTCATGCAATTAACTCAAAAGTCACACGATTATTTCTAAACTGGCCTGAATTCTGACTGGGACTTTAAGTGTAATTGTTTTTTTTTCCCCCAGAAATTGTTCAGAAAACCAGTAATTTAATCTGTTTTTAAATCTAGATGATAAAATATTATCGGTTGGATTATTTCAGGGTCACACATGGTTAAATAACCTACTCTTATCTCATCGTCCATCACTGAATCTTTTAATTTACTGAATATACGTGACATTTTCTTTTGTTTCAGAGCTTGTCTGTTTGTTTTTTTTAAATAATCTTTGACGCTGAATCCTAACTTCTGCCTCTTCTTCAGCTTTGTTTCCAGGTTAAAGGGCGTTGAGGACACAGAGGACCTGCAGGTTGTTTTCTCTCGCTCTCTCTCTTTTTTTTTTTTCATTTTCAGTTCATTTTGGCTCCTCTGAAAGACATGTGCTTGCTCCGAGTCCCACTGAGCTCCACTCACTCAATTTCTGTCCCCACCTTGGCACTACTTCCTCCAGGATCGGACCAAGTGCCAAGTCACCAGTCACAACGTGTGCAAAAGAACCACCAGGCACAACCAGGTGAAGAAGCACCTTATGTGCACCGCACCTCACGTTCGAAGATGTTTTCAAACTTTCAGGAAGTATTTTTGAAACCGAATCTCTTAATTTTATCGATAAAAAAAAAAAAAAAAAAGGAGGACAAAAACAACCTGTGTTTTCTTTCATGCTGTAAAATCCCCAGTGAGGATTAGGCCAACCATCCTTCAACCGAAGAGGAGAAAATGTAGTCGTAACTAATATCACGCCGCCAGATTTAGAAAAATGTAGCCACACCGGATGGTTCGGCACAAAAAGCACTTCTGAGGAAAGGTCGGGGAGGAACACTTTTTTTTTTTTTTTTTTTAAAGATTTGATTTAAAAAAAAAAAAAAAAGAAAAAAGAAATTGGGAAAAACAGCTGTCAATTTACAAGCCGGGGAGTTAAAAATATCACTTCAAAAAAAAAAAAATCAGCCACAATATTTTGATGTCTCCTTATGCAAATAAGTCACAGTGCTATAATATCTCAGAGGTTCATGAGGGGGAGACAGATTGAGAGGGAGAGACCCCCCCCCCCCCCGCCCGCCCCTCTCTTCCTCGTCTTCCTCACCCACCTTGCACCTGTCTGCAGACCCGCAAGACTGCTGCAGCCCTCCAGAGAGCACAGTGCAAGCAAGAGGTGAGGCTACTGAGAGACGTGGAAAATTACACACACACACACACACATAAACACACACACACACACACACACACACACACACACACACACACACACACACACACACACACACACAAAGTACAAACACACCGAGCAAAGAGAAAAGAAACACCACAGATGTTCACACACAAAAGAAATAAAGGGTCTCTTACTCACAGTTTTCAGTCTGGAAGTCTGGAACAAACTGCTCGTCATTGTCGGGAACTTGAGCTAAACACAGGAAAGAAGAAGAACAAGAAGAAGAAGAGAAAGAAGAAGAAAGGAGGTGATTGTTTTTGATGTTGATGGACAACACAGCGCCCAACTCCCCCCACCCCCACCACCACCATCCTGGAGCAAACAGTCTCCGGGGACGTTAGTTTGCCCCATTCGCAGCGTTGTTCGCCTCTGCTGTCAGCCCAAGAACACGAAAAATGTGTTTTACAAGAAAAGAAAAAAAAAATCCAAAAAGAAGTAGTTCGGTTTTTACTTTTTTCCCCCTTATTCGTTGGTAATGTTTCATTTTGAATAACTGAAAGGTTATAAAAGGACACTGGTTTGTGTTGTTTGTATGAGTTTACGTCTTATTTATAAAGTTATTATTATGCAATTATTATTCATGCTATGGATTAACTAACCCATCCTTGAATATAGAAAAAACCTGATAAATCAATTATAATGAGAACACATATTTGCATATATTTATCTATTCTTGGCCATCCTGGATATCCAGGCACATCTTAAAAAAAGAAATATCAGTATAGAGAAGAAAAAAATCTGATTTTAGGAAATTATTTTAGTTTTTCATGGATTCTTAGCTCAGGAAAACAACTAAAAATGCTGTAAATATATCAAATTATATGTATTTAAAGTCTAATCTGTTTCAAACTATTAAATTATGGGAAACAAAATGTTTTAAAGTGTGGAAAGTTATTTGAAAAGCATTGTGTGAATTCAGCGTGATTATTTTTTGATAGTTGATCGGACACACAAACAAATTCCATGATTTTCTTCTTTTAAATTCTGTCCACTTCACTTGCTGCTCTGACATGAATTTCACTCGTTAAACCAGGAAAACCATCACGGTAAAACCTGTTTGGGCCCAAATGAACACCATTAGTTGGAAAAAAAAAAAAAAAAGAGGAAACATGAATCAAACTAGTGTTTAATATCATTATTTCCTTTACTGGTGGTTAAATCTGCTTTATGTGACATCAAATAGCAAAAAAAAAAAGTGTTTGAAACACCAGAAATAAATAGAAAATGTGATGCAATCAATGCTGTGATCAGTGGGTTTTTTTTTTGGTTTTTTTTTAATAAAGATAATAAAAGCAGTGAAGTTTTCTAACAAAGTCCAGTGTGACAGAGAGACCCTGCCCTTCTTCAGGTGACCGTCCACCTCCCCAGTCCACTTCCTGAGGTCGCCTCGTCCATTGACTGCCCGGCAGCCTCGCCTCTCGCTCTTTGCCAGCAGCCAAACACCCATTGTTAACCGCATCTAATTGGCTTCCTCCCCACTGCTGGATCCACCTGTACCTACCGAGTCAGGTCTGTTCCGGCCCCCTTTCCAAAGCCTCACCTGCGCCTCAAAACGCCCCTGCACTCGCCACTAATGCTCAGATAATGAAGCCCGCTCCCCTCCAGCCCCAATTACTTTATATCGCCTTATATTTACGGCTCGCCACGTTCCCCGTCAGCCTCCACCCTCGCCAGCAAATGGCACAAAAAAAAAAAAAAGAGAGATTTAAATGTGTCATTAGCACGTCTATTTATACACACAATGAGGTGGATCCTCATTATCACGAGATCAGTGGCGTGCCTTGACATGTCTGGAGATCATCACAAAAAAAAAAAAAAAAAAAATAGAGGCTGATTTTCCATTTTTGTCGCTCCTGATGTGGTCAGGGTCGTTTTATTCTTCCTTCACAAGAGGTGTGAATTGAGGGGAGTAAACAATTAACAGACAGGGAGGAGAAATCTCGGCGTGTTTACAGAAAGATGTCAAGCGGGTGAAGAGAGCAAACAAAGACGTGGAGGGGAATCGAGTGCAGCGAAAGCTTTCAGGGAGGCAGGTTGGCTGAGCTCACGCTTGTAATCGCATAAAAATATCAACCGGATCTTATTGTCACGAGGAGCTGCGTTCTGCATAGCGTGGGACCTGTGTGCTCCTAAAACGGTCATACCCTCAAATTCTGAATAATACGTTAGAAATACATGGGCTCAAAGACAAGTTTAACCCTGAAAGGTCATCAGTAATAACTCATAATGCCTTTATTGTGAAATTAAAAAAACAACAACAAACACTATTTGCCAGATTTACACAACCATAAACTTTCACACAGAAACAACAAAAGAGAATAAATTAGATTTTAACAAAGGACAAGATATTTTATTTCATGTTTGGTACTATGTGTATGAATCGTGTGTAGTAGGAGTACAGATTAAGCTTAATTAAGTAATGAGCTTTTTTTTTTTTTTTTAAGACAGGTTTTAATTTAGCTCCACCTTTACAATGTTTTAAAAGAAGTCTTGGATGTACATGCTTTTTTTAACCCTTCATTGGGCAAATGGCTATATTACCTCACAAATATATAGTTATGATTTGATAAATAAGAAATATGGGACACATGCTTGAATGGTCATGACAAACATTGAGTTATGATAGTGTCATTTTTAATCACAGTGTGCATCAAATGCTTCTCAAAAGTCAGATTTATCGTGTTTTTTTGGAAATAATATAGTGAGAAAGTGCTTTATTGTGTGTTTCCAATCTTTTCTAGTGATCTTGAAGTAAATATGTCTAATCTAGATGATTTTGAATTCTGGAAATGGTTGAATATGTGTAATTTTTTTTTCAGTTCGTGATTTAAATGTGCTGATTTCAAAGTGTCAAAGCCTTTTGTCACACTAGGTTTTCAATCTGTGATGCTCTTATATAGTCTGGCAAAGGTTAAAGAGGTCATAAGAGAACACAAGTAAGGATATGTTATGAATACGTGGCTTTACAGATAAGTCCTGAGATGATAACTCAAGTTGAAACCTTGGAAAGTCCTCATCCTAACCTGCCAAAGTAGCACAACAATGAAAAACGCAGGTCACAAGCTGTTTTCTTTTTTTTTTGCACAAACTTGGAAAGCGACACCGAGATGAGAAATGGGGAGTACAAAAAAAAGAAAGAAAGAAAGAAAGCAGCAGTGTTTCTGCGTCTAAAAGGAAGTTTGAGGATGGATGAGTCACCGGCCTCAGACTGTGAATGAGCCAGCTGATCTCTGCAACAAACTCCTGTGGAGAACGGCAGAGCTGGAAATCTGCCGCCATTCACAAAAAAAAAAATGTAAAAAAAAAAAACAAAAACTGGAAGGACGCTGAGAGGATATAAAAAGAAAGGTTGTAAAAGGTTGAAAAAAAAAAAAAAGACCCGCGAGGTCAGAAACTATCAGACGAGCTTGTGACTTCATTTTAAGCAAATTTCCTCTTTTGCCTGCACTGATTTACAAGACAAATGATGGTATCTGCACCAGAATTTAACAGATAAATCAGCGGGCTAACAAAGTTAAAGCAAAAAAAAAAAAAAAAGAAAGAAGAAGAAACTTAATTAAATCCTGAGGTAAAGGCTTTTTATTTTTTTTTAATCCTGGATTGAGTGGAGCCTTACAGGTGCCTGCAGAAGGAGGGTTGTGGTGGTTTCAGGGGCTCAGATATACACCTGTCATTGACAAACCTCCCGACCTCTCAGTCTCGCCAGTCGGAAATTCAGTCTGTCGCTCATAATTCGTCCCCTTGTTCCAATTACCTGAACTAATAAATCTCCGAAAGGAGAAGGTATTTCTTTTTGCCCCTAATGGACAGGAAGTCATTCATTAAATCTACAATCCTGAAGCGCACATCAGCACATCGATCCACGACAGGCAGAAATGTAATCTTTAACAGTAATACCTTATCAGCTGCCGTCTCTTTTCTCACTTTGAGATGCTGAAATATTAAAATCATGTCTTATTCTTTTTACACACCCTGCGGTGCGCGCGTGTGTGTGTGTGAGAGTGTGTGTGTGTGTGTGTGTGTGCCGCGACGCCTCCTCACACCTCGCTGCTGCTGCTGCTGCTGCTCAGGAGTCGGTTCAACTCCTCCAATCTCAGTTTCAAAGAATACTTCTCATTTTTTAAGAGCGTTGGATTGCACTGCGAGCGCTTTTCAAATGTGTTAAAGAATAGATGGGCCCATAAATGATTGAGTCTTTTTTTTTTTCTTTACGGCTGTGTGAAGGGCGCAAAGTGAAAATTTCCCTCCACACTTTCCCAGTGGATGTATTAGGACTCAATCTTTTGTTGGAGGAAAAAAAAAAAAAAAAAAAGTATTAAAGTTGATTCAGTTAGATTGCACACTTTAGAGTTCCGCTTTAAGACTGAAGTTATGGCTATACGACGTGTGCGCGGCTCAAAAATGACATGGAGTGTTTTACTGCGCAAAGAAAACCAACAAAAGAGGAAAAAAAAAAACTCTGCAATCACAAACTGCCACATGTTGGACTTCAATAAAACTGCAATAAAAGCTAAATATTAAAGCCTCAGTGACGTGCAAGCGTTTACATTTAACCGTATTTCAACTCAACACACACGACAAAGACTTGATCGTTCAACAAATCTTTGATAAATCTGAATTTCTACCTTTATTGTTCAAATTTAAGCAACTTTAAATGTTAAAAAAAACCTGCTTTTTCTGAGTAAAACATACAAATCAAATCAGTTGAAGTGCAGCGAAGACGCTGCCTTTCCTTGTCACAAAGTAATTGACCAATTCTTCAGTTTAAAACACTGAATTTGTTGTAGTTTTCTCATGCAAACTACTTTAACCCCCTTCTTTTTTTTTTTACTGCTTTTACATCCCAACAGCAGTTAAAAAAAAAAAAACAGACTCAAATAGTCTAACCTGTTTCACTTTATACACGAAACTCCCCCTTTTTTTTTCTCCTCCCGATTCAACAACTTTCTGATTTCATGCAACACCGAGGCGAGTTACGTCTCGGTGACATTTGAATAAAAGAAGTGCGACATGCAGGCATGCACATCCAAACACAGCCAAAACAAAAACACGACGGACAAACAAATCACCACTGACCAAAACTTCGGTGCTGCAGACACGGTGGGAAAAGGACGCTGGCGCTTAAATCCTGAAGCATCACGTCTCAGTTAGACCACAATGAGCAAGTCTTGCCATCAGAGAGAGGAAAAAAAAAAAAAAAAAAAAAAAATGGATGGATGTTTAACAGAAAAAAAATGTTTCTCTGAGAGTTTGGAAGTTTGTGAGGAAAAAAAAAAAATCATAGATCCATTTCTCTCTCTTTTTTTTTTTTTTGCAGCCAGGGAATGAAATGGAAGAAGAGAAGGTAGATGGTGCAGCTGGAGGAGATAGAGAGGTGTGCTGAGAGGTAGTAGAGAGAGAGAGAGCGAGGGGGGAGGGAGGGAAGGAGGGAGAGAGCGAGCTGGTAGGCTACAGCAGAGTGCTGGTGGAGGTAGTGGTGGCGGCTGGCGTGCAGCGCGTTAGCTCCTGCCAAAAGCAGAAGAGACAGTGAGCGTCGGAGAGCCTTCTCCTGGTAATTTGTGATGACACTCTCTGGGTAGAGCCTCCTCGGTCTCCCTCAAGACCCCTCGCTCACAGTCTCTAATGTATGCATGACACACAAGGTGCCTCTTCCACACAGGCTTTTAATTGGACTGCGACGCGAGGCATGTAACTCCAGGCAGCTTTATTCTCCCTCCTCCACCTCCTCCTCCACCACCTCCCCTTCCTCCCCAACAACCTCCTATCCATTTTTACCCATCTCTCTCCTCCTTTTTCCTTTTTTCCCCAATTTTAAAACACTCACCTTCTGCCAGCCAAGTCTCTTGCAGCTGACTGAGGTCCTGGAAAAGCTCTGAATGAAAGAGGTGGGGAGAAAGCAAAGCAGAGGTTTGAAAGCAGTTTAAAAACAAAAAAACAAAAAAAAAAAACAACAGTCAAAGCCCAGGAGAAGCATCAGAAACAACCGACTTCATTATGGCAGCCATTGGAGCTCAGTGGGCATGTGTGCAGCTAATAACAAGTCAATTTGTGTCTCTGACCACTGACAGAGGCTTGTGAGGATCATCACAGGCCGCTGTGCTGTAATTGAGATTCTGTAGTTAGCAGCACAGGTGGCCGCAAACCAATTGAATTTTGCTAAATGTTTAGGAGCCGTGAAATTAACTTCTGCCTCTGTCCTGCCGCCTACCTTCAGTGTCCAGAGCCAGGTCGGACTTAATGAATTTTCTCTTTCTGTCATTTGCCGGCCTCTCGCAGCTCGTTGTCTTTTCTAGCAGCTTCTGCAAAAAAAAAAAAAAAAAAGAGAGAGAAAGAAAGAAAGAAAAACAACAAATCAATGTTTTTAACTCACTGGAGCAGTAATTCTGTTCTTGACTGCTGCACACGTGAAACAGCAAATGAATGAGCAGCTCATTGATGCTTCACACACTTCTAAAGCCTGACCCATGCAACAAGAAAAAAAGCAAAGGGGTGGGGGTGCTTTCACATATCAGACATAATTAACAAGTGGTAACATGGTGCATGAGCAATAACACGGTGTAAAGTGGGGAGCACCTTGTTTGGCTGTTTATCTTTGATGATTAGATAAAAACCTAAATGGTCCCTGAGGGAGAAACGCGGGTTGGCAACAGTAGAGACAAAGACGGAGAATAGAACAAACAGAAGGAATTAAAAGAGCAGAACAGATCTGCACAATAAGAGAAGACATTAGAGATGATGGGGGAGACAGACAAACAAATATGAAGCATCATCATCATCATCTGTGATGAGAGTTGGGAAGTGGGAGACAGCACACACACGGATTTAGTCTGAACTTTTTTTTTTTTTTCCCACCCACTTTGGAGGTACAGTGAGGCACTTGCTGGTCGTGAAATCCATTCATTCTGCTGAGTTGTGGCTTCAAGCGAGGAGGAATCAGTGTCCACGCTCCCGTCCCGGTCACTCTGAAATAAAATAAAAAAAACAAATGCGCACAAAGTTCAGAGATTTGTAGGAGGCTTACAAGTTTAGAATTGCAGACCTAATGATAAATAAGCAGTGGCGAGGAAACAATGTGTTGTTTTTAAGCCTGAGACGATCGATTAGACGCACATGAACGCCGTAAAAGTTGAGTTTACAATCTGCACGTTTCGTGCGTAAAAGCGCAGCGCGCAGAACTAGAACGCGCCCCAAAAAAATCGTTGTATTAAAATTAACTGAAGGAGGATATTTATTATTTATCTTAAAGTACGGGTATTTACCTTGCGAGCTCACGCTACTTCCTCCTTCTTCCGCGTGCAGAGCGCCAGAGAGCGGCTGCAGGAGCTCCACACTCGGTCCCCGGCTGCTGCCTGCGCGTCTCCCCGCTCACTGTGTCGCTGGAGCGGCTTGGCATCGCCTCCCGACGGGGCCTCCCATGGAAACAAGCCGCACTCCGCTTCCTATTGGTTGTCAATGCCTTTCACTGGATCAGATTGCTGGCAGTCAATCACGCGCGGCTGCAGGCTGCAAAAAAAACGGCCGGAGTCAATGACAACATTGTCATCACGCGCTTTTCTTCCGAGTTTGGACTTTTGCGCATTTTTTCACAAAGTCTGCACCAAACTTCAGTCGGTTTTAATCCTGCTTATGTAATTACACTTAAACACACATTGCAAACTGCACCTGCACACCCTCCCTCCCTCCCTCTCTCACACACACGGTCCAGTCTTCACCCCTCCTCCTCCTCCTCTTCCTCTCTGGTTTTTCCCTTGCATACAGCGCGCGCGCGCACACACACACACAGCGCTCACTCACGCCTTTCCCGGTCAAGTTTGTGTCCATGGTGACGGTGTTTTGAAGAGCCTCCAGAGGGACTGGCAGGAGCGCCAGCTCTTCCCTCTCCTGTAAGGGATACGCTGTTGAGAGCGCCGCAGACCTGCACGAGGAACTGACCTGGAAGTGAAGTGCAGGTCAGGTCACCGCGCAAAACCAAGGACAAGCCCCCCCCCCCGAAAAGAAAACAACAAAAACCCAACTCTGCCTTCCCAAAACATGTTGCACACGAAGACAAAGACAGGAGCTTCATCACTGGAGAGTTTAAAGCTAAACTAAAATGCTAAAATTGCTGTTTAAAAAAAACTACAGTGATAAATATGATCAAAACCTGGAAAAAAATATGTGTCAGGAGGAATTATTGGCTGAAAAAAGAAAGTAGCCAAAATGCAAAAAAAAAACCAACAACAGGCCAAATGGTTAAAATGGCTAAAAGTAAATAACATGACAACAAAAAAATGGTCAAAAGTAAAAATGGATCAAACAACCAAATCGTTCAATCAGTCGGCTAAAAAGGTTAAAAACTCTAAAATGGCTACAAAAGATAAAACAACAATATTCATTCTAAGTTATTAGTCGTGAAACGTTTAGCAAAACTACAAAATCAACTTGAGACGCTGTGATCTGCTGTGATTTGTGGCTCCACAATAATTCTATGTGGTGGAAAGTGACAAAAACCGCCCTTTAGATGGGGACGATTCCAGACCTCTGATATAAAGCAAACCTTTTGAATTCACCTACAATACCTTGTGTAAAACGACATTATGATGAGGGTTAGTGTCGAGTATTTCCTCCTATCGGGGGCGTTTCTATCCACTGGGGGGCAAGAAGCAGCTGAATGAAGGAAAGTGTTGGAGGAAAAATAGAGAAAGTTGATTATTGTGGACGAAAAGGTGAAGCAAGAAGATAAATTAGACGACGAAACAGCAAGAATAGCCAAAATACATAAAACTAATAGAAAAAGATGAATTGCTGGAAAAAAAACACCTGAATTCGATCAAGCAGAGAGGTTTCACCATATTGTCTTCCAGGTTCCTGCCTCTCTGCCGCCTTCATATTTAACCCTTTACAGTGTTGTGGAGGAACGTTTCAATACTTTAGTCAGTGTTAAAAGTCTATGTGCAGTGTTAAAGTATTATTTAAATTTTAAAAAAGGATCATAGTGTGTAAAATCACACTTTTATCCAAAATAATAACTTTAATAATCTTAATAACTTTGATAATAAGTTGAATCATCAGAAATCTGTGGATAAATCCCAGTGTGGTTTTCATGCCACCAGGTGAACTGACTGAAGAGAGAAGCTGCACTACGAGAGCAAAAAGGACAAAATGTACAAGCAGCAGCAAGTATTTCAGTGTTGAGCTCATCAGATTTACCTTGTATCAATATGATTGTTGTCATTGCCCGATTATTAGTTCAAAAGAAGCACAAAGAAAGAACAAAAAACACTTTTAAAAAGTGAATTTTTGCGGTTTGTTTGGTTTGGAATGGGGGATTGGCTGAGAGCGGGACAATCATGTCTCTACGGTGGACGTCGTCATTATTTGGTGTCAAATCTGCTGATTACATCTGCAGCATATTTGCTGAAAGTTTGTCACTTGTTATGTACGTTTTCACTGCGTCTGCAGCCTCAGAGTGTCTGAATGTACCAAAACCAGCCGCCATAAAGCCGCTATGCACCGACTCCTCCATCTTCTGGACTTTATTAACTCTGGTTCCACTATTTTGCATATTAATACAAACATGAAACTTCACGCTCATGTCTATAGTTTGCATGTTTCCCTCTCAGTATTCTCATCCCTCCCCCCCAAAAGACTCATTTGTGATTCTCTGTGTAAATTTGAGAGTGCTCGTCCTGTGATGGACCGGTGAGCTGTCCAGGACTGCAGCGGCCTCAAATTGGACGAAGTGGTTTTTAAGATATGAATGGGTTGTTTATCCTGCCCAAACTAAAACGGATTGAAGAATCGAGGGAGAATAGAAGAGGAATCAGTGGACATTAAGCACATTGCCTTACTTCCAACTAGAAAAGACATTTGCCAAAAACATCATTAAACTATATATTATGCATCGATTTTCTTAAATTTTTCATGATACCTTCTCGGTCTTTAAACATCCATTATTCCCACGTGTGATTTTCAATTAAAAGATTTTCGCTATCGTCATCCCCGAAAGATGATTTTGGGAGATTTTTTTTCCTTCTTTTTTTTTTAATCAGATCTGAAGTAAAAAGTCCAGTTGCAGTCACGTTTTCCTTGAAGATGTGAGCTTGGCAGCATATTTTTGGAGGAACATTTAGGGATAAGAAGAGTGTCTGGTGTTTCTGCTACTAATTTGTAAGTTGTTTAAAACAGGTATTCCTTTGCAAGGGTGCAGGACAGACGGGAGGATAAGCCCCTGACCGGGACCTTCAGCACCTCTCCCAAACACGAGTCTGGAGACAGACGTTTCAGCAGTCAGGAGCCGTCACGCTGCCGCCGTGGAGGATCCGGGCAGGCCGGTGTTACCGGGCAGGTGAAGTGGATGTGAAGTGAAGCTCCGTGTCACTCCTGCTGAACACCAGCGAGGAAGGAGGAACGCAGGTCAAGTGCAGGACTGCACCTCTCTGACAGCCAGTAACCTAAGTCAAAGGTCACTCTGAAGAGGGGTGTGATTTGTCCGGTGGGGGTGGGGTGGTGGGGTGTCAAGTCGTCGCCATGCTCCCAAGAAAGCCCACTGAGGCCCGTTTACACAACATTTAAGTGAAAACGCGTCGGACTTGACCAAGTTGGACTGTTATTACGGTGAGTGTCTATAACAAACCTCGAGTCCCAGCAGAATATGGACTGGGAGTCATGACACTCTGGAGGCCACCATTGTTGTTGAAGAACAATTTATTATGGCCGCAGTGCGCAGTAGCAGCATCTTCAAAAAGTTGCAGTTTCCCCCCCGTTTCCATGGAGATTTGAGTCGTGGCATTTTCAAAAAAAAAAATATTTTCTCCATTTCCAGAAAAGGAGCTGGAGCGTTTTCGAAGCGTTGAATTTTTTCAACTCTTCAAACAATGGAGACAGTGAGTGGGAAAGCGTTTTCGGAAAGTTGCATTGCCCCCAGTTTCCATGGAGATGGAGTCAGGGTGTTGTCCAAAAAATTTGTTTTCCTTCGCTTCCACCGACACGGACCATTTTTGAAAAGTTGTGTTTTCCCTCATTTCCATGGAGACTGAGCCCATGTGTTTTCAAAAAGTTGCGTCCCCCCCCCCCCCCCTCCATGGAGGTGGACTGATTTCGAAAAGTTGTGTTTTACCCCATTTCCATGGAGACAGAGCCAAATTGTTTTCCAAAAGTTGTGTTTCCCCCCATTTCTAGTTTCTAGTTTTTAAAAAGTTGCAATTTCTGTGAATCCGAGCGCCATTGTTGTTAAGGTCCATCTACTATTGAGTGGGCAGAAGAACTATTTACTAAGGCTGCAGTGTGCATGCGCCAGTAGCAGCATTTCAGAGAAGTTCCATTTTCCCTGTTTCCACAGAGGTTTCAAGAAGTTCCCCTTTGGGAGTCATTTTCAAAAAAGTCGCGTTTTCAGAGGCCTCGTGCAACATTCTTATGTAGGACCCCAAAAACACAACAAAAGTCTTCAAACTGTTGAAAATCTAAGAAAATGTTTACTCTATTTTGTACTGATGAAGCTGACAACATAACAAACAAATCTTTTTTTAAATTTTTTTTATTATTATTTATTGTTTCCATCACTTTTCCCAGTCAAACATTGGCAGGCATAATTTGTTTTTTTAGGCAAAAAATTAATAAATAACGTGGAGTGAGATCCAGAGTGAAGCGGTAAGCAGAAAAATAAATAATACTGTGTACAAAAATACAACCTCACTGTACAAACGCGGCACCGTACGAAGCAAAAAAGAGACGGGAGACTAATCAGACCTCAGTCTCCGCTCGGCTTATGGCACTTTAAAAAAAAAAGAAGAAAAAGACCCAAACAGTCACGCCTAAAATGAAGTTCAGAAAACATGCAGGAGTGCAGAAAGTCAGTCTGAGTGATCTGAACTGGAACGTCAGGAGTCACATCTCCATCAAACCGACAGAGTGTTTACAATTTACTAATCCTAAATATACCTCGAATCATTCCACAAGGATATGTGTGTCACGTATGCATTTTCAATGTATTTTTCATTCCTGTGGACGTGTGTGCTTATCGCCGCCGTTTCGTTTGGATCGGCGCGTAACGGAGCCGCCATGCTGATGGGAAATCGCCTCCCCGGCTCTACTTTCACGTGATTGGTTAAGGCCCCGGTAAGTTTTCGTTCCCAAAAAGTTTCACATTTACACGGCAATGTTTCGAAAGTGATGTCCGTTGGCAGAAACGCTGAAAACGATGTAATCACCATGCCAGTCCGGGAGTTGGCGCTATTGGTTGTTTTTGTAAGGAAACCACACACACACACACACACACACACACACACACACACACACACACACACACACACACACACACACACACACACACACACACACACACACACACACACACACACACACACACACACACACACACACACACACACGTGTGCAGAAAACAATGCAGTATGTACAATGACAATGGCGAGTACATGGACATTCGTGAAGTTGGATTACTCTGACAACTCAACTAAAACTTTAAAAAAAGTTGCGTTTCCCCCCATTTCCATAGAGATGGAGCGTTTTCTAAAACTTGCATTTTAAGTGAATCTGAGCACCGTCGTCATGGAAATGGAGCCACAAAATCAGAACGCAACAAAAGCTTTCCATTTTCACTTGAAAACTGAATTTCTTTAAACAAGGTGGAAGAATGAAGCAGATATACGATTCGGAAAATTTTTTGGGATAAAAAAAACAAAAAAAACCAACATATTTCACGTATAGATTCTCCCTGCATTTTAGTTTTGAGGATTTTTCAGTCTTCTAGCATAACTGGACTCCACAAATATGCTTTTACTCAAATATTCTCTACAACCAGTCAGACGTCTTCTCCATTCTGAATACATCAAATCGGATTAGAGTCCAGGAGGGGAATTAATATAATCTCCTGGCCCTGGTGGTCAAA
The DNA here is from genome assembly GCF_963383615.2 of Lipophrys pholis. Taxonomy (NCBI): domain Eukaryota; kingdom Metazoa; phylum Chordata; class Actinopteri; order Blenniiformes; family Blenniidae; genus Lipophrys; species Lipophrys pholis. Next base: position 27,056,936 of record NC_137639.1, on the reverse strand, counting down.
TCTATAGTGCACCGGGTCATCAACATTTCTTTTATAAATACTGAAAATCACAGAAAATTCATTGATTTGTTATTTTATTTATGAGTATTATGGCAAATTTTAAGAAAAAATAACATCTAATTTTATGGAATATTGTAATATTTTACAAACTATATTTGGATTTTCCGACACTTAAGCTAAACTGAGGATCTCCAGTCGTGCATATAATGATATACAACTCCAATTTTAACTTCCTCACATTTGTATTCAAAGAGTTTGGACTCGATGATGGATATTCTACTAAAACTAAATTTTACTTTGTTTTGATCTTTGTGTAGTTGCAAGATTTTAGAAATACCAAAATAATTTCGATTTCCTTTTTTTATATTTTCATTTTAGTTTATGTGGATACGTTGACAGTACATTTTTTCAAATGCACCTTTTTCTTAACATAATTTTGAACCAATACATTCAGAAAAGTATTCTCAGCATGTCTTCTCACATTGTATATAACCACATGTGCATTGACATAGATTTGTGTTGATGTTAACAGTTATAATAATTTCAGTCAAGCTGTAAATCCTTCAGTCCAGTTTAAATTATGAATATTATAAATTTTCAGCCCTTTCATCTTCTAAGTTGAGCCCATAGCTGATATGAAAAACAGACTTTTTAAAATACATTTAATGAGCTCAGAGGGTTTCTTTTTTTTTTTTTTTTTTCCTGTTTTTGTGAATCAGAAGCCACGATTATCACAAATCAAATTCTAAAATTTGTAGAAATCTTTTTTAGTTAATGTGTTATAAATACCAAAATTGTTTGAGAGGCACCTGTAGGGGTTCAATAAAAATTAATTAAAAAGCAATAAACTGCAGAGTTTTCTATTCATGAAACTTGTACATTGAAAACATGGATTTTAATATAAATGCCAAAAGATATATACCGTATGTAAATGCTTTTTATGTGACTTTGATCTATTTGATTGAGATCTGACTCCATAGTAACACATCTAGTTAGAAATAAATAAACGCATCATTCATTTGTATAACAAGATAAATAAGACATTTTGTTTATAGAAGGTTCACCACGAGCATGTGGCCTGTGTCATGAAAAGTGTACCTATTTGATGGGATTGATTTTCAGTATTGATTCTTTAAATCACGCTTGTGCTATATATATATGCCAATAGTCATTTTGTATTTAGACTTTCACTGCTTAATGTACGCTTGTATGTGCAGTGGACTGTAAACACTCAGCGCTCGACATCAGAACAAATCGATGACCACGGGAGGTCAAAAAGCTTCTTGTGGCTGCCACTATACAGCTGTTGCGTCGAAGTACAGTTTGGCTGTAAACAGTAGTAAAGATTTCCATCAGGATCTCGTAAAAATGCAGACATCGTCGTCGATAACCGGTGATATGCTTTAAAAAAAAAAAAAAAACCAGAAAGCAGATTCCAAAGAAGAAAAACAAAAAAAGAAAACAACTCAGAAACGGATCAATTTCCATAAGTGTCAAAACAGATCTCGGTCACTCATGCAATAGAAAGTGTGCACACAGTCGGTTAAAAAACGGCCTGGAAATCTTCTCGTGCGACATAAAAACAAAGAGTCTCATGCATTTTTTATGGACGATCGATAATCATTCCTAATCTTTTCCACTGACGGAGCACTTGGCCCGATCCGGACGTCTTGCCGCTCACGAGTGAGGCGCAGACAGAAATGCTGAGCAAAGACACGTCACTTCTCACGGAACACACTTTGCCGCAAACTCCAGATATGTCACCAGCTCCGGCCTCTTTTCGCTGCCTGTCATGCAAATACAAAAAAAAAAAAAAAAAGAAAAAAAAAAAAAAAAGAAAATCTCTCTCTATATATAGATTACAAAACATCAATAGCAGCAAAATGTGAATAAATAAATAAATAAATACATCATATCACCAAATAAAAACCAAAAACCAAAACACATTCAATTGTGGGTTTGTTCCACGTGGCACAGAGCACAAGAGCGAAAAAAATAAAATAAAAACAGACTTTTAGAAAGTAGAAGAAGAAGAAGAGGAGAGGTGGACTTCCAGAAGCCGCTTCAGTATTTACGGAGCTAAACTAACACCACACGCTGCCGATGAAAGTCCTAAAAATGACTGGTTTTGGGGGAGTGGAGGGATCCTCGGTGACATCTCCATGCTGCAGGCGACACACACTGAGCCTACACAGTTTGCTACTGATCGCTGGGCTATCGAACAGACATCAAAGATCCTCCTCTTAGCTGCACTGACGGGCCGAGTCGTGATCAACCCGGGACCGCCCGGCTCCGCTCCTGAAAGACCCGGAGGTCTCGGGCGTCGGCGGAGGGATCAGTCTTTGCTCTCGGTGCGCGTTCGTCTGATGACCGAGGAGAAGAAGCTCCGGCCCTGCAGCGGGCCCATCAGCATGGGGGCTTGGTTCTTGTGGACGATCTCGATCTGGAAGTAGGACGAAGGAACCATTACAGCTTTAAGGTATCGTGGGACAATGTGCTATAACAGTAATAAGTGAATCTTGAAGTATAACAAATAATATAACGAACAATGACAAGTCTAACAGGTAATATACAGTACAAGCACTTTTACTCTGAAAGTCTCTAACAAGCTTACATAATAATGGCTGATGGCCATTAACAACAAAGCTACTAAAGATTTCCGTCTATAAGGCGCCGCTTTCACAACAACATTTCACGTGAAAAGACATCGTTGCATATTTGTTTCAGAAAAGTTTCACGTCTACACGGTGACTATTTGAAAATGAAGTCCGTCTACACGGAAGCAGCAGAAGTTATTAGCATGTTGGGCCACTAGTGGGTGCTGCTGTTTGTTTTTGTCATGAAATCACATGCAGAGAACAAAATGCTACAGAAACACTGACAATGGGGAGTAAAAAGTTGGATTGTTGACTCTCAACTATAAAACTACCCAGGTCAAAATGGACAGGGGGTCATGACACCCTGGAGGCCGCCATTGTTTGTTATTGTCCATCGACTCGCGTGTTTTCGAAAACCTGCGTTTTCTCCTGTTTCCATGGAGACGGATACATTTTCAAAAAGTTGCACCTGAGGAGCCATATTTTTTAAAAGGTTGCTCTGAGCACCGTTGTCATGTAAACCGATGCCCAAAACAAAACTTAAGTTGTGTATTTTCAACTGAGAACGTTGTGTAAACGGGTCAGGCGTGTCAAAAAAAGAAAAAGAAGGGCGAGCATGTAATTTAGCACATTTTATGCAGGATCCTTTCAAAAAGCCTGACATCTACCATATACCTTTATATTAACCATGAATAATAAAAACAATCAGAAAGATTTACCAATTAGAAAGACAATGAATCGTAAAAATATATAGAAAAGAAGAATAAATAGCTAAACTAGAGGCAAAAAGCAAAACAATTTAGCAAAAAGGATTAATTTAGATGAAAGGAAATTAACTGCCAATTGACTTTTGACTTTCATCGCCAAAGTTTATTGCACCTTGCATTTACCAATTCATCCCGATGATGACATTTCCAGCCACAGTTTGTTAGACACAGAATTCAACGCGGTAATGCGTCAACAACAGCAAAACTCTCCCATATGGGTCCTTTGTCCATATGGGCTCTTGTCAACTGGGGGTCTGTCGGCTTATAAATGTGTATTTGAAAGTCTTTACCATAACAAACTTTGGGAATCCCTGCGGTTCATGACTCAGATAACAAATGGTAACATATATAATTGTGGGTTACACTCAAGTTTGGATTTTTTTTAAATTTTTCTATATCATTTGTCACTAAATCCTGTTTTAAAGTCACTTCTTCTCAAAGTTGTAGATGGATGCAAGGCAAACAAATATCAACCATCAGCTGTCGGGTGAAATCACATCGTTACAGTGTGAACGCAGTAATGGGGAGAGGAAATACAGCCATCTGCATTCGAAAGACCACGTTCATGTCAAAGAAAGTCTGCCACTTCCTGCACTTAGCAGGCGTTTGGGAGCTTTTCTTCATCATTGACGGTGATTGAACATTCTGATATACTTGACATGGCAAAAGAAAAGCTTATCCAGCGGGATACTTTTCACAATAAGGACGTTTAAAGGTGGAAAGAATAAAAAAAAAGAAAAATCAATTGAATGATCAACATATGTATTTAGCTATTTTTCCATCAGGACTGGATTTGGAATCAGGTTTTCTTAAGTATTGAAATATTTTGAGATCCATTTTTTTTAATACTATGAATCATGGGTAATATTATCAGGAATCAAACCCTGCAAAAAAGCAGTGATTGTAAATATGTACAATAAATGTAAAACCTATGAAGTTAAAATGTTTTTTTTGTAATTATAGGGAAAAAAAATGAACCAATATAATCAATAGTAAATTGAATATATGGGAAGAAATGAAGCAAAACAATAAAACACTTCTGCACATCCCACAAATGCACGTTCTCTACAAATGCGGCACCATTGAAAAGGAAACGTTCCCACTTTCCAACGATAGAACGTTAATTTCCAAGAATCATTGTTACAAAAAACTAAATCATCTATCAAACATATATTTCCTTACTTTCTGTGTTTAAATATCTGTTCTGTTAAATTGTGTCGTTCCACATAATTATACATTATTGGATCGGGCTGTTCTGGAACCTGTGCCGTTACCTCGAGTGTCTTTGTGAAAACCGTCACATCGTCTCGTGCTCTAGTTTTGTGTGCAACATGCACGTTATCCAACATGCTGGCACGGTTAAACGTCTGTCACGTGACCGGGAGAGTTAAAGACGTTTTTACAAAGCAAAGGGAAGCACTGCGCTGTTCATGCGATCGCATCAAGGTTAAAGCAGAAGTTGTGGTGTATTTAATATTTGTTATTCGCACTGTACTCATTTTGGATTAAATAATATTAAAATAGAGAAAATCCCCTGAATTCCATCAGGAAATACAATGACAATTAAAAGTTTATGGCCGTTTAATTCAGACCGAGTTATCAGAGACAGAAGATTCATGTCACATGTCGCCATCAGAATACAAATGGTGCTCAATGGTGTTAAATACGTTATGCATGCAGGAGGAACCGGGACGCATTTGCATAGTTGTTGTTGTTAATAATTAGTGGGATAACATCCCATTTGAACGGCTGCGTTTTTTTTAGCAGGATTCAGCTCCGACGTACAGTATGGGCGACTCGGCGTGGAAAGCATTGCGGCAGAATTATGTACCGTCAGACCCCAACTTTGTTCCGCAGAGTTACGAGAGCACTTGCGAGGCTACTTGTTTTGTCATGCACCGGCTTTTTAAAGCTTTTCCTCGCCGATCCATATGTAAATCTCAGCCGCACTTCATCTGCAGCGGCGGTCTAATTAAAACTAAACACAACCGTAATCAACACAAACTGAGGGGCTTCGTTTGGAGGACGCGATGACGTGGACAGAGAGCAAACACTTTACCGAGGTACACGTTGGAGATGGAGACGGCAAGCAAATTAGACGACTTGCTTTATGAAGATTTTTATTAACCCTTTAACGGGCAAGAGACTGTATTTAGCTACTTTGAAATTTCCTCTGCTTAAACCACAAAACGAGTGACGCATGATGAGTTGATCAAACTGGTGCTGGACACAGATGAGTATAGCTTGTACAGGTCATTTAACAATCAGTAAATGATTAATATTAATACCACTGTGCTTTGCCCCTTTAACATTCGATGATATGCAGTATGGCCAATGGAGCCAAAACCTTATATCAAGGTTACTTTTCTCTAAATTACATATTACATCACCTGACAGCAGCACTCAGTAGTGTATAAAATCTGGATAAGAAATTTGCAGATCTTCATTGGGAAGTTTGTTTCGATATGGAGACATTTTAAAGATATCTAATGGGAGTTTGGTTGACATCCTCAATAGGAATAAGCTAAAATTGTATTGCAGTGAGAATCCAATAAAGAGTTAAATTCTAAATGAATCAATAAAAATACAAACTGACGCTCAGATAAATAGTGCAAATGGCTTATATACGGCTTTTAATTTTTAAGGCCTCGCTCTTCTTTTTGTTATTTTATCCAGTTTTCTTAATCACTTCCAGTATAACGTTCAATGTATTGCTCTTCTTTCCTCCATAGCGTGCACTGACTTGTATTTTCTTGTCCTCTTTCGTGTCGTCTTATCATCAGCCTGTCAATCACCCGTGAGGCACTTTGAATTGAATTAATCTGCATGAAGGTTGCTCTTTAAATAAAGTTTGATTGATTGAGTGATTGATCAGGACGTTGTCAAAGATGCCACATATAAACGCTCTCACTGAGGTGTGGCTTCAGAAGCCCCTGTTAACCCTTTATGGTGGTTCACAGCAACGTAAGGCACATCACTTGCTTATGGAGTATGAAGCACTCGTGCCCGTACTCGGTGTCGGCAAGTAGCCGAAGGTCAGTACTCATGCTTGTCCTTTAAAAAAGTGATATCGGTAAATCTCTAAGTGAATGTATTCAATGACTTACAGTGCAGGGAGTCTGCATCCAGGGCTCGCCGTCAATCTGCATGGGCAGAGATTTACTGGTTCTGTAAGAGAGAAACAACAGAGCCTGGTTGAAGTAAGCCGATTAAATTGGCTGGTAAGGTTTCAGTTTTGTCTATTACTGATAGAAGTCGTACTGTAGCCGGAGCAGAGTCATTCACACCCTCCAAACACTGACCTGATGGTCACAGAGGAGCACTGGGCCAGACGTCTCCCAGCACTCTTCAGCCCGGTGTAGATTTGACCCATTTCCATGGCGCCTTCCAGGCCCACCACCTCCAGGAGCTGGTCGGACAAGTCTAAGAGAAAGAAACACGACCAAGCAAATCTTCAATCATAAATTCTTCTGTATTGACTGCGAGGGTAACAAAAATCACTGAGAAATGAAGTTTTTTTTGCTTTACAAGTCATATTTCCTCAGCTGAATGTGTCAAAATGACAAAACAACTGACCTAGTGTTTCTGAAAACATGCGACTTTAAACCGGTGTTACTTTAAAAAGGTGGAGATGTTATTTTAAAACTTGAACGCAAAAAGACCTCTGCAGGAAGTGAGAAGACAAATGAGCGATAAAAGAAATGTATTAAGAAAGTGAGAGAGGAGAGGAGAAAGTGAGAAGGAGGTGAGGCACGTGACGATCCTCACTTCAGCCGTCTGCAACGTTTAATATTCACCGTTTAAAAAAAAAAAAAAAAAAAGAGAAAAGGCAACACGCTACAAACAAAACAGCTATTAATTAGATTGCACCGGCAATGCAAAGCAATCTTGTGATAATATAATTATTAATTTCTGGTGTGTTTTTCACTTGGGAGCATTGATTTTGCCCCCGCTGGAAGCCCAGTGTCACGCAGGGCCCATCTGTTTCAGCGGCCCGTGCTGCCTCCGACTCTCCATCGACTCGTCCCTCCGCAAATTAAGAAGCTGCTGCCTCGCTGCTGGGCGCATGCAGACACTAATTGAAACCAAGACCCATTTTTAGGTTCTCGGTGCGTGCGTGCGAGCGAGCGCGTTAGCTCGCGTCAGGTTTTTCTTTCTCCCTGGAGGAGTGTCGCGGGTAATGCCGCCGCTGTGGCGAGATGTTGTCGTCGCTGCCGGGCTGTCAGCGCGGTGACGGACATACGTCTGACCCGATCTCGGCGCGGTGACGGTGAGTGCGGCGCTTTTCCAGGGTCGCAGTGGGAAGGGAGTGTGTGTACATACAGTCCGCCGCAGGTTGACCTCCTGACACCGAGCTTTCAACCTCCAGCCCCCACTGCGACTTCTCACGTCGCCGCAAACGGCGCACACAGGCCCGCGCTGACACGTATGATGGACGGCATCGCCACGGCGATAGTGATTCTCCGTTGCCCCGGGCTACAGGCCATCCGGTATCCTAGGAACCCTCGCTTTGTGAGAGAACATATAGGCTGTAGGTCACTGGCTGGTCCGGCTCTGTGCAACCAATGTTTGAGAACAAACACAACAAAGTGGAGCCGTTTTCTCATCGTAATGAGGACGATTTCTAAATTCTCAAACCAAATTTGCAACACTATTAATGCACTATTATTTTTTAAATGAGTGGTGTTGAGGTTAGCACTCGCTCCTCATGGCTTAAAACGTCCCGGCCTTTCTGTGTGGAGTTTGCCTGTTTGCCTGCACATAGACTATTCTCCAGGTACTCTGGTTTATTTCCACAGTCCAAAAAAATGCATTTGAGACTGACGCTAAGTTTGCCATGTTTGTCCTGCGGTGGACTGGCCTGTGCAGGGTGCATCCTGGCTTCACCCATAGGTCGCTGGAATCAGCTCCAGTGACCCTGAATTAGATAAAGTGGTACAGAAAATGGATAGAGGGTTGAATCAACCCGTACACACTCACATTTTGTCTCTAAAATCACTGCATACAAAAGTGGACGGCTTAAAAAAAAACAACTAAGACATTATAACCTCCTCGTGGCTGGTTTCAGTAACACTTGTAAACTTCACCCAATAAAAATCTGATCCGTTACCAGTCATTTAAAAAAGCTGCAGTGATATTTTTCCAAAGACTGTTTATATGTTTGAATTAGTTTGAGCATTTATATTAAAAGTGGATCATTTATTACATTCTTATTTATTTTTTATTTAAAGAAATTCCTATTTAAAAGTTTTAAAGTTGAACGTGAACATACTGTATCCAATATACACAAAGGGAAGCTCGCACAGCAGTGTGAGGAAAAAATGGCGGCGAGTCCGGCTGAAGAGAAAGATGAAACTGTCAAAGGAGGGGGGGGGTGGGGGTGGGGGGGGGAGTATACCGAGAGAGTTAGATAGAATATGGCTTCATTGAAGCAACGGACAAAATTATCTTTTGCATCTAGTTAAAAGAGCAGTGCTTCTTCGAGGTAAACTTTCACATATAAACACTAAAACGTTTCCACACTTTTTATACTCACATACCCAAAAGTTGATCCTAATGTTAGCATTTTCCTCATGACAGACACAATTAAACATAATAAGTACTTTTTAAATCCTTCGGAAAAAAACAACACAAAATGTTTAGGAATTGCTGTTTTACAGGCCAAAATAAAAAGTAACATGCTTTATTAAACCTACATGAAAAAAAAAAAAAAAAAAGATTTTAGTGTTTTTATTATTTAAACTTGTGTTATTTTCACTCTTTCCTCCCACAGTGAGGATACATGAATGAAAGTCAGACTAATTTAGTTTCGACCAATGCTGGGTTTGTTTTGAATCACCGACCATTATTTCTTCCCATCAGAGGCTCAAATGAAATGAAAAAAAAAAGCTAAGTGCCAAATATAGAAAGAAAATTGATTTTTTCCCAGAGATTAAAACTGAAGAAAAAAAATAAATAAAAGAGAGAATCTGCCTCACTGTCATTAAAAGAAAAACACAGACAATTTTTTACAAACAGCATAGACAGCCTGGAGCCAAATATAAATCCAATCACGTCGTAACATCACGTGTTCCAATCGGGTGACGAAATCAATGTTTGTGACAAAGACACAAATAGACAAGACAACAATATGAATGAACGAATGTCTGTGAAGCAGCACTGCAGCTTCAATCTGAGCCTCGTCTTTATGTCGAAGTGTGGGATTAGAAATGGCGTCCTCGTCACTGTCGAACTACTACCTGTCGAGGCCGGTGGCTCCGCTGACACATGTGGAGCGACAGGCCGAGGGCAGAGGGATGAAGGGAAGACAGTGACGGAGCGGAGCGGCACCAGCAGCCGATCAGCTGAAGGTAAAACTAAAGAGGAGTGGCGGGAGGAGGGAGGGAGGGCGTGTGGAGGCCGATCCTCCAATGAAAGCTTCATGGGGCTTGTCACGAGGGATCAGTCCCAAGCGTCAAGCCCCTCCACCCACACACACACACACAAGCACCCCCCTCCGCAAAAACCTCAGTCCCATTCTAAATAATTCACTCTGCAGCCATTCCCTTCCACCTGAGGGGCTTGTCTCCTGGCGTCACCAGCGGGACGATTTAACAGCTCCCGAAAGGTCAGAGTTTTTTCATCCCCCACACACACACACACACACACACACACACACACACACACACACACACACACACACACACACACACACACACACACACACACACACACACACACACACACACACACACACACACACACACACACACACACACACACACACACACACACACACACACACCACTTCACAAAAAAAATGATCCCTGCCAACAGTTTGATCTGCGCTTCGTGCCCACCCGTGCCCCCGCTAGGCAAATGCACTCCCGTGTTTACCTCGACGTCATTCTCTTGCTCCGTTATGCTGCTCACCTTGAGGAAACCTTTCACCAGAACTTTCTCACATGAAACCAACACATACACACACCCACACCCACACACACACACACACACCTAAGGTTACCGGGCAGAACAACCAACACACTCAGTCTAGCTCAGATCCAATATAATGACCTTTAACATGGAAAGACTTGACCCTTTTGACTGTAATACAGCCAATAATTACAGTTGTAATTTGATTCCCGATTTCCCAGTGACACGCTGAGGACCGGTCAAGCAGAGCTAAAGGGACACATGTGGTCCACGGGCCTCACGATGCCCAGGTCTGCGCTAAGGCTACGAAACCCCACTAAGTAGGCAAAACAAGAACATGCACACACACAACCACAAGTTTTTTTTTTTTTGCCTTTCAGGGACACGAGGAGAACAGGTCCTCACAATGTGTGGAAAGATGTGAGTCCTCAAAACGCCAATATACACACACAGAAGGAGACGAGAATACACAGTTCTGACTACTTCACATTGACTTTCAACCTTTATTACAACTACTATTTCCCTAATCCTGACTCTAAGATTAACCTCAGTCTAACAATAATACATGTCAACATCGAAAAAAATTATTTGTGCTAAAGAGGCTTTATTTTAGTCCACAACAATGTGGATTTAATGTGAACACACACACACCCCCACACCCACACACACACACACACACACACACACACACACACACACACACACACACACACACACACACACACACACACACACACACACACACACACACACTCCTCACTCACACTAAGTGCCTTCCCAGGTTTCAAATGTAGCCCCCCCTTTTTTTTTTCCAACCACAAACACAGAAGTGATTGATTTTTATTCAGGGATTAATGGAGTGTTCGTTATAGCAAGGATGGGCTTTGAATTGATCAACTATCTCCTTCACAGTCTGTCCTCCTCTGTGCCACATTGTACTTTCATCACATTTAGCAATAGTTTAAGCATCTTATCATGCAACATTCTTTATTATACAACATATTTACGTTGTGTTTGGGATGCAGAGATTTTGATACCAGTGCACAGGACCTGGACCTGGAGCCCAATATTCGTAATGTTGGTGATTTAACAGTAGACATACAAATATATCTGCTATATTTGATATACGAATGTGCCCTGTAGGAGTAAAGGAAGTATAGCTGATGGAGGTAGCGTAACTTTTGCTGGTAGTTTCTTATAAAGTGGAGGATAAATCGAACGTACATTAATTCTAGGCTGCCTGTAGTACAATATAAGAAAAACTTAAAGCATCACAGGGCATTAACGTCTCTTAATTTCCCCTCTAATCACTTCTTTAAACACACGTGCTCTGCTCAGATGTCCTTTCTTTTTTTAAATCTCTGAACGTCAGATGTCTTTCATTGATCAAGTGATTTTCCAGCGTTTATTTCACTTCTGCTTTCTGAATGATTTTTTTTAATCCTCCTTTTATTTCTAATAGGTCATTTAATTGCATCACAGCATTTCACAGCAGCTGACTCATTCGGTTTCATTCGTTCATTCACATATACCCATTGACCGTCTTCCTCTTGACGTAAATGGATTCAGGGGTATGCCCACCACCCCGCTGCGTCTGCTCCCATTAACCGAGCCTATCCGCTGACGCCCGCACGCACCATGAATACGCTGGTGACAGTTCCAAACAGTGACATGATTGTACCTCTTCTTTGCAAACAAAACCTGCTGGCTGTGATTCGCCTTGTCACCGGTAAAATATTAATGTACCCCTGAAAAAGTTTGGTCCAAAGTTTAGGCTTTGATCTGTTGGACGGGAGCAAGGACACTGTGTGTGTGTGTGTGTGTGTGTGTGTGTGTGTGTGTGTGTGTGTGTGTGTGTGTGTGTGTGTGTGTGTGTGTGTGTGTGTAGCCTCACACACTGTCAGACCCACAGCATAGCAGCGAGGGTGCGACTCGGGACAAATGATGAAGTAAGAACGACCATAACAAAGGTTGCAGGTGGGCTGGATACAGAGACTTCATAATCGGCGTAAATGTCAGTAAACTCAGAGAAAAAGACTCCAACTTACACCTCTCAAAAACGTGAGTGTTTGGAGTTAACTGTATTTTGTTTCACTGTTAATGCATGAGAGGTTACAGCTCAGCTTACATTGATTTATATACATTTATTCATTGTGTTTTATCTGATAGTGAAGTCTTTTCTTGTTTAAATCTCTGAATGTCATCTCTGAAGCTTTTCTTTTTTAAACAGTAAGTGCAGATTTTTTCTATTAATTTTAAATGGAATCCATTCACTCCGGAATGACAAGTACACCAGGATTTATTTTGATCTTACAGCTTCATAATTGCCACAATAGAAAAAAAGAAAAGTGTAATGAGGGACCATTTCTGCTCCTTTAGAAAACTTCAGCTTTTAATATTTGGCAGTTATTCAAAACTACTCTTATAGTGCTGAGAAGCTCGCGGTACAAATATGTGACACCTTAAAGAGTTTTTTTCTGTGAATGTATCGTCATTGAACAAGAGAGAACGTAATGCCGATTCCTCTTCGAAAAAAAAAAGATTGAACTTACCTTGAACTGCAAACATGAGTTCTTTGGGGTCGAGCACCGGCGTCCTCTTGTCCGTGCCTTTTTTACCCCCTTTGCGGTTGCCCCTCCTCTTCTTGCTCTCACCCCAAAGGTTCGAGCCGCCGTGCATGCTGGGAATGTTGAGAATTGCAATGCCTTCCAAGGAGATGCTGGACAGGTCCAGAGTAACACCGTCGCACTTTCAAACAAGAGGAAGAAACGAAAAGGAGAGTTAATTACAGTAATCACGGTTGTATCTGGCGCAAACCATCGAACCATCACAGCTTCTACCATTTCTTTTTTTTTTGAGGAGGGTGTTATGCAGGACTTTTACACAGTGATTAAAGTGCAGTGCTTTCTTAATATTGCAAATATATCACAATTCTTGTGAGCTGTTGATTGTTACATGGTCGTGAAGGTATCAGACAGAGGCCTAAAATCTCTTCCAGTTGTAGAAGTTTTGCTCCTTTAGGCTAAAAGAACAAAAAAAGAAAAGCAAAGCATATCAGAATATGGGATCATTAATACAGCTGATATTTTATTATACTACTATGCAACCATAATTTTCCACCTTTCCTGCTGCACCATCTCATCTCAAGACTTTTTCCAGCCGACCTGGTCCTTAAAAGAAATTTGATCAGATTCTGTTTGGGAGGGGAGCTTCTTGTTTTTCCGTTTTGAATTGTGGTGAAGGATTTTCATGTAGAAAATCCCTTCTTTTCAATTTGACCTTATTTGGTCGAACAGAGGGCAAAATAAAACGAGAACGCCCTTCGTTGCTGTCCGTAATGATCACTTGTTATCCCAGTAATACTATAACCGGGGGTGTTTGTAACACCGTTCGCCTTCATGCCTGTCCCAGTATTCTAGATACTTGCCAGCACTAATTAATACAGACCTCTGCATTGTGTGGAGAGTTCTGAGAGGGGCGAAGATGAATTGTATAGACGCCATCTTCATTATCACTCAATATCACACACAGAGGGGTCATGTAGGGCTAATTACCTGCGTGTTGAACTGAGGCTCTGTGAGAAGTGGGAGGGAAGGTGCACAGATAGCCTTCACACATCAGCACTCTGTCTGATGCTGGAACAGGTATAAATGTGTCTATTTATGGAAATATACAGGAATATTTTTACCTGGCAGGATTGCTCTCGCCTGCCTGTGAACGGCAGCTCCACTATAAAGAGCGGCGTTACAGAAGCGGGGTGGCTTCCTAAAATGTTTCCTGTAAAAAAAGTCTCCACAAAGCATTTACTTTTGATTTACCTCCACCTCCAGAAAGTCGTGCAGCTTCTTACACGTGGCCGAAAAAGTCTCCGAAGTGCCGAACTCAAAGTACCACAGCTTATTCTTTGTTCTGGAAGAAAAGAGACAACACAAACAGGAACTGCAAAGGGAGCACCAAGAAAAGAAGAAGAAGAAAAAAAAAAAAAAAGGAAACCTGTTTTCTTCACATCAAAATCTGAAGCTGCTGCACTTTCGTCTCTGGTTTCCTAAAAGCTGAGCCCGTATAAAAGAGAGTCAAACTCCATAAAGGCCCGGCTTTTGTTTGATTCGCACTTGAAAAAAGGATCTTCTCATCTACACAGGAAATGCACCTCCAGTGTTTACCGCTGACCAAAATTCACACCGTCATTAATCTCCAAAGAATGCATAATGTGCTTCATTAATCACAAATTGAAGCGTAGTGATGAATCTGGAGCCAGTTAAGGAGGCAGCTGAGGGAGCACACGGGGGCGGCCGGTGGGTGCCCGTGCCCAACATTAAGGCCCAGGGAGGGGCAGAAGAGGGTAATCTACCTGCCCCTGCAATTAACAGAGGACTGGGGTGCTGCTCCCCGGGCTTCCTACTGCACACACACTCCCAGAGCTGAGGCTGATGATCAATGACCTTGCAGGGGTGAGTCACCATCTGTCTCCATACAGCCAGGCTCTTTCTCTCAAGTCCACACGAATAAAACATTACAGCAGTCATTTAATTGAGCCCTGAATATTTACCCTCACCGCCTCTCATTATTTATGTGATTTATTGGTTTAAGTGTCAATCAGAACTAATATTATTTAGAAACAGATGAACTGAAGAGAAAACACATGAAAGTAACTCGTCTTGACACATCACAGTTTTTAAATGATCAAAATCAGTGTAAAACTTAAACAGACACGAAAGAGATGTTGCATGAACATTGATCGACGTTCAGATCACTAAGATAATCTATAAGGTGCATCTTAGAACTTTAATTCATCCTCAATTATTCAAAAATAAACAGTAAAGTAATACAGAGATCATCCATTTTTAGAGGACGTACAAAATATAAGACTTGAATGAATCCTGAAGCATTTAAAATGTTAACATTTTGAGATAAAATGTAGAATTAGCTTATAAAGTGGTGCGTACGGGACTAGTTGGTTGAGGGTTGTTAAACTTGGCAAAAGTAGTTGTAGTAGTAGAAACAGATTGTATATACTTTAAGTGACTATCGGCAGACATGTTTTCAAAACAATTTTATCAGGTGAGAACATTTTAGCACTATCCAACTTACTTTTGGGTGATGGAGACAATCCCAACTTACTAGGAGAGTGACATTTATAGACCGGAAACATACACAAACGAGTAGAAACTCTCTTGGAGTTTTAGTGGTTAATATGGTTGTTGACGTATAAAACTGAATGGAGACATGGTTCAATCACAAATATGTGAAGGAGCCAAACAACAGATTTGACTACATATTTCTGACATTTAAACGCGACAATCACCGTTATTGACCGATAGAAACCAATTTGTTTTAAATGTCTCACCATATGGAGGATATACTATGTTACACATTTAGAAGAACTAATTTTGCTTTGTAGAAACCTGTGCTCACGCGCTAAAGGTCACACAGAGGCGGGGTGGTTACCACAGGCCTCACAGTGAGATGTTCCCTGGTTTGAACCCGAGTACTCACTGTGCACATGTAGGTTTTCTTCCACTCACAGTCCAGAAAGGTTTGGGAACATGTCTTTTGTTTGCTGGGATCAGTCACCCGCACCCCTCAACTGGTTCAAGTGGTAAAACATAGCTATAGCCTGACTTACACTCCAATTATTACCGGATATGCAAACAGGTTCAATATCTCAAATACCAAATCTCTATAGAGAATTATATTCACTATAAATGATGCTGGGCTTTATCTTTCTTTTCCCAAAGACTGCCTTTGAGCTTGCCCCCCCCCTCTCGCCAAAAAAAAAAAAAGAAAAAGCGACAGACAACAGCCAATAATTAATCTTTTCAATTCAAGAAAAGATGAGGGAAAAAAAAGCTGACACATGAGAACTGAGCACAGTAAAAAATGGCCTTCTCTTAGCAGGAACCAAAGCACTACAAGAAGGACGTATTAGTATAAGCAGAGTAACAATCACTGAATTATTGATTTCCTCATTAGGACTTTTGTCAGGACCATTTAGCCACTTTATAAATGAGCTTTCATTAGGGTACTTGCTAGGTAGACTGACTCGCGGTTGATTTATAATGTGCAACATGGTCAATAGCAGAGGGAGGAGGGACGAGGCAGGGGGGCCGAGGGCCGTGCTGAGAGGAGAGGCTTCACACAACAACGCATCTCTGCATCTCCTCCTCCACCACCACCAGCAGCATCATCATCATCCTCGTCATCAGGAGCCTCTGAGCTCAGCGGTGGAGTGGGGGGAGTGGGCGGGGGGGGGGGGGGGCACCCGAGAGAGCACATGAACACAAGCCTGCGCAAGTTTGCACATAAACAAATGAAGATAGATACTCTGAAACGCATATTCAAACAATGCGGCAGATGACGGAAATGAAGGCAGTCGAGGTGATGTTTCGTATTCCTTCAAACCCGCGCTGTTGGTTTGCTGGGATGCCAGTAAGTTTAAAGTGAAAGTAGGGGCAGCATGACATGTTCTCCACCAAGCCGATGTGTCAGAAGCAGCACAAATAAACAAATGTAAGTAATTTCAGTGAGTTTCACAAAGGTCCAGCCCCAAAACCACCAAAGACGTTCAAACACAGAAAACCAGTGGAGCAGCGACTGGCTCACACGGTCATTGATCCCCCTGGTGAGTGAAGGCTGGTCAAATCCAACAGACTAGTTAACCGGAACTCAAATGGTTGCAGAAGGTGATGCTGGTTCAGGTCCTGCCAAACCATCCCAGTAATGTCCTGCCATTCTGCACTCCACAATCCTGAAGGAAACACCTGAGATAACAAGAGTTTCTATCCTACAGTTCTGACATTGGGCAACTACAATCTTAACTTCTCTGATATTGAAACTAAATTCTTCAAATCTTCTCAACCTTCCTACCTCAACTATTTTCAAACCCGGTGGTTTTAACCCAAAAAGAATGGATGAAGTTAAAACAAACAAAAGATCAGAAAGGTTCAGACAATATCATTGGAATGTAGTTCTGGTAAAAAAAAAAAAAACTTGGAATGCTGTTCTAAAAGTAATAACGACAGAAACTGCTGCAACTAGTAAAGCTGACCCCACCAGAACCAAACGCAGGCGTCTCAAAAAGAGGAGATACAGTAAGACAAAACATCTGACCCTCCTGTCGATTCCCACCACTTAACCTAACAAGCGCACCATGGCAACAAATCACCTCATGTCCCCGTTCATTAGGTAATTAAGAGCATCTCATTGGCCGGATCGGATTGTCGTTTGTTATCTGCCAAACACTGGCCTCGTTCGACTGACTGCCAGGAGCATCTTCACCAGCGTCCAGCTTGTTTCAGGATTAATGGGGAGTCCATTTGAGCAAGATGATACTTTTAAGGTAGATTAAGAGGACCTTACTTTATGGTAAGTGTAATAAAAGTGAACATAAACTGCCCATTTACTTAAGCCGTTGGCTGACGTTGAGCCGTCGCATCTTTCCAGGACGTCTTAGAAGTTAGAAGAGATTTGTGTATTCAAAAAGAGGGGCTGCACACATAGGAGCAGCAGTGCAGAATGTGTAGCGGCCACGAGGCCTCTGCTGTGATTGCACCCGCAGCGTATCGATGCAAAGTGCACCGCAGTGATAACTTTGGCGGTGTGCAGCGCAACATCAGCCGAAGAAGGAAAAACAAAGGCTCGGGTTTCCCAGAGCCGCTGAGGTGTTGTTCATTTGCACAAACAAATCATGAAGCAAAACTGAACGAGGAAAATACAAACTGAGGATACGAAGAAAGAGAAAACAGGAGACTGTAAAGGATCCCGGGGCACAAGTCAAGATATCAAAACAAAAGTAGGAGTGGCAGGGGACCGTTTTCTGTTATCACCTTAGACCTTCTTAAAGGTCTTTAACATTTGACGCAACACTCTGGAGGCCGCCATTTTTGTTATTGTCCATCTATTCACGCATTTAAAGAATACGTTTGTGGTGCATACATATGTGCAGTTAACAAGTCGTGTTTTCAGCGGCTCCGAGCACCGTTGCCATAGAAACGGACACCCAAAATGCAACAAACGTTTTGCACGTTTACTTGATAATGTCTTGTAAACAAGAGTCTCAATTTAGTTAAAAATATTGACAACTCTAAATGATTAGTTTTAATGTTGCACAAAGAGTGAGACACTCACCTCCCAGCAATATGTCATGGGTTCAAGTCCCCGGGACCAAAACTTGCACGTGATGTTAAATTGGGAGTTGTGAACGTGTCTCAGCAGTGGAGATGGTTTAATGGACGTGATCTTGATTAGTGTTTGGCAGATGTGCAGAAATCTCTGATTGCTCTTGATTTTTCATTGCGGCGCATCTTAAGACTACCCAAGTGCAGTCGTACTCGGTCTCGTATACGACGACGCTAATGCAAAATTAAGGAATCGATTCAAAAAAACAGTGCAAAGCAATAGTGTTCACAAAGTACAAGGAGGACGGGCTGTAGACACGGGTGTAAGGATTATTTATTATCTATCTATATTTGTGTTTAGTGGTTTGTTTCTGGGTTTTTTTTC
Source organism: Lipophrys pholis (assembly GCF_963383615.2). NCBI lineage: Eukaryota > Metazoa > Chordata > Actinopteri > Blenniiformes > Blenniidae > Lipophrys > Lipophrys pholis. The sequence continues at coordinate 27,038,158 of NC_137639.1, read as the reverse complement.
TTGTAAAGAATAGCCTTGATAGACTTTGTTGGTGTATGTGTGTATATATATATATATACACACACACACACATGTATATGTGTATGTATATATATATATAATACCAGGGTACAAATGACTGTTGGTTGAGGTGAATAAAGGGTAGGAGTCAATAAGCTTTGCTTCTTCCTACTCCTTTTCGGATGTTGGGCCATTATTTATTTAGTCTTTCTTTTTTCCTTTGTTATGTTTGTTTGTGTTAGTTTATCTTTCTTCTGTTATGTACCCACATGTCCGAAATAAACTAGAAAAAAAGGAAAAAAAAATCAAGTCAGTCAGTTTACACCCTCAACACGTGTTTTCTTCCATCTACTTATAAAACAGTGTGATCGCAGTGAAACTGAATTAATTAATTGTCTTCTGTGTAATTTTTACACCACGTTGGGTCAACAAATGGTCTGGATGAAACCCTGTGCCGGGCCGATTTTCGCCCGCGAGCCAGGTGTTTAATACTTGCGGACGATACTGAGCATGATCAGAGCAGATGAAGTGAATTCTAACTTGTTCCTCTCAGGATAAATTGGAAGTTTCACAACTGACCCATGTTCCTACAGTCCCCAGTCTCCCTTCATGACAGGTGAGCCGTGCAAGAGAAAGACAAATGCAGCTCAAACAGCGAGAATCTGGACAACCCCCCCCCCCCCTCGTGTTCATCAAACCAGCCCTGCTTGGTCACCACATTAAAGGATGTCAAAAGCGATGAGCTTCAGTGTTGCGTCGCTTTCCCGGGGCCACGGCGCCTTTCGGTGCTCTTTTCGCCGGCCACACTGAACGCCAGCCACACGGCCATTGATTTTCTTCTCTCTCCCCCTGTTGACACTTAATCTAACCCACAATGATCTACGACCTTATTTTCACACTAATTTCTTCTTGATCAGAGGTGATAAATATCGCATTGACATAACCAACTCTTTGTGCATTGCATCAATGCTCTGTTTTGTTTAACATGACACCGCCTGGAGCGGCCCGACGCCGGCTGGCAGTTTGAGAAACGACCCGAGCAGCAGCGTCTTGCCTTCAGAGACGCAGCGAGCGGCCTGAAAAATGTATTTCTCTTTTTACCGCTGCAATGACTCCGAGTGGCGCGGTGTTTTCTCGCAGAAGATACGGATGAATTGATAAAATACACACAACTTTTTTTGAACAAATACATACTTTGAAGTGAGTAGAATTCTTTTAAATGTGCTTTTTTTTTAAAAAAATTTTTATTTCACGTTCGTCATTAAAGGTTATCGACAGCAGAGGTCAACCATCAGGCGGAGGAAGCCTCTCGGTGTGGAGTTTGCATGTTCTACTATGCAGGTACAGGGATTTTAAGACCTTGGTGACCCTTGATTGTGTTGGTGTATATTTGGTTGTCTCTTTGTGTAAAACCTGCAATGAACCTCTGCTTTCTGCCCTCTTTTACAATGTCTTGTATTTATCGTATATATATATATATATATACATTTTATATTGCTTATACAATGTCTATACTATATCTTGCATGTGTTACGTACCTTCTTGCAAATAACATGAATATGTTATTTAACTAATTGTTCTGCGTATATTGTGTGATTCAGTTTTATTAATACTATGTTGCATGTAAGATTGTATATTTTGTATCTACAGCCTGATGTGGTAAATATATTTATCATCCAATACCATCTATCTTTATCAAGCATTTATGTCTTAAAATGGGTATATTTACCATACTTTTATACTACTTTATACACTATATTGTGTATTGCTTATGTTATATTTCTATGTGAAAGTACCTAGATATAACTGTGTTGTTAATGGTGCTATATGAATCAAAGGTTATTGATTTGAATATTGTATAGTACTTCCAGATATCGTGCATGTTTCTTATAATTTCGTGTACAGCTTTATCCAGCATCATCTGTAGTTGGACTAATAAAGGAATATACAATCTAAAACAATGAACCAGAGGTGGCACGTAACTAAACATCAATATCTACGGCTTATTTTTTACTTTTACTCTCGACATTTCTACACAAACTTCGGCGCTTTCTACTACTAACATTCCCTGCAGCCCAAATCTTCCACCACTCTCCACCAAGGCCACTTTTCCCTGCGTCCTCTAATCTGTGAAATACTGTGAAATACTGTGAAAACTGCAGATTGCCTAAGACAATAGTGCATTTTCAATAAAGAGGGGGATGCACGGAAACACGAGGCTATACAAGCGAAGGTATAGTCGCAGATTTAAACACTGTTTCACGAAATTTGCAGGATGAGTGAGTTGTTAAGAGACTCGCGACTTTATCAAAAAAATTTAACCCAGTGTTTTATTAAAGGTGTGGCTCAATTAAAAACAAGCATTGCCTTGATTTAAGAGCAGGAAACTGAATCTCAATTGTTGCTGAAGGCTTTAATTTATGGGAGCTGTGAGATATCTTGAATAAACTTAAAGTGGTGCCGTTAATTAACGAGTTTAAGGTGTGTTTCTATAAAATAGTTATCCTGAAGAAAAATATAATTCTCAGCTTCTCGATTAAGGGTGCAGTGTGTGTGTGTGTGTGTGTGTGTGTGTGTGTGTGTGCTCCCACTGAGCAGGGGACAGGGCCACAGGTGAGATCCCTCTAAATTACACACAAGTGGTCATTAATTATAAATGACACTTTGGTCATATAAACGATTTCATCCTCAAATGAGGTCTGAGGGCGGCCACTGCTGAGGTCCAACGTGTGTGCGCGTGCGTGTGCGTGCCTGTGTGTGTGTAAATGAGAGCCTGTGCATGTGTAATATAGAGCGCCGTCACCTGTGGCCTCGTTCCCAGCTCAGCAGGAAACACATGTGCGCCCACACTGGCATGCGCACACATCAGCATGGGTGTGTTGATGGGTGCATGTGCGTGTGCGCGTGTGTGTGTGTGTGTGTGCGTGTGTGTGTGTGTGTGGGTGAATCTGGCACATCGCAGCGCTTTGATGAACATACTCATTATGCTAAAGAGTGCTTCATGCCCGGGCTTCCCTGTGCCTTCAGGAAAGGTTAACTCGGGATGGTTACACAGCACAGCGAGAGGCGGTGGGCCGCGGAGGGGCGGAGAGGCTCCGGAGGAGCGGCCCGACGGTGTTAGATGTCTCAGGACCAAAAATAGCTCGGTGTATGCAGAGCAAATATCACGGGAGCATCAAAGTGCAAACGGCGGAGGGCTGCAGAAGAAACAAACATTACCCGCCGCAGCTCCGAGGTCCCAAATCAGATGTTTCCTCCGACAGTTTTGTGAGGCTGATTAGTGCCGAAGACGCGACTGCAGAGGCCAATTATGTTTTCCAAACTAAATAAATAAATAACTGAAAATGATCCTCCGCTGGCTCCTGAGGGAGGACACCTGCTGGGAGTCAGCTAAATACAAAGCATAAGCACATCTTTAACTCAGAAGTGCAAAATCTTGAAATATTGATGACTCAAATGTCTTTTGTGGGTCTGAAATGTCAAAATCACTCACATTCACCCATTCACTCAACTTGAGGTTCAGTGTTTTGCCCAAGACCACTTCAATACACAGACAGAGCGGAAAGGGGAATCAAACCGCCAACACTGGGATTTGAAGGCAAACCACTCCACACACCGAGCCGCTTTTATTGTTATCAATAATTAATGAGGAAAAATAACCACCGTCTCTCTGAGTGTGGTTGGCCTGACTGACGGTTTCCATGGCGATGGAGTAACGCCTCATTCTCACTGAGATCAATGGACATCATTAATACCTGCTACTTAAGAGGAAAATTGCACTTTTCTGAGTCCTCCAGAGTTTGCGGCACATGTTTGTGTGCTGCAAACTGTTGAATACACAAATCTCTTCTAACTTCTAAGACGTCCTGGAAAGACTGTTGTACTTTTGTGAAAACTCCATATTCAGATGAAATGTCCCTTTTTAACCTTTTTTAATTCTTGTTTTTCTTTATTAGTTCTTAAACCAATTTTCAGGTTTGTCATGTGTTGAAGGACACTTCATTAAACGTGAACGTCGTAATAATAATACTTTGGTGCACAAAAGCAACGACAAAGATTTATAGTTGTAGTTATTTATAGAATAAAATTCTATTATTTACCCCTGAAGGAATAAGAGATTGACGCCCCTGATTTAAGCCACTCTTCTTTCTCATTAAAACATAAAAACGTGTGTTTAAGACAATTTGCTTCCACATGTCAGGTCAGTTTGCTGTTTTGATGCAAATATCGTAAAACTCTAAATTTTGAGAAGTGCACAAACATTGCACATTGTTTGCTTTTTTTTTTAAAGTTGAGACAACAGCTAAAGTAAGATTACTTACGGGAGGGTCTGTCAACATATCAAAGTATTTTCCTGCTGGACGCTATTGCAGCTCACTCAGCGGTTTATTAGTAAAATTTGTAAAAAGTTTAAGCAGATCAACCCAACTCAGGTTGTTTTAGTTGCTCAATTACAAGTTTGTGTGACAAAGATTAATATGACCGAAGGTTTCATGAGCGGTTACGATGCAATGTTGGAAACAATCCTCCATCAGTTATGATATTACTGTACCACTGCTACTTTAGTATGCGACATTTACAGTTACAACTACTGCAAGATTATTATTGTTTATTATCCAACACTTTCAAATCTCCTGAATAAACATGAGCTTCTTGCATCACAGGACGTTTCTTCTTACCGATTCTTTTTCAGGTGCTATGCTGAGTTTTGCACTGCTGAAATGTTATCGTGAAAAACTCAGACTGATCCACCATTTCACTGCCGACTCACTAATGCAACTTTACCGAGTGAATAAGTCTGAAAAGTGACCGACACGGTGCCGACAGCTCTGCTAAGAATACTGCGTGTGCTCTAATAAGACTTCACAGGAGAGCCAATTAAAAGAAACTCAGAGTTGCCTTTCTCACTCACTCAGTAACTCATACGCCTTTCAGATGAATGAACACCGGACTCTTTTGGCCTAATTTGCTAAAAGTTTTGTGCCTCTAAAAACAGATACTAACGTGATCGTGCTCACACAGAGGTGTGGAAGATGATCTAAGTATGGACCATCAGGTGTGTTGACTAAATCGTGTGTAATGCTGGGAGGAGCTTAAGCAAATTGTTTAATGTGGACACACAATGTCATTTATTACTTCAGAATAATACCATTTTTTTACATTTTAAACGTTGGTGAAATCACTTTTAAAGCAGAGATGCTGCTGTAGTGAGACACATTTCCTCGGCTGGCTCCCCACAACTTTCAACTGCAAACTTTTTTCAGACGTAATTTGTGTGACGCTTCAATGTGTTTGGACATGCCAGTGGAGGAAACGATCAAACGCAAGCGATTAACATGAACGTGATACTGTTTCCAGCAGGCTGCTCTTGTGTAAACAGGACCTGAATCATGCAAAACCTTCATGCAAACTGAAAACACAATGTATTGGTGTGAGCTCTTTAGCAGGCTTTACACAGCGTCACAGTAAATCAGCCTCTTCATGTGGTAAATGAGTGGACGGATTCGCAACATAAAGAAAACGGCGTGAAAATATTAATATAAAATACGTAAAAACTTAAGTATTAGCAAAGTTATAGTTCATACACAGCTGATATATTTGATGCTGAAAATGAAAGACTAATTAACCCGCAGATCAGAGAAAGACTGACAACCTTCTGCCACACTAGAGGTTCGAGTCCATCCATCCATTCATTTGGCTTCTATTTAGTTGGAACGGAGGTCACAGAGCGCTGGAGTTCATCCTCACTGAGACGTTGCGTCTATTCACACCAATTCACTTAAAATATATTCTCTTTTTAGACGGTTGGAAGAACGGGAGGATTCATGCCGTTTCAAGTGAAAACAGAAAACTTCTGTTGTGTTTTGAGGTTCATTTTATACAAGAACGTTCCTTGGCGCCACTGAACGTGACCTTTTGAAAATCTTTTGGTCCGGTCTCCACGGAAACGGGGGAAAACGCTATTTTTGTGTCGCTTTCAGCATTTGTGACGTCTCCTTGCACACGGACAACGTCGCCGTATAAACACAACCTTTTGTCTGAAACGAAAACACGACGACAATGTTTTAATGGAGGCTCGGCCGCGACGCCGCCGCACAGTGCAAGTTCAGAGTTGAGTCGCTGCTTTAAAGCTCGTTAGAAAAACAATCCGTAGCGTGGCTCTTCATCGTGAGACAATGAACAGTGGAAGAGAGGGACGCTTCAGCGTAACGGCACGAACCTCCGTCTCCTCTCACTATTTGTCTCTTTCCCTCAGAGTCAAGAGATTAGTGTGTAATTACATGAGAGATCAGCAGAAAAAAGAAGAGAGAGAGAGAAAAAAGGGGGGGTCGGTGTATTTTAACAAGGCGGTCGAGGAGGAGGCGGAGGAGGAGGAGGAGGAGGGGCAGCCCCTCGTCACGGGCCGACTGATTGTCTGCTTTTAATCCTCGACCTCATTATCACCTCCAGGTCCGGCAGTGGCAGTAAATGAATCTATCTGCCGAGTGTCAAATCTTCACACCTTTACCCTGTAATCAGCCCAAGGTGCAAATACAGAAGATGGATAGAATGAGTCAAATGAAGAGGAGGGAAAGAGAGAGAGAGTGTGTATGTGTGTGTGTGTGTGTGTGTGTGTGTGTGTGTGTGGGGGGGGGGGGGGGGGGGGGGGGGGGGGGGGGGTATGACCCCTGAATTTCATCAACAACCCCCCCACCCCATCTCAGAATTAAGTGTTGTTTCCTAATTATGCTTTCTACTTGTTCATTAAAGTTTATTATATATTCGGTTTCTTTATTGTCACAGTAGAATGTATAGATTTAGGTTCACATGGGAGGAGAAGCTCCATCACAGAATAAAATCTCAATCGTTTTCTCTTTGTGACCTTGAAAAAAAAGAATAGAGTAATACTATGAACAATCCTAGTGAGGATCTTATTTTAGGTAGTTTGAGACATAGTTTGCATACAAGACAGAGATTTAACAGTTTTTAGTTTATTCACTGAATATATGAAAAATTATATAGTGCAGATAATTTATAAGGAAAAAAATACAAAAAAAAATTATTAATTAAAAATTGTTGTACAATTTAACAAAGAGGCGTATACAAGCAGTCAGAGCAAGTTAAAAAAATCATGAAAAATTATTTGTTCACCAATTACATGTTTCTGTATATGTTTGTTAAAGAATCATGTATGGAAAAAGTTAATTATACTCAGTTATAATATGAATAATATGAATGAAACATTTTAATGTGAGAAACTGATAAGCACAGTTTGTATTCAAAGTATGTTAAAATGTAGTATTTTTACATAAATGCACCCTTAAATTACAATTTAATTTACTAATTGAATAACTTATTTTGTATTACTCATATTCTACATATTCACAGATTTATTCAATAGAATTTTTGGAAGTTAAAAAGGAGTAACAACAACAACAACAATAATAATAATAATAATAATAATAATTTCAATAATAATTTCTTCAGTTAATTCATATCTTTTATTTAAATGGTTTTATTTATCTGATATTTTATAGGGCATTACTGCAGTTAAAAAAACATTTCTCTTTACTTTGTGTGGTTTTCTTTTTCACCATAAACCACAAACATTCTCTGGTGCTATAATTTATTTTTTTTCTTAACGGTACCTGGTAATAAAGTGTTTCCGTTTCTGATGTCTTAAGTTACTTTAATTATACTAGAACAATGTACAAGACTTCATCAAAACCAATACATTGTAGTTTTGCTTATTTTCAGTATTTTGTCCCATGTAGTTTCTTATTTAGGCCTAAATATGAGTCAATTAAAAGCGTCCACGGAGAGACGTCTCGCTTTGCTTCAGCTGTCACAAGCGTTCCTGGGAAAGAGCCTCCAGCAGCAGTGAAGTCACTCGGTGATAAGTTGCAATACACTTCCAATGGACACGAGCCCTTTGGACAAATCTTACAAAAATCTATGCTACCTTGAAGAACTATAATCATGCATTATTGAATTGGCAAGGATAGTGTGTAATAGAGAGATCCTAAACTCATTCCCCCGTGTGAATTATTAATTGAATTCAAATAACAGACAGAATAATTTTCTTAAAATATCTCAATCATTTTTCACAAAACGGGCGATAAAATGGGGGTAAGACAACAGAGATGTGGAGTGCGTTTGCGTGTTGATAAACATCTGTAAAGGGTGTGCCACCATGTTGGACTGGATGGTGACGACCTCACACCCTCTTTGTTTAATGAGGGAATCCGGAGCTGATGCTGTTACACCATCTGGCTCCCGTCCAACGGGGCGCCACGTCTGCCGTAACCGCCGGTAACAGTTGAACGACTGCCTTGTTTTCACTCGTTCGCGTCAGTCTGGAGCATTTCGCCTGCTTTTCTGCGCGTTGGGGCTGCAGGGGCATGGCCGGCTCAATGTTGCACTGAGACCGGAGTAAAATATGATAATGAGTACAAATGGGATTATTAGGAGGCTGTGTGTCATCACTCTGACTGATCCACCACGTCAAACTAGCCAAGCAAATTCAATTAGGCCTGCAATTACTCCCTGGCACTAGTGGAGATGTATTGAGCACGTTAAATATTGATGGAAACATAGATGCCACATTTGTTCGTCTCCAAAAGGTGAACGCATCTCCTCCAGGTAATCAGAAATGCAGAATATGGCGCTCGTTCATTCGTCATGCAGCGCCGGTATACAATCTGTTGTCGTGAGGACGCCTCATCATGCTCCTGCTAATGTACTGTCGGTTCACTGACACTGAAGAGTGTGTGATGTGCTGCCTGGCACCTCGTATTTTAATGTTTCCAAAGACTTGTTTACAATTCTTGTTGTCTTTAAAGTACTGTATTGGTTTTTTTTTGCTTTTACTTGAAATAGGTTTGAAGAAAGTGGGTTTGTCTTATATTCAGGTTGTAACGTTGGAACACGAGGGATATTCTGGTTTTGGATCTGTACTGAGCCGGATGAACATCAGCGGCTCACAGTGAAGGAACCGTTTACAAAATCTACATTAAAAAAATGTCTTCATGTTTAATCACGACCCTTTTAACATTTTTAAACTTTATTTTTTTATTCATATTAGGAGTACTTTTATACTGTTAAATATATATATCGATTTAAAATGTGTTTTGCACACTTGTATGTATTTGATGCCAAAGGGAGCAGCACCTGCAATTTTATTATATGACTCGTATAATGACAAATAAAGCATTCTAGTCTATTGTATTCTGTTTGTTTGTTTTTGTAATGAAACCGCACAGACATGCGGCAGAGAACAACACGCTCCCAACATTTAATGAGAGTCCACAGACATTCGTATGGGCAGACGACAGACTAAGTTGGATTGTTATTACTGGTGACTTCACAATAAAACTACCAGGAGAAGATGGACCGTAAGAGTCATGACCCTCTGGATGAAAGCATTGATCTTAATGTCAATCTCCTCGCGCATTTGCAGAAGAACTATTTACTACGACCGGGGTGCACATGTGCAGGAGCAGCATTTAAAAAAAAAAAACAACAAACATCTGTTTCCCCCCCGAGAGGAGCAGGCAGAACCAGAGCAACAATTAGCTTAAAAAAACCCAGCGAGGTTTAGAAATCCTCAGTATTAAAAGGTCCACAGCCTCAAAAATGTCTTTTTTCCCTCAAATATGAGCCTTTTGACGATCAAACTTTGAGCCGTCTTTTACTTTTACGGTGTGACATGAAGTTCAATCAGCGTGGGACTTTACATGGTTTTGCGTTCTTTAAGCAGTAATTAAAAACTAACTTCTGCAGCAAATACGATATAAATTAGGACGATGTTGCACTTTGGGATTTTTTTTTTCCTGTAAAAGCGCCTTGAGACGACTGTGTTGTATTTGGCGCTATATAAATAAAATTGAATTGAATTGTACTTGGCTGCTCAACCTTTTTCTACAGGGGTCAATACAGCAAGTCACTGCAATTTGCACCTTAGGATTGGCTTTTTTTTTGTTTTTAACACCGGATCCGCTTCCTGCTGCAACTACGATTTGAACCCAGGTTGCAAAAAACTCAAGGACAAGACTTAACACCACCGAGAAGTACAATAAATCCAACCATCCATCCATCCATCTATCCATCCATCCATCGAGATTAGAAAATTCTGTAATACCAAGAGCAGCAATCACTGCAACAATGGGTTCAAAAACTACATTTTTTTTCCTCGAAAGAATCAACGTATTAAACAGAAACTTTGAAGTACCACCTCTTCACTGTTGAGCCGTTCAGTATATTGTGTTTCATTGGAGGTGATTTCATTCAGACTCATTCACAACCAAAACCTTTTATTTTTACCAGTTTGTACTTCAGTAATACGAGTTGAGCTCGGACTTTAAGGAGCTTTAAAAATCTGGTCATTTCCTGCAACATATTTTCCCCAAAGAGACGAATTTCACATGAAATTCAGTTTTTGTTTTCCGTTTTGTTGCACACTGAACAAGAAGAAACGGGGGTGACTCAGGATCCTAAAAACACGTCAACATACCTGCTGTTGAACTTCTCAGGGTGCTTCTCTCTCATGACGTGGAAACGATGTGCGATCGAGGCATCCTGAAAGACAGAGGGATGCATACATTATATGCATTAGTATTACTATGTACTACTTCCAATTGGTTCTGATCATGGATTTCATTTATGGGACCAAAATAAGTCAGTATACATGTACTACTACGTTAAACCAACTAAATTAACAAGAAAAGTCAGTATTTGCAAAATGTGCAGCAGAAGTCTGTTTGTCACATTAATTACCTGTCTTCTTATTTAAAGGTAGAATTTAAAGGTGTATTAGCCTGTTCCAGCTCACAGAAGGTGAAACATTTGATTAAAAACCCAGAAAACTGTGTTGAATGAAGACGGAGTACCCATTGCAGGCATAGGCAGAACATGCAAAATACACTCAGCAAGTCCCCGTCATGTGATAAGCAATGAGATGTGTTTTATTTACAGCTGACTGATGATCACCTTTCTTAGTGCAGTTGTGGCCTCAAAGGCAGAGAAGCAAGCGTGTGATCAGAGGTTCAAATCCTGCTTCAAACAGATCACCGCTGCAGGTACCTGAGCGACACGAACTTCTCCAAACTCTATTTGATTAAGGACGTGTGAAGTACTGACAATTCATTTTCTTTAGAATCATTTTTTTTACTCTCTCTGTTCTTAGTTTTTTGATTCATGAGTTCTTATATGATGCAAATTTGCTTTGCGGGACATTTCTGGTCACTGGATTGACTCTTCACTTAGGCCCTTTTTACACAATAAATGTTTTTTTTGTTGTTTTTTAGGGATCCGTTTACACGACAACGGTGCTCAGACAGACTGAAAACATAACTTTGTGAAAACAGCTGCCAAGGTGGAACTTTTGCAAAAAGCTCCACCTCCGCCTCCGTGGAAACCGGGGGGGGAAATGCAACTTTCTGAAAACACTTGGGTACTCCGTGTAGATGCACACCACGGTCGTAGTAAATTGCTCTGCACATGCGCGAGTAGACAGACAATTTCAACAATGGCTGCTTCCAGAATGTCATGAGTCAAGAGTCACTCGTAATAGCAATCCAACTTTGTCTGTTTATTTAAAGGTCTGTGTACTCCACATTGTTAATATCGTATTGTTCTTTGCGCATATGGGTATATAGATTTAGATAGATTTTTTTTTATTTTTAGATAGATTGCTTTATTTGTCATTATATGAGCAATATAATGAAATTGCAGGTGCTGAATACATACATATATATATATATATATATATATATATATAAAATATAGTTTCCTTACAAAAATCAAACTGCACCCACTGGTGGCCCAACATGAAAATTACATCGTTTTTAGTGTTTCTGCCGTTGCGAAAAGGACATCTATTTCAAAATGTTGTCTTGTAAACATGAAACTGCTCTGAAACAAAAAAAAAAAAAAAAACTATTCTGTTTTCACAAGAAGCGACGTCATCTAAACGGGGCCTAAGAATCTACATTTCTTAAAACAAGTGAAATAATTGAACAGGTTGATTTGACAATCCACAGAGATAAACCTTCACAATCACATCCACTGTTAACTTCCTGCTCACTAACCAAACTTCTGGCACAGCTCAGTTACACCTTGGCTGTCCCTGGTGTACATTTCTATACGATGAGAGGAGCTGTGTGCGGGAGGCGGCGGCGGTGGCGGCGGCGGGGCTGAGCCTGGGATGGAGGAGTATTGACAGAAACCCCGATGAACAGCACGCCGTCTCCACACCAGCTAATTAATTAAACACACATTGTGAGTAATCACAGCTCCCAACTAATCTACAGGATGCTGCAGACACCTTGGCAACCAAGTTGTTTTCTCTCTCCTTTCTTTCACCTCTCCGCTCTCTCTCCCTGTCTATATGTCGCTCTCGACCTCTCTCCCTCGCTCCCTCGCTCTCGGCTCGGAGGCCCGGGGCTCCAACTGCAGCCACATCGGAGCTGGTGGAGAATAAAGGTGTGGCAGTTCATGTTACATACGTTATTGTAGTGTGACTCACAAGACGTTTCACCAGCATATTAACACCGCCTCGGTCTGGTGTGCCTCACGTTTGGTATGTATATGGAGTTAATGCATTTAGACTACAATATATCCCCCTTTTAGGATTATATGCTGAACTCATCTATGGCGCCTTTGTTTACGTGTATTGTGCGTGTCAGGAACAGGGATGACGAAAAAGTGGACTTTTGTGTACTCAGAAATGAAAAACATTTTCATTCTTCGATTCCAAATCTTTTGGATTATACATTTGTACGGTGCAGGGATGTCAACCATATTCTAGTTCAGGGGCCACATGAAGCCCAGTTTCATCTCGAGTGGGCCAGAATGGTACAATAGTGCCATAATAACTTTGAATTTAAACTTGAAAGGCTTTTCTTTGTTGTGGGGCAAAGTATACATGATGAAATGTCTTTCACAAAACCAAACAATTACTACCAAAAATGACTGCACTCTAAACGTAAAGTCAATATGAATGAAACCTTCTGGTGCAAATAATAGTGGAATGTCTGCCCCAAAAAACTTCTCCTCTCACAGAAGCATGCATTTTCTTTACAAACTCACCCTGGCAGCATGGCGTTGAGGCAAGTTTGACAGGAAATACATTTGTTAAAACAATGAAAAACAATTTAAAAGAAAAGCTAAAATGTTTTCATTGAAATTTTTACAATATGCTTGGTAGTTTGAAGGGTCGGATTGTGGGCTGGTTGTGGCCCACGGGCCTTATGTTTGACACCCTTAAGAGTCTTGTGGATGGATGGATGGATACTTTATTAATCCTGAGGGAAATTCAAGTTCAGTGAGTACAAGCGCAGAGCTTAGTAACAATATTTATCACCAATTATGAAAAGATGCCTGATTGCTTGCTTTTTAAAGATACAAAAATATAAATAAAGAGGTCAATCTGAGATCTCTCCTCATCTAATAGACATCCATTCTACTTATTCTCATCCTTAATGAGGAACAGAGAAACACTGGGTAGGACAGGCTGAACCCACTTTCTTCCGATCCCATTTTTTACCCAAATGTTCATGAATGAGCAGCAACATTTGTAGATCATGTTTGAAATTTCATTTCTTATTTTCAAGTTTTTGATTTTAGTTTATTATCGATTGTGTTTTGTTTTAATTTGGTTGTTTTCGTGAAAATCCAAGGTCAAACTGAAAGTGCAGATGAACCCCCCCAGGCAAAAAAAAAAAGAAATCATTGGAATTTACCACTGCTGCCTGAGAATGCTGAATTACTTCTGATCATTTGGTAATGAAGTGTGCGCGCCCTCACCAGCGTCAAGCCCAATTACTCACTAGGGACTACAACTTCCTTTAGTTCACACTTCTGAGTATCAGCAGAAAAATGCTGGCGCGGAGATTTATGAAAAACCCTGACAAACACTATAAACTTGTCCGGCTCTGAAAGCGTCTCGATGAAAAGTGAGGAACAAAAAAGTTGCGGTAAACTTTGTGGGCTTGTTCCTCTCCCCCCTCGACTGAAGCAATCTGTTTTGACCCACTCCGTTTTGAGTGGCACTATTGAAACAGCACCTACAGGGAGGACCCCCTGCCAGCTCTCTGTACAGAAATCTAGCAGGAGCCAAGATAGAGAGAGAGAGAGAGAGAGAGAGAGAGCGAGAGAGAGAGAGGGGAAAAAAAATCAATGGAGCTTCTCTTGATGTCTCTTCAAGACGCTGTAAGCAGAAGACCAAAAGATTTCTTCAAGATCCCCGCAGACTCGCCTCACGCTTCCAACTGGAGCCAGAGAGGTGAGGTGATGGATATATCTGAGAGATTGTAACTTGATTTTCTTACAAACAGGACAATAGCTGCAAACAAGAGAGCAAAAGCAAGGAGAGGTTGTCTCCCCTTTGGTTTGGGGTCTATTATCTGAGCTCTGTACAAGTGGAGCTGCGGCTTTGCAACAGTATAAACGGAGATTTCAAGCAACCAGGAGTGGATGGAGCACTTTGTTGCTCTGCGGCAGACTCTGTTTCTTTTTTTTTTTTTTTTTTTTACTTTTACTAAAGCAAACACACCAAAGCCATATTGTTCACAACTACAAGAAATATAGTCATAATATAAAGTATATGACCATAACAAAAAACATCCCCGCCTTCACCAAAGGTCATGAACAGTCTGGGTCATAATGTGTGAGAGAGTGAGAAGCTCAAGCATCCACGAGAGACTGAAGCCATTTTTGCCTCCTTTTGGAGGTCTGCCATGCTTATGAAGAGGGAGGTCCGGCAAGAACCTGCTGGAAAGATCAGATCTCTCAGTTGGAGCTATTAGGTCTCAAGAAGCTAGAAGACATTGCGGCAGTGTGATGACGTCTCTGCACCATCATTGCAACCCCGTGTTGTCGAAGCAGGCAAGAATGGTAGGAAGTCAAAGAGCGGTCGTGGTACTTCATCAATAGACGGATGTTCTGTTTTAAACTGCCACATTCGGGGCGGCCTGGATGTCACTGGGACCTTCAACACCTACAAGAACTGAGCCCACAAAGGTGACCCCCAGCTAAAAGCAGAATGGACACTAAATAGGTATGTTGATTGAAGAGTTTTACAGAATCGTCTTTGTGCTTTCTTATTTTAAATCACGTCCATATCTGCAGCTTCGTCCAGCAGCATTTCAGAAGTGGAGCAGTTTACTTTTTTGTTTTCATTCATATGTTCTCGATTTTTGTGCTTTGGGACCATTGACTTCTGCTCTGAAAAGTTGAAGAAGAAATATTTAGTTTTAAAACTGACCAGATTTAACTATGTCTTTTGTGACGGCTCAATGTCCTCTTGATATGCCTTCCTTGAAAAATAAAAATCGAATGTTTCATTGGACGAGGGTCGTCTCGGCCGGGTTTGTCGCCATGTAGCCCTGATGAAACTGAACTCGCATCTGTGATGAGCCACATTTTCTTCATTGCCCAGATTTCCCTTGGTCGTCTCTGTCTCCATTTACAACATGACAACCTTGCAGCATGTAGACCGTGTCAGAAAAAAAAGAAAGAATATCATTGCTCCACTGGTGAAATCCACAACCACATTCATTTGAGATGACGCTTAATATTCACCTCCACAAACAACAGTTGTCTTGACATCGTTTATCCTGAGACACTGTGATCCCGCCTGGTCTGAGAATTCATCGCCAAACTGACCTCACAGGCTCTACTTTTTAACACTGTTAAACGTAAAGAAGTTCATGTAATACTTGAATATGTTAAAATTGTATTATGAGTATTTTCCTTTTTTTGGACAAATTAAGATTTTTGTAAAATCAATCAACATCCCTCGTGCTTGATCGGTTGCATTTTAAAACAGACCAGTGAAAGTTAAATACTACGGCACAGGAACACCAAACCATCGACACTTGTGGGACACGCTCCCATCCCTGGGCACTGACCCCCTCACGGCAGTCGGCTGGTTTCATCTCACTCACTCCCTCTTTACCACCCCACCTCCCAACCCCCGTAGCCGCCCTCAAATAATTACCAATGTAAAAATCTGGCACCCAAATTAATACAGGACATGTGTAATGTCCTCTCATAGCTCAAAGTTTAGTCCAATTATGAGTGGGGCCCCAGCAGTTTGATGTGCCTTTCACTACAGGGGGAGAGTAATGGCTTTGACAGGAGTGCCAGGGTCATTAGGGCGACTGACTGCATTATGGTAGCGGAGCGCGCTCAGTGATTAGTTCTGTCTCTCACCCCTGGCCCTGATTGAGATCATTACACTTCACGTCACTTCCACATCCTCCCAAAGGGATGGCACCATTAATTCTCGACCCAACCGGGCCGTGGCAGGAGGTTATGTTGGAGGAATTTAGAAGATGATAAAAAAGACGGTTGTTCTTTTTTTTGGGGAAAAAAAAAAAAAAGTCAAATGGGATTGACAAGTTTTTAGTAAGTTTCCTTCGGTGTGTTTGTCAATCGCTGAGAGTCATACATTGTGTGAACGAGCAATCAGACAAAGAAAGAAGAAGATGGACTTCAACTTTTGTTCAAGTATTTCCAGCATAATGTTGACATCCAGTTGCTGCGACTGCTGATCTTTGGATTTCAACAGTGTCATTACAAAAACAATCTACTCTGCATCTGCATAATCTCTGAGGTAATTATCAGCTTGACTTGTCGCATAATCTTTAATGTAATTCTTTTTTTTTTTCTTCCATTCAACGGAAAGCAAAAAAAAATAAAAAATTTGATGCAAACGAAATATTATATCACACTCAAATCCATAGAGAGCTCAAAATCTTCCTAATCCCCCACAAACAACTTCATCTGTCATCATCACACCCTCTGGGTACTAATCCCACCAAGTGAGCAAAGACAATAAGAGTCGTAATGACTTTATGAACCGGTCAGGCCAAAGACGCTTTGTTTTCATATTCTTACAAGTTCGAATCAAGAAGAAGAAATCAGCCTGTCCTGATAAAAATGTCACACATTCATCAGCAAAGAGTAGAAATAAAACCCTTCACACAGTTTTCTTCATAAGCTGATGGTAATGGAATCTCCGCTATTCTCTGCTTTCATCTTTTCTAGTCACTTTTGGGTTGATACCTTCATATTTCACATTTCTCTATCAGAAACACAAATTTACTCCAACTTAAACAAAATCCGGCCTGTGATTTGTGTGATTTTCTGAGATCGTCTCGTCGACAGGTCAAACACGTTGAAGATAAAACTGAAGAACAGTGAGAAATGCTGTAGATCTACTATAACACATGTTAATGTTTACTGAAGGTTTACTGAATGCTGCATGGCCGCACGGTGACGCAGTGGTTAGTGCTCTCACCTCACAGCGAGAAGATATATATATATATACTGATCAATCTTAGCCAGAATCTATTTTCCAATTCCTGTTTATTATTTCACAAGTCATTTCAATGCACCATTATTTACTGTCTAAAGGAAGAAAGAAAGAAAGATTAACTTCTGCTTTTGGCATTTATGCCGGTAAATTAATGGCCTTAAACATTAGGATGGATATTCAGAGATGTATCTCACACTGTAACCACTTCCCCTTGTACACATCACCTTATGTTCGGCGCCGCAAACGGATTGCAGCCATTGTTCTCCTCTATCACAATGTTAACAAGACCTGTCCTCTAATATCCTCAAACAGCGTCATTAGGGGCCCGGGCTGGAGGTGTTATTCAACTAACATTTGTAAGGCCATGCATCACTTATGTCCCTGCCACAGTCTGCACACCCCTCACAACCCCCAGTGGCTCCCCCCTCTGCCACCTGCAAATGTCAATTACCATATTTCCCCCTGACATTTATCAGTAATGGCTAACATGAGCTACGTGAAATCAGTGTCATTACGGTGGAGATGGACAGGGGGACCTGACGGGTTCGTAACTCCATGCAGACCCACCGCGAGGCTTGTTTATCGATCAGCGGTGCTTGGGGCTTGAGCACATCTCAATAAAGGCCTAACAACGATGTGATCAAAATAAATAAATTGACTCATTATGCCACCACTGCGGTGCACTGCGTTTCTTATTCAACCTTGAACAAAGTCGAGTTTCCAAGAAGGGGGGGGGGGGGGGGGGGGGGGGTGAGGGGTGGGTGGGTGGGTGGGATGAGTTTTCCGACTTGTCAGTCCACGCTGCAGCTGCTTTTGTTCGTTTCCACTCCGTCTTGTTTGCTGGCACCTTCGCTTCTCTGCGACTGCGACTCGTTCTCGCCGTGATTACTTTGGTGTGAAAAGTTTTAAAAAGGTGCCATGTGCATCTTTCACCAGATTTACACGAGTGACACACTGAAAAATCCTGCAGCTACGCTTTTATTGTGTTGGTTTGTGCCACTGTGGGAATCTGATTGCAGATCTTTTAAGAGTCTATTGAGCACTGTTATTTTGCTGTTATTTTGGTTGTAGTATTGTCAGAAAATGTTTCTCTTTTTATATATCTAGTAGGTTACAAGGCTGTAAAAAAATAATGAAAATGCAGTTTATAGATAATATAAAGAGCTGAGGAGCTATTGGTTTAAGTACACGTGACAGGATAATGTTTAATACCAGTCTAAGGCAGAGGTATCAAACGTACATCTAATCCAGACAGGAAGATTACGACAAATTATGATAATAACTGTATATTGTGTATTTGACCACCAGGGGCACACAGGAGTATAACCTCTCTTCTTTCCACTTTCGTCTGTATTACCTCATGAGTTAGTTCAGCTGATCAGGATTACGACACAAATGTAGAAATGTGTCAACATTAAAGATATTAAAGGTTATTCTAATCATAACATGAACCCATTCTATTATATTTATAGTCAGCGACATCTGACTAAATGTTTTATGCCTTCGATGATGTAAATAGTGGATTAAAAATCCAACGTGATCTGACTATAGGTTGTAAAGCACAGGGTGAACTGGGGGATAATGTTGAATTTTACGTTTTATTCAATTCAAATTTCAGATTTGTCATGTGTTGTAAAAGAAGAGTTCATTAAATATGAAATTATGAATAATGCATTTATTCTTCGTTACACTAAAACAAAGACTGACATTCAGAGTTGCAGACCCACTTGAGATCACATTGTGCTGCATGTGGCCTCTGAAGTAATACAAGTTTGACACCGTTGGTTAAAGGTCATTATGTGAAGTTACCGAGTAAATCAAGCTTTTTATTCAACAAGGGCGACTAGTGGATCTTCATCCGGAGATACAAAAAGTCCTGAAACTTCGCAACTTAGGAATTGTTGCAGTAGTTGAAATGATGCTGTGTATTTATGAGCAAAATTGGCAATATATGGAAGTGATCTGAGTAAGAATGAAAGGCTTGGTCATTATCTGGATTAAATGAAAAAACAAAAAACAAAGTTACACTGAATTGTGGACTTTCTAAATGTTCTTTTATTTTTTATTCTAAAGAACACATTAGAAATGATATCAGCACTCGCATTTAGGGACAATCTTGACTTTTTATTTTTTTTATTTTATGTATTTTATCTAATTGTACGCGTTTTGTCATTTAACTTATTCCCATCTATCATTTCTGTTTATAAACAGTTCACATGTAAAATCAACACATCAATGCATTCAATTAAAAAAACAAAACAATATTGTACCTTGTTTATTTTTTGTCATTAAAAACCTGTGAAGAAGCCTCATGAAGAAATCGCTGAGAATTTATCATTTAATATGCAGACGCTAAACATCGCCACCATATGTTTTTCCCGACCGGGGAGTTCGTTCAGGTTTGACACCTACAATGTGAGAGTCACCAAAATCCCTTCACATGTAGGTGTTTCTGTAATGACAGGCGTCATGCGAGTGCGACGCCACACACAATCGGCTGTCAACTGCGTGTGTGCAGACACAAATACACATGGATGCCACTGCGAAGACTATTCAGTTAAAGGTGCATTCACTGCAATAAAAAAAAAAAAGGGAAACTGTTTATCACAGTGCTTTGAGATAAACACGACTAGAGTAATTAAAGTTAAATATTTCTTTTAAATGGTAAATTTTGTTTTTAGTTTAAATTACATCTTTCACTGGTGACAAAAATACAATTTCAGTGAATCGAAAACCCTTAAAATTTTGTAATTTTAATTTGAAGCTCAAACAAATATAAATAGAATTTAAATTACTGTTTTTTAAAAAAGATCCCCACAATAATAACCACAAAACTGAGGTTTCAAGAAAATTTTCAATTTGAAGACTATTTCTGCTTTAAAAAAAAAAAAAAAAAAGACCCCAAAAAAGCCATTTATACTAAGAAATCAAATATTTTGAAATAATTTGTTTTGGATCTTTATTTTCTATAAATTAACTACATAAAGTTATTGGCTATCGGGTCCAATACTGCATGAGGACTCATACCGTTTAAAACACCCAGCAAATACTACATGAAGTCATGCGTTCGTCTTTTTAAAAATGTAAACTGACTGTAAACTACTTTCTCTGCCAAAACATCAAGAAGAGGCGAGAGGGCGAGTTCGCACGACACCAGCAAATGAATCACCAGAGACATTTAGACCAGCAGAGTTAGTCTGATGTTGCTTATTAGTTTAACTGCTCAGTAGATCCAGCAGCTACGCTACATGCTACATGCTAAAGAGTTTCAGGGCTCACACAGCAGCGCTGCTACACGCTAAACATGATTAAAACCTGACTGATACACTCATTAACAGCGAGATGGAGGGTGTGGCGACACTCGGCACGTTCGGTTCTACAGTCTAACATCAGCAGTGTGTAGACAGACGCCACACACTGCCCTCTGTGTACTGTAGTACTGCGTGAAGCTGCTGGATGTATGCGTAGCGTATCCTGCGGGCTAAACTATGGAAGAACATGCTAACTCCACACAGCATTAAACAAAACTAAATCAAAATGGACATAATGTGTCGCACACCAAAAGGAAAAAAAGAAATTGAAAAAATTAAAATTGCAAAAAAATTACCACGAGAAGAATAAAACAAATTTTAAAGTATCGCTTAAAAACATCCCTGATGAGCCTTTAGTCATCAAGTTGGTTTGTGAATGCCTCATCTATTAGAGGTTGAATAAAGTGGAATACTCCACCTACAGCTATCAGAGAAAACTCCACCTTTCTAGGTTTTAGGAGACAGTATGAGACATGGCTGATTAACAACCAAACCTGTGAACGTGGAGAAAATCAGAAAATCTGGCACTTTAACCATCAGCACTGTACGACAGTGAGCACTTTACTTTAATAGCACTTTAGGATTTTAGGAAGAATTTTTTATCATTGTCTTACTATATTGTTTTTATTGTCCCCCACCCCACCCACCCGGGTGTCTGACTCACCACTCCGATGGAGAAGTAGTTGTTAATGATGCTGTAAGGCACCGGGTCCCCGCGCTCCTCCTTGTCGGTGGGGGTGACATCAATCTTCCAGCGATCCAGCATCACCTCTGAACTGTTCTCGACGTCCCGCAGGATCTTCAGGAGGCTCTCGCCCTCGTAGCCTCGGGAAGAAACGACAGGAGACGGAGTGAGACGCTGAACTGGGTCTGGGACAAATCTGCCTTCCGGGCTGATGCTTTGTGACTCCTGGAGCACTTTTACACCTCACACATACATTTTGTATTGCACATGCTGGAAGTCTCTGCTCCTAGTATTTATCACCATTTGTCTTAAGTCTCCGTTCACTTTACTCATGACAAAACCCCCAAGATCTTTGAGTGTTTTGTGCAAAATGCTTGTTTGAATATTTTCAAGAACAGAAACTAGTTTGACTGTTTCATTTAAAATGTTAATAAACGTGACAAATTATTTCAAATATCAAAATAACTGTGAATGTTTCACCTGTTAAATTTGCACATTTGAATCCTAAACCTTTGTTTTGGTCTTGTTTTGAGTTTCTGTCCATTTGCACTTATTTGTCCAGGTAGTTTAGCTTTCCCTTTCTTACACACTGAATGGTCCAGGGCAAAACGGGCTCAAATCCAGCTAAACCAACAAGACAATCATAAACATTTCAAAGAAACTAGAGATTTGTTTTGTAAACAAATGTCTTAAGAAGTCGCAGACACAACACAATGTTGAGACCCAAGCTGCGATGTTGGTGATGCTGCCTTGGAAGCACCAGAATGTTTCATTAATGTTGAGATTGCAGACATTTTCGGCAGTAATTGTTTGGTTTTGTGAAAATATAGACATTTTCACCACATATCCTCAGCGCCACTTTAATTTAAAAGGTTAATGTGGCACTATTTTATCTGTCAGACCCCCTCAAGGTGACAAGGGGCCAGAATGTGTTCGCTTAACACCCCTGGAAAGAAACCCTCGTGTTTTATCAAAATAAAATGATAAATCAGCCCCACTGTAGAAAAAAACTGAAAAGAGTGACAGTAATAATAGAAACAGCGGGGTAAACTGGTAAAGTGGCGTCTCATTCTCCATGACATTTCCTCCAAACATCTGATGACGTTTCTCCATCGCATCTCTCCACCTACTATCGGTTCACTATCAGTACCTCCTCCCCATCGCAGACATCTCGCCAGGTCGTTGCCCGTGCCCAGCGGCAGGATGCACACCGGCGGGTTCTTGTCCAGGTTGGCCTTATCTGGAGCGACGGGACAAAAAAAACGGCACGAGGAGACGTGAAACAGGATGCCGCCGTACAAACAAACTCCCAGAAGAAAAGCATCAAATCCATTTTTTTGCTTGTGAAAATGCGGCTCGCTACCAACGTCCAGCCGTACAGGCTATTTCGAGAGACACATTTCGCCTGACAGTTATTACCTCTCTTTGTTTTGATTGATAAAAAATTGAGGCAATTTTTGAGAGCCTGAACAAGTAACACATCTTCAAGACCAAATAGAAGAGGACAGGTGATTTTTTTATTTTTTTTCTTCGTCGTCTTCTTCAAATGTTGACTAATATGTTGTTTTCCCAACTCAAGTAATCATCCCATTTTACCTCCCCTGAATACGCAGGCTTGGACGTAATGAAAGTGTTTATATACAAGCCATAAATTACGCTTTACCATTTCAGACAGAACAACAACAGGGCACCAGGGCCTGAGAACTAATAAAAGCAATTGCAATTTTACCAAAAAAGGAAATGAAGTTCTACTATGTTGTACTTTATGAGAAACCGAAGGAAGCGCGCGCGCATGCGGCCGCACGCCGGGAGGTGAGGGAGTTTGTTGCGGCCCTTGTGCAACGAGTGATGCGCGATCGTGTGAAAATATGTGACAATATGGGCAATGCGTTCCGTACCGATGAAGTCCAGGATCCAGCCCACCGTGCCGTCACCGCCACAGGTCAACACTCGGAAATCTGGAACGTCTCTGAAGAAGTTCAACCTGGAAGAAGTTCAACTGGGTTTAAGATTCGTTCCGCTCTTTACAGACATTTTCAGATTCTCTATGAGAGTTAAGGTAATTTATGAAAGTGGTTTTGGAGGCCTCCACTGGGGGGCGCCAGAGAGCTCCAGTAAAAGTGCAGGAAGTAGAGAGCGATTTTTTTCCTCTTAGGCCCTGTTACTTACTGTCTTGAAGTAGAAACTAAGAAGTTTTGTGGCACTTTGGGGCACCCGTTGACACGACAACGTTACTCCGAGCCACTGAAAATGCAACTTCTCTTAAATGTTCCGTCTCCGTGGAAACACGGGGAAACGCAACATTTCTGAAATGCGGCGCATGCGCGCCACGACTGTCGTAAACAATTCTTCTGCACATGCACGAGTAGATTGACAACAACATCATTTGCGTCCATAGCATCATGACTTGGTAGTTTCAAGTTGAGGGTTACTGTAATAACACACAGAAATATATTCATGGTTTTTCCACTTCTTTAAACACTATACATTTAAAAATTTTGGCAAAAATCTGAATATTTCAAGTTTTGTGATTGTATTGTAATATTTATATTAATTTCAGAATGTATTTTAACCCCCATTATTAAAACAACATCCCTCTTTCTACTTAATTTGTAATCTTAGATATATACAAGCAATATTCATGAGAAATGTATGTATTTCTGGCAGTACTGTAGGCCAGAGAGCTCTAACTCCAGAACCAACAACAAGTACATAAAAGACATGACACTAAAAATCAATATCAGCAATCGGGTAAAAAAAACTGAGGTAAACACCAAAATATTAACTCAAATATTTGTTTTTTCTTCATGAAACTGATTGTCTGTCTCAGGATGTTACCTTTTCAAACATAGAACAAGGTTGTTGGTTCAAATATCAGCTGGTAAAAACAGAAGTCATCATTTTATCTGTTTGCCTTTAGTATTTTGTCATAGCGAATAACATTTACCTCTATTTAAGCTTTCTTTTTTGTAAGATTTGACATTAACCCCCACATCTTGCATATCATTAGTACAGTTTTGATCCCACCGCCACAGCACACTACAAGCCCCGTCTAATACCACAAAATAACACATGTGGCATTGATAATTATTCATTCAGTGAGCTCGCCTGCCTGTTGGAGGACTAATTGGATCATGACAGGCAATGTTCAGTCCAACTTCTTCCGTTCCTTCACAATAACAAAGCCCTAACTGAATGAGCCAGCCTCTGAGTCTCGTATGGCGGGTAAATGATTCGCTCAATTACTCTCCAACTGGGACCGCAAACCATATTAGACGCAAAACAGACGGCCGCCAACATGAAAGGCAACTTTGGGGATGTTTAAATACCAAGAAACAAACACTTAATTTGCTGTAATCGCATTAGCGGGGCTGCTAATTGACAGCGGTGCGCGGTGCTGCCTCGGCCTGCAGTGTCCGACCGTGACCGCTCGCCCTGCTAACAACGTGCCGAGTACACTTGACAAAATATTAACAAGGTTACAGCCAGGGAGAGGTCACCGGGGATGTTTTCTCAGCTCAAAGGAGAAGCTCTGGAAGCAGATCCTGAGAGGCAGGTGACGCTTCAGCCCACGTCGATAAGACGAGAAACACCGAGCGCAAGGTCAGTCTGCAAAAGTTGTTGGTCCGATTTTTTTTCTTGCCCGTATGTGTGTGTGTGTGTGTGCTGCTGGGTATTTATTTTTTATAAGTCCCCAAAGATTCTGTTTTCAGATCTAATCAGAGCCAAACAACGTGGCGGCACGGCGCCCTGTGAAGCATTCCTGTGTGTTGGAAACGGCGAACCGAGGGAGCCTTATGCATGGAAATCATCCATTCATCGTCTTAATCACAGACGTGAACCATAGGAAACCCGGCGCTGCCCGGCACAGCCGGCCTGCGGCGAGCCGCTGGTCTGTATGCGTGATCACATGTGGTATGGCGAGACTTTTACCCCTCGCCATCATCTGTGTCGCCCGCTCTCCCGGCACATACAGCCTTATGCATATGGAGGCGCGGCTCGTTGGCGGCTACCGCATGATACCGCCGTCTCCAGGATTGGTTATGTGTGAACCCACCTCATTTGTGTCTGAGCTGCGTGAAGGAGCCGAGAGGAGGGCTTAATGCTGAGGGCCTCTCCTGCATGTGATGGCCACTATTATATGTGAGCAACAACAGAAAACACTGATATGTTTGGTAAATAGAAGATCATTAGCGGATGGTAACAAACAAAGGGACGGATTTGGAGTTTGAGGTTCGCTTCCTTTGTTTCATTTCACTCTTTTATTTTCTCTCTGGTTTGAGATGAGTAGAGTCAAAAAAAAAAAGAAAAGACAATTTATATGAAATTTAAAAAAATTTTTTTTTTTTTTTTGCAGTATCTTCTTTTTGAAAGTAGTCAAATGTTGCCCAGTACTCAAAGCAGTAGTCAATTATAAATAAATAAATCCAATTAAACAAAAATGAAAAATAGAAGAAAACAAATTGCAATACAATAGAATTTACTTAAAAATAAATGCAAATTTTAAGGCATAATGTTTGTTTATATACACTCAGTGGGTTTTTATTTTTCGGTCGATCAAGATATGTATTTTTTTTAAAGTGCTATAATTTATATGTCTGAAAGTTTCTCAGCTTGATTTCTGGCTGCTTATTACAGGTTTACAATTCATTTTTGTATTATTTATCTCATATATATGATTTAGTACATTTTTAATTGATAAATTGTCTCTTAATCTTGAAAGATTTCTTTACTTACTTTTGAAAGTTTGTGATGAAATTTATTTATAAAAACAGTTTGAGTCATCGAGAGTCAAGATTGTTTTAAAGAAGTACTTGTTCCTACAAAGACTCACTCGGAGTTTAATATTTGTGTCAACGATCTTGTGTTTCTCATCTCCTAAAGTAAAAACACATCACACACAGAGTGATTTCTTTAACGGCCCATAATTGCAGAACAAATTCCCACAAACAAAATCTGCTCTGTGTTCAGAAGAAAAACACACCTGGAAAACTTAACAAGAAGTCCCTGGAGGCCCCCTTTGGGCATCCTCGTCCATTTTTCTCCTCGTTTATTTTAAAAACACAAGCGAAGACCCTGTAAAACTCTGCTAATAGATGAAGGCGAACATACCCCGGCATGGGTCCGTTCTTGGCCAGGTTGTACACTTGTCTCGGGTTCAGAAGGTACTGGAACTTTCTGTAGATCCTGAAGGAGTGAAGATAAAGAGGAAACATGAACTCCGGGCTTCAATCTCTCAAAAACCTGGAGATTTACGGCGTCGGGCGCGGATCCGATTGAAACGTGACGAGGCGGCGGACTGGGCAGCGGGGTGGGACACACCCCCCGAAAAAAAGTCCCCTTGAGGAGAAGCCATTAGAAAGACTAATTCATTTTAATTTCAATTTCATTATATCAACTGGCTGAAGTCATATTTTGATCTCATAATTTAAACAAATGAGTGGCTGGCGTAATAAGGAGTGAATGAATATGTTTCAGTAATAACCCAATTAGCCCTGGGTTAAAGAAGGGGGACGTGACAGTGAGGAGGGTGTCAGCGGAGAGGCAGTGTGTGTGTTCATGTGTATGTGTGTGTGTGTTCATGTGTGTGTGTGAGCCGACAGTAGACACAGCCAAGCCAGCGCTTTAGGTAAATGCTATTGGTGTTTTTATTTGACTAAGTAAGCCTGCCGCACTTGGCAGCCAGAGGCCATGCTGCTGCCTTCCCCCGTGCGGCTGAGCCGTGGAGCGGCGGCTTCACGGGCCTCTTGTAGCGTGTTGAGACAGATTGTGTACTTACCGCTCGCCCTGCTTCCCCCCGCTCTTCGGATTGACAAACACTAGCAGAGGATGAGTGCCCTCTATTGTTGTGATCTGAATGGGAGATGTCAAAACAAACCGTCGGTGTTTGGAGACTGCAGGATGCTTCACAGGAATTCACTTTCAAGCCGTATCCCTCAGACGTTTTATCCAGTACGTACAGCCCGTCATCGGAGCCGCCGCGGCTTCTCTTGTTACCTGGCGGAGGCGAGGCGCGAGCCCCCAGTGACGGAGAAGTTGCTTGGCTATAAAGTTAATCCTGTGTTAATTATGATATCTAATTATAGAGAGCAGTGGAGAGGATTCTTAGACCACTAGCTCTAAAAATATATCAAGTCAGAGTCTTCTCTTCCTTTTATATGAACCGCGTTTGAAGCAGGACGATAACCATCAACATAGTAGTGAATCTAACATGCATATCAATCTGTCTTAATCATAAGTCAGGGTTAGATACTTTCATATAACAGTTTAGTTCTTCAGTTTCTAATGTCACTTAAATGTCTCTTAAAGCGAACTTAAGCAGGCTTGAGTGATACTTTTCTTGTTAATTCTTACTTCCTGAGGTTTAATTCAAAGTGGACCAAGTAGTAATCACACTTAGAAGCAGGAATTAACTGAATAAACTGTTTCTGTATGCCAGTGGATTTAGAATTTCACAATCAAATATTTCTGGACAACCACTGCAGGTGTGAAGTAAAATTTAAGAGGAAATGTAAAAAATACAGACGAAAACCAAAAAGGCCTTCGAAGAGGTGACTAACCAGACTGTAAAAGGATCTTATTTGAAAGGTTTAAGCTCCAGTTTCACCTCATATTTTGCCCAAAATAGCAACAAAACACATCTCAGACCTTCTGTACCGTTCTGCTTTCTGTCGCCAGAGTCAGGAAGAAACGTGTAGAACCTGTTTTTTGTTTTTTATGCTCCAAATATTAGAAGCAAACTGAAAACTGCAGGATGGTTCCAACTCCAAGTTGTTCTAAACCCAGGATGGAGACCTTTCAGTACAGACACAGTTGATTTCATGTTGTACTGCTTCTTTAACACTGAACACAGAAATATCCCCCTTAAACTGATTAACCCCGACACACTTCACTTCTTAAAGTCCATCATTGTTCTCTTGTGTGCAATACACATTATTCATCTATGTATTCTGTGTAAAATGAATATAAACTCTAGTATATTCCCAATCACTGCCTTGCCTTGCCTTGCCTTTTACGTTCTACTTTTATTTGCTGTGGTGATTTAGATTTCATTGTGTTTTTTCTTTTTATCTTTTCTTGTTTTTAATCCACCTTTTTCATTACAAGCTGGACATGTTCGTTAAAGTAAAACACTTTGAAGTAGAATAGAATTGAATAGAATAGAATAAAATAGAATACAACACATTTTTGAAGCCTGTGATGTGGATCCTGATGACATGAGGCTGTTTGTTTCGCTTCTGCGTGGTTATAAATTAGAATAGAATGACATTTATTGCCAGTGAGTCTATTCACGTGACCCTGAGGTTTATGACTGGGAGCAATCAGATAATCATAATAATCAAATCTGTTCAGATTCACTTCAGATGTCTCATAATTGGAAAATCCTGGTTCATGTGTTTCAGTCATTCGTCAGTTTTCTCCAGGAGCACGTACATAATGACACAAGACTTAACAAGCCTGTCATTTCAACCACGACGGTCACATCTTCAATTCATTTAAAACTCTTCTCTTTGTGCGAACGTACATGTTATTTTTTTGTTTTGTTTCACAATGTCACTTAGTTCTTCCTCCTTTAGATGTAAAAGAAGGACATAAACCATAAAACATAAATACATAACAAGACAGTATTGGGGTATTTACATGTTCACGTCAATAATCCAGAAATCGAATAACAACCAGTTTCTTATCTAGACCAGCCAACATAGTGAATCTATTCAAAGGTCTGCGGTTGTATTCGTCAGCGGTTTTGATGACGCGTCAAGAGGATTTCCCAGCGTCTCCGAGCAGCCGGAGGCCCGAACTCTCCCAGTGCCACATAAACAAGTGGCGACCCAGAGGCCCTCGCTGGAGTGGCCCTTCCTGCAGTTAGTGTGCAACAACTCGCCCGGCTCTCTCTCTCTCCCTGACACAGATGAAGCACTTAACTCCCCCTGTCTGCTAACCCAGCAGGCTAAGGGTGAATTAATGAGCTCCCTGTCCAGTCCAGAGTGATCCATTACTTCCTGTAATTATAAATAATAATCTTGATTATTACGCTGGTTAGCCGGCGAGAGGCAGAGATGGATGTGCCTGGGATATGATTCATCTTATTTCTCTCGCAGCCACGCGGAAGACGGGCGGCGGCGGGCTTCCATCGCGAGCGCGCCGGCTGACAGACGTCATGGAGGACGGAGCTCTGCAGAGTGACGCTGACGAGCAGCGGGGCCCGCAGAGTCCCCGTCCGTCCCACAGCTCCGCCAGGACAACACAGCCCAAAACACTGGAAGGTCTCCCTCAAACAAGCCACGCTGCCGGTGGAAAATGAATCAGCAGGACTTAAGATTAAGAACCTACCTTTCTATTTCTGGCTCAATTACAGAGGCCATCAATTTATTTTTACATGTAAATCAGAAGCTGTAACTCTTCATTCTTCACTAAGAACCTCCTGATAAAACGCCTGCTGGTGGTTTGATGCAGCTGGTCAAGATAGTCCAGAAACCCCAACCTGCAGGACGTTTTTAACACACGATGCAGGTTAAAGGCCAGGAAGACTGTGAGTGAGCTGCGACTGTTCCACATGCTGCCACCAGGGCGGCGCTACCGCTGCCTGACGGCAAACGCAGAGAGGATGAGGAGGAGCTTCCTCCCTCAGGCCTGCTGAATGATAGACTACCGACACCTCGGGTATATATTATTTATTTGGTTCATTTCTTATCTTATACATGGATTTGTTGGGTTTCGCTCCGTTAAAAGAAACTAGAAATGACTGTGTTGTATCTGGTGTTCTGTAAATAAAGTTGAATTGAAATTCAATTGAATATATGCATTAAAACGATGGTTGAAAAGGGGACAAGGTCTTCTCCTATCGAAACCTCCGACCTAACATCAAAATGAAATGTAAACAATGGAAGTTAAGAGAAAGGAGGCTGACCTGAAGTCCTTGGCCGTCCACTGTGACCGAGTTGGCTCGTTGCATCTTCCCTCGGCTGGACTGGCTGGATCGAGAGTCTTTCCTCAGCGTCGTCTGTCTTTCCTGCAGTCAGGAAGGTCAAACACACAGGATCCAAAACTGAAGATTCATTCAGGACACTCAGGAAAAAGTGTGACAGATCTGAACAGATCAAACACTCGGTGCGCCCGAAGACACTGATATATTCATGTTTAAAGCTGGAACAGGTTGAGATTAACAATGAAAACGACATTTCGGGAGTCAAAAACGGAGAGTCAGTGTAAACGTACACACAGATATAATTAAACTTCAAACAGAATTAAGTTCCTGACGGCTCTGACTATGATGCAACTCAACAGTTTAACACTTTAACGCAGAAATTAAAATCCTCTGTGCTTTATTTTCCAGCAAACTACGATAAATCGTGTAATCTGGTGAACATCATGGAGAACGTTCTGACAGTTAAGTGTTCCAGAAGAATTCTATGGAAAACTTCAGAATAATATGAATTAACTGCTATAATCCAATAATCAAAGCATTTGGAAAACATCAAAGACATTTCATAAAGTTTCCTGCTGATTTTGAAGTTTTCTGGTCTGGCTCACTCCCCCCAAAAAAACTGAAGTTGAAACTTGGATGTTTGACATTTTACAGTAACAGTTTTTTTTTCTCTTCTCGCACAGACTTGTTCCAGTTTGGAAATAGCCTCAAACTTCGACAAATTGTTGCAGGATCAGAGCTCAGCGGGGGAGCGCAGGCTGACGATTGGATAACACAAAGTCAAACCGGGTCGGAGTCAACCGGTTTTTTTTGGGGTGGGGGGTGGGGGGGTGGCGGAGTGCTGACCGGAGAGGAAGGAAGTTCTTACCAGGACGACGGGGCAGATGGAGCTGGGGGGCAGGATGTGATCCTTCAGGGGTCCGCAATCACACTCGGGTTTCACGTGGGAGGCACACTTGTTATGGAGCTGGAGGAGGCAGCAGCGTTATTAACAACCAGCGGCGGCACAACGTCGGGATGTGAGCTTTCTCAGACGCGCGCTCCTGATCCATTTGCTTAACGCGCGTCATTGGATCCGCTCTATTTCCCATTAACCCCCGCGACTGCAAACAAGTGTTTTCCGAGTGTAAATTGGTGGGTATGACTTGCGAGGTATCCGACGTGCAAAAACCCTAAACAACAAAAAGCAGTGGGAATATAATGAGGAGGTGGCTGCCTCTCCCTGGGTGGCGGCTTACCGTGATTTGACACCACACACAGTGGAGCCCAGTCAGGCCCTGGTAACACTTAATGGTTTTGTGACACTTGTCACACTTGGTGGGGCAGTTCCCTTCCACCCAGAAATGATGCATTACCTGCGGAGAGAGGCAGAGGCGGCATATAGAGAGGGAAGGAAGGGAGAAAGGAAACGCGCCGCAGAGAAACAAAGCCGGGGCAATCAGCAAACAAGCAAAGAGAAACAACAAAAACAAGCAGAAACAGAAAATACTCTCCTGTGTGTGTGTGTGTGTGTGTGTGTGTGTGTGTGTGTGTGTGTGTGTGTGTGTGTGTGTGTATGTGTGTGTGTGTGTGTGTGTGTGTGTGTGTGTGTGTGTGTGTGTACCCCATCTCTAAACTCAGATTATCCTGGTAATTAGCAATGCTTAGTAGCAGATTGAGTTGTTTCAATCCCATTAGAGGAAGAGAGGCCCTTGACCAAAGCTCCGTGGAGCATTGCCGATCCAAGCGTGCCGACAGGTAAACACTTCAATTGGACGCACCTCTGTGTTTTTCTTGGACTTGACATAGGTTTTGATGCATGACAGCGGAGCACGAGCCACGCAGCGCTCGTGAACGGTGTACTTGCAGACTGGGAAAACACACACACAAGAAAAAAAACAACCGGGGTTTTATTTTCTCTAAAGCCCCTAAACAAGAAAGATAAGACACTCAGAGGGGAGAAGGGACAGATGTTTCATACAGTCAGTGAGATCTACTGACGGATGTGGTGTAGAAACGTATGTATAACAAATCATATATCTTAAAAAGATATCGTGAGAGAGCCAATTTTCTCAATTCAACTGTTTCCAGTGACATTTCCATTTTCACTCCCAATCACAGGCCAGCAGGCCATAAATATATATTCACGTCAAGCACAATAAAGCGTCGTATCTCTCTAAATAAATGTGTGTTTTTCCTCAATCCCTTCCTGGAAAGTGAGTTCCTTACATGAGCAGCAGAGTCCCTGCTTCCCCAGTCCAATTAGCATGTTGAGACACAGGTTACAGTAGGCAGGCTTGTTGAAGTGCTTCAGTCTCCACACATGCTGCCCGTCATCTTTTACATTCTGCAGTGAAGAGGGGAAAAAAAAAACACGTTAAGGGATTATATTTAAGCGATTTTATTGCCTAATTAGACGTGAATCACTTTAATGATGAGTGATTTTGTTTAATGTTACAGTCAGTGCCGAGCGGAGAGTTCAGGGGAAAGGATCTGATGATCTCCCTTTATAGTAATATTCATTCATAAATAAAAATAAGCTGCCCGGTTGGAATTTGTCATAGTTTGTCAAATGCCTCCACCTAGTGGAGATATTGTGAACTGCAGGAGTCCTCATTCGTTTGAGGCTCATACACACACGAGCTCATGAAGCCACAGGAAAGTGTAAACAGTGATGTTTTTTATGAATCACAAAGAAAAAAAATCTCAAGTAGCGAATAACAAATTTCCTAAACTTAGTTGATTGTTCATAAATCA
Organism: Lipophrys pholis; assembly: GCF_963383615.2. NCBI lineage: Eukaryota > Metazoa > Chordata > Actinopteri > Blenniiformes > Blenniidae > Lipophrys > Lipophrys pholis. The sequence goes on along the minus strand of NC_137639.1, from coordinate 27,005,195 downwards.
CGTCATAAATATGTATTAAACATTTAATAAATACTTATTTAATATTTAATCTGTGTTATTTGATATTTGTCCTATTTTGTATGAGGCATCACTGTAAAATAATTTCCCTCTATTCTACTCTATTCATTTTAAACCTCTTGAGCAAAGTAATGAATAATCAGAGTACACAGACATTTTCAAACAGGCAGTGTAACAGCCACCCAAACACGAGGAGGAAACGTCCTCCACTAATGGAAAGATCCTCATGTGTCTGTCCCTTAATCTTGATATTATTAGTTTATTGGATATTATAACAGTAGTTACATAGATCACAATCAATCTGATTAAAATCACATCATGCGCACACATTTCTACCCGATTTGACAAAAGTGTTCGCGTCATCTCTGCTCCTCAAGTCTTTTCCTTATCAGACTCTTGATTGGAAGTTTGTTTATTTGGCGGTGACGTTTCATTAAAAAAAAACGACCATGCTTGATTGGGAAGAGATTCATCTTCAATACTGATGAAGGGTAACATTGGATTGACCCACTGACTGAATGGGATGAAATCCAGGGTGCATATAAACCATCAAACTGTTATTAAGGGCTCATGTCAAAGCTAGACAGTGTGATTTAGACTGATTTAAAAGTGACCATATCAAAGCAGCTCTGAATAGTTTCCATCTTGCTGTTGGAGGATTTGCAGCAGGGTAATATAATTACTGAGGGCCGGGAGCTCAAAGGGGCCCCCAAAGAGGCATTAGTTAATCTAAATGTTGGGGACTCCCCCTAATTGAACCCCTCATGCTTTTGATGCATCTCCAGTGTTTGCTCGTTAGACGGAGGGCGAAGGGTCAATCTCACTTCTGAGTTTTGACGTTCATATCATCCGGCTGTTAAAATCATCCAAGTTACCAAAGGTTCCTGGATGTCTGGACGCACCACTGCATTCTGCCAGATTGTTTAATTCCCGCTACACACTGCGGTTTTCTAAAAAGTATGCAGGATGTAAACAAAAACGAAAGCTCCGCTCACGTTCCGTCAGTTGTTGCGCGATCACATCGACTTGCGTCCATCGGAGCCTGCGACACGATCGAGTTTTCATTCGACATATCTTAATTTCATCTTGAATAAACCTTGACCTTTTTAAACTTTGATGTTTTTCTTTTTTGCGGTGCGGCGGATACGTGACGACAGCGTCTACAGTTTCGCAAAATCAAACAATTGCTCATGAAAATTGCTACAATCTCAACATAAAGTCGACTTTTAATAAAACCTTCTGGAGCAAAATAAAAATAAAAAAGTGAAATGTCCCAAAAACTTGTCTTATAGTTGTTGCATTTATGCAAGTTTTTGCAAATTCACCCGCTCTCATGCCAATGCCATAGCTTATGTCTCAGTGTTGTGGTCACTTGGTTATACATTTCTACAGTTTGCTTTGTGGTTGTGGCGGGGCGGGGCTTCACGTTTCACACCCCTGGTTTAACGCACAGCAATAACGGACGAATTGTGAGTGTGCAATAAGATTTTTGAGTAGAGAGGAGTGTCTTTGCACTGCTTCAAAACTGGTTCTGTTTTTATTTTTATTCCTAAAGTCTGAGAGTGTAACGTCATTCTAAACGGTGGTGTGACGTCTGAATGGCAATAAATCAGCTTAAAAAAACCCAACACATCCTCAAATCAATCAATCAATCAAATCAATCCCAAACTATGATGATATACGGGGAAAAACAGAAAGTACAGATGAGACGAGGGAGACGTGCCCTGTTAGAATAAAGAAAAAAAAAACAAGCAGCAGCGACAAACAGCACTCTTTAGATCTATATTTGAAATTTCAATAATTTAGTTGACACTGTGAATCACGGTAATTTACAGCGACTCATTAAATAATACATGTAAATGTACTCCTGGGACCTGAGAGTCATTAACATAATCATTTTGCTGAACTGAAATGAAATAAGGTAAGAGGAGACGCCGCTAAAGTCAATTTGCACTTGCAGCATGTGAGAGAAAAAGATCTTCAGGCGGAAGATGTTGAGCGAAAACCAACCCAAAGGCTGAGTTTTAGCTTTTGCAGCATTTCCCAGATCTTTAAAATACATCAGTCAAAATAAAGATATAAATACATGTCATGAATTCAGACGCCTCGCATAACAACACGTATAAATAATAAGTGAACGAGTTCAGGAGTGGATAGTTTGCCTATTATTCAAGGGAAAAAGAACCAGCAACTCAACTGTTAATATTATTATTAGTAATAGATTTTAACAGATTTTGAAACTAGATTAAATGGCAGTTACTTACATTAAAATATACATTTTAATCACTATTATTCACCTGTCCCCCCTCAGCTCTGTATTGTATACTTTATGATTACTGTTTATTTTTTCACCATAATTCAAATAATTTGTTGTCCTGACAATAAAGCTGTCTTTTCATTTTAAATACATTAAAGTAAGTATACGAGCTTGTGTTTCTTTGTGGTCGTCAAATCAATTCAATAGAAGTTTTGACACGAGATGGTAAATATTAGCTGGGATTTGAACCGAGGTCCACCATAGCCAGTTAAGTTAATGACCGGACCGTCATCAGACACACCAACCATAAGATAGAATCATTAACAATAACTACGAGCCCAGAGGAAATATCAATGATTCATATGTAAAAATAAGATAAAAATCAATTCATCATATATAGAATCCCAGTTGACATGTCAGATTTTCTATATATTCATAGCAGTCCCCCCCCACCGGGTGGTCCCGCTCTGGACTCACCGTCTCCAGGCCCAGCAGCACCAGCAGGGGGATGGTGGTCAGGCCTCCCTGGATCCACTCCCCCAGGGACACGGTGCCGTCGTGGTCGTAGTCGATCTCCTGCATCATCTCCTGGAGGATCTGCAAGAACCGGAGAGACGTCACAACAAAGCTTTTGAGGAATTAGTCACTTTTTTCACTACTCAGTTAGTGAATTTTCTGCTGTGTGTGCTTCTTTTCTTTTTTACTATCCTGTCTGTTGTACCACTGCAAATTTCTCCACGTGAGATAAATAAAGGATATCTTATCTTATCTTATATAAATTAGTGTGAACTAGTCGCTCTGAAACTTTATTTTAGGATTATTTATTTGTTTCTTTCTCACTATAATGCCAGTTGTTTTGCACTTTGTGTGTCAATCTAATAAATCGTTAAAAAAATCCACTGGTGTTGTTGAGGTTAAACGGTCATTACTTCCAAAAGCAAAAAATAAATAAATAAAAAAGCAAAACAAACAAACAATATAAATAAACAGTCATTATTTCCATCTGATATTTTCAGTTGCTTGCCGTCTACTATGGAGGATACTTGTTTCACATTAATGCAGAACTCAGCATTACAGCTGTTCTGGAAATAAATGGATTTATGATTGAATGACAACAAAAGAAATATGATATAAAATTATAAATCAAAAACATGCGGACAGATCTTAGAAATACATATATATATACATACATACACAACTCTGGATCTGGGCTAATGTTGAAATTACTTGAGGAAGTCAGTAAAGCGTCAGAATTAATGAGGTGTTCCTCCAATGAACAGGAGTTTGGTGTAATAGTGATTCTTGAGGCTGAAGAGGGACACAACACCTCTACAACCGATTTACAGAAACTCTATTCAAGATTATTACCTGTCAGTATTGTCACACATAAGTTCAGAATTTATTGCATTCATTATATTCATATTTCTAAGTATTACTAATTCACCACAATTTACAAGCAAATCGGTAAAAGCTACTGTAATCACAATAAAATAAGTAATTCAACACTATGCACATCAATATTTAAGTTTTTATCAATAGTAATAATAATAATAAATAAAAACAACAGTGCACATTAGATTTATAATCTCAATGTCACAATGTGTCAATAAATTTGTAATTATCTTTTAAACTAAACACTAATACTGAATGGTAATATTCACTGCTCAAGCTCAGTCTGTGTGACAGCAGCTTTAAGAGTGACACTGTTGTGCAAAGCTTTACCGTCACCCTTCAGTCTTCATATCAGTTAACGTACCGTCTCCGCATGGATCAATAAGTGCGTGTTCGGTGTAACAGATCTTACTGGCTTCAGCTCGGTCACGTCCCACTCCAGGTACTCGGCCACGTGCATCATCTGGGAGATGATGTGCTCCAGCTCCTGCGGCGAGGCCACAGTCGGTCATTACAGGCACCAAAACACAGTGTTTTACCTTCCTGTGTGCGGCGGCCTTCACGGGCTCATGCCACCAAACGTCTGTGGCGTGAATAGACTGACGAACAGCCGGTAATAGCGGGTTGTAAATGTCACTCTGGGGCGCAGGGAGGGTTGCACAAGGGGGGGGGAAACAAAGGCAGCGTGGGAAGAGCTGCAGGCCTGATGGTTTAATTACAGTGGTTTTGTGTGTGTGTGTGTGTGTGTGTGTGTGTGTGTGTGTGTGTGTGTGTGTGTGTGTGTGTGTCGGGGGGGGGGGGGGGGGGGGTTGACATTATTATGTAGGGGCAGGCTGGATCACTGAGGCACTTAAAAAAAAAATAAAAAATGCTGAGTATCATTGAGGCTGAAGGACGCCTCACTTATTTATTCCATTTAAATTAGAGTAGAAAGATTGTCATTCATCTTGTATCATAATTCATGCTGAAAACGACCTATACTGTACGCACACTGTGTATAAAGCACACGAGTTGCATTCAAAACCCATAAAACATGAAATCTTGGCATTCAAACCATCACTGCTGTAACTCCATCAATCTCGAATTTATAATTTTCTGCAGCTTCAGTGTGAATAAATGTCACATTCAGCTGATTTGATCCTTTCACTGCAACTCTGAATCAAAGTTTTTGAGAATAAAACTGCAAATGATCCAGAATGTGGAGGAGAGAGTGCAGATAAATGTCTTCAAATGTAAAAGTGAAAAGTCACAGAAAAAGAAAAAAGTTACAGATGCTTGTAAAGTAATTACAAGTTGGTGAGTTTTACTCGGAAAAGTGTTGAATTGAAGCAGAGCTGGGACATGAAATACTTATTTTGTACATCTGAACACGACAGATTCATTAAAAAAAAAAACATTTACCGAGCTGTCCAAGGAGCCGTTCCCGTCTGTGTCATAGAGGCGAAACATGACTGTGGAGACAAAGAGGACATGTTGACATACAGTGGTAACACCCTGTATGCAATTTTTAAAGTCTCACTGTGATTTTTTATATATATATATTTTTTTTAATCTATTTCAGCAGGAGACACTTGCAGCACTCTCTGGTGTAAATGTCACCGTGTGCTTCACTGCATTCACACCCGAAACAAAGCCCACATCTGAACGCTGCAACTCTTAAGTGTCCAACCAGATTACCACTTAAAAGCGTCGCCACGGAAACAAAACAGAACACAATGGCTGCGATTGGATGCCGCTTCACGTCACGACGCGGCACGTGTGCGAGTGTGCGAGAGTCGTGATGACGACGACGACGAGAACGTGAGCCGCAGATGGTTTCCTGGTGTTCACTGATAGAAAGCCTCCAAACCGTCCCGACCCTGGATGGCGACGCCCCAAGAGGCTGACGTCAGGCGGCGGCTCGCCGGGCCTCTAACGAGGAGCTAATGGGCGGCTTCCCGAGGGCAGTGTGACCTTCTGGTGCAAAGTGAGGAGGGGAGTGACGCCGGGGCCTGGAGTTCGGTTTTGGGAGTAGGTGATTGTGGTGACTGGAGGAGGTAATAAAGAGCAAAGGATGATGGGACACTGCCTGCAGTACGAACGTGGCGGAGACCGGGGGAAGAAAAGTGTTCTGGAGTTCTATACCTGGACTGCAGTCTTATTCTGGGATTAATTAGATTAGATCAGCACACATCCATCAAGTGTATCAAACTATTTCACATAGTCACGTTACCGTGGATTTAAAGCTGCGTTTTAGCTTTTAACCCAGTTAAAACCAGATTACCAGACTCCAAAGCCTGAAGTAGGATTTTCTCCTCATTGGAATGAAAGAAAAGTTTGCTAAATAACAGAAATGCATCCGAACCAATTGGAAAAATTGTGATCGACAGAGAAGCTGTACAGACTGAGGACGTCTTCTCGCTACACCGCTGTCCTGCATGTATTTTTGTCTGTACATGTTCTAAGTGTGTGGTGATCGCCCCCTTGTGGGCACTTGAGAGATCACAGAGACCAATAAGGTTCGCCTGTACTGTAAGTGGATTGTTGAGAGAAGTGGTGAAAAGTCTTGATTCATAGCAGAGATTAGTAGATTCACATCCCCGCCTCGCTCTGGGTTTGCATGTTCTTCCTGTCACAGTCCAAGAAGATGCATGTGTGGGTCATTGGTGACAAAGTGTGTGACGGTCTGTGTGTCTTCCTGTGTTTGTGATGAACTGGTGACCTTTCCTAGGTATAATCTGGGATTGGATAAAGTAGTATAGCAGACGGATGAATGGATTTTTATATATTTTTTTTTTGCACCAAAATGTCAATTTGACTTCTTGCGACTGGTATGCACAGAGAAAACAGAAAGTCGCAGGATGAATACCAGTGTGAAACAGGAACTTGCATGAGGTTGTTGTTTGTTTAGGGGGTTTTTTGTATCTATGTACCTTAAAAGTTTTGGCTTTTTTAAATGTTGCATTTCAGAAGAGCATGAAAACACAGCAGGTATGTAGGGACTCCCAGACCAGGCTGGGAACTTAAAGGACAACCATTAGAATGACAGACAGACCGATGACACATTTCCATACAAACGGAGGGAAACAACTGGAACAACGATTTAATGATGATAATCACAAGTGTGGAATATCAATATGTTGGTTAGACAGCAGGATCATTGCACAAGTCATTTAAATCATTAAAGTCCAAGAAAAAGGGCCGGAAAACAACCAAGCTGTGTTGCTAAAACAAACCAGCAGAGGGAGCCATCCGCCACAGGATTAATGTGGAGGCGCTCAGCCCAGGAGAGAAAGGTGGATTGTAAGAAGAGGTCAACCCTGAGACGACTAGTGACGCCCACACAAACAGCCAGCATCAGCTGAATTATTCAGTCATTCCTGCATTTAATGGACGGGAAGCCGATTAATAATTCAACAGATAGTTAGGATTTAAGGCAACAAGGGGGAAAAAATGGCTACTGCCCAATTAAGCGGTGTAACCTTGTGAATAAATGATGTGATAAGTGCAATTAAAACGTGTGTCAAGGCTGCTGCTGTGAGGCGTCCTGGTATTCCATCGCAGAGGTGTTACAGATCATGTCATAAAAAGCAGGAACAGTTTATTCAATTTGATTTAGCTTCAGAATCAGTTTAGGCTTCAGCTCGCCTGACCTCGTGTCCAGACATTCTCAAACCCTAAATTTGGCCAAAGTAAAAAGAAAAAGAAAAAGAAAGAGGGACATTTCACTGATTATCTCCACTGGCGTGAACGAAATGATGAGATTAAAACAAAAGCTGAATAAAGATGCAAACAAACAGGATAATTGTAGAAAACTGTCAAGCTTATCTTCTGATCTAATTCACTCTTTTTAAGTGAATTTAGGTTAAAAAAAAAAAGTTACTTGCCAATACCGAGTACCAATACAAGTATTAATGAATTAAATGTCATTATTAAGCCTAATTCACACTCCACTGAGACGTTAAACTCGTGAGTAACATCAGACTAACTCTGCTGGTCTGAATGTCTCTGCTCATTAGGTTGCTGGTGTTGAACAAACTATCGTTCGCTTCCGCTCGATATTTTGGTTGAATATCATTTACCGTTTTGTTGTTTATTTGTCATTCTCAATATTAAAAATTCTGCTGACGAATGATGTCATGTAATACTCGCCGGGTTGTATCGGGGATCTTTAATGAGAACTAGTAAGCCACACAGTATCGGACCTGATACCCGACACGGGTATCGGTGCATCCTGAGGTAAGTCAAAAATTCTTTTACCAAGGTGAAGTGAAAAGAAGTAAGTATTTTAGGTAAATACAACACAGAAGATTTACAAACAGGCATTTTAAGTGAATACAAATGGACATTTTAAGTAAGAACAACTTAGAGTTTGACTAAAGTTCGACCTACTTAAATGCAGAACTTAAAAGATTAAGTTAACTTTTTCAACTTAAAATTTTGAGTTTTGCCTACTTTTCTTTGAGAGAACGTTTCCACAATAGTTTAAGTCAAATGATTTTTCAACGGTTGCTCATTCGTGCTTTTTTCACTGCAGTCCGGCTGCTTACACTGTTCACGAGGTTCACCCTGATGATGGCGCTCTCGACCTCCACTCGGATCAAATGAGATGTGGAATCAAACCGTCAACTTTGGGATTTCAGGAGAAAAATTCCTATTAATTGAGCTTGAGTCACTCATGTGAACTAGTTCTTTTTCTAGGAGTGCCAGGTGGACTAATAGTCCGACTGTAGAAGTTTCATGTTCTCCATGTGCTGACATGAGTTCAGCTCTGCAGTCTGTGTTTGAGCAAAAAGCAGGTCAGACCCTGAACACGCAATGTCTTCTTATTTGTCTCTTAAACTGAGCTCCAGGCTCCATTTGCAAGGGGCTTTTGTTGCGTTATGGGTGTGTGTTTACACGACAACGATGGTCGGAGCCACTGAAAATGCAACTTTTTGAAAGAGCTCACAAGGTCCAACTATTTGAAATACGCTCCGAAAACGGGGGAAAACGCAACTTTTATGAAATTCTGAAAACTTTACTCACACTCGAGTTTGTCTTCGGGACGTCCGCCCTCCAGCAGCGACAGGTAACACACGATGTCCTTCAGCTGCACCGTGTCCAGGGGCCGGGGCGTGGCGGGAGTCTTCAGAGGGGTGGAGCTGCCTTTGATCAGCTTCAGTCCTGCGGCGAGACGGACCAAAGGTCAAAACGTCCTCCAGTGTCCACTGCTCCCAGGCCTGCTGCGTTCGGGCCGCTCACATTAAGTCGCAGGCATCTTACTTGGTCATCGGACGTTACAGCCAAACAGAACCGACACAGTTTCCCCATGTTTTCCCACTCTGGTCTGTGTCAAGTTGCGTCATTCATTTTAGAAGATAAAACACAAGATAACACTTAGGGAAACAAAGTTTTCTGGGACCGCGCAGAAGCGACACAGTCGACACATAAATCTGCAATGAGGGATCTTTTATTAAACACGGACAAGCTGTAGCCTTAAAGAACCTCAACAATACGAAGAGGAGGCCACAGCCAGGATACAACGGAATGAGCTCCACCACCTTGGAGGATCGATGTGAGTGTCAATGATCCACTAAACTAAACAAGGAAGACAAGTCCGAGCAAAGTCTTCGAACAGAATGAGAATCTGAGGTAATGTGACTTTTAAAAAAGCCACAGTCTTTTTCTTCCTCATGATAATGTATATATTGATTTCAACAGCGAATGAAAGCTTAATACCTTTGAAATGCCAACGACATCATATTTGTTTATGATTTTATAGACAAATCGGTGCAAATTTTAGACACAGTCTGATCAGACTGATGTTGAGCCGGTTTGTTTCTCAGGCTGCACGATTTCTGCAGCATTCAGAATATACATAAAAGTTAATTTTGTTAACGAATCGCAGTTGATGTCTTCTTTGCCATGTGTAAAAACCCGGCAGGACAGATCAGCACCACCAGTGAGCTGGTTTGGACCAGTGCGACATATTTTGGACACCTGAATACCCTAAAATTCAAACCTCTGACTACGACACTATTCATTGCCTTTGGTTGCCGTTGACAACAAAGTGTTATACAACCAAAATTTTAAATGGCAAAGAAAGGTTTTCAGAGTACAACGTTTTCTGTCCTTGTCTGTGTTGGAGAAAAGCAAGTTGTCAACATTATGTACTGAGTACCGTAATTTCCGGACTATTGAGCGCACCTGAATATAAGCCGCACCCACCTAATTTAAAAAGAAAAAACTAAATTTGTACAGATATAGGCTGCACTTGACTATAAGCCGCAGGTTTCCATATTGTAACAGGGTACGGATTTCACTGCGGGATTGCGTTTTTAGGAAAAAAGCCATTTTTAAACACGGCAGATGGAGCTCTGCGCTCCCTCTACTCCCCCCGATGACCCGATTGTCTGCTGTGTCTGGTCGGCCTCGTCTCCCAGTGAGTTCAAGGCCGTTTCCAAGTGAAAACTGACGAGTTTCGTTGCATTTTGGGTTTTTAAACTGTTTAAAAAAGGCTCCCAAGGTGGAACTTTCTGAAAATGCTCCAACTCTGTGGACACCGTCTCCATGTGGACGGACGGAACGCTGGTCCTGTGCGTGTGCACCACGGCCGTGTTGGTCCGTCTGTGTTCTCCTGCGTTATTCCTACTGTGTTCCTTAGACTGTTGAATAGTAACTCTGACCTTTGTTCTGACCGGCGTCTACTTTAATGGACATCGCTTACTGTTTGCAACTGGTCCTGAGTTTGTGTCCTCCACCCACGACAACGCCGCGTTGCCAATCTATAGCTTTTCCCGCAACAACAATAACTGTGCTCTCGCTTTTAAAATTAACAATCCTCCTTCAGCAAAATACTAATCTTATACCATCGAAGTGTCGGCACACACACACACGCACGCACGCACGCACGCACACACACACACACACACACACGATTGCATTTACCAAAAACAATCTGCATAAAGACACCTCACTCTTGATGTCATCACTGAATCATTATTTGACGTATACAGGGAAGTCGCTTTAATCACTATGCAGGAGAAAAGTTAAAATAAAAATCAAGCAGCAAACTGCATCTTCATTATGAATTATTCTTTAGCTTGCGTTGGAAATATCCCAGCCTAACAACAGTTCACTTCAGTGTATTGTGTTTGGTTCGCTGCTCTTCTTGGAAGAGCAGCCTCCATTATTCATCGCCGATAGTAGGCAGCGAGGGAGGTGTTGAGCCAAGTTGCAGAGTGCAGACTGAACCAACGCTGGTTACAAGTGTCATTTTAAAAATCAGTGAGTCATTACCACATATTAGTATGAACGCCGTAAACAAACACGAGTATTGCCAACGCAATTGGCAGCCGCTACGCTACAATTTACATCACGAACCACCGGGACGGACTTGGCAGAGGAAAAAAAAAAAAAAAAGAGAAGGCTGCCTGATGACACAAACAGTTATAGTGCTCAGACTTTTGTGGAAAACGGCAGACTTAAAGTGTCTTAATTGAGGAAATTGACAACAACGATTCATTGAAGAAATGCTGTGAGGGGGAGAGGTGCAAAACATAATCCTCCCCAACCTGCAATGTTTATGATCGGAGGAATTTGGTTTCTACACTTACCAGAGACCCTGGGCTTGTCAGACGATGAGGGACTGGGTTTGGGCCCCTTGTTGCTAAACGACATGAAGAGGTGTTGACAGAACTCTTCGGGGAGTTCGCTCTCCAGGAATGTTTGCATAAAGACCTTGAAGCCCTCAAAGTCGATCTCCTACAAAAAATAGAACACGTCACTTGTCATTGAGTTTCAAGGAATCGCACAAGATTTGCAGCACGAAGTAAGACGGCCCCGTTTCATTGCGAGTAAAATCGGCTTCACGAGGCTGCAGGATGCACGCTGCAGATCTGGGCTGTGGGCGGCGGAGGTCTATTTCAGTGAAGCTGCAGCGTCTTTACAGTCTTTGTACTTGCTTTTATCCCATTCCCTCTTCCTAGAGATGAAAGACACAGCTCTCAGTCTAATTGACCGAATCTGTAGCTCATGATCGGACGCCACAAAAGAGTCTGCACACGTCTTTCAACACGCTTGTTACCTGCGCTGCGCAAGGTGCTGATAAATAGTACGTATTACAGTTGCTTCTTTAAAAAAAAAAAAACAGAAGTTACAATCAACTAAAAAGTAACCTGCTTCACTTTGGATACCGTCCCATCTGGACACGCTGCTGTGATGCAAGGAGGAAGATGCTCTGGATTCTGGATTATAGCCTTTCTTCAAACGATTTGAACAAGACGTAGCAGCGAAACAGATCATCCACCAACACCGCTTTTTATAAAGGGAAGCTGACGTTTCTCTAGAGATGCTAAAGACAATGTTATTGCAGTCGGACGTCTTTCAGGAGGACTGAGGAAGTTCGGGATTAATGAGGCGTCCCTCTTCTAAACATGAGTTTCAGCCAAATAGTAACCAAGCTGCAGGTTTTTATGATGTTGATGTAAAAAGCTGTAAAACAGAAGCAGGCAGCAGCTCTGCAACTCTTCTCCTGAATGTCAAAAGTAGCAAACCCACTGAAACAACTGATCTTATAATATTAAATCAGATTGTAACACGCTACTGCCAAAGCTTGTGGAGCTTTTGTGTTACTTTATTAAAGTAATATCCACTATACTGTGCAATAAGTCGATTTCAGTGGTTGTTTGTACTTTCGAAATTCAGGGTTCAAGGCATTTAGCAAACCTCTTATATTCTGTGGGTCAGCAGAATATAAGTATTTAGCAAAACTGACAAACAACAAGTGAGAAAGAGAAGGAGACATTTACCTGGCTGAGGATTTCCTGCTTCTACAATCCGCAGCATGGAGGAAGTGAAGAAACTCAACATGTTCATCGAGTAAACAAAGTCAGGACATGTGGTGATGCTAAAAAAATACAATTTGATCTTCTACTTGAAGTGATTATTTAATACAAATGTGTCAAGTGTGTGAACACGACTGCGATTATTATCTTTTACCTTAAAATACAAAGAGGAAATACGACTTATTTTCATATGTGAGGCAACTGAGGTGAAGCGGAGCCAGGATGATATGAAAGTTATCCGTGTGTGTGTGTGTGTGTGTGTGTGTGTGTGTGTGTGTGTGTGTGTGTGTGTGTGTGTGTGTGTGTGTGTGTGTGTGTGTGTGTGTGTGTGTGTGTGTGTGTGTGTGCGTGTGTGTGTTGATCCTAGCGGCTGGATCAGATACGATCTGTTATATAAAGGATTCTAAAACGAGCGTACCTCCTCGGGATTGTATTTAGCCAACACACCATCTCCATGGAACTCCTGCAGGACATCCTTCAGCTTCTTAGTCGAGTCTGAGGATAAATATTTAGAGCATGTCAGTGCATTTACGATTTGCTTAGCGCCACACCGTCATTTACACATTTGATTTATGTTTCCATGAGTGACGTCGCTGTTTACCCGAGCGTATCTTTTATTAAACTTCTATTTTTCTTGTGGAGATCTGGACGGCGCGCTCACTCTGGACCATACGCGGTGCCATACGTGACAGGTTTCATTTGCATGCAGTATCTTGTGTTGTGGGGCGTCTTTCCCATTCAGTGAGTCAGAGTGGTGAAAAAGTGTCGTACACTCCCAGCAGGCAGGATTATGTCTGTACATGAGGTGAATCTTTATCTCTGTTATTATCTGCTGGGCGACGCTTCAGCTATTTCGGGGAGATGTGTCGCTATCAGGTAAATATTTGAGCTAAAAATCAATAACAACCTCCGGGGGGTAGAAACCATAGCAAAGGAGCACGTGGCAACTATTTTAATAGATCAAGTGACAATGTATAAGCAGAAGTGCTGGAGTTCTGTGATAAAATTAGGCTGTTAACAATATTTAAAAGTCCACACTTGATAGTCTGGGTTTAGTCAAATATGCATTAGAATTTAACTTGATCTGAAAAGGCCTCGTCTGTATGGATGTAAAGTTCAGTTAAACAACAAACTAATATCCTTCTATAACCAAGACACAAACTGGCTTCTCAGAAGTTACACAACATGCTCTTTAAATAACTAAAATAATTTCCCTTTGGCAATCAATGGTACAAAAAAGAATATTGAATAATGCCACTCCTGTATACAGAATGAAAACAAAAACAATCCCGAGTTTGGCTGTACGTATTCCAAAGATAAAAGATGTAATTCCTTCCAACTGATCCAACCCGTCCCCTCCTCTGGTGTGTTTTTGACTGCTTTAGCAATACATGCAGCTTCTTGAGCTTGTGCTTGTGATAAATCCTGAAATTAGACAGCCAACAGATCGCTGTTCCTCCCAAATATATGGTTGCATTAGCAACTTGTACTGCCGGCTGTCAGCATCCTTCTATCTGACTTGTATGATCAATAAACTATTAAACCAGGGTGTTAGACTGATGGCTGCTGTGGAGTTCTCCAGAGTGTCCTGATGGCCAGACATAAATATAAAGTTTATACGAGTTTGCGGGCAGCCACGGTATCCGCTTCATGCAGAGAAGAGGGGTGAGGTTAATATTAATGGCAGATACCGGGTTAGTTCGCAAAGAAACTCATTAACAGCCCGACAGAGTGATGGTTAATGGTCAAATACATAATATTTCAATTTAAGTCAATGGAGCTTATTAAGGATAAGCAGTCATTGCTGACACAGATCTTTTGTCAAAGTCAGAAAATTGTCAAACTTGCCTTTTATGTAATATAATAAAAGTTTGTGCCACAAGGTGGTGTATTGAGTTGCTCAGAGAAAATTCCAAAGGAGGAATTAACTACCATGGTTTGAATTCATGGCTGAAACACGGGATAGTCTAAATCAGGGATGGGCAACTAATTTCTCCAAAGGGCCACGTGAAAACTTATCACTACTATTGAGGTCCGACATACTCAATAAGAATTTTCTATTAATGAAAATAATAATACAAATATGAGATCTTTGGGGGGGAAAGTCCCAATCTTTGTCTGGTCATCATGATTATTTTTCTCAAAATTTTAAATCCTGTAAAATATTTTCCAATGTCAAACACCAATTGTGCGAGGTGAAAATCTGCTTGCCAAGGAGCAAGATCCAACTAATAATGTAATAATGGCACGACCCTTTTGAATTTAATAAGGAACAACATTACATTTAGTTGGACTCAGGAATTTCCAGTGACACGCCTGAGGGCCGGTCAAGCAGAGCTAATGATGCTAATGAGCTTATGGTGCCGAGGGTCTGGTCTACATGACCAGCAAAATTTATTTACCCATTGAACCCATTCTTGGCGACTTTGATTAGGAAAAAGAAGAACCAAAGAGACAAACTCAAGAAGCCAGGTGATGGACTGACTGGCACTAAACCGACGCTACAGCGCCAACAAATGTACAACAGAGGCGATTGGTATTATATATAGTGCCCCTTTAATAAGGCTGCATTGACATAAGCTCAGAAAATTCACACAACCAACTCCTGATATTCAGCCTTTTAGCTCTGGATGGTTATTTCTCGGTCATATGGATGGATGGATGGATGGATGGATGGATGGATGGATGGATGGATGGATCTTCAGCAACTCAAACCACACACAGTACATAACCACTGCACGTTGTTGGTGTTACACCCATTAGAGTCGCAGTCGGTGAGGGAGCAGGCTGGACTCGCCGCTCTCGTTATCCTTCTAAACGCGGCGTCGCACAAACAGCTGAGGATGCGGCGACTCTCGCTGTGATCACAAGCAGACAAACAGATGAGAACGCTCCTAATTAGTGCCGTTTTTCCGTGGAAAGGCCGCTGTAAGACGAATCAGAACCCCGACTGAAACAACAGAACTCCTGCGGGTGATTTATTCTCACTCGCTGTTTTATAACTCAGCTTTGGGCAAAAAAAAAATTACTTTATAAGAGAGGGATTTGCTGTGATAATTACTGAATGCTACGGAGGGTCTATGAGCTCAACGGCTAAATCAATTTGCTGCACCACAGAAAGCAGGTCTTACTGTTACTGAAGTTAATTAGGAGTTTTGTTTTCTCGCATGCTCTGGAGGGGCCTGTTCATCTGCGAACATGAGACACTGACTGCTTCTTACAAATTAAAGAAAGGTGCTTGGTTCGGATTGTACTTCATATCACGTAGCTTTTCGGTATCTGTAACAGTTTTAATGGCCGTTTATTGCATATTTAAGTACAAAGCACTGATTGCGAGCTCCAAATAGTGCAACTGCTTGAGCTCACGGGCATATGTTTGGTCTGGGAGCAGTTCTGAGGTGAACTTGTGTTTAGAAAACTGCACAGCGTGTGACAGATTGATATGCAGCTGCTTGCCGGAAAAGGCGAAAAGTCTGGGTCGTTAAAAAGGGGCTGATGGTTTTATTTCCACCAAAGTAAACCAGACATTATTTGCCAATTATCAGAGCCTTCGGACCACGGAGGGAAAGTTACTGCCAGGGTGTAGAGAAGAGACTCCAACCGACAGCGGGAACCTCAAATTCAGGAGCATCAAAATGAGGTTTGATTCCAGATCTCGTTTCAGAAAAGTTTTGCATTTACACGACAATGTTTAGAAAACAATGTCCGTTTCCACAGAAATGGCAGAAACGCTGAAGAACATGTAAGTTGGCATGTTGGATTACGAGCCGCCGCTGTTTTGTATCCAACATATTCTACCTTGAATTTTCTACTTTTTGCTCTCGGTGTTTTGGCACGACAAGGAGAGAGCGGCTCGAGTGGCTCAAAAACATGTGTTAAACACCCCCGAGTGCGAGTCCATCAAATAGATGAAGAGCCCCCTTCAAGTTGAGAAAGGAGAACCTTTCTTGGGTGAGGGAGTGTAAATATCCTGCGTTGTTATTTACAAGCAACGGCCAGGAGGGATCTTGAGGTCAGACTCAGGCAGAAGGGAGACTCTCAGTTTAACGGCCGTTCTAAATTCCTGTCATCACTTCTGGTCATGAACTTTGTTTTGGGTTTTTTTCATGCACTACTTTTTCTTTCCTGAAGTGACCACGTGGGAGTATGAAAGCTCAGAGAGACGACATGGAGATGGAGCATTTCCAGGGATGTGCTTGGTTGTACCAGATCCAGTAAACTTGTGGATGTTTTATATTATTACACTGGAATCAGTTCGTGTCCCGATGGTGGGATCTAGAAGGAGTAGCACTCGAGTCTCCATCGGCCACAAGTGAGAAGTTTTTGAAAAACACGGACACACGTGTAGTTTTGGTGTCACACCACTAGTGGGTGTTGTGTTGCTCCTGTGATACAATCACCCATGTATGTACGCAGAAAACAATTCAATGGAAACTTTCACTTTCCTTAAATCGGCCTCTTCTTCTTTGTATATTACGCATCCCGTATGTTCCCGCTTGATGCAGATGATGAGGGAGTGATGAGTCAGCAGTAAAAACACTCCTTCATTGTCACTGTGGGTCTACGCAGAGCATGTGCAGTAATCAGCGTTTCAGAAAAGTTGTATTTTCCCATTTTACACAAAGACGGCGAGTTTACAAAACTTTTCAGTCTGGAAGGCGTTTTCAAAATAAGCTCAGTTTTCAAAGACTCCGACTGCTGCCGTTGTGTGAGCTAAGATTTTACAAAAAGTAAACAAAACACTTCCTGGACCCTGTTTACACGAGTGAAGTGAAAATGCGAAACCTTCGTTGTGTTTTGGGTGTCGGTTAACCCGACAGCGGTGCTCGAAGCTCCTACGGTGGAAGTTTTCGAAAACGCTTCGACTGCATCTCCGTGGAAATGGGCGAAACGCTGCTTCTGCTCATGTGCACTACAACCACAGTAAATAATTCATCTGCACCAGCGCGAGCACATGGACCATAACAACAAGAGTGTCAGGACTCCCAGTCCAGATTCTCCAGGTAATTGGTAGTTTTCGAGTCGACAGTCACCGTAATAACAATCCACCTCCATCGGTCCATACAAATGTCTGTGTGCTCCCATTGCTAATGTTCATAGCCTACCATTCTCTGCGCGCGTACATGCGTGGTTTTCATTACACACCACGTGGTTCAACATGAAAACGACATTGTTTTTAGCGTGTCTGCCATTTCCCTGTGAACAGACATCGGTTTCATGAAAACGTGAAAATGATGCGTCTTCACTTGTGAAAACGGGACCTCATATTCAGGGACGCTCCTCCCCAAAGAAACCGCTGCGTGCGACCCACCATTGCATTCAAGTGTACATAAGTTCACCTGCCAAGAACGAATAGCAGGATGTCAAAGGAAAAATAAGAGGTATTGGAGAAAAGCAAGGCTTTGCATTAGAGTGAACAACCACTGACGGTTTGGATCCGTTCAAAATGAACATTTGATCTCTTTGTCGCCGAACGTCTTGCCGTTTGTTGGATCTTTGATTTTTCTCCGGATGCATTTTACCGACGGCGACTACAAATGAAACTGAACGGAGTGTGTGTGTCTTTATTATTGGCCGTCTTTATTAACACACCATCAAGGGAGTGATTATGAACCCGCAGCCTGTCGCATTCAGGAACACGCATTTCCCCAGTCGCGCTAATGATCGGGCCATTGTGCCACGCAGACTAATCAGGGGGACAAAACTCATTTTCATGTTTTGTGCGCTCAGAAATGCGCGGAGATTTTCTGCCACCTTAAAAGGTAAAATAATAAAGCCGCACACTGCCACACAGCTCATATTAGTAATTATGTGGCATAAAGAGGAACTGTAATTGTTGTGAGTCAGACCTTTGGTGCTTGCTTCGGCACACGGCCATTAAAGCCTTATGAAAGCCTGCGTGCGTGGCTCCATTAAACCACACAGAATGTGGAGGGGTGGGGGGTGGGGGGTGGGCGGGTGGGTGGGGGGGTGGGTACGGCGGAGGCGGGGAAGATGTGGTGCAGAGATGACTTTCGTTACAGCTCAGAGAAAGACATACTTTATTACCCGTGACTGCAGATTGCACACGTAGTCACACGGAGCTCGGTGAAACAAGGTGATCTAAAATCATCTGCGAGCGTGCCTTCACCGGCGCGTATCAAGATGGTTCTGCTCTCTCGGGCTGTGGCTTCAGCTACATCCACAGCGATATGGCGGGTCATTTGTTTATAGTTTGTGAGGTTTGTGCAAAAATAAGAGAATGAAACTAAAAGCCATAAGAAGAGGAGGGTAGAGGGAGTTAGATTTTTTTGTAAGTATTCGTGAAGCAAAAGTCGAGGGTTGACATCTAAAAATGTCTTGACTACTTGGATTAAATGGGAAAATTGAGAAGAACTCAAACTGCATAACTTTTACAGAGACTGAAAATGAATACATCCTTTAAAATAACTCATTTAGATAACTTCAATAACAGTAAAAATCCTGAGAAAAATCAGTTTTATTCTTTTTCCCCCCAATATATTCTTCAATTCAATTATTTTCCTGGCTATTTTGTAACCATGTACACAGCTGTGACTGCTAATCATTCACTTAAACATATTATTTCATATTAAATGAAAAACATAATAAACAGCAGGGATTTTAAATTACTCTGTCCCAAATAGAATCACTCAGTAATTGTTGCCATTGATATAATAACACAAAATATTTTGAGTATATTCCAGTCAAAGGCGATTGCAACAAGTCCTGTTTTTACTCCAGAATTAAAGGGAAAGAGTACGTTGCAATAGAAATTCTATTACAAGAGTAATTTATCAGAAATGTTACTTGCGGGGATCAATTATTAAAATATTGCACTGAATATGAGAGGTAATGGTTCAAAAGACTCCCGCTGCAACAATACATCTGTACTTCTTTTGGAAAAGGAGATCTAATTCAAATAATCCAAAGCGTTTGGACAATTACGGGCTTTTTCCTGATCCGCAGGTAGTTCAAGCTTTGGTCTTTTGCCAAATGATTTCTTTCCTTTTTCTTTTCTTTTGTTCAGCCCAGAACTGTGTGTGGGCGGTGCGCAGCATCCGGCAGTGAGCCTGCCAGATATCATCAAATTTTCCATTCCTGGTACAATTTCCAAATGATGAAACGTGTCAACATCTCGAAGCGTAACATAAACTCCAGGCATCGAGAGTGCAGTCCGCCGAGCGCGGAGGCCATTTGTTGAGCTGCAAATAAATCAGTCACAGCTCACCCCCGAAGATTAAACGCTTCAGCAGATCGAGTTCCCTTCGTCAGCGACGCATACTCACACTCTGCAATTACGACAACACAAAATTATATCATTAGAACACGGCCCGCTTAAGATTAACCACAGCGAATTTAACGGCGCTGCGATTTACAGCCACCGGGCTTCCCCCGTTACCTCGCTGGCTTGATGCTATCTGACTCCACTTTGTGTTCGTGTGCGGCGGCTTCTACCAATTCTTCGTTTCCATATATGAGGGGGAACGCTGAAGCCGGGGAGATCGAGCCAACTTTCCAGCAGTGATGAAGTGAAGAGCTGCTTAAAATACTCTAAACTTTGAGGGCGATTCGGTGGGGAAAAGCTCGCGGACAAACACCGACTCCAGCTAATGAGGGAAAAAAAATCCTCTCGTTTTGTTCTCTTGTGTTCTTGCAGGAGTTGGACAATTATTTACACCGAGCAACATTCACATAATGTGAATGTGAATGACAATGAGGCGCCGTTCACACAAAAACGTTTCAAGAGAAAATACCAAAAACGATGTAGTTAACATCTACAGCCACTAGTGGGTGCTGTTGGTTGTTTACCTTCGCCAACAAAAGTTGGGGCAAAGGTTATGTTTTTGACCGACTGTATTTATGTACTCATTTATTGGTTTTTGCAAAAACTATTAGCCCGAATTTGTCATCATCCAAAGACCAATCGATTAGATTCTGGGATGTTAACAAACAACCAATTCCGAATAAATCCCAATAAAGCTGCGAAAGCGGATGGGAGAGGCACCTCATGAAAATGATCAAAGGAGATCAGTGTCTGCTGCCATGGAGACACCCTGGAGACCTCCTGGAGGGCTACAACTCCAGCTGCTGTTAACCGTCTGAAAACAATGGGACCAAGAGATCATCATCATTTAACCGTAACATTCCAAGTTAGTGTTGGTGAAGGTGTGCGCTTTACCGAGTGGCTGTTTTAGTATTGTAATGAAATCACACACACACACACACACACACACACACACACACACACACACACACACACACACACACACACACACACACACACACACACACACACACACACACACACACACACACACACACACACACACACACACACACACACACACACACACACACACACACACACACACCCACCAGCAAGGACAGTTACTCAGACATTCATATGGACAGATGATAGAGTTGGATTGTTATTAATATTGTTGTTATTGTCCATCTACTGAGCATGTGCAGAACTATCTACTACGGTCATAGAGCACATGCGTAGCAGTTACAAACACTAAGTGTTTAAACTAAAGAGTTAAAACTACTGGAATTATCTATCCTTGCAGCAAGTACATTTTACCTGATAAGGAATCGTGTATAACATTGTATGTAATACATATGTAATAACATTTTAAAATCGAAAATTAAAGATTTTGCAGTAAAATCAAGGACTATCAAGGTATAAGTAAAAACGTTTCAAAACAAGCCAAATGATCCATAATGTCTAAAAATAAGATTTTAAATGTTGGCAAATGCCAAATTATTTGAGGTGTTTTAAAAACATTCCTCCTTTTAAACAAAGACAGATTTGGAGCTTTTTCAAAAAGTTGTGTTTCCAGTGGCTCCGAGCGCCATTGTTGTGTGAATAATGACGATAAAACAACTGGATCAGAACATCTTAATAAAGTGTTGACGGTCTTCAGAGGTCAGCATCTGTCCAACGTGGCCCAACAAATGAAAACGGCTGAACTGAGAACGGAGTCATCGATAAACAAGGTCCCACCTATAACCTCCGGGATTTATAAGATCTGCTGCAATTATATTTGTTCCAGATTCCACAGCACATCTTCAGAGGTCCAGTGGAGTCAAGATCATAACGCTATGGCTCATTGGTGTATTCGCATTTTACAATTTCCGTGTGCAACAAATGCAGAAATAAAAGAATTGGTTTGACAGGAATGAACCATCCACGGAATCTAAACAAATCTGAACTGTGATCTTTTGGAATTGTCAAAGGAATATTAAAGCAAATACAATATTAATACAAATAGATGGGATTGACAATGTAAGAAGTCATGAAAAGAATTTTCTCAGAGTAATACTGGATGAAAGAAATAAATAAGTTAAACGCGTACAAAACAAACTGTTCGGAAGCCATTTAATACTCAGTACAACAAAACACTTTCTGGGCCAAAGTTCACTCCACATTCTCTACTATTCACTCATATCACCATATTTAAATTACTGTGTGTAGAAAAACAAAAAACAAAAAAACACCCCCACACAGGGTGCAAACAGACAGACTGGAGACGGGGTGGGATTTAATAAGCTTATGCTTCTTCCTACTCCTTTTTCAGCACGTTAAAGATTTTATTTTCATTGTATTCATTGTTTTGTTTTTACTCGTCATGTTCGAAATAAAATGAACGAGCGAAAAGATTTAAAGGTGAAAACATATTGATATATATAAAAAAAACTTCTGTATAATGCAACCATATCCAGGTATTTTGATCTATAAAAGAAAAAGTCCAACTTTCATTTGCATTCATAAGAATCAGTCCGTCCATTAACCCGTTTTTCTATACAATCTTCCATCCAGTTTCCCAGCTGCCTGTGGGACGAAGGCAGGTTACACCCTGGACCGGTCACCAGGCCATCACAGACAAACAGTCACACTCGCCCATATTTACACCCACGGGCACTTTAGAGTCATCAGTCAACCCTAAACCCATATCATTTAGACTGTGAGGGGAAAACCACACCAAGAAGATGCAAACTCCACACAAAAAAGGCCTGAAACTGCCCCCCCAAAAAAATCAACAACAAAAATAAATCATCCAGCAAAAAGTACCATCATGCTGAAGCAGTAATATTAGTGACATACTACAAGACTCAAACACATGATCGGGAAGAGGAAGGAAATGATCTATAAGAAATTTGAAATTGAGAAATTGTCTCAGTCGGTGTCCTCTGAATTTTAATTCTTCAGAAGTGGCTGGTTGATGAAGGAAACGATCATCCATATAAGGAAAGCAGAAATTAGATTTATAATCCCACAGTATTTTTCAAAAGGAGTTAAAAAAAAAAACATATCAGTGACATGCTGGAGCCAGGTTGAAAAACTGATCATTTTTAAAACTCAGGCTATTTTACTATGACACGTCATGTGATCTACAAGGCAGGTTTTTAGTGGACGTGAAGTGTTTTTACATGTAGTGTTTTATATGTAGAAATACTTTTTACTTTACTGATTATCGGCTTGTTTCAATATGTGTTTCAGGAAACAACATTTTTTATCTTTTGGGTTTTGTCTTACACTACAAAACGTTGAAACTGTGGAAATAAATGTGTAATAAGGTTCTTTTTAAGTTCAGAATAAAAAAAATTATCTTTTCTCTTTGGGATCAAGTCGTTAATACGCGCAACAAAAGGTTAGTGTCACAAATGTTTGTTTATCATGTTTTTTTTCTGCACTTCTGGAATCTACAAGCTATTGAGACGTGAATCAGAGTGTCGGGATTGATCTTCTATTCCTCTGGCAATTCATCAGTAAGGACACGGTATATGAAAATACAAAATCTGTCATTCAATGGCTTTCAGAAGGTATTTTCTTTCTAAAAGTAAAAAAACAAACAATAAAAAAAAAATCAAAAAGCAAGTGGAGCTCGGTGAGCGAGCGCATGTGACCAGGTGCCTCTGGTGAAAATGTCATCTGTCCCTTTTGCTGCCGCTACCGTCCTCGAAAACAAACACAAACTGTCCTCAACACAGCGAGACGCAGAGGAGGAGCGCGTTCTCTACTCACACTGAGTGTACTCCTGCAGCAGGGCGAACTCGCCCGGGGTCAGGGTGACCCATTGGTCCGGGCTGCTCATCGTTTCAGGGCTCCGCTCTGTGGCCACCGAGCATTCCCCGGACAGCGGCACACAGCAGGGGGGGTCTCACACTGCAAAACAACAGCAAAAGGTTTTTTTAGTTTTTTTGATAATCCAAAAGTAGGGAAAACAGTCACGCCTGTCAATTTCACTATGTGCACGACGTAGATGGAGTCAATTGCAGGTCGAAAAATATCAGTTACAGCAAACATCTGTGAAACATTCGGTCAAGTTTAAGTAGATTTATCTTTCTGTTCCCATTTTTTATCCACATGCACTGTCATTTGTACCATCTCTAAAGAAAGCCAATGTTTCTGAAACTCAATACACTTTGCATTTCAAATGAACCCTCTGATAAACAAATCAAATTTAAAAAAAGAGGTAATTTAACATCCCGTTTATGATTCAAACTGTAATAACTGCAGCCAATAATGTAATAATACACACATTAAATGGATTTTTTATATTAATCTAATAACTTACATTTCAGGAAAAATGTTATTACAATAATGGCTCAAATATCGTATTACACTGTAGGGAAATTATTACGTTACGGATTTTATTACATTGAAAAACTCCAAAATTTGACATTATTGGTTGTTCCAATCTTTGTGTTTGTCAACGTCAACACAATGACTTGGCATTTAAATCAAATAATTCCAAAGACAATTTGAAGCTGAGAATTTAAAAAAAAAGAATATTTGGCATCATGTTTTACATGATGACACGTCATTTTAAGATCTTTATTCTGAGAAAAAGCACTATTTTTTGAAAAAAAACAACAAAAAACAAAAAAAACCCACTTCAAATAATGAAGAAGCACTTGCAGATGAAAAGGTAATAAAAAAACAACAACTATGATTTAGCGTTGCAGTTGAACTCAAACACAGCACATGATCCATCATATTGATCATGATAACATAGAAGGTATCCATTTTGATTTCTGAGTTAAGAAAATCTCAGAAGGTGAGCTTGAAAAGAAACGACACAAAATGTCTTCAACAAATAGAAAGCTGGTTGGATAGAGATAGAAAAAAGAAAAAAGCAGCAGCATTAAAAGCTTTGTTTTCAAATGATTTGACATCAGTCTGACTGGTTGCCATGTTTGCAGAACGACCCGGTTCAAGCTGAAGCAGCTGCTTTTGAACGGAGCCCAATGACGATGTGTTTCAGGACCTGCAGGTGATATAAAGCAGGATAACATCCTGTACCAGAGGCAGGACACAGAGGACCCATCCGCCCAATGGTGTGCCAATCAAAGTGATTGAGGTGTTCCAGGATGTGACATCCGGGACACGGTGAAGCTCGTCTTTTGATTAAATCCAGGTATCACTTATCCGTGTGACACAAACACGTCCCTGTTTGAGTCGCACTAATTCGCTCAACATCAGCAGCTCTGCTATTGAGCGTCACATGACCTTGCTGCCCCTCTTGTTTGCAGGATGAATGTGCATGTATTGTGCAGGAACTTGTTTGTGTCTGTGTCACTCGGGCGCGTGTGTGTGTGTGTGTGTGTGTGTGTGTGTGTGTGTGTGTGTGTGTGTGTGTGTGTGTGTGTGTCACATCACGATGAAGCATCTGACCCAGTTACTGGGAACTGAAACCCTGGATCAACAAGTGGCGTTCATTCATGTGGAGGATGGATGAGCGTGCATTTCTGCACCCGTGTGTGTGAATAATATACATCAGCAAGCTCGTAATGATTGTATAATTGTGTGTGTGTGTGTGTGTGTGTGTGTGTGTTCACGTGTCATATTTGACGGCGAAGAGATGATTGGAGAATCAAAACCGCAATGAAATATTAACCTGAGCCACACACACAAAAACACACGCACACACACACGCACACACACACACACACACAAAAACACACACACAAACACAAGCACACACACAAAAACACACACACACACACACACACACACAATGTGTTGCTGCGTTAGCCCGCTGCTGCGTGGGAATCAGCCACCCTCGCAATAAACTTTGATCTGCCTTCGGAGCTTCAACTAGAAACGCTCTGCGATGCTCTTTTTCTTTTTAATGCTTCACACGGACAGCAACAAAAATAATACAAATAAATAAATAAATAAAAGGGGAGCTGCTGGAGAATCGTGTCCTCCAGTGAGTCTGATCCAGTACAGCGATGCCCTCTCCTGTGGAGAAGCCGCCTGATGTGTGCAGTGTGTTCCTGTTGTGCATTGCAGTGCATCCCCCCCCCCCCCACCCCCGTCAAGAATCCAAACCCCACCGGATCGGTTCGGTTGTCCTCCCGTGGTGCAGAGAGGAGACGACACATGTCTACGGGCTGTTAGTCGTCCCTGCGACACGTCCAACACCATGAATGAAAGGGGACGCCAGCACGCCGCTCACCTGCTGCAGAGCCGGAGGAGCGAGCCGAGGGAGGAGTCCTCCGCCACGGGCTGATGTTTTCAGATGAAGCTCCTCGCTCACATTCCCCGCGGATCCTCCTCTGGATCGTCCGGGAGCTGCGAGGCGAGGGAGAACACGAGCGGCGGCGGCGGCAGAGGCAGCAGCCGTCCTCTCTGCTGCATGACACAGTGCGAGTATGTGGATGGGTTACTGTTTGTTTTTCTCCAGCAGTGTCTGGTCGGAGAGCGAGAGAGAGAGAGAGAGAGAGAGAGAGAGAGAGGAGAATTATCCAACACTGCTGTGCCTGCAATGATCAGTTTCCATACTCCCGCCTGCTCACGTCACATCCCTCCATCCCTCCCCTCACACAGCTCTGGTCCTCACATTCCCTCCTCCTCCCTGGAAAAATAAATAAATAAATAAATAAATAAAACCCGAAGGTCCTATGCACGCCTGCTTTCCCTGCCTCCCTCCTCCTCCTCCTCCTCCTCCTCCTCCTCCTCCTCCTCCTCCTCCTCCTCCTCCTCCTCTCCCATCCTGCCCCTTCTTGCCTCCCTCCTCCTCTCAAGTCATCCGGTCATCGGAGCACGGCGCATCAGCTGGTCGCAATAGCTTTCAGCACGGCGGGCGGCGGGCGGCGACCTGTGGGAGATATCCTCCAGGAAGGAGAGAACGATGAAGAAAGGAGGGGGGGGATGAATGTCAGAGGAGAAGTAGAGACAAATAAAAGAAATATGGAAATGATGCGTAGAGTGAAAAGGTGGGAGATGGCAGCAGATTTCAATGCAGCCATTTTATTTGTTGAATTATCATTTAACCCAGAGGAAAGAAAAACACAGACGTGAAAGCTTCCATACACAGAGTCAGAAAATACATTAGAACGGACAAATTTAACTAAATAAGCTGTTTGATGTTGACAAAATATTTTTTGGGTGTGAAATGTTTGCATCATCCTTCTTGTACATATATAAATAAATAGATGATTTGGAAAAGGTTTAGTTCCCAGAATCAAAACATGTGGATCAAACCTCCTTCTGAAAGCGTCAGTTCATTAACGTCATGTTAAAACACTACGGCTTACTGCAGGAGGAAACGTCTCTACTGATGCATGATTTCTTTAAAATGCAAATTCTCTAAATGTAATTTTTGTTAATTTTTTAACCATTTAAATGAGCTGAAATTTTATTTTGAAGTTCCTTCTTCGTTTCGTACCTCGTGCAGAGGTGGTTCGCGACAACACGTGTATCGTTTGGATATTGAGTAGAAATTCAGCTTCATGGCCTTTAATAAGTGCTGATATCGGTACCGGCAAGTAGCTAAAGGTTAGTACTCATCCTCGTCCTTTAAAAAAGTGGCGTCAGTGCATCCCTCCTGAAAACACAAGTTACACAAACTGCGACACACAAACCAAAGAAATAAATGGAAAGCCTCCAACTGGCCATGACTAAAATATAAAGTATAGCATATATGTAAAAGTAACGGTCACATACAGTAACTCACTTTAAATGTAACAGTTCAAATGAATGTAGAATGATTGTCCATGTTATAAAAGAAATGTTGTATGATATTCAAAAGGTGGAAGAAAATTATAGAAAACAAAGAAAACTAAAGAAAACCAGTCCAAAGGCTGCGTAGTGAGGGAAGCATGTTCCACATTGAGAAAGGAAGCGAGGCATGCAAGCGAGAGTCACAGCAAACTGCTTCATTTGTGTTTCAGGATCACCTCCTACATGTGGGTCGTCTTCTCTGGCCGACGCCAGCGACTCAGACCCTCTAAACAATCCCTGTAAACCGTAAACCGCCTCCACTGGAAATGTGTTTTTGACATAACGTCAAGAAACGTGTTAAATGAAAAAACATTAAAAAAAAAATTACCATCAACTCTACAGACGACAAACAAGTGGAAGTGTTCTGCTGCCAATAGTCGTTAATATGTTAATGTTTTCCCTCTTCCATCAGGTGAGTATTAGCAGGAACACATTAAACGTGCGGGGAAGCCTTTCCCCAGTACCCGATCCAGACCTCACCGCTCCTGAGATGACGCGACTATGTTACAGTGTGTGAGCTGATCTGGAGCCGACAGGAAAACCCTCCCGAGTCCCGTAAACGAGACGAGGAGATAATTGGACTCGGTTGGAGATACCTTCAGATGCTGCTGCCATCAGGAAGCTGCTGAAGAGGATTAAAAAACAAACAAACTAGAATCTAACTGATGAAAATATTGACCAACTTAAGTTGTTAATATAATCATTAAAAGATATGATTATCCCTCACGGTAAAGAGAATGGCGGTAATAAATCCCTGAGTCAGCACGCGACCGTCTATCATTCATATTCAAAGAACCGTCATTGACGTTTTAGGCATTTCGCCGACACTTTCAAAGTAACTGTTGTTTCTAATTAATTTACTTGTAATTGCAGATATGACACCACACTTTTTTTCCACACTGGGGAGAATAACGCTACAATTCTGATTGGTTTTCAAAAGAGACTGGAATAAATGTAAACATTTTCACAATATATCCTCTTGTCCAAAACTTTGTATTTCAAGTGAATTTGCCACCATTTTGCAAATTATTTGCTTATTTGTCAGTCTGTTCAAGATCAAGTGGATCTGTGGGTGACGCCTCCAAGTCTGATGGTCCTAGTAAAACAGTGTAGTTATAATACATTTGAATTTGACCAATGAGCAACATCAGATATGTTCATTTCTGTCACCATACAGACCGTTTCCCCAATTTTAACCAGGCTTATAACTGATTCACCATTATAATTTATTATATGCTCTCGCTTTAATGTTTCCACACCGATGTGAGATAAGCCTTCATCACTTCTTGATTTTTTAGATTTAATCCTCGTGTGTTTGGGATTATCTTCACTAGGAAAGGGTTAATTGATTGGTTGACTAATCTAAAAAAAAAAAAAAAAAGCTTCAGTAGTGATAAATCAAGCAGAGACTCAGGCAATGAGGCAGGTGAACTGAGGGTGAACTCCGAGTGTTTTTGTGAGAAAGTCTATTTGCGCACCTTGACTTTTTTGTGGTTTGTTTGCGAAGCCGACGTGCCACAGGGAGTTTGTCCTGAGGCACAATTACAAAGCAGCCAGCAGGTTTTAACAACAAACTGAGAACATGCCACTCTACTTCTGGATGAGGGCACTTATCCTAAAGAGCCCATGGGGGGGGGCTTCAGCAGCACCACCTGGGGTCCGTCTCTACTCCTGCCTGGAACATAATTACCCTGGTCACATTTTATAATAACGCACAAATGCAGCGGCATCATATGAGCAGGAGGACACTAAAGTTATGGATCATCTGAGGTGTGATTCCGTCTCCCTTGTTGACTAGTCAGTCTGCACTGTGTGTGGCTCTAAACATTTGATTTTTCGCCTTTTTAATAAAAAAAATGAAGGTTGTCATGCAGTAACACTGATCGCAGGAGGATCTCATGACGGCGCTGCAGTTTAACGTGGAGCTTTGCAGAGCATATATTCACATCCACATTCATCTCCGAGAGACAGAAAGGTTACTCAATACCAGCCTGCCCTTCTGTTCTGCTCCTCCAATGAGGCTGTTAAAAGGAAGGAGGAAAAAAAAAAAAAAAAGACAGAATCTAACCCGATATGTCCAATTCATTTAGCGGCCCCCTTCGGATAACCTTTACAGCGCTAACACTTGTTATGTAGCCTCCCACCGGGCCTCCGTCTGACCCACAAGCCTCAGCGTGAATCGAGTTTGGTGAGAGATTGCTGAACAAAGACCCAGATATTGGCGGCCCGTCCATCGGGTTGGCGGCCAGACCAGTTTACCAATAGCGTTGCTAACGCTTTAGCGCTGCCTCCGGGCCAGCGGTGTAGGTCATGTGTGTGTGGTGCGTGTGTGTGTACGCGCTTGTGTGTCAAAGAGGCTCAGGCCGCAGAAGTATCGACGAGCCCGTCACATGTGACCAGCGGTGGGTCACTACAGGGCCTCTGGCAGCCTCTCGCCTCCTGACATTTATATCCACTGCTGAGTGCTGGCCACTCAGCAATACATAGGAACACTGTTTTTTGGGGTTTTTATTTAATTATTGATCAAATTATCAGTTGCAGCTCATTAATCAAGTTGATTTAAATTATATCTGGTATCGCTTTGAGAGATGATGTCTTTTGGGCCACAACAGCACGAACTGAGCATTAAATAAAAGCAAAAACCTTTATTTTCTGCGTTAACTGCAAATAAATTGTGATCTGATTTGCACCTAAATCACAGAAATAAAAGACAAAAATTTGTCAAATTGAATTCATTCTTTGATTATACGTAACCACAATTACAGTTATGATCAGAAAATTAAGTGTAACCCAGATGTTTTAGCCTTCTTATTACATTTATTTCTTTTTCTTTCACTGCATTCATTTTGTCTGTATTTGTATCTGCATTATTGTCAATTCTTTGTATTATGTTGTGCTCGTCTGACCTGATCGTCTAATAGGACACATTGAGGATTGCGTGTAACAAATGTA
This sequence comes from Lipophrys pholis, assembly GCF_963383615.2. Taxonomy (NCBI): domain Eukaryota; kingdom Metazoa; phylum Chordata; class Actinopteri; order Blenniiformes; family Blenniidae; genus Lipophrys; species Lipophrys pholis. Next base: position 26,974,753 of record NC_137639.1, on the reverse strand, counting down.
CTTTAAAACATATCAAATATCAGTCTATCTCCTATTGTGCAACATCCAGAAAGCATATGCCAATAGATTAACATACAAAGTGCATTGTGACTTAGAACATCCAAAAAACACTTACATTGTTTATTATTGCATCTGTTAATAAGGTATTCAGGTAAGAGGCATTAACTCAGCTGGCTCTTGCAAATTCTATTTGCAGACTTTATTAAAAGATATACTTGGTTTTCTTCTTGTTAACTTTACAGGTTTTCAAAGTGTGAATGTGAAGCGATATTTTGTAAATCAGTGGCTCATCACAATCCATGACAATAGCTGTGGTAACGGGTAATAAATAAGCATACTTCACGCCCATGGTGCGGTGAGATCGATAATGAACTGAGGGCCTGGCATCACCCTCGCCTGGTCACGTATATAAATTACACATTAAAGCAGCAAGTCATTGTTTTCTCCCTGTTGAGCTATGAATAGTGAAGCTATGTTTGTATCTGCGAGTGTTGCTAAGCTGAAGAAAGTCTTTGCCAAAGCAGTAAGAACCTATTTTGGTTGTTTAGATTCTCAGGTTGAAGTGTTTTACATGCAGATGATAAAATTTTTTAAAAAAGACCGTGAGGTCACATGGGCATGTGGGTCAGACACACTGGAGGAAGGTTGAATTGGCTTCTTTGGCATCACAGCACACGTCAGAGAAAGTGTGTGTGTGTGTGTGTGTATGTGTAATCCCTAATTTAACACTAAAATATGGTTTGGTGGTTTCCAAACAAGGAATGTCTCATCAACAATAGAAAAAGAAGAAATCAAAAATTTTATATGAAACCCCTTTTATTATTTTGATTAGACCAGATAATCAACAGGTGATTCACAGATACACAACACAGCCCCCCAAATATGAAAGCTGCAGCCCAATGTGGCCAGAATCTGAAGAGAACTCATAAAACATGCAAACTTCCCAGTGAGACCTAGATTCAAATGAATGTATTAGAATTATGTCAATGATTGTATGTCGCTGTTCCAGCTCAACACAGTCACAATAGTTTCAAATCAGAGGAGTTTAAAATGCATTAGTGCTTATATAACATTCCACTGATGAAGATTTGATGGGCAGAAAGATTCAACAGCACCATTTCCAACAATTTGTGGGATTCCTGCAGGGTTCTGGCATTTAAAAAAAAACACCTTTAATCTCAGTTTGGGAGAAGATCATATCTTATGTGAGGTCATGGAAGAACTGTCATGGCTCAAAGAAACCAATATTAACTGTTGGGTGCAACGAGAAACAATCAGCAGTCCCCCATTTATAACCCGAACTGTCAATTCATGTCGTTGTCCCATAAACATAAGTAATGCGACTTGGCTTTCCATGAATTTCAGCTAATTATCTGAGATGCACTCCCACTCTTGTAACCTCCACGAATCATGAGTGCTATAAATAAATGAGAGCAGATTGTGCTGTTTACATGGTTTGCTCCACCGTTTCGCCAACTGAAAGACGTGTTTCCTGTTTCCATATGGATTCTGGTTTTACTCAACCGATTCTACTCGTATATCTGTAATTGTTAAAGGTTTTCATATTGTCATATGGCACAGTTTCGGGCAGGCACTCAGTGTGGATTTTCTCGCCTATCTGTGGTGCTTAAATGCTAATAATGCTAACTGCCAAGAAAATGGCAATAAAAAATGTAAAGTTACGTCTGAGCAGGTGGCTCTAGTGCATCTTTAAAGATCAAGGGGCAACAAGTGATTATAAAAGGAGAGAAGGGGTTAATGATTCTGAACATGAACTTTGTATGGGCTAACTTACTGCACGTAATCACCTGAATACATAATGCTAATGCTGCTGATCATCGCACTTTATACAGTCAGGATATAGTGAAAATCTTGAACCATCTGTTGTGAACAGACAGGGCCAAAAGAACCGACTCTTTTATGTAAGCCAAGTTATAAGAACCGGCTTTTTAGTGAGCCAAGCCATAGGAACCAAACCATAAGAATTGGCTCTTTTTAGTGAGCCAAGCCATAAGACCGGCTCTTTATAGTGGTCAAACCATAAGAGTCGGTTCTTTTTAGTGAGTCGAGCCATAGTACCTGCTCTTTTTAATGAGCCAAGCCATATGAACCGATTCTTGTTAGTGAGCCAAACCATAAAAATTGGCTCCCTTTAGTGGGTCAAACCATAAGAACCGACTCTTTCTAGAGAGCCAAACGATATGACCGGCTCTTCTTATTAAACCAAGCCATAAAAACGGGCTCCTTTAGGTGAGCCGAGCCATAAGAACCGGCTGTACTTAGGGGCTTTTACACCAAAAAGAACTAAGTGCTAGTTCGAGGCCAGGGCCGGATATGGTACCAGTTCTTTGTATTTCCACCGCCAAAGCCCCGGCCTATCAGGGTATAAACGGGTGTTAAGCCGGACCCAAATCGTTGCTGGGCCAGAGCGGGATCTGACACGTCATCAGCTGGGGGCGGGATTATCGCTACCGACAAGACGGAAGAGACGCTGTACCAGCATTTTGAAATCTACAGCGAATCGCAAAAGGACGAAGCCCCGGAGAGGCTATAGAGAAAAAGAAATAATACGTGGGAATGAGATAATAAGTCGTTCCCTCAAGTTAATAATGCGAGGGAACGAGATAATGTAATCTGCCTGCATCCGAGGTGCAGGCAAAACTACATGGAGCGACCCGGTGTATACAGTCCGTCTCCTGGTTCCTGTAAGCGCACTGCCGGCGCTACATTGGTGAAATCAGTGACGCACGACGTTTTGGAGAGACAATGACGTGGCTCTCACTTGGCTCCCTTGACAATGGAAAAACAACCAGTTCTTTTAGCGGTGCTCATTTAAGAACTGGCAATAGCACCGGCCCTGAACTAGCACCTGGTTCTTTTTGGTGGAAAAGCCATAAGAACGGGCTCCTTTAGGTGAGCTGAGCCATAAGAATGGGCTTTTTAGTGAAAAGAACCACAAGACCGGCTCTTTTCAGTCAGCCAAGTCACAAGAACTGACTCTTTTTAGTGAATCAAACTATAAGAACTGGCTCTATTTTAGTGAAAAGAACCACAAGAACGTCTCTTTTTGGTGAGCCAAGCCATAAAAACCCAATCACCTAAAACAGCTCCATTTCCCTTCACTTATCAACCCTACACCACCGCTGCCTCCCCCTGACTGCCCACAGTTACATATATCAATTCTAGCCCACTTCTGGCCGTCACTGCTATAAATAGCCGGCTGAATGTGGCGTCTGGTGCAGAACACCATGGATCATAATGGGACCATTATGTAAGGTCTTGTCCTGAATGTGTACACAGGCTGGCCTCAGGTCTTCCATCCCATGGGGGTCCCGAGACCAGATTGATGCTCTCAAGGTAACAGACAGCTGTGTCTCGCTGGCTGACTACACATCCCCACAGGCACTGGTTAGGTAAAGCATGAAGAGAGAAGACAGACATTATTGTACAAGCGCTATGAGCCTGTGGGCTGCTGTTGTTTACGGGAAGCGTTTGCACATTGCTTTTTCCGAAGATTTGCAATCGTCTCATGTCGGACTGGACGTGATTTTTGCTTCAAACTTGTCACAGATTGCGTAAATACGTGCGCACATGCAGTGCTTTGCACTTTTAAAAAACATCTTAGAAGAAATGTATCCTCACTCTTGCCACACATTAACTAACAACCACTGGGTGAGGTTAGAAAGTCAAATCAGTGAATTATTTAGCATCTGCAGCGACTTTAAATATTTCAGTGACAACATTGACTTTCTCCGGTGAAATTAAAACATTATGTTCCAGCAGGTCAGCTTGTGTCAATGCAAAGTCCCCAAGTCCTGTTTGGTATTGATAATGTTAAATTAAACCTTTTAATACTCACAGTACTGCAGTGTTTTTCCGTGTGTAGCTGCTGTTTGCGTGTAGACAAAGTGACCCGTTTTACTCAGAAGAATTAGCATTCGTTTGCAATTAAAATCGTGTGTTTGCACACGAATATGTGAAAATAATCAGGAATCTGCTCAAATGTATTGGAATCAGTAGAAGACTCCTAGAAGATATATTTAAGTGTAGGTCTTTATTTATAGGCTGCAACAGTTACAAAAAAAATGTAAAGAGTGAACATTGTCATGACATACATTATTTCAAAAAACATAATGTAAGAAATAACACTGGGAATGTAAATATTGATTACCCACTTTCCCCAATAAATCCACTGTAAATATTTGAATTCTAATATTTTAATCGTCTCCAGTTTATTAGATGTTCATTTGTTGACTTATTTATTTCACGTTGTAAATACTGATGTGTTTCTTTATTAAAAATTGTTGTCTGCACCTTATTTTTAAATATTCATAATAATGTAATATTTATTATTCTTTGATACTCTTATTTTCATAAGTTTTGTGCAAAGTGGAGCTGACCTCAACTTAAGGTCCTATTTACTATTTAATGTTGCAGTACAAACGCAGAACTTTTCAGAAACGAAAACGCAGAAACGTTGTCGTGTAAACGGGGCCTTAGCCAACTCAACTTGTCTTAATTGGCAGCTCTGTTTTCTCAGCCAGGTCCAGTTGACATAATTAAATCCATTTATCGTGTTACATTTACTTGAGTAACTTCTCTATGAGCTTGATATTTTAACTTCTATTTGTTTTGTGTGTATCAACACGACAAATAATTTACCTCTGCGATTAATAAAGTGTTTCTATTCTATTGAAAGCGATAGTATATGGCATGATTTCCATGTCAGTACTCTAACCTTAATGTACCTTCTCTGGTTACAGAGTTATACCAGCAGGGTTTCACTGTGGTCCACTGTTGCTATGGTAACCCGTGTTGGCACGGCTCTGCAGCAGCGCTGGCGTTCCAGCCGTTTGTCAGATCTGTGAATGAGCACAAACTCACAGACATCTGGCATTTGATTGTTGACTCCAGACTAATCAGGCTCGTCATTACATCGCGTGGCCGGCCAGAACCGCTGGCAGAGCCTCGTTTTCAGGGATGTACTATGCAATATTCATAGAACGCATGCGAACCAGCCAAATCTGTGTGCTCGGAATATTTGATGACTTGACCAAAGTTACTGAAAAACAAAGAGAACTACGCCAATCTATTTGAGGTAAAAAATAAATACATTTATAGTTACCAACATTATTATTGGAACTGAATAAATTACAGGGACTGAAGTGATTTGTCTGACAAAAGACAAGATAAATAAAAAGGTTCAACTGCCCTTAACTTGTTCATTGGTTATAGACGCTTTACTTTTGTCCATCTTGCTGGTCGATGATGATTATCTAGTGGTTTTCGTTTTCTATGACGATTATAGTTTACGCTGTTCTCATGCTACTTAATGCTGGTCTGGTGCCTGTGCATTCCGGTTTAATTCCAGTTTGTGCTGGTTTATGGTGCCTGTTTTAGCTGGACTACAGTGGTCTGTTACTGGTTTATATTGGTCTCCTGCCAGTGCTTGCTGGTGAATGGTGGTCTGCTGCCTGTTAATGCTGATCTGTTGCTGGTTAATGCCGGTCCGAGGGGATTTCTTTGCTCATCTATGTTGGTCTAACGCTAGTTTTTTCTCCTCTATGGTGGACTGGTGCCGGTCTGCACCAGCCTTGTGCTAGTTTTTGCTGGAATATTATGGTCTGGTGCTGATTTGATGTTAGTTCATATTGACCTGGTAACTGCAAACCACCAAACAGAACACAACATATCCTGGTCACATGATGGATAATGTTGTGTTAACATCACCAGAGTAAACCAGCCATTCTGTACTTGTTTATACTATTTCTGTCTGTAGGAATTCTTGAGGCTTTGAGACAACTGCCCCCATTTTATAAACTGTTAAGTAGTAACCCTACACGAGAAGCCCAGAAAAAGAAAATCACTGATAAGCTTGTGAATATCGGTGTGAACTTTGAAAAGTGATTCAAAGAGGTTCAAGCTAAGTGGTAGTTTCAGCTTTTACAGTACAGCGAATGAGTAAAGGCCAAGGAGAAGGACACTGGAGACGAAAGGCACAAGATAAGCCAAAGATAGAACTGAATTACAGCTCTTTGGAAATGTCATAACCTGATTTTTATTTAGTCAGGTGATGAAATGATGACAATGAGGTCCATTGTGGAGTTTCTACCAAGCTGTGGTTTAGTAAGAAGCTGCTTTGTCGCCTCTCATTCTGGAGACATTAAGCAAATCAAAGTAAAGGTGAAATCAAAAGATTACCGAGAGATTCTGGAGAGATAATCTTTAGGTGACGCCCAATCCTCACATCCAGCAGCGGAGGGAAAGATAGAAAAAGATGGTCTCTTGTTGACCTGACCCATCCATCTAGTAGCCTTTGGAAAGAGCCGACATTTGCTCCTCCGGGAAGAAATCCTGAAAACTGAAGAGAACCTGGAAGTACTACGCAAGGCAAATGGCAGAAAAGAGCAATGGGAAGGTGAATGAAGCAAAAATTATGGATAACGGAGGCATATAAAGGATGTGATTGGTTGTAATGGTGCTGTGACCATCCTCAGTGTATTTTCAACTCGGGTTCACAAAACAGTAGAGCCATTTTCAGGTGTTTAAAAGCAGGGTACAGGTCACCAGTCCATCACAGGACAGACAATTTAGAGTCACCAATTCATTTCAAATGTGTTTGGAAGCAGGTTCATGAAGTCAAATACAACTGCATTTCTTTATTTTTTTTTACATTTTCTTAAATACAGTGATAATGCAAGATTATGCACTTCATACAGTTGTTGTTACTTGCATTGACATGAAATAGTACCGATAGTTATGACAATGAGCGTCTGACCAGGTAAAAGGTCTCTGAAAAGTAAATAGATTTTGAACACACAATAAGTTTGTTAGGGAGTAAATTAAACTGAGATACTTTTTAAAATCAAAAGGGACTTCAGATGATCAGTAATGAGCTAAAATTGAATACAAGCATAGTTGCTATAGTTTCACACAGAAAATGGAAACATTATAAAGAGTCTAAAAGTGGAAACTATTTATAGAAGACATCATGATGAAAAATACTGGAGGATCAAAATTTCACAACTTGTGAAAATGCTCCTTTTTTCAACTGAATGCAGTGTAAACATGAGGAAGGCCGATTCAAACAATAATATAAGCGACCATATAAACCATGAGTGTTTTGGGCTGGTAATGTCTTCTGTTTTTAAAATGAAAACCTTTTGGTGGCACGCACAAGCAAAGGCTATTTTTTTTTTAATCACCAACAGACACTGACATCAATATATTTTAGGAAGCTATTAACTGCAAGTATTTGGAGTGAGTTTGCACAATGTTAAGAATGTGAGTTACTGTTACTGGATGAATGGATATAATTACATTCAAGTCACATATGTTTGATTTATGTCTTCTCTTCTCTTGTGTGACTGTAAACGTGACAAGCTGCAGTCGTGTTACGCGGCGTGCTTTAAAACGACAACAAACAAATCCATTATTATGATTGGGCGATTAAAAGAAAAAAAAAGAAAAAGAGATGAAAGTGTCCTTTCATCATCCTTTCACACAGCTGGGCCTGCAGGGCGTTACCTTCCACTAAACTCAGAGCAAATATAGAAACACAGCTATAACGTCTGAGTCCTCACTGCATGTGTGTGTGTGTGTGTGTGTGTGTGTGTGTGTGTGTGTGTGTGTGTGTGTGTGTGTGTGTGTGTGTGTGTGTGTGTGTGTGTGTGCAGTCAGCTATACAGTATTATCATAGGATGAGTCATTGGAACATTCGGGAGCTTCGAGGCAGCAAATCACATTTGTTGGCTTTTCCCATCTGCTGTGTAACAGCAAAGCAGGCAGGCGACAGTGTTTGAGCCGATACATGAAGTCGGACTGGAATGTGTATACAATAATAAAACTCATCACCTGAACACAGAATCAGACATATTAAAAAAAAATTGTTTTAAGTTGCTCTCCTAAATTTTCTCATTACTTTTTATTAATGTTGCCCCTCGAGACTCCTGACAAACCTGAATATGATTTTGAGATCAGACACAAGAATATAATACAAAAGCGATGAAGTTCGAAGTACGAGAACAGACTTTCAAAGACAGTAACTCCCTCTGTTATTAGACTGTCAAACAAACATTTTATTTATTTGTTCCTTTTTCTCCTCAAAACTCATTTACAAGAAAATATTTGAACAAATATTTCATTTTTCATTGAGTTTCAGAATCTTTATTTAAATCTAAGTATAGTCCACTGTGTAATACACTTTTTGAGAATATGATGCCCTTGACTGAAGCGTTAAGGCATTTTGGAGATTTTATTTCTTGACCATTGGAGTGGAGTGTTCAACCAGCCTCAGAGGAAAGAGGCAGAGATGAGAGGAAGTGGGTTAACTGGTGTCACTGCACAGAGCGCATACATTTTATTTTATGGTTGAGAAAACTTATTTTTGCTCTGCTGATTTAGCCCAGAATGGATGATGACAATTTAAATAACTCTAAATTACCTGTGGTGTATTTTTTTTAAGGTTTCAACTGAGCATAAAGAAGTGGGACCAATATTATTGAAGAAGGCAATAAATCTTATTGTTGGTCCTCTTTTTGCTCAATATGACAGGTTCAATATGTATTATCCAGATTCATCAGCCAATCTTGTGTTTGTCTTTCAGGTTAACGTTTTGGTGAGATCTCACAAATCGATTAGTGATGAAAAATCTCAATAAATGAAGTGAAATCCGCTGATTCCATTATGTAAGAGAAGAAAAACAAAGTTTAACATACATTGTAAGCACCATATGTGCACAGCACCACATGTTTCTACATTATGATAAATGTTAGGCTGCAGTAACGGCTCCTTTGGGGCCAAAACAACAAAAACATTCCTTACTTTTGTTTGTGGAAAGTCTGCGGAGAACTCAAACTATTCTTTTAAAACTTATTTAGCCTTTTGAAACCATGAAAATATGTATTCAAAAGATTTAAAAAAAAAAATTTAATTTTATTTGGAGATGTTTGGACACCAGTTCACAGCTGGATTGATGCCAAGCTTGATATTTTCCATTTTACCGCACACTGTTGGTTTTATGTGGAATGTTTCTCATTAAAACATCATTTTAAACTGCTTAATTATTAGTGGCCCTAGTAGTATTTAAAATTTCTTCAATGAGTATAAGATAAGATACCCCTTATATAATATATATAGATATGATATATAATTTGTTGCCTCATGTTTCTAAGCTTGCCAGTGAAGACATTTAAAAACCGAGTAAATCTGCACAACACTGCCCCAAAAAGGTCATCAGTAGTATTACTCTGTTTGCTACGCATCTACAAGCTTTTAGCTTCATGGAGAACATGAAAAAAACCCTCACCAAATTTCTGTAGATAAGATGTACACAGGTTATTTTTAATCAGTTTAGCATTGATGCCAAACTGATCACTATTAGACTATATAATTCTGAACGTACCCAAATGGATTCATCACACAAATTTATTCTCACATTCTTAAGCGGCTCTCATCGCACCAGACAAGATGAAATGACGCTCGGCTCGCTTGGGTCCCCTTTTTACATTAGAGCTCAGGCCTGTGAGATCTAATTCTCATCGACTCGTATTGATCGCTTATCTCCGGCAACATTTCCTCGTCCCATTAAGTGAAGCCGAGGGCGAAATTCCCTCGCGGCCTGTTAGTAAGATTTCATGTGAGGTGAAGGCCACATCCTTCTGCAGTGGGATCGATGAATCGGCTTCTCGTCCCGTCTGCGGGCTGCTTTAATGGCCGTACAGATCATTAAAAAGCAGCGAATACGAGCATATCTGCGAGGAAATAAGCAACTTAATCTGTCAAGCGAAGCTCGGTAACAGCAGCTGTGTGACGTTTTAACGTTTGACATCAAGTCGGAAATGTTAGAATAAATAATTCATGCGTGAAATTTGTGCTTGTGACTTCTGGAGAGAATTTTTATGTAGATATGTTAAAACAGATTGAAGGCGTCAAATTGAGACTATCTTTATAAAACTAGTTTCGACGAGTGAGCAAGGAAGCTGGAAGGTGGCCCAGAAGGGCCAACAGCACAACACGACAGCAAAAAGCCACAACACAACAACAAAAAGCCACAACACAACAGCAAAAAGCCAAAACAAAAACAAAAAGCCACAACACAACAGCAAAAAGCCAAAACACAACAGCAGAAAGCCAAAACAACAACAAAAAGCCACAACACAACTAAAAGCCACAACACAACTAAAAGCCACAACACAACAACAAAAAGCCAAAACAAAACAAAAAAAGCCACAACACAACAGCAGAAAGCCAAAACAAAAACAAAAAGCCACAACACAACTAAAAGCCACAACACAACAACAAAAAGCCACAACAAAACAACAAAAAGCCACAACACAACAGCAAAAAGCCACAACACAACAACAAGCCACAACACAACAGCAAAAAGCCACAACACAACAGCAAAAAGCCACAACACAACAGCAAAAAGCCAAAACAACAACAAAAAGCCACAACATAACAACAAAAAGCCACAACAGCAAAAAGCCAACAAAGGGGCTCGGAGTCATTGAAGACGCAACATTTTGAAAACACCTCCCAAGTTGGAAATTTAAAAACACTCTTGACTGTCTCCATTGAAACGCAGGAAAATGTGACTTAGCTTCTTGCACATGCGCACGAAAGCTCCAGTAAATAGTTCTGCACATGTGCGATTTAGAACTAAGACCAATGATCTCGCGTGCGTGTGCGTGCGTGTGTGTTGCATGAGACTCACCAGGCTTTGTGCTGCTTTAAATATCTGCTGAATTTCGAAGTCGTTGCCTCTCAGTTCTTTAGACTCACTCTCTGCCCAAAGGTTCTACATGTTTTACTCTCCAGTTTGTAAAAACAACAACAACAGATTAGAACTGGTGTGATTCCCCTTGACCTGCAGCTCTGCTCCTCATGAAGTAAGGTTCTTCTGTGTAGTCCTCCTCACCTGCCCCGTGATTAGGCCTGTTAAATGGTGCATTCAATGTTACTGGGAATTCATACGATTATTTTGATCCCAGAAAGAAACAAAATTTTAATTATATTTTTATATCTTTTAACGTCAAAAGTATTTTGAAGCCGAAAAGCTTCATGTCCAGTCTGGAGTCATTTCTTCTAAAGTCCAAGTCCCTAAAGAGTTTTGAAAGAGATGAAGCATGATTGAGTTCGACAAATCACTTCTGTGTCTGGAGTTACTTGGTAATCTGGATTATGGCGAGACTCCAACCCAATGATTTATTTTTCATCTTATGTTTTTATTGCTTTATACAAGCCAGGTTATTGGCCTATTAACTGATAGGAAATGCCTTTTTTGTTGGGTTTTTTTTGTGTGCGAAAAAAAGCTGAAGGCGTCGTCGACATGGAAATTAAATTTCACAGAGCTTGAGCGGGAATCAGCTCCAGCTCGCCACGAACCAGCGTTTGAGAAAGTGAGCATGGAGGATAAATGGATCCCTCTCATTGAGGAAACCGCTCGAGGCTTTTCGGGGGAGACGACCTGTCAAAACTGCATAACCGTCACCAAACTGCGACCTCAATGTCTGACGTACAAGGTGAGCAGAAGAAATGAAACCACGCCGAGCAGAAAGGCTGTTTCTGGAGAGCTCACACGGTCCAGGTGAATCCATCCTTTTCGTTTCTCCATGCAGCCACAGAGGCAGCGTCAGTCCAGCTCGGTCAGCCCGGTTACTTAAATGCGTGAAAGTGTAGAGTTGCCATTCATCTTTGGCCACAAGAACTTTTATTGATATGTGCCGTTTGTGAAGGTGATTATGCAGAGAGAGAAAAAAAAACAACAACACGCCTCCACATTTCTTTTCATCTGTCTTTGAATCCAGCACACACAAGGAGTGACAGGCTGTTGTTATGAGCTTCAACAGGATCAGTCTCTCTAAAGAAAAAAGGCAAAAAAAATAAAAAATAAAAAATGCATCACAGAGAAAAAGTCAAGAGTAAACTGTGTCCTGTGTGTGTGACACGAGTGTAAACCTTTAATTATCCACACACCTCGTTTCATATCTCTTATCAACGGGATCATTTGCTCTTTTCTTGAGCAGTAACAGTTTGGTTTCCATCATTGCACCAAAACAGAATTCGATTTCAAACTTCATGAAATACACATCGTTCCTCAACACAATCTCACGCCGTCGCAACTTCCTGAACCGTCTCACTGCCGTTAGGTCTCCAAAGTAGAACCCAGTTCTTTCAGTTGAAGAACCGTCATCCCCTTCCATCCCTGGTCAGCAGTGGCGTGCCCCAGGGTTCTGTCCTGGGGTCCCCTCTTCTTCACCCCTCTTCTTCATCATTCTCTCACGGCGCCTTAGCAACATCTGCAGAAAACTCATCGTGTGATGGGTCGTGTGTTTCTCAGTTTGCGAAGTGTATGTTGTACGTAGTGACACTCCCACGTCCGCGCGCACACGGACGTTCAGATGTAATACATTTCTACACGTGTTGGTTTCACGCCGACAAGAACCCGTTGCACCTCAGTCGGCTTGAGTTACACGATCAGATTTGCCTCCCCTGACTCGACGGGGATCAGTTTGTATCTTGGGATCATCTAATACTCCCACAACAGCCCCATATATTCACCTCTGTAATCGTGCACTAATTGAGCTTCTGATTATGCGTGACGCCACCGAGGTCGCCATACGTAACCTGATCTATACACGCCGTGTTTCCTTCACAGATGCACTTTAATGGGACACATATTAAAAAAATTAGCTCTTTCTGCACGACTGTGCCTCGCCAATGTCCCCCCCCCCCCCCCCCACACACACCTGCTCTGCAACACATTTGATAATGTGCACGTTAACTGCCAACACACCCGCAGTCCTACATGCACATATGTACACTAACGCGATACCATCTGCAGACCTGCTAATATGACACATCATGAATATTCACACCCCCACTTCTGCTACTTCAGTTTTTCACCAAATTTACATAATCCATAAACTGTGTGGTTTTTTTCTTCTTCTTCTGCGATGGAGTCGGCAGCAGGGAGATGGAAACATTGAAAAAAGGTACGTTTATTTCTTTTAGCTGCGTTCAGACACGAGGCAATTCACTGTGCTCTTCAAGGAAATAAAGGAAATACATAACAAGGCGATTAAGAATGAAGTAAATGCTTTATTAAGGAAAACTTAGTAAAATACAGGAATCTTTGTGGGTTTATTAATAAGCCTGAGCAAACAATGTTTTAAGGCCTGATTTAGAAGAAGAGCGCGTGTCAGCAAGTTTGTTTCACAGGTGAAGAGCGTAGGAACTAAAAACGGCTTCACTTTGTTTCTTCCGACTCTGGGGACACTTTAGTAAACCTCTTCCTGAAGACCTCAGGGGGTCTGGAGGTTTGAATCTTCTAGACGTTAATCGGAGACCATTCAAAGCTTTATTTCTCTGAAGTATTTTTCTTTTTGTCGTTAAATGTCAGGTTTCTGCCATCATTGGATGACCTTTAATCTTTCTTCTCTGTGGCCAAAAACAATTACTTCAGTTTGTTTGTGGTTTAAGTCTGGACTGATTTTATGATGATTTTTCCAAACTCATTCTGATTTCCTGAAATCAAGTTCATAATTAACAGAATAAAATATTATGTGACAAAAAAAAAAAGAAAGAAGCTAATTTTAATTAAATTTCAGAACTAATTGTTTTATTTTCGATGCTGTAGCAGCGTCAAATTCAATTTAATGAGATGGAAGAACAGGGAAATTAAATACTCAACAATTAGAGCAGAAAACGTATAAAAAAAACAAATAAAAAGAGCATGAATCATACAGAGAAATAAAATGCAGCTGCATTTTACAATATCTTTGACACCACTGCTGCACCGGAGATTCTTCTTCTGCTTTTATTGCTTCTCTCATCCCTCACTTTTTCCCCTCCTACTTTTGCTCCTTTAATTCTTCTCCAATGTAGTCCCCCCCCCCCCCCCCTCCTTTTCCTTCTTGTTCATCCTCTTTATTTCTTTGGAGTGCTCAGACGTTCACAGGTCCGATTCCCACTGCCGCCCCGAGGACATGTAGTGAAGAGTAACTGGGTTAAAACCCCCAAAGAGAACGACGGCGCCCGATTCCTTTCTTTCTTCCTCCACCTCTGATGGTTCGTTTCCATTTCTTTTTTCTTGGTTCCTTCTGCTTCATCCAATCGAACAGCTTCCTTCATGTGAACGCAGATGAACTCCAGGGGAGAAAAAAAACGAGAGAAAGATGGGAGATCAACAGGCGACGAGAGCAGCACCACCTGCTGTGGACCGTTTGTCACTCCCACACAAGATCTGGAGGCTCCGGAGGTTCATGTGACTAATCAGCTGTTTCTGCAGCTACAGATGGAAAACCATCCATATTGATTGAAAGTTTTTTTTATTTTTTTTTTAAGGAATCACGAAAGAAAAACCATTAAAATACATTTGTATGTTTTTATTAAGGAGTGGAAAACAACAGTGTTGTACAGCATTGTGCAATATTGCAGCATCAGATTTAAATGAAGAGCACTTGTTCTATAAAAGATATACAGTTGTATAGAAGCTTCAGTCAAATATATAAGTATTTAGTGGAGGATTAGCACAGCAGCATAATGGTTAAAGGTTAATTCACGCAAAAAAAAACAACCTCAAGTCACACGCGGCGTTAAAGCAGCTGATCCTAAAAAGGATAGGCACAATAGACGATGAACGGATGAAAAAAAAAACCCCAAACTTTAAAAATGTTTTCCACTCGTCGCTCCGTGTCGTCGACTCAGTCGCCTTTCCTCTTGATGGTGAGCAGCTGAGAGACGCTCTGCAGAGCCCAGTACAGCAGAGAGAGGGAGACAAAGGCCTGGACAAGAAGGACACAGAGGCTCAGAGTCACACCATCATTCAAAACGAAGCCCGTCACACCTTTAAACACCCGTCAGCAATGAATTCCACAGGGTAGTGAAACCCATCTGCCGACAGCAGCAAAAAAAAATAAAAAATTACATATTGCCGTTAGAATGAGTGTAAAACGTCACTGCTTCAAGAAGCAGGATGCACAGTTTTACTTTTTTGGAATCATGTTTTTGTAAATATAGTAAATGGTCTAGATTTGTGCAACTGGCCGCAGCTCCTGTTTGGGTTCAGAAATAAAATATACATGACAGGAGTCATGTTATCAAATTATTTACACACATTTTTAACTGGAAACGCTCTGTAATCACAGTTCAGTTTGATTTGTGGGAATAACCACTCACAATTCAATTCCATGTCTCCTTCACAATAAAGACTGTCGCCGATCAAATGACGACATTTTAATAAAAGTTTGTATAATAGACAAAATGTTTTGAATATTTTCATTCAATATCAGATATCTGCAGTAACAACTAAACTAAACTAACAGTTTTTCTGTTGTATTAGTTGAAAATTGTCCCAAATGTTTTTTTTTAATTTGTATTATTTTATTTAATAATTTTATCATTAGTTACCTACTCTACTTAATACAATTTTTTTATAACATTGTAGACTTTTGCCTTTTTGCCTGAGGGGAAAAAAAAATCAGCTTTAATTCATAAACTTTGACATTATTTCATTTTATAGTCCATAAATCGATCCCTCAACACGTTTTTATCGCCACAGCAGCTTTCAAAACCTGAACTCTTTTTATTTGAACAATAAATCTTTGATTTTGGCCAATTTTAGGAATTAAAAGTACATTTATGTTACAGTCAGGTATCAATCATGCAAGTCATCTGACGCGCAGTGATCTGCAATCTGATTCATTTTAATGCTTTTCCACGTTCTTGGAAATATATTTGAACGGTGCAAAGAAATAAACTTCCCTCAAAGAAAACATGCACATTTTCCAGAGAGGAGACTTTTAGTTATGGACGCTTCAAAAACGCCTTTTTTCTTTTATTGGCATAATTTTGCAGATTTAATCACCTCAATTTTCATATTTACTGAATTTCTTCAGATTGTTGAAATGTTTGTTTGCTTTCAGCTTCTTCTAGCAAAACACCACTGCACCTCTTGCTCTTCTGATGTTAAACATCAGGCAAGAAGCTAAATGGAAACGGGTTCAGTTGAATCGAGATTCTTTTTAAATAAAAGGGACATAAATATGTCGGTGGTCAAATAACGTGAAGGAAAACAGTGAGATTGCCGAGATGATGCTTCTCTCAGGACGATAAAGGAACGAGGCCTCGGAGGGTTCAGGACCAGGTCTTCTCCCCTGTCGCTCTCACGAAGGGGTCAAAGGGGTCGCGACTGTGGGGGACTTTTCAGAAGGGGGTTGGGGGGGGGAGTCAGGCAGAAACACTCCTCGTCTCCACCCCTCGCTGCGTTCTGGCCCATAAACTGCATCCTACATCGCAGCGCCGGCCAAAAGCAGAGCCGAGTCCATCACAGCAGAAAGAGGCTGATGGGAAAAGAAGCTAAAGATTCCTGGTGGAGGACGAGGCAGCTGTTTTCCTCCGAGACAGAGAGATAGAGAGAGAGAGGGAGAGAGGGAGGGAGGGAGAGAGGGAGAGAGAGAGAGAGGGAGAGAGAGAGGGAGCGGGAGGGAGGGAAGGAGAGAGAGAGATAGAGAGAGAGGGAGAGAGGGAGGGGGGGAGAGGGAGAGAGAGAGAGAGGGAAGGAGGGAGGGAGGGGGAGAGAGAGAGGGAGGGAGAGAGAGAGAGGGAGGGAGAGAGAGAGAGGGAGCAGGAGGGAAGGAGAGAGAGATAGGAAAAGAGTGACAGAGAGAGAGAGAGAGAGAGAGAGAGAGAGAGAGAGAGAGAGAGAGGGAGAGAGAGAAAGACAGAGATAGGAAAAAAGTGAGACAGGGAGAGAGAGAGAGAGGGAGAGAGAGAGAGAGGGAGAGACAGAGAGAAAGAAAGAGAGGAAAAGAGTGAGACAGGGAGAGAGAGACAGAGAGGGGAGGAGAGGGAGAGAGAGAGACAGAGCGAGGGGGCGTAAGCAAGAAAAAGGGAGAGAGAGAGTGAGATAGGAAGAGAGGGAACATGTGAGAGAGAGAGGGAGAGAGAGAGAGAGAGAGAGGGATTTCCTTTCTTTCAGTCTAGGTTTCTACCTGCTGAGAATCTGATATGAAACAAAAGATGAAAGAGAAGAAAGGAGAGAAAGTTCCTTCAATCCTTTCAGTTGTTTCAGATATAAAAGTCAAACAGCGACAGTGTCCACAGGTTAAAACCATCAACGTTTAAAAAACAAACCAAAAAAAAAACCTGCATCCAAGCCCATGGCCATTAGTACTGGATTACACTGGACGTGTATTTTTAACTTCACTGTAACTGTATTTAGTTACTTTACGGTGGAATACGACTCTTTAAATCTACATGTATTAGATCAGTTTTGCAGTTTTCTTTATAGAATAGTGGATTTCATAATTGTCATACTTGTTCACTGGGGATACATAAAATGCGACACTTTCACATTTTTGGTTGAAAAAAATTGTTTTTGAAAAGAACCTAGTTTATCGTAGTTTATTCCATTATTGGCAGTCAGTACATTATTTGTTGCTGTAGAAGTGTTTCTAATATTCTGACCAGCCCGTTATAAGAAGCATGTCTTAATATTAAAACACACATAATGTAGTTAGTAGAGTAATCTAGTGTGTGGTGGTGTTTTGGAGAACTGTGTACAACTGACATTCAGTGTTTGTGAAACAAACATGAGACTGAGATTTATAGACGATAGCGTCTTCCAGCTCAACAACCCTGCGAAGTACAACTTCATTCCTAAACATTGATGCTTTATTAAGTAATTAGTTTCAGCAGATCCAGATCTATACATGTGTGTAACAATGAGTAAAATATGCACACACCTTTTGAATTTCTAAACAATATAACCAATGTTTGCACAAACTTTCAAACTATAACACGGTACTCACTCCATTTTATTGCTCTATTTTTCTTCTAAATGAGTTATTCCTTGGTTTTAGTGTTTTATTCAGTTGTATGGAAGAATTTCAGTTCCTGCGTAACAGACTGTGTTGCAAGTGTAGATTACACAAAATTAAGTTGCTCAAAGTTTATGGCAGTGAAGTTGCATGTAAATGTATATTTGCAAAATAATTTGTGAAAAAACCCATTAAATGGCACGTTGAAGCACCCTATTGATCCTCGCTTATTATCTCATCAGTTCAGATTTTAAAAGGCACAGGTTTACTTTCTTAGGGCTCACTGATTTATTTTCACATATACAACATTTAGACATCGTTTTTAATGTCAGTAATATAGATTATTTACTGAGGTATAAGAACTATAAATTAAATACGAATATTGTTTTTATTCCACCACTGATTAGGATTAAAAAATAAATAAATGTAAAAAATTGTGCAACTGTGGATTAAATTCTTTTTAATACTTGATAAACTCATGATCAATTAAAAACTTTTTTAATTCATTTATTTTCCTTTTTACTGATTTTTAAAAAATGTATACTTTTAAAATTAATCCTATTTTGTGGCATTTTCACGTATGCCAAGAAGAAATAGCCAAATATTTTTATTATATTATCCAATAATAATCCTATAACATAGAAGACAGTTACCAGCAGATGATCAATGACATTTTTATAGATTAAATAGAGATTTGTTTTACTTCCAGCTGAAGGCAGAGAAGTTTTCTGGACCTTTAAGTGTAAATCAAACTGAGATTGAAACACTCATTCACCAGATTTTCTTTAAATTGCTTATATTTATTTGGAAATTCCGCAATTGTTCGATTCCAAGTTGTTGTGGTTTGTCCTGTTTCTGTTATAAAATGGCTTTAAAAATATCCACGAGCAGTTCCGAGGACAACACGACTCCCTTGCTCTTGGATTGTGAGGCTTTCTATCCAAACATCAACAAACCTGCATGTTAAAGATGTTAAAGTACACAGTGTGCCTCGCGTGAGGCTTCAGCGACAACCTCATTTCTTAAAAAAGAAAAGAAAACGGGCAGCGGGTGAGGATTATTTTCTGTTGTGGTGACGATTCCAGCGGGTTTTCAGCCGAGCTCGTGTGGTCGCTGACAAAAGAAAACTTTGAGTGAGCCCGAAGTCACAGTCACATGGCTCCCATTGCCAACCATTGGACAGACCTGCTGCTGCTGGCGAGCCCACTTAAGTCAGGATAAACACGGCGGTTAAAAGTCAAAATTCTCCAACGGGGGTAACAGATGGAAGGTTTTTCGTGCAGGTTCCTCTGTGACGGATTGGGATCGAGAGCGAAGCGCCGGCTTTGGCACAACCTCGCAAATCACGTTCCGACTCGAACCCGAGGCCCCGGACACGACAAGACGTTTCTATCAAAGCGGCGCGTCCGGGGCACCTTCTCCTCTCGGCTCCCTTTTTCTTTTTTTTAAAATGGACTCTGTTGGAAATCCATGTGGGACACATTACATCGTGGAAGGAAGCAGGTTGGATCGTCTACAAATAAGCGCGGGGGCCAGACTAAAGAGAGATCTCAGCAAATCCTCTCACACTCACTTTGTTTTGGGCTGAGGGCACTTTATGAAGGGCAGCAATATGAAAAGAGCACACAGGCATGTGGTTTCTGTATTTGTTCCCCTGCTTCTTTGTTGACCTTATTTACTTGGGGGAGGACGCTGAGGCTCTTCCTCAATACCAAACTGCTTATAATAGGCGAGAAATTAAGTATAACTCAAGTCGTTCGCTCAACTTTACAACACGATTAAGTCCAAAACAGGAGAACTGCAGAGACTATTAACTTCAATAAAGCTTGAAAGTTTATTATTTGTTTAAAAAAGCCAGAGAAAAGTTTTTTTTAAATCTCTATCAAACTGCTCGAAGTTACACTGATATTCATTCGTGACTATTATAAACCTAGCAACATATTCACTGTTAATTTCGCCAACGCAAGTTCAGTGACCGAGAATGTTAATACTATTCATTAATTGGTTTGCATGTATGTACTTTACAAACTTTTTGCAAAAACTGCTCGCCCAAAATGCATAACATTTTCAGAGATGATTTGACATCATCCAAGAACCAATTGATTAGATTTTGAGACATTAACGGCTAACCGTTTCCGAGTAAAACCCAAAGAACTGCGAACAAATTTTCCATACAAAGCGGTTGAGAGAGGCACCTCATGGAGAACAGCGCCTGTTGCCATGGAGACACTCCCCCACTCAGTGTTTCACACAGTGATATTGCTACCTGACAGGCTAGCTAGCATCGATATGAGCTAATTGCTAACATGCTAGCGATGCTAACTCTGTTCCGCAAACAAATGTGGCGTTGGCGAAAGACATTGCTCTGCCGAGCGTAGCTCTAGTTTCATATATTTTCAACATTCATTCCTACATGCCTCTCAAAAGACACGAAATACAAGTTTTACATAAATGAATGAAAGCTAAAGCTCCATTAACATTCATTCTGAAAATACTTTTTAAATATATACAACTTAACACATTGCATTTATCAATAAAACATAACGGAGTGAGCAGTTTTCAGAAGTGCGCACATTTTATCCTAAGTAGAAAAACAAAAAGATGATCGTAAAAATGCAGATTCTCTGTCTTTAATTCATTGAAAGCCAAAAAATGAGGCTTTTGTAAACAATCCCCCTCATTTCTTTTTTCTGGGAGTAGTTGGTGGGAGACACTAATTGAACATACACCATCATTTAGTCACAAATATAATTATATTCCAAAACAAAGTGGCTGTGATTGACATAATAACTCGATGAATCAAGTTAAATCAGTCACCTTCTGCAGCTTCAGTGTGGAAACCACCAGCTTGATGGATGCAAGGAAGAGAAAGTACATATATTATTCTGTTAACGTAGAGAGACAAAGTAAAGTCATCTCAATGATAAACACTCAAGTACAGATACCTGAAGATTTACTTTTTTAACTGCAAACTTTAAAAGACACAGTATCGTTTAGCTAGTACAACATTCGTGCAGCAGGTGGCGTAGTTTAAGCACTTCGTTCTTACAAAAATCTTCAGGGTTTGTAAAATGTTCTGCTTTTACTGGAATTTGCGTCAGCTGCCGTTTCTTATGTTCGTCATTGTGTGACTCACTACACCATCTAGTGGTCACAGTCAGTATTACTGGAACAATTCGGTTGTGAAAATATACATTTTAATGGGATTGCTTGACTATAGGAAAGTCTAGAAGTCCTGACCCCTCAAAAGATCCGTATCGCCTCGCAGAAGAAGACTGTTACAACACGAGTCATCCTGAGCGGCTGGTTACAGGTATGAAACTTCAAGGAGAAGCACTAAACACCCCAGAGGGCAGTTTCTGCTGGCCCGGGTCCAAGTCCTGGTCCTGGTCCGGTCCGGTCTGCAGCGGGTTAACACTGGCAGCGTCCGGCTGCTCGCAGCTGCACTCGCGATTGAAAGGAAAACAGGCAGAATGGCTGCTGTCAGACGTGTGATATATGACCTGTAATGGGATGTTTCCAGAGCTCCCGCTCCATATGGCCGCTGACAGTCCACCAGACCCGGCCTGAACTGTATCGGAAAAATTATTCAGAGCTTTTTCTGCTTTGTCGGGAGTGGGTGGAGTCGGCAGTGTTGTGAAAATAAACTGTAAAGATTATTTATGGATAGTCCCTGACCCTTCCCCATGAGTTCTGATACACAAACACATTATTGAAGCCTTAAGTGGATTAATATTTTCTTTTTAATCTTCTTTAACAAGATTAATCTGTTTGGTTTTCCTTTTATTTCTTTCATGTGTCTTCATGTTGCATGTTTTTTGGGAAAAAAAAGGGTTATTGTACCAATGAATACATCATATTAATTTAACAGTTCTGGTTATTAAATGCTCTACACCAGGAGTGTCAAACATAAGACTCGGGGGCCAATCCGGCCAAAGCACCAGCGCTTGAGCAGCCTCTGGAAAAGGTTGAGTCTTTAAAATAAATTGAACATATTCTAAAAACATTTTGTACTGGCCGGGAATGGAATCCTAGTCTCTCAAGTATATAATGGACAATAAAAAAAACTGAGAAACAATTAGTAAAATCACATGTTCAGAAGCGTTGAGCAACCCTATATAGTCAGACATATGTGGTTTTTGTATGAAGGCGGGGAATTCACATCATCTGGGCAAAAATAAAAAAATCACCATCTATGCCAGAAGGTTAAATGAAAATTGTGATCTTAGTAATTATCAGTAATAATTGTTTAGTCTTGGAAAAATATAGCCATTTTCATGACATATACTCTGCGCAACAACAAAGAAAACATTTAAAGTATATATTAAAAGGTTATTATGGCACTATTTTACCTGTCCGGCCGATTCAAGATGAAAATAGGTTGTACGTTAGACCCTGAAATAAAATGTGTTCGACACCTCTAATCCAGCTTTGTCTTTTTGATTTTAAAATCAGAAGACCAGTTTAATCTGCTTCTGTAATAATATAGTAGTTATAGACATCCTTCATACTGTACATCCTCACAGATACACGTCACACACAAGTACAAGCTATTTTTTGCACATCCACCCCAAGTCCACCTGCACAAAAAACATGTGTGATCTTACACATGCACACACACGACTTCCTGTCTGTTCATTATGAGCAGATATGCCGTCTCTGACTCAGGAAGGACACGCTGAGCAGGTTAACGTCCCACCAGAGAGTCGCTGCAGTGCCTACCCTGTCCCGCTGCCATGAGAAATACCGCCGCTCCACTCCCACGCACGCAGACGCAGCCAAACAAAACACATGTGAACGAGCAGATGCGGCGGCGGTGAAAGTGCGGCGAAACACAAGGCGGTCCGATGATGCGCCAATCAGGAATGATAAGAGTTGTCCAGACAGGCGTCCCATCCTACATCTGGTATTAGCCGTCCTCTACCGGGTCACATGTGAGACGACACATCCAGACGTCCACGCCTCATTGAGAACATGCGATAAAACCCGGGGGACATCCGTTTTCATCTTTTCAATTCACTTCAGACCCCAGCAGTTTGGCGCCACGTCAGCCTCAATAAGAGGAGTCGTCACCTCATCACTAACCGCAGGTCCCTGGGTGGCCGTATTCACAGACTCGTTAGAGGAGAGCAAGTCTTCAGCCAAAGCACGAGAAAAAAAAGAGATGAAAAGAAAAGTGTGTGGAGAGGACAAGAGGTTATATACTATATGTGCAGACCACTTATACAAAATGTATAAGATATCATGTTAAATGGCCTTTATGTCTTGTTTGTAGACTTCCATTATCCAGTGGTCTCTCTTACAGAAAGGCTGCAGACTTCCTGTCTGATATTCTACTCTGTTTTCTGGATAAGAAGTTGTATCTGTCAAAAATGTAACGCATACGTATGTCACACTTATTTTCCCATGTCCAAGCGTGACTGCACTATCGATAACCGTCATCCAGCAGCTGCTGTTCCAGAACTTTCTGTGAGTCATCGTGGAGTTTTTTCATTGACAATGTAGCAACTTTCTCTTGTCATACAGTGACACCTAGTGGTCCCACAAGGGATAAACTAGTATATTTTGAAACGCAAGTCGCTTTCTGAGGACCACGTTTACACAACACTTTCAAGTGAAGACCGAAAACGTTGTATTTCCTGTACCTGTCACTGAAAACGCCACGTTTTGAAAAACAGCTCCCAAGGTGGAACTTTTGAAGTCGCTCCAACTCCAAACCCATGGAGTCGGAGGAGAACAACTTTTCTGAAATCCTGCTCCGTGCATGAGCCCCATGGCTGTAGTATATAGTTCTTCTGCACATACACGCTCAGTAGATGGACAATAAGAACAATGTTTCATCCAGAGTGTCATGACTCCCAACCCATATTCTCCTGGGACTCGGTAGTTTTAAAGTTGTCGTGTTCGTGATTTCATTACAAAAACAACCAACAGTGCCAACTCATGGCTTGGCATGCAAACTACACCATTTTCAGCGTGTGAACAGACATTTCAAATCGCTACTGTTGAAATGCCAAACTTTTTTTTAAATGAAAACGCAAAATCAGGTAAACCGGGACTTCTTTACAAAATGACTAGAAGGTATCATGTGTGCAGATAATCCCTCGACTGGAGAAATTCACAACCTCATTAAATTCAACAATTGGAATTTACTAGCAGTACTAATAACACTTGGGCCAATTTGATATCATTTACCCAGAGACGCTGTGATCCAGTCTGAGAAGATAACCCTGTGACAAAGACCTTCAGAAATATGCTTCAACTTCATTTTGAGGAAGGAAAAATTGAGGCTATTTTTTTTTTGGCAGCTCTCTATTGAAATTTTTAAATAGTTGACAGAGAAATTAGTTGCGAGAAACATCTCGAGCTGCCTGTGCACATAAATTCAAAGGCTGAACAGATCAACATGTTCCTTGTGCCTCGCCATCTGTTATCTCCGCATCTGCTATTTTCAACATGCAATTATCAACTACAGGCTATTTTTCTACGATGCGACTCGGGCTTGCACGTCCAGAAATGCCTATTTAATAACCCTGCTATTATACAGATGAACATTTTATGAAGAGCTTTAGGTGTCAACTTAATGCAGCATATCTAATACTGTCTGCTCACTACTTCCTGCAACACACTGAAAGGCAGAGAAGTGTTTGATTGATGCTACGAGCAGGAGCAGTTGGTAAGAAAGCTGTGTTCACGTGTGTTTGAAGTCTCAAGACTGAGCTGAAACCATTGTTGCTGCAGGTGCATGAATGAATGTCCAAATACCAAGCATGGAAACCGTGGCGTGGACATTGACACATGTTTTGAGGATCTGGGTTAAATAACCGAAGGGTGCAGAAGAGCGTTCCAAAAAAGTGTCAAGACATTTTAAATTCTCAGAGGCCATCAACCATTTCAACACATAAAAATATTTAAGAATTGAGTCAAATTCAATGCAGCACAGACAAACTACTAACTTTGCAAAGTACGTGTACGTAGCATACCATCTGCTTACATATGTTAGTCTGGTGCTGGAAAACAAAAAACAAACAAAAAAAACCCAATTACAAACAAAAATGACTACAATCTCAACATAAAGACAATTTTAATGACACCTTCTGGTGCTAAATAGAGTGAAATGTTTTTACAACCTCCCCCTGACAGCAGGTTTTAGCTTTCAATGGCAGCATCACTGATACCTCAGCTCAGGTCTCAGTGTCGCATTATGTGCTCCTCCTAAGAAATTCAGTGTTTTCTTTGAAATTTTTACAATTCACTTGTTGGTTTGGCCGGATCAGAGCCTCCTCCGGGGCGGTTTTAGCCCACGCGCCTCATGTTTGGCACCCTTGACCTACACTAGTGGTCATAATGTTATGGCTGACATCTGTCACTGGGCCATCAATAAAACAAAACAAAAAAAGGACATTTTAACGTAAGTCCACTACAAGAAGGATGTGACGTTTAACTTTAACAATACTGTGCAGCCTTACATCCGATATGATTGATCTTGGATTTTCTCATTAAAGCTCGTCTCCAGATTTCTTCAATAAGCGGCGACGGTATTGATCGGTGCTTCTCCGAATCATTTCTTTGAGATGATACAACCGGGTGTGTGTGCTCATTGTGGTTCCGTCTTGGTGTGGCGGTGGCCACTAGAGAGTTTGACAACCTTTGATATAAAGCCTTTCCAAACTCGAACCCTCCCCCCCACCCCCACCCCGCTCACAAATCCTGGCAGTCGGAGACATTTTCCAGCTCACTTCAGGCGAGATACTGTAGCTCCAGCCATTGTGAAAAAAATTAAATAAAAATCCCCACGAAGAATTTCATTTTACTAGAATATCAGATGTGTGATTGTTCGCCAGTAAGCCAATGAGAAAGACGCATTAATAAACTGCGTGGGGAGTGATGAAAGCTTGCGCTGCAATAAAGATAGATAAATTAATATGCTAAAGCTTCATTCAGCACAGATTAAAAAAAACAAAAAACAACTTTGACTTATTTAGATTTTGTCTTTATAAGTTTTATCAGTGTTTTGAATTTGCGAGCAGACGTCGTTGGAAACGTCTGTGAAATCAGCTCCATGTGCGTAAAAAAAAAAAAAAAAAAAGAAAAACCCAAAAAGGTTCAATCAGGTTCACATGCTGGACGACTGATGTGTTTCGCCCGTGAATTAAAAGCACAAATAGGAAGACGAGTTTGATAGAAAAGTCGGTGCTGGCTAAAGAATCTAAAGTCCACAAAGGCCAAACTAAATAGTGCGAGAACCCTCCCCGGGGGACCGGTTGCCGTTGGATTTCCATCGCTTTACCTGGCAAGTGGTTTGACAACATAAACCAAGCGGTTGCTCTTTGACGGGCACGATCCCCTGCACATTGAGTGATAATATTTCACACTGGTGTGTGTGTGTGTGTGTGTGTGTGCGCGACCACCCCGCTTGTTTACTCCAACGGAACAGTCCTACCCAGCGTTTCTCTGTCAAATCCCTGCACTTTCTCGCTGGGAGGAGATTTCCTTTCCTTTTCCATTCCTGCGAGCGCTCGCATGATGTCATGCTCACCGAGTTTCCACCGCTCCGAACAGGCCCGTTAACCTCAGCGCTGCCTTTTGCTACCACACATTCCTGGATCTCAGCAAAAAAATAAAAAATAAAAAAAGGAGAGAGAGAGAGAGAGAGGCCGTTAACCTCCTTTGCACCTGAGCTTTGGTGGGTGGAAACGTCGGAGTGAGATAACGGCGACCTCTCGCCGCCCGCCGGGAGGGGAGGGGACCAGATCAGACACATCAGGTGATGTGTGGGAAGATAAAGCCACAGAGTGCAGCGGTCCGGCCTTTGTGTTCGACGTGAACTTCATAATATTGTTCTGACCCCCTCCGTCTGGCCGTCAGGCATTTATCTTTTCCTCACAAGTGGGACGGTGAGATTGGAAAACAGTATCGGCGCAGAGATGAATAGATGGAAAAACCGAATGGGGTTTGAAAACAATTTCAATGTTTTTCTACATTTTGGAATCAGGAGGATTACAAAGATTTAGATTTGGTTCTCAAGTGTCAAAATTGCATGAGCTAATAGACCATTTATTCAACTGTATTATTACAAGGGAAGATTTGTTATGTTGTATAAGCAAAGCAGGCGACGATGAAAAACCCTCCGTCTCTTTATTATTTGGGTTGCGTTCTTTTGACACCAAATTGATCTTAATGTGAGATGACCCCGATTGCCAAATGACCTTTGACAAGGTTCATATTTCTCAAGATCCTGTTTTTCATTGGAAACTTGAAGTGTATTTTCTGGGATAAAGGTACTGAAAACACAGAATTGAACAGAGCAGCTTTTGAAGTCGTTTATCAAATGATATTTGAATTTTTTGGTGGTTTATACCGAACTGAAGTTTATTCATCCAGAACATTAAAAACAACATGAACTGAGCTCAATCAAACATACAGAAAACAATCACACCTTCAAATGATAGCAGTATCGAATATATATGGTTTAGCGTGTGGAAAAATAAGGAGAAAGCGTGATAAGTAATGGTATCAACGTAGATTAGTCTGGGAATGCGAGATAGAATCCAGCACAATTATCTTTTTTGAAAAAGACATGAATTTGATTTTAGATATAGGAATAATAAAAACTGTTTTTGGTGACTTTTTAAATAATGGGACATGGGTTGTGTGATAGTGCGGACACATGTTGCACCTTTAACTTTACAGTTTCACATAAAGCCTCCAGTGTCCTCAGATCACCAGCATGGCTGCTTTTACTTCAGCTATTGTCGCTCTCCGCTCTTCCAATATCACGTCATCCTTTAAGTGTTTTTTTTTTTTTTAACAACATCCAACAGCTGGAGCTTTTTTTTTTTTCATCCCCCTGGTATCACCACCAAGTCAGTTCAGGTTACATGAAGAACATATTCGCCCCTTCAGCGTAACACCGGCAGCTGAATGTTAAGAGCCCGAATATAAAAAGACATTTTTAACCCTGAAAGTTCAACTCTGAATCGATTTCACAGTAATAAACACAAATTTGTGAGACACACTGCAGCTGAATCAAACAGGTGTATTTTTTACTTTTTTTTTTTATGAGCTCCCCTCTTAAATTACTTCACAAGCAGTTTGTGGGCAAACGAGAGAATAGCTGCATAATTACTCCAGGATATACAGTGTCTGCGTTCGGCTCTGCACCTTGTTTCCAATGCACCTCCGGGCAAAAACAGGGGGCCCCACACAGTGAGCAGGCACGTGTTACATCACTGTACCTCCACCAGCGCCCCTCTGACAGTCACACACACACACAGAAAATTATCTGAGGCGTGCAAGTTAAAGAAATAGAAAAGTTCATAAAAATCTTGCCCACACGAGGTGGCTGGAATACACTTTTAAAGAGCATTAAAAGTGAAACTATTGTGAAAAGTCAAGCCCCACATTCTACTTAACGCTGCTCACGTTTAACCATGTCTATTAGGGAAGTTAATGCGTTACTAGTTAAGATAAACGGAAGTTGCTGCTTTGCACGAGTTCCTCCAGTCCTCTGCACAAACATACACTGGAAAAATAAAGGGCCGGCGTATAACGTTTTAGTTAATAAGGTTTTCTTAAGTTTTGTGAATTCGCATGAATCCCTCGCACTCCAGTCAGTGTGGCAAGTTAAAAAGTTCAAATCTGGTTAAGGGCGCCACGCTTCTATTAAGAACCGAAATGATTCTCAAATACTAGAATAGGATCATTTTTAATGTGGTTGATTATTCTCCGATTGTAGTTTCTCATAATCAGCTGTTTCATTGAGACAGTTGAGACTTCAATGCTTAGATAATACTAACTTAGAATCTACAGTTTTTTTGTGACGATGATGATCCGTAGCCTTCGGTTGCTCTACCACCCACCTCTGGAAACCCCCTCCCATCTAACATTTTCAGATTGGACCGCACTGCCATTTAAAAAAAAAAAAAAAAAACATTTAAAGAAATTTGCACTATTTTGGACTGTGTGCTCATGCACACTTTCAAGTATTTATATTTCATAATGTTTTTACACGGTCCTGAAAAGCACCAACAAATAAAATGGGGCAGTTGGTAGAGCGGTCATCTCTCCGTGGGAAGGTTGCAGGTGCGGTTCTCCATCCTTCCACATGTCAAAGTGTCCTTGAGCAAGACACTGAACCCTGAACTGTTCCTAATTGATGGACTGAGCACGTTGCGTGGCAGCTGCCTATATAGGGGATATGGTGCTTTTTTGAGTGAACATGTTAAAGATTACACCAAATCACTTGATATGCACATGCAGCATAGTGGCAGAGCTGTCCCAACGAGTCAATAAATAGTCGAAGAACTTCTATGTGCTGTTAGAAAAGAGTTTTTAAGCCAACATGTAACTGCATGGAGCCCTCGGAGCCTCAAAGCTGCCTCGCCTGCCTGACTGACTGACCTCAAGGGGAAACGGCGCAAACCGGCCGGATTCCCAAACGCATGAATGAATATTTGTGAATGTTTGGCAACAGAAGCATCACTTCAATCACGGAAATGCAGACGCCCTTAGAAGTCCGAGCCGTCGTTGCAGAACAGCGAAGTGCCGTCCGACCAACAGGTTCATTACCTAAAAACATCTGGTTGACGTTTGGTCGAGGGGCCATATTAACACAGTCAGCAGGCCAGAGGGCTGAGGATAAAATGCAAACCTCACTTCAGGCTCTTGTTAAAGGAGCTGACACGTCTCTATACAAACGACGGCTATTGTGGAGTTGGTTTTACATGAAATGTCTTTCCATTAGCAGAGGATTTTACGCAGGCCTGGTTTTCAGTGGACGTAAACAGCTGCCGAGTGTTGGTACATTTGCGTGTTGACTTTATGTGTTTAATTGGGCCGCACGTCTGGGACTTTGTATAATGTGTTCACGAAGTCTGCCAAGTTGGCAGCTGAGCATGAAGCAAAGTATCGGGTCTATCTTTGGAAGCTCCTCAGTGCATCGTCGAGCTGATGCCAGTCAGCCGGGCTGCCGACAGCAGAGCAGCAAATGTAGAATGTAAAATAAAAAGCATTGGGCGATCGCAGTCGGATTCTCAACTGGTGGGTCGCAACACAAGAAAAACTGCTCCACCTCCAGAAGAAAAGAAAGAATAACCTCCAATGTCACATCGTCTGGTTGCACTTCTAAACAGAAAGTGGCAACTCTGCCTTGAACTTGAGTTTAAAAGAGCCATTTCACATTGCAAAAGACCCACAAAGTTTGTTTACATTCTCTCCCTGAGGTTAAAGAGTAATAAAGGGTGAAGCCGTTAAAACCAAAGTGGCTTTTGATTGAACATTTTGAAACTACAGCACAGTAAAGCACAATTATATCGAATCATTGTGAATGAAAAGGTTGAAGTTACTGATGTGAAAAGTTTTTCAATTCGAATGAACATAAAAGTTAATATTTTTATCACATTTCCTTAATATAATATATATTTTCATGATATAACCCGAACTTCACCTTTGCTAATAAAGTTTTCTCATCACTTTGGGTGAATCCCTATTTTGATGTTTAGCACAGTTAACATCATTTAATCAAAAATCTGAAAGATGGATGATAAAAAGCAAAATTCCCCGACTCACATAATTCCAGTGAGAAACGTTGCACATGTGTCACGATCATGATCAAAGCCTGAAACACTCTTCTAACGTTGAGGAACATGTCTGCTGCCCCGAACACACGAGTTGGACTTTAACTTAGCTCTCTCAATAAAAAATTATATAATCTACATTTTTAATAGTTGTTAGGAGCTACAGCTTGCAGAAGCAGTCACAGTACAAAAAGAAAAGGGATGATTTGAGGCCGTACGGAGTCACATGACCATTAACAGCAAATCATTGTACATTAAAAGAGGATTTAAAACGATCACAAACATTACAACAGTTACCCATCTTTAGTTTATTTCTACATGCTGCCTGTGACCATAAATCCTAAACAAGCTTAACTAAGACATCACACAGCCGCAGAAATACACTCAAACATTAATAACCTCACACACACACACACACTCTCCCGTTCATTCACACACACACGCTCAGCCGCCCGGTTGTCGTCGGTGCGGGTGGGGGTGAGGGTGGGGTGTTTGACGTGAGCGGCGCAGACGCGGGTTTTTGGGGCCGGCGAGTGGGCGGCTGGGAGGTTTACAGGTCAAGCCTGCAGCTTTACAAGGGAAATCTCCAGAGCCACTATAAATACCACTGTGAGCTTTAAGGGTGCAGTATATCACACCACTGGTTTTCAAGGACCACAAACCGACCTAGTTTTTGTACTTTTTTTTTTTTCGTTGCTCTATTCCTGCACGTACAGTGAGTCTGAATACAATTAAATGTGAATTTCCCCCACTCTCCATTTCGAGTGCCTGTTAATTGATTGGCCCAACTTCAAACCCCCCCCACTGCAACAAAGAGCTGGCCGCCCCCCCTCACGCGTCAGATCCATACATCATTAAAGTACCTTTAAGCTTTGGGGTGGTTTCTTTTTTTCCCCTGTAGTTCTGAACAAAGGGCACAAATATGTCAGGAACCATTCCAAATAAACCGTGAGGATTTTTTTTATTTTTTTCCCCCTCAATGAGCCCCACCTGCGAGCGAGACATTTATTCAGGTCAACCTGATCTACTGCGACTTGAAATGAGGCCTAATGATTGGCTCCAGGAAAACGGCTGCATAAAACTTCCAGCGCCGTCAAAGTGACACAGCCGTGCAGCACGTGCGGCATAAATCAGCCTCGTTCTTTCTTTTTCTTTCTCCAGAAATTACAATTCATTCACTTTTATTCGGTTTTACGGTGAGAAAGGTGAGAAAGCTGTCATTTCGAACACCTGAGCCGCGCAGATGTGGAGTCAGAGGACATAAAAGCGGCGATTGCAAATCTCATCAGCCGGCGCTAGTTAGCGGCAGACGACGCTAATTGGTTCCAGAAGTGTTGCTCTCGTTCACACGGAGACGACGCAGGCAGAGAAAGACAGGGAGAGAAAGTGTGTGTGTAGGGGGGGGGGGGTAAAAAATAAAAGAGGCTGTTGGAAACAGGCATTGCGAGTAATGAGAGGTCAGCCGCCATACAGTTGGGCTCGCTAGAGCCAGAAAGGCACGCCAATTTTATGGTCAATTGGGCGACACATCTGGACTCGTAGATCACAGGGCTGCGGGCCTGGACTTAGCACCCAGCTCTCACACACACACACACACACACACACACACACACACACACACACACACACACACACACACACACACACACACACACACACACACACACACACACACACACACACACACACACACACACACACACACACACACACACACACACACACACACACACACACACACACACACACACACACACACACACACACACACACACACACACACACACACACACACACACACACACACACACACACACACACACACACAGCAGACCACACAACACACAGTCACACACACGCTGTCAGAGCGAAGGCTGTCGCAGATTTGATGTTTTTATTTCCCCCACCGTGACTTCATGATCTGAGGATTCCTGTAGGCTACACTGGTATCATTCAGTCACTCTATTAACAATGATTCTTCATCGTTTTCTTCTGCTTCCAGCATTTTGCACAGTTTGTAAGATCTGGAATTAGGTTGTTTTTTTGTTGTTTTTTTAAGGGGATTGCAATATCCAGTAGATCAAATATCATATAAAACCTAATATTCAATAAGGCTGTGGCTATAAAACAGAGCATGTTATGACAATAGAAAAGGCAATTAGCAATAAAGTGCCGACAGGAGGACGTGTCAGCATGAATCCAACACGTTATATTTCTCTCTTTCCTATATATACTGTATATGTGTGTGTGTGTGTGTGTGTGTGTGTGTGTGTGTGTGTGTGTGTGTGTGTGTGTGTGTGTGTGTGAGTTCTGCTGAATTTACATGGTCACTTTTTTATCCAATTTAATTATTTCTTATTGAGAAATCAGGATGTCCCATTTCCAACGATGAATAAACGGATCACATTGATGCACGTTTCATCGTATTCGGTCAGTATGGAAATGGGTTCGTGTGGTCCACACTCTGTCAGCCGATGTCCGTTTACACAGAAAACGATGCAGTTTTCCAGTTAGGCCACAAGTAGGTGCTGTTGGTTCTTCTTGTAACGAAACCAGAGACACTGTGCAGATAACAACAAACACTAGCAGTGGCAGGTGCACAGACAGTATGGACAGACGAAGGAGTTGGATTGCTATTACCGGGTGACAGTCAACTATAAAACTGCCGAGTCGCAGGAGAATGAGGAGTCACGACACTCTGGAGGCAAACGTTGTTAGTGTCCATCTACTCGCACATGTGCAGAAAAGCTATTTATCATGACGGTGGTGAGCACACGCAGCGCTTCAAAAAGTTGCATTTTCCCGTCATTTCCACAGAGTTTTTTCCAAAAATTGTGTTTTCCGTGGCCCGAGCACTGTTGTCGTGTAAACCGACACCCAAAACACAACAATAGTTGTGTATTTTCACTTGAAAAAAGGCTGCTGGACTTTGTTAAACTCTTTTGGTGTGTTTAAGAGCAGCCTTTACTCCTTTATCGTGCAGTCAAGGTTACGTAATGAGCACAAAGCTATTAAGGAATCCTGTGGTTTAGTTGGTCGATCGAGTCGTCTCTTCATTAGAAGGTTGCAGGTTCGATACCCCATACCACCGGTATTCAATATAAAGACTCCTAGCAAAGGTACAAACCATCAGATCATTAAAAATTTAATTAAAACAAAAATTGACCCAAAATGTGCGTTAAGTTGGTCAGTGGTACAACTGCTGGTCTCTAATCCTCGTGGCTCGTGCCGGACTACACTTACAAGCATAACTGATATTTAAGTCGCCTGGCATTGAAATTACTGTTTTCCCAGGCAAGAACTAAAGATGGTTTGACCACATGTAATTTTCATCCACACTTAAAATAAACTTCATCATACTTTTATTATGTTCTTAAATTGTATTCTATGAAACGGCTCAAATAAGTGAGAATTATATCCACTAATTTAGAAATTAACCAATTATATTATTCATCATAACATATATTTAGTAATACAGCAACGACAGAGTATTTTTCTATTGGTAAAAGGTTGAAATATGGTTTGATTTTGGGAGATTGACATGCACTATTTCCCTGTTAATTCCCCAGCTGCAGGCCAATAGGGTGGTGTTTTGCTTTGGACTCTGTCTTTTAACACGTTCATTAATATTGTTAGTTTAATGTGTACAAAGGACGCCACACTGTGGATTAAACCAAATGACTCAATAGTTTCCATCAGCTGACGTGTAATTACATGGTAATGAAATATGATGTTTAATAGTTTGGGAAACTTTTATGTCTGGGACATTCAGGAGTCACTTTATTTTTCAAATTCATGAAACTGATATTTCATGAATATAAAAGAGGTTGTGGGCAGGTGTTGGTCTCAGGAGGTCTGAGGGTATTTAACAGTCTGATATGACTAATGTGTTTAAATACCCCAGTCCGAAAGGTGGGCAATTAATTTTCCCACATGAAAACGTAGGACGACTGTGGAGGGTGGAGCTTTAAGTTAATTTTACTCCCCATGAATACGTCTTAAAAATAAAAAGCTGTATGTTTCATGGTTTTGTCGCCTGTTTAGATCAGGGGTGTCAAATGTAAGGCTTGAGTCTCAGCCTGCAAGAGACTCTAATCCGGCCAAACCACCTCGCAAATAGCCACAATTTAAAAAAAAAAAAACACAGATTTTTTTAACACTGAGACCCCAGCTGAGGAATCGGTGTTGCTGCCATGAAACCGAGCTGCTATCAAACGAGCCTCAAAGCCATGCTGTCGGGGTGAATTTGTAAAAACATGCAGAGTACAACAGTTTTTTTGTACGTTTCACCGGAAAGTATCATTAAAATTGGCTTTATGTGGAGATTGTAGTCATTTTCAGTAGCAATTATTTGGTTTTATGAAAATATTGAAATTTTCATCATGAATAATCTGCACCCCAACAAATTAACACTTTAAGAGTTTAAAATTTAAAGGTGAATTATTTTTCTGGTCCGGGCCATCCAAGATGAAATTAGGCTGCATGTGGCCCCGGGTCTCGAACTTGTATTTCATTATGTGTTTTGTCACACAGTTTTGATTCAAAGTGGATTCTGGAAAAAATAAAGCATCCACCTTGCAAATAAAATCACAAGACTCTGTTCGTCTGATTTATCAACTGCACTTTCCATGAGCTCTAAACCTCAACTCTTCAGAGAGCAGAAAGCAAAAAACAACAAAAAAAAAAACAGAACATCTACAGTTTCATGACTTTGGAGCACACTCTGTTTCTCCATTAAGATTATTTTGTACGAGTAAAATCAACATAAACATGAAACTGAAGTTAACTTCTGGATATTTCTGGTCGATCTTAAATCCACCCAGTGACCATTACGGCTCCGACCGCAACGTGTCGTGTCCATTTTTATGATTGCGTTGCTGCAGCGCCACTCGTAGGGAAAAAAGGTCCATGTCGTTTCGCTCATGTGTTCAGTCCATTCATCCATCAGAAACCCGGCCTTTTTGTTTTAACTGGCCACTGCTCGTATCTGCAGCTGAACAAACAACCCGGCTCCAGCTACTTGGCCAAACTACAGAATTAATTAAACTCCTGGCTGTTGTCTGGTGAGCGCGGTCTCGCCGGGCCTGCGTCTGTGGAATTTATGCTCGGTCAAAGTCCGAGAACGAAGCAAAAACATTTCTAAAAAAATAAATAAATCTAAATAACATCACATTATTTTAAGAGGGCGGCGTTTGGCGGATAGTTAGTGAGCTGATAAAGGTTACTGACGGGACGGCGACGTTAAAAAAATAAAAACAGAAGTGAAGGACTTCTAACCTGAAAGATTGGCTTGCTTTCCGACTACGTGTGATACACACTTGTCAGCCATAACAATAAGACCACCTACCTTCTCATAATGTGTACAGCCGCATTTGCTCCTTGCCTCAATAGTAGAGTCAATATAAAGCCTTTGTTTTCTGTGATAGCCGACCATGTTTATTTAGTCAGTCACGGATAATCATATTGTTCCCATTTTTAAATCCATTTAAAAAATACTTACACATTGGGCCCAAATGTCAAAGGTAATTTGAAAATACTGGTTATTATTTTTTGGGTTAAATTGTATCTAGAATGTTCG
Source organism: Lipophrys pholis (assembly GCF_963383615.2). Lineage (NCBI taxonomy): Eukaryota > Metazoa > Chordata > Actinopteri > Blenniiformes > Blenniidae > Lipophrys > Lipophrys pholis. The sequence continues at coordinate 26,938,775 of NC_137639.1, read as the reverse complement.
CTGCTCGTTTCTCCCACATAGAAAAGAGGCTCTCAATCATTTTACAGCAAACTAAGTAGAAAATACCCAGTGTGGCAGAAATGAAGGATTTGTTTGTCTGCCCATCAACGGCATTACGAGGTGACACTTTGCCATTACAGCTGCCTCATCATTTAAAACCTTCTGTAGCACTAAAACTGACCATTGCCAGAAAGATGAGGTTGTTAAATTGGAAATACAACGGCAAGATATCCACAACTCAAAGGGTAAATCTACTTTCCGATCATTTCAAAAACTGACAGCATCCAAAACCCTGCACATCATTTATACAATACCGAGAACGCTGAACCCTCTTTACATCCACAGAACTCTTGCAAGCCACCAAACTAGACTGTTTACATCAGGCTGTTGTCGTCGCTATTATAGATCGCCTTGATTTTGTTCATTTGTCTGTATTTATCATCACTGTTGAAAGTCACACATGACGATCACTGATTCTCTGAGATCTTGAGGTGGAAATGTGAAACTGAGGCGTCAAGAAAAAAAACAGACCAACATAAAAATAGAAGTAGAATTTAGAATATGGGTCCTGTCATCCCAATGAGAGCTGTTAAAGGTAAAGTAGAGCTTCGGGCATGGCCTTTTGGGTTCCCTTATGTTCTTATGAGTAGTTTCCATCACATATTTTCTTCATTATTGTCTGTGTTTTAATTATCATGCAAAACTGCCCAAACTTTTTCTGTTTTGTGAATAAACCGCATATTCTGAAACTTTTCTATCAAAACCAGCCACTCGTCCACTTCTTGCAGCACTTAGCGCTCCAGTAGAACGTCAGTTGGTTCGGACCACATGGGCCAGACTTCATTCCTCTGGTGTCAGGAATGACGTCTGAGCAGGAGGAACAGTCAACGATCTGCCACGAGTTAGTCAAACTTACTCAAATCTCAAAGTTTAAATTTGCTCCAACTGCTAAACAACACATCCATCAACACCAAGAGGAGAACTCCATCATTTCTATTTATCAGGAGTTCTGTTACAAATGGGGGAATAAAAAAAAAAAAAAAAAAAAAAAACTTTCATGTCATTCTTCCTCATCACTTGATGGCAGATTTACCGTGACAACTCAGATTCTTATGCCAGTTTTAAAGATAAAGGCCACATTCATCTACTTTGAACACAACATAAAAAACCTTCACCAGAACTATCAGAAGATCAGTTGCATTGGCGGCGATGCAGTAGCGCCGCGTGATATATGGCCAGCTTATCGTCATATTCAAAGTACAAATGCTGAACTGAAACAATCTGTTGCAGGGAGCATTCACGCATTGCAATCAGTTGGAGAGCTGCTGCACTCAATTGCATTAACAATGGATTGCACATTATCTCATTATTTCAACCTTACAGAATACCAGGGGTCCAAAGGCCAGAAGTCAGATGCTCAAAAGCTTCTAAATCAACTTAAAATTAAAAAGAAATGCAGTGTATTTAGGTCTTTTTTAAAAAACAGGCCCGAGAAGAGAAGAAATATTTATCAGAAGTCACATCACAATACTCAACATTATTACAACTCGAATGTTTAACTAGTATTGCACAAGCCAGCTATATAAACATCTTTTAAGGAGTAAAACATGTCCGTAAAGTACTGATTTTACTTCAAGAGGTTTGTAATAATACGTTTCTTGACGTTCCTGTAGATTCAATCTGGCATAAGGCAGCACTGATAAACATACATTTAAAAGGTCAGAGCGTTTATTTTCCAATCAGAAATCTTAACTCACAATCAAGCAAGTACATAAAAACCAACACATTTGTCCCTTAAAGTAATCCTACACTTTTTTTTACAGTGAATATTCCCAGTGCCAAGGGGAAAAGAGTACAAAAGAGTTGATCTTACCTCAGTGGGCACGGCGAGCGAAGGCAGGAAGGGCGTGATGTAGCCGTACCTCTGCACCGTCATCATGACCACACAGCGGAGCATCTCTAGGACGGCGGCCGTCGGTCTGCACATGGAAACGAAGACAAACGAAACGCCACCGAGGAGAAATCATCCTTTCAGTTTGAGAGAAATTAAACATGTACAAACAACTCTGTAGATTTGAGATCCGTGATAACGTCATTACTTGGGGTATTTAACTGAGAATAAGCAAGATAATTAAAGTTTAGGACTCAGAGGATGATCGACTTAAGAATATATAAAAAAAAAACAATGTTGCCCCTCAATAAAAAACCTCAATTCCAAATTTTTTTTAATTTGTTTTTTACTGTGGCTACTTTAAGCATCAACCTTGTGACAAACTGCAGAGAATTCGCAAAGAACTTTCACCGCCGACCTCGTATAAGTTGCTGAACTTTGCCAACATGTGACTAGATTTTTTGAACGTTCAACAAATTCACAAACCAATCAGATATGGAAATGTTATAACCCAGACGGGAGAGTGCGTGCCTGCCATACCTCTGGTCGATGAGATAGCCCAGAGAGGTGAGGGTGAGCAGGATGTAGCCAGACATACCCAGAAGGGTGAGCTGGGACAGCATCTAGGAAGGAGATGCCGTGAGAAACGTGGTCAGGAAAAAATACATTACAGTTGAAACCTCAAGTCAGTATCGTGGCTGGTCAAGTTACAATCACGGGAGACCTTACAGGGAAAGCGGTCATAAACCGCAGTGCTGCTCCACTGTTTACTTGCCGATGCCAACCAAAACACGCCTGACCTTCGGAGTAAGAGCGTTGGCATGGACGAACGCACTCCGCCTCTTACTTTACGTCGACATGCTTAGTTTACGCCGACGCTCTAATCATCCCAGATGGGTCTTGACGGGGGACCCCGACCACAGCGGCGGGGGGGGGGGGGGGGGGGGGGGGGGGACTGGATGCTTGGATCCCCCGAAGGAAGCCAAACCCAACCAACAGAAAATCCCCGTGCAGATTCTCACTGACCTTTATTGAGCTATTTGGGACGTGCACACAAACGCAGAAACACACTTAAGTACAGAGCGTGATGTACGGTCTCGTTCCTGTTCTCCAACCTGCGGCCTTGGCTGAGGGCAGCAGCTGGAAACCCGGTGTCTCCTGAGGATGCTGCGGGCTGTCAGCTTAGGTTTATATTTCTCCGACACTCAATACAGAGCCTGACAGCCAAATCATACCGACTGCTCCCATACTGTACATACCCAGAAGGCCATATATAGTCAACATAAAATCAACCCATCAACAGGATGCAATGAAACAGTATTTCTCCATGTTTATCCAGGCATAAGCCCCCCCGAAGAACGGTATTATCCGAGCCCTCTTATGGGAACACAGAGGGATGATACAATTATGTTTTCCATGAATCAAATGAGGAGAAATTTTGGTCTTGATCCATCTGTCAGGCTGAAGAAGGGAAGGGGAAAAAAAAAAAAAAAAAAAAAAAAAAGCCACCGAGAACTGTCACAGTTTATGTCGGGAGCAGAGTACTCACTGGGTTCAGAGGCTAGACACAGTTATTTCTGGTAAAGAGGTGTAATAAGCAGGGAATTTATTTTGGTATCGGAGGTTATGTGAACTTATCTGCATTTAATGAGCCGAGAGGCTCAGCAGACCGGCTCGTTGTTGTTGGTGGAGTATCTGTCACTCTGGAGGCACGCGGGCGAGAGAGAGAGAGCGAGAGAGAGAGATTGAATCCTCCACAGATCCCCTCGGTGTGTCTTCACATGGGAGTCATGTTTCATTTCCAGAGGGGGGAAATGTGTTGCGGCTCCTTCGCCGTGCTAATTTTTTAATGAGATCAGGTGTCACACTGCGGCAATAACAGCCGGGGACACGAGAGAAATTTCACATCTGGTGGCAGCGAGCAGATTAACTCATTACACCGACTATTATAGCAACCGTTCCTATGAAAAGCCGGCGGGACAGTAAAAAAACTTCAGTTGTTATTTGAAGTGATTAAAAATAGAAAGTCGCCAGTTAATCACGTAAACGCAACTAAAAGTCAACTTGATGTTTTCATACATCATTTCTCTATAATTAATCCCAGTCGTTTTGGTGCAAACAGTGAACAAACCCATTTGTTAAACACTATTTAATTAATAGAAAAAGGAAAATGTGATAAAAGTGAATATATAAATAATACTTATACTATTGACAACAAGGATTTGAGCCAAAATGAGGTTGAATCCAACCTGCAGATTTAAAAACGGGAAGAAGACATTCTGCAGTATTTATTTAAATCAACCATCCAGCACAACTCATCTCTCCAAAGACAGAATTCACAGGGAACAGAAATGTGTGCAACCCCCTTCAAAAATGTAACTATGGATGCTTCAACTAATCTCTTCTGGGATCGTTTTTCAGTTTATTGTATCCCCAGAAACTGACATGGATTTGTCCAGAAGTAAACATGTGCAGGCGGTGTGACGCTCCGGTGAAGATAACGAGTCATTTCTATTGTGTTTCATTGTGTCAAAAATGGTTTCAGATGTCACGTTCTTTTTTTAAATCAAAGAAATATCAAGTTTTGTTTAACATAGTAAAAGAATAGTTGAATAAAAACAACTAAAATTGTTATTCAACAATGTATATGCTATTACATAAATAATCTGGACCAACTTTGATAAAAGTGGGTTTCAAGCGGCCACTGAAGTAAATTAAGTTTTGACAAACTTTTATGTAATATTAACTGTTAAGTTCTAAGTAACAAATACCATAAATATAAATCACAGAAAAAAAAAATTGGTTATGCGTAAAACTACTCAAATTCTGTGTGGAGTTTGCATGTTCTACCAGTGTTTTCTTGTTAACTTAAACCACTAAAATGCTGCATGAGCCAGATTAATATTTGACTGAGCATTTTCTGTGGGCGGCGGTAAATGTGTTCGCAACGTGGATCATAGTGAGAGAGAGAGACAGACAAATCTCTACACGGAAGTGATTACAATGGAATAATATCTCCAATCTTAGTTCACACGTTCACACGTTTCAGGTTTTTTGCGTTCACACGGCATCGTTTTGAAAACAATGCCCGTTCACGAGGAAATTGCAGAAACGATGTAGTTAACATGTTGGGACATTAGTGGGCGCTGTTGATTGTTTTTGTAATAAAACCAAACACACATGCACACAGAGAACAATATGCTATAAACATGAACAATGACATTCGTATGGACAGACGATAAAGACGGATTGTTATTGTCCATCTACGCACGCATGGTGAGTTTTCAAAAAAAGTTCCACCTTGGGAGCCATTTTCAATAACTATGAGCAACGTTGCCATGTAAACGGACACAAAAAACGGAACACAACTTTTCCGCTTTCACTTGAAAACGTGGTAAAGTTCGACTTCCATCCCAGAAGCTACTGATGTTCAAACTCTAATGGCGGTTTGCTGCGAGATAAAAAGCCTTGTCACACTAAATTTCCCTTGCTGCCCCTAATGACTGTTTAGCAAACCTAGAATAAAACATACGTTGGCCTGACGATGATGCAATCGGAGAGTGAAACGCCACTGGTTTGAAATAGCCACGTTTGCACGACTTCGAATTAACGCTGAGCCCATAAATTGTCCGGCAGTGTATCATCAAGTGTCAAGCGAAATAAGCAGCTAGTGAACATTTGGGTATAAATACATAACAGTGACATGATTTATCGTCGAGGGTGTGGGGGGGTTTGGGGTGGGGGGGGGAAGCGCACTTTGTTATTTTCCCTCCAAGTCCTGATTGCTGCATCCTGAAGGCTATTTGGGTTGGGAAATGGTTGACTCGACAATTAAGGCGTTTGTGTTCATTGCAGGACCACCAGCTGGTGTTTCATTCTCCGAGAGGGAGGGGGGGGGGGGGAACAAACCGGTGAGTGTGTGTGTGTGTGTGTGTGTGTGTGTGTGTGTGTGTGTGTGTGTGTGTGTGTGTGTGTGTGTGTGTGTGTGTGTGTGTGTGTGTGTGAGCGGGGGACCACAACTGAACGAGCCCCATGGAGGTAGTGATCAGAGAGAGGGAGGAGAGGAGAATTTTAAAAAAAAAAAAAAAAAAAAAACTGAGACAGGCAATTTTATTTAGCAGTTTGAAGAAGCTGGGCGTGACAACACTTTCTGGCTAACCAAAAGTATGGCTGGGGGAAAAGGGCCGTCCAAAGATAACTGCTGAGGAGACCGGCTTCTTCTTTTTTTTTCCCCCCCGAAGAAAGAGCAAGGGGGTCTTTTGGCTTGTCGAGTGGAAAATAATAGACAGAGGTTGTACTCCAGGGGAACGTCCATCCGTCATTCTGTCATGATGTTAGGCCGGCCCGCGCTTTTCCTGCTGGCTAAGTAGAGGACGCTGATCCGCCGTGACCAGCCGCAACAAACTGCATAATTGGGTAAAATAATGTTGGCGCAGAAAAAACAAAACAAAAAAAAAAAACAAGTCTCTGGCGGTCTTAAATTAAGAGCTCTGAACCACAGTGTCATGCTTCGTATGAGGAATTACAGACGACTAAACATATCGATGGTCAGACGGAGTCAAAGGTCAAAGGTTCGAGTCCTCAAAACACACTTGGCTTCGCTTCTTCAGCGAAAGCGTGTTAATCACGACAGACACGTACCGGTTTGTTGTCAAACACCTCGTGGTAAGTCTTCAGCACCAGCAGGAAATGTATGACCACATAAACTTGTAGAGGCAGTGTCCAACTGGGATCATGAGGAACTTCCTTTCCGGTAACCTGCGCATGGAAAACAAACATGTTCAACTCCCCAGACCCTTGTTTTTTGTTTTTTTTCCACCTTTTTGTGGAGGTGCTATAATATTCTGGAACAATTCTCAGTGAACAGGACCTGTACATGTACAACAAGCAATTATTTCAAGATTACTGCCAAGTTAAGAAATCTGTAGAAGATTGGTTTAAGTGAACATAAAATTTTTTCCTGCCACTTCATGTCATGTGTCCCGAGGGTTTTATTCTCTCTCCATACAACTGTTTAAATTAAATTAAATCCATCACATTATGTTCAACGCATTGTGATGTGTGTATCTGGTTTTAATTCTATTGTATTGCTCAAGTTATTTAGCTCGGGAAACTTATTTTCCTTGTTGAATTTTAATGTCGTGCATCTAATGCTGCAGTATAACATAAGTTCTGACAAACATTGAACATTGAAAACACTGAATTCTTGTTGGGTTATTTGCCAAAAATTGGGTTTGGCTCTTAGTTATTCATAGTTGTGCTGCATCTATAAATCTTTTTGACCGCAGTCACATTTATACCATATCTGTTTGTCAAATGGTTAAACAAATAACACATTTTCTTTAGTGTTTTACAAGCGAATCAACAGTTTACACAATTAATTCATCTTTAATAGCATCAAAAAATTGCTTGCAGTGTCGTTAAAAATCACAGCAGATATTACACAGCAATATATGCATTTTGTATTAATGTGTTCCGTGTATATCTTCTGCCTTTTAAAGACTTTTACAGTCATAAACTAAAAATAGAATGAAGAGTTAAAAGTATAATGTATAAATGTGTTGAAAACTGATGTCACACTGAAGCCTATTTACATTTTAGCGTTACAAAACATTTGGGCTGGTGTGAAGTCATTCGGAGTCTTTTATCAATACACACTATTTATGTGACATTTTAAAATTCCTCCACCAACAAGTTCAACTTCCCCTCTTTGAATATATAGTCATAGTTTTCAAATAGTAGCATTTCCCTGATGGAGAAGGAGCGTTTTTTTTTGTTTGTTTTTTTAATTTAAAATCCACCTTGGAAGCCATTTTTAGAAACTTTCGCCCCGTCAGCGGGGCCTTATACTACTTTATACTACTGTGTGAAACACACTCGACCCTTTTCCCCTCCTTCACTTCGCTCTCTTTCCTTTCCGTCTCCTCGCAGACAGATATCAACAAGCAGCCGTCATCGTAAAGCCTTTTCAAGATATTCCTGTGAAGTTCCAGCTCTGTCCGTGTCTAGAATCGCCCCGCTGCATTTTACAAGGGATAATTCAACCGTAAAGGCAAAAGAGGGTTTCTCTCTTGTTCTTTTTTGTTTTATTTTCAAGTGTGAAGCATGAAGGGAACTAAATATGTGACACCAACAGCGTTATTTCAAAGCTCACCACCGGGGGGCGGACACGCAAACGCGCACACCACTGAGTGCGGTTTCATTCTTGCAGAATGTTTAAAGACAGTGAAACTGAACTTATTGTGTTGCCTCTACAAAGGCTCTGCAGTTTTTTATTTGATGTGGCAGTTCCTCGTAAAACTTGAGGAATATATGAATCCAACGAGGAATGCTCTGACTCATTTAGGCCTGTTTTGTGTGTGTGTGTGTGTGTGTGTGTGTGTGTGTGTGTGTGTGTGTGTGTGTGTGTGTGTGTGTGTGTGTGTGTGTGTGTGTGTGTGTGTGTGTGTGTGTGTGTGTGTGTGTGTGTGTGTGTGTGTGTGTGTGTGTGTCTGTATCCAAACGATGGGTTATGAAGCCTGAGGGCAGTTTTCTCTTCAGGAATGATGCAAACCTTGGGGTTGTCGTCGTGGTCGCCCAGCCGAGGTTTGCCCGGTCTCCAACTCGGACCATTCAAGAAAGTCAACAACTTGTTGCTGACTTTCTTGTACCGCCAGGACCTTCTGCACAAATGGTAATAATAGTGTAGCTAAAACAGAAAGAGGGGGGAAAAAACAAGTCAGACGTCATATGTGGCACCAAAAATTGTATTTGACTTCGAAATGCTAAGAAAGCAATGGGTGTGACAATTACCCCTGAGTGCTCGTGCGCGGCTCTGCCAATGGTGAGGGCAGCAGAAATAATCAAAACATCCAGAACATTTTGTTCGACTGGCCTCCCCCCCCCCCCCAGCTGGGCAGTTTGTTTGGAGTAGGCTAATAATGTTATGGTTACAAAATGGCCACTCAGCAAGTGAGGGAAACGCGAGCTCACACCTCTTCTGCTGAAAGTGTTTACACTCAGATGGAGGCGAGCGGCTGGACCATCAATGGCACCAGATGAGACCAACCTGGACGGAGAGGTTCTCGAATGTGTTGATGGGAAACACCAGGCCGTAGATCACTTTATCCGATTCCGGAGCAAACGTACCTGAGGAGGAGATGGACAGTCACCAGCAGAGCAAAAGACTAACTTCTTCTGAGGCTGCTTTAATGCCTGTTGGTGCAAAAACCAGGGTGCTCGTTCGGTGCGGACCCAAAGAAATATACATTTTGTACACTGCAGCTTGTTAACGTTGTGGCGAGAGCATCTCGCAGTGTCATTTGTTCATTTTACTGAACATAATGATGTGAGAAGCTTCATATTTCCATGGCGACTCAGCACGATGAGTTAATAAGTGTCATGTTTCCATGGCGACCGAGCTTGACAACATGGTTACAGCCAAGTTTCCCGTAACGACTGAGCATGACTACACGGTGAACAGTCTGGTTTCCATGGCTACCTGGAGTAGAAGTTTGAAAAAAACTGAAACACAAGATTAATACCAAGAATCAGGGTCACCACCACGACAAGTTTTTAAATATCCGCTCTGTACTTTGTGTTTTGCTCAATGCAAGAGGCGTTTTTTTGTTCCTCCCTCCTCCCCCACACAACTAAGAACGGCTGCAGCTTCAGAAAAATATGTTGTCATAAATCTTCATCATATGGCGATACCCGCAAATGACTAGGTATTGTACGCTTGTGGCTCATGTGCCGTAATTCATCGGCCTACAGGAGTCTCAAACCCGTTTAGTACAAGGTTAAGTCGGTGTGCACTTTGGTGCAGTTTCACATATTTGTCATGTTATTCTAAATTCTTGATACATTGGCAAAGAAAATAAAAAATAAATAAATACGACCACCATCAAACTTATTTCTTACCAAACAATCGGTCCCAAATGATCAAAATCCCACCGTAGTTCTTATCGAGGCAGTACTCGTTTCTTCCTGTTGGGGTTAATTCGCAAGTTAACCGCACAGTTTATCTTATCAATGAAAAATGATGAATGAAAACTGAGTGCAGACATTCATCATCAGGGATTCAATCTTTAATGAGTGTTTGACTTCGCTCACCGTGATGAACTCTGTGATGTTTCGGAGTGTTGAAGACCCACTCCAGAGGTCCCAGGTCTGTGACCATCTGAGGAAAGTTTGTAGGGAATCTTTTGTCAATAATCATAATCAGTAAATATTAGTTATGTATTTTGTAGTGGCATGTCAGTGGAAGCTAGTGAACTAGCATTAGCATTAAGTAATACACAAGAGTGAGTTTGTGAAAACTTGCACGCACAAAGCAGAAGAGATTCTTCTGCTGACATGAGTGAAGAGAAACACCGAGAGGATTTCACATCTTACAGCTAAAAGTCAAACTCAAAAGTTCATTCTTGCATATTTTGATGCAAATAAATTAAAATGGAATATATGGGACTTTTCACTTTGGTTAGTTAAATTGGCATATCGTTTAATTATGGATTGTTAAGGTTTTATTTTGCTGGTCTGGTCAACTCAGGGCTATGTGGCCTGTGAACAAGAATGAGTGTCACACCCCTGTACTGGAGTAAACAAGTTAACCAGCAGGTGATCAGGTCAGTTAGTCTTGTAATACCACATAGTGCCACAAGATGGCTCAGTGAGTCAAAAACACTCCTTCTGTCTTTAGTAGAGAATAATAAACTGGAGCTGCAGCAGATACGGACACGCACAAAAAGTGATACGAGCACTGAAACATTTGCAAATAACCAACATGAGACTGCTAAAATTCAAAGAAAATGTTACTTGCAGCTTCCAACCGGAGCACAATTATTATTCAACTCTTCTCTATGTCCTCGCTCACGATTGAGATTTACTAAAGTACTACATATTTATTCTCCAGTCTCTTAATTTTTGTGCATTGTGTTCTCTTAATTTTTCTTTAGTTGTAAAGTTTTTAACATGTTTTTGAAAGAAAAAATACTGTACAGTATTTATTTTATCGTCTGCTCTCGTTTAAAATCAAATTGACTTGCTTTAATTTGCCTCAATGCCTCATGTTGGCTTACCGAGCAAGAAAATCAATAATAATTAAAAAAAAAAAAATCTCTAAGTCCAAATGCGAAGTGGAAACAAGCAAGGTTTAAAACTGCAGAATTGAAAATGAGAGAAGGTGCCAGAAGCATTATTGTTGATGATGGCTACAACTAATATCACACACACACATCAAACCAGTTTTGCACAGAGTCTGGTAGTAACAGCAACAGAGCCGAGTGCTTTTTGGACATAAAACAATCTTTTCTTTTGTTTGAAGATATGAAACAGATGCATTATTGGGCTGTGATAGATTACAGGAGTCACACTGGGCATATTTCACAGGATTTTCTTTTTGCTCGCAGCTCAGATATTTTGATGGTTCACATTAATAAGACAAACCTCTCAATATGGAGGAAAGTGAAAAAAAGTAAAAAAAAAAAAAAAAGAAAAACCTCTCAGTGATTCATTATTTCCATGTAATGGCTGCGTCTGGCAGCCGAGCGTGAGAGTTTCTATCTTGAATGAAAGGGGTCTCCACCACTTCACTCCACCTCTGAAGCTGCAGCGAAGGGCGAGCCAGTAAATTACATGACATCAAAAAAAGAAGAAAAAAAAAAAAAGAGCAGCCTATAAAGGAGGCATAAATTACATCCCCTCAGAAAGTTTTGTGACTATTACGACTGTTTTCGCTAATAGTGCACTAAAAAAAAAAAAAGGAAGGCGTTCCAAATCCATTCATTCCCTCTAACGATCGGCAGGATTGTAAAAGTGATACCAACAGTCACTTTAAAAGGCAGACGCAATGGTCCTGCTTCTGTTTGGAATATTTCATAAAATCTCATTATTTTTTATTGAACGCAGGTTCTGCTGCAGTACAGACTTAACAGAGGGATTAGTATTGGCACTGGGAGACAGAGAACTTCACAGGGCTTTTTTCATTTTACCACTAAGAGCCACACCGAGGAAAACATGGATACCGAGCTCAAACCACACGAGAGCTGGTTGTATTGAGAAGAAATAATCATGCAACTTATATATGTACATATAAATAAATCCAATGGTAATCCAAACATGCTCGGTGGTAATATTTGTCTAATGAAACTACGCGACTGACTCATGAATATCAAGCCTTTCTCCTCATCTAGTCGTTGAAGAATCTTTTTGTTTCCATATGAGCTGTGGTGTTGTGGTTACAGCTCTTGTAATCTGACTATTACTTGGTTTATGTCTACCTTGTCACGTCAGTCATATTTTATCCTCGTGGTTCCTAGAATGGGGGTCCCGCCCTGTAGGAGGGGCTCGCAAACATTGCAGGGCGACCAACATGGTCTCTCCAGTAAACCCGGCCTGTTAAAGCGCACACTTTTATTTTAGATGTGCGAGGAAAGGGGCTCTGGCGGCACGGCACACAATAGTTCCACAATGAGTTCTGTTTCATTTTTGCAAGACTACTCGTTTTAAAAGCTTTGTTTTCAATTTAGGACAAATGTTGGGAAAAAAACTGAAATTTACTGTGCAGAAGAAGCATTTAGTACAGCTGGAGATGGAGTCGGAGAGTTTCAAAAAGTTCCACCTTGAGAGTCGTTTGCACCATTGTCGTGTAAACACACTCCCAAAACAGGGTGGATACTCTTCCTCGGCCTGGAGAGGGTGTGCCATCTTTTTTCCATGACATTCATTTGTATTCCAATGCCCCACAATGACTTTTAGTTTGAGTCCGGCTCAGCATGAAACTCAGTTCAGGTGCGTGTTTGTGGTCAATGCATCGTCACTCTGCTCAATCAGGTGTGGTCATCCTGCCTTCAATGTGCCTCTCCAGTGTCTCTCAACTCCATCGTTTCCACCGAGGTCTTGTCCAGCTCCTGCTCGTCACTTCCAATTGTTTTTCGTTGTTTTGTCGAGTCACATCCGTTTGGTTTTGGCTCACTTCGATATCTATCTGGCTTCAGTATCTCATCTTCTTGTGCCTTTGCTAAAGGGATCAATCACCTATTTACTGAACCTTACCCGCACAACTCCAATAAACTGTCAAATCCAAAGTCTGTGCATGTTAGTCATTTGCAAATATGTCAGATACTGGGCCGGAGGCCTGTCTGTTTAGATTTTGCACATTTTTCCTTAGTGTGTGTGCAGGATTTCTGCCGATTTCTTCTCACTTCCCCGCAAAGTCTGAAGGAGTGCTTATTATGACATCAACTTCCACATGGAAACAAAAAAAAAAAAGAAGAAACATTTCCCTTTACAACATCTTTTCCATACACACGAAACCACACTAAATCACCAAAAATGCTGAAAGCCCTGTAGTATTTATACTGATCCTGGAAGGCCGCTGCGTGAATACAGAAATACACGGAAATAAACAGAAAATGAAGATAGGAGGCATGGCTGAAGAGCATGTGGCTGTTTATGGATACGTTTAGTAGCTTCTGCAGCAAGAACACAAACCTGTCGTCCTCCATTGTTGTCTTGTTGGTTGGCAGGGTTACTGCATGCAAGTTAAAGGAGAAGAGAAGGCTATGATGTCAGCATTTTTGTTTTCTTCATCCATTTGTGTGGATATCGAGCCAATACATTGAAACACTTGAGCAGATATATACGCTCCCCCGGGGTGTCAATTCCATTTTAGCTCGGGGCCGCATAATACAGTCTAATTTCATCTCGAGTGGGCTGAAAGGGTAAAATAGTGCCATAATAACGAAATTTTATTAAGTATACGTGATGAAAATGTCTAGATTTTTGCATAACCAAATAATTTCAACCAAAAATTACTACAATCTCAACATAAACCCAATTTTAATGATACCTTCTGGAGCAATATACAATGAACTAGTCCAAAAACCTCCGATATAACTTGCATTATGCTTCATTTTACAAACTCACCCAGACAGCATGGCTTTGAGGCTAATCCTCGTTTGCTTGATTTAATGTGTCTTGTCCAGTACTATTAAGAAACTTGGTAAAAATTTCTAAGAAAATCTAGATTTATTTATTTTTTGACATTTACTTGGTGGTTTGGCTGGTTTTGACCCACGGGCCTCAAGTCTGCAACCCCGGCTCTAACCTGCCTGTAGGCATGAATGTGTGTGTGTGTGGTTTCTGATTCTGCCCTGTACTGGCCCAGACTCCCAAGTTGGTTAAAGTGGCTACAGAAGATTGATGATTGCATGCTTCAATATTTACCTCAGTGTGGATCCAGAATTGGTAGAGGAGGTTTAACTGTATGTGAACGGCAAAGACGGATGGAGGTACAACCAGAGCCAAGGGGAGGTAAAAAATCTGGAAAGAAAAAAGAGAGAAGTCAAGAGTTTAAAATAAAGCAAGAAGTAACATAAAACAAATTTTTAGGCCTTGATGACAGAAGCAGTTCTTGTTAGTGGGTTTGTTGACTTATCCTCTTGGATGAACTGCATCTTACCCATGAGGCGAACTGTTGGGTGGCGGACTGTCTGAGGGCGGTGCTGAGGTTGTAATACTCCGAACTGTGGTGAACCTGGTGAGCAGCCCAAAGGACAGCCACCTCTGAAGACACACACAAACACACGCACACACAGACAAAGCAGACTTAATATGGCTTGAGGTTTTCATGCCATTCATCTACTCAGGATTGTTAAGAAGCTAACGGCGGCTACGTAGCCTCCTGCTACAAGCTGCCTGCACAGGCCTTGAACCCCCAACACTGCGACAAGTGATTTATCTCAACCAATCAATCCTGCTCCTTCCCCAGATGGGTAACTGGACACTTTCATCCCCACAAGGAGCCATTTCAACCCGGCTCCCGGGCCGCCGTGATGAAAACCCGAGGCTTGAAGCTAGCCGGCCATCGGGAGGGTGGATTTCAGAGACTACGGAGGGTATTCGGCTGCAGCTGGTTAGCGTCCAGCCCAATGTCCCAGTGCTCCAGTTTACATTCCTCTGCTGTGTTGTGATACTTGCTACATTAATATCTGTGTTACACTTCATTTTAACATCCAAAGGGAACATGCTTGTTAAGTTTCACTGGATTTCGAGGCAGTTTCCGGACCACCCCGTCTGGTCTGTGCTTTTTGGCACCTCCCGTCCACTTTGGCTTCTGCTGCCGTACAAGAGAGAACAGTAACCTTCAAATATTGCACAACCACAAAGCCCTTATATACAGTAGACTATGTTTAGTAATGGACTCTATATAATAAGAAAAGCCAAAGTTATTAAATGAGGTTTTAGGTTTTTATGTGGCAGCGTTGATGTGTGTTGAGATCCGAGATTAGGGGATGATTGTCGAACAAGTTAACTTAAGTTCTTTATGATAATAATGACGAGTGAATGCGTTTGGCTGGTTGAGATGTCAGTTATAATTACACAGGACACACAAACGCAATAAAAACACACATTTTTTAACTTTGTAATTGTTAAAAATATCTTTTGGTTTGGTTAAGTTTATCTTGAAATGTCTAGTTTCTTTATTAAAGGCATATAAAATATCATGTATAATAAAAAACAGTTAAAGTTTGCAGGCAGGCTGAGGCCACATGAGCGAAAACCTTAATATAGTCAAACTCTTCGAGAAAGGAAGAATTTAAGTTAGTCTTGGAAAAACAATTTTTCACTTCCTATGAATCGTTCGCCATACAAAAGACAATAGAGACAACCACATGCATTATAACTCAATATAGACTGTACATCTACAGTATGGAAAATGGATAGACACAATGGATAGCAACAACTAAAAAAAAGAGTAAAATTCCTGTTTTAACTCTGTATTTGGTCTCCACCATTGACTGAAAACTCAATATTAGTGCTTTTAGTGGAAAAACATATTGAATTAACAGTTGGAAATAGTTCAATTACAATAAAGCTGGAACAGGAAATACGAGGAAACAAGGCAAGGATACTAGACAATCGTAAATATGGATCTGTTTCACACTTTTTAAGGATGTGTTGCTGAAATCAAATTGAAAACCAGCTAATATTTTCCAAGAATTGTCGAAATGTCTCCATCTCGACATCTGAAATGCTGTTTATTTTGTATTGGAGGTAACAATAACGGCGTCCCAACATTTTTGCAAGTTGGGTTTGTTGCTGGAGTCGCATGATGTGTCACTTAGCCAATTATAGCATCTTTGCTAGCTTTTTCCAAGCTACTAGCTTGTCAGACATTGACTTCTACTGACCTGCAGGCCGCGTTCAAATTGGTTTCATAGGGTATATTGTGAATGAATGCATGTTGATGAAAATCAGAGAGATGCAATTATTCATTTTCCTTAAATTCGCTGCCATGGACTTTTGCATTGACTTTGATTGATTTCAACATGTATTAAAATCCAGTTTTGTTTTGTAGTTTATTGTATTTAGGCTTTGTTGCCAGAAGAGATTCTAGTTTTTCCCAGAAGTTAACTTTCTAGTACGAAAGTGGGGATGATGATGTTGAACATATAACTAAAAATAGCAGTGGGAACGTTCAATTTCCTTTACAGAAAAAAAAAAAAAATCAAGAAGCCACATCTCTGACTTATTTCACTCTCTCTCTGTTTAATAAAGTTGTGAATGGTATCAGGGCGGGCAGTAGTAAAACTTGAAGGGGTCGAGGGTCTCCTGCACCTGAACAAACACACGGCTGAGAACTGAGCAGAAGAGCGCCACGAGATGTCCGGACACATTTCTAAAGGTAGAAATTCCTCAAGTGTTTGGGGAAACCCCGAGTGAAAACTACTGCTCCAAGTAATACTCACACCTCGCTTATTTAACGGGGGTTATTGCAGGATTTCAGCAGGTGTGAGGGCATAAATGTCACTGGGAATGTTTTTGGAAGTGTCACACACACGGTGTTAAATGGTGTATTTTTGGATGGAGTCAAAATAGAAGCAACAAGGGTTGGATTTTATTTCCAGCTTTATTGTGCCTCTCAACGCAGCCGACATGAGTAGGCGGACAAGGAAAGGGTGTGAGAGCGGAGGAAGCGAGGGGACAGACGGCATCTACAGCAGGCCAGAAGTGAAATTACGAGGTTTCTTCCTGTCTGAACCGTGGGGCTTTCAAAGATGGACTGTCCTGCTAAGAGACATATTGGGAGGATAATCCAGCCTTTGTTTAATTCCAGCAGCCTGAGGGGCTTGTTTTTTTTTTTTTTTTTTCTTCATCTCACTGGAGTCATGCTTGGCCGGGTCCTGGAGTAAGGCCGGCTAAGATTGATGCTTGTTGTCATTGATAGGAAGTTGGAACTGCTAGGCTTCACTGCAAGCCCATGTCCTCATCTCTGGACTCGGCGGGACACTGCATAGTTTGGCAGGGCCTATTCAGGAGGGAAGCCCCGTTAATGGTGAGAACCAATGCCACTGAGCCCACGATCCCAGCAAGAGGCAGAGAAATGCTGAGGACGGCGCTTCCATCTGGCCTCCAGTGAGCCGTAACTCACCGCTCCTCGGGAATAAGAGGGACGGGTTTACGCTAATCAGGTGACGGACATTTATGACGTCTCACTGCACGCCAACAAAGGGCTTGTTTGTGATTTGTCATGAGGTCAATTCAGTTCAGAGCACCGAAAAGCGTGGTTAACCCTGACGCTACATTAAGTCACATGAGATATGGAACTGCACATGGCCATAGCTCACCTGATAAACACAGTTAATCTAGATTATAAAGCATCAAATCTGAGGAAGTAACAGGGCTTGATATTCTAAAAACAAGAAATCGGACATCTTTCATGTTGGCGCTTAAGATTAATGATGCAATCTTCCTTTGGTAAACAGGAGTTTAGTTAAACTGGATGGATTGGATAACAAACCCAGTTTAACATCAATTATAATATTTATTTCATGATACCAATCAGTTACTAACTTATAGTTGTGGTAATACAGTAATGTAGAGAGACAGTGGCCAATCTGTCGGAGCCCTACGGTACTTGATGCAAACCCACCAGGTATACATAACTGAGGTCAGGAAGCTTAACGAAAGAGACACACAGCAAATATGTAAATTAGGGGCAGAGAAATTTGCTTCTAAATTAGTGTTTGTATCAGACTTTTCTTTCCACTCTTGCTTTAACTGAAGGATCTCTTTTTTTTTTTTTTGAATGTTAAAAGCACAATGCTCAGAGGTGTAATTCACAGATGGATTTTCACACAGCAGCTGCTTCACGTGGCTTGTCCACAGTGCCGTTACATCTCTTGATTTCCTGACCTTTTTTTTTTACTTTTTAATGAATACAGAGTGCATGGAAATGTGATTTATTGCAGTTCAGTCTTTTGCGATATGTATATTGCTGATAAATGTGCAATATATTGTGCAGCCTTTAAGCGACCTTATTGAGACGACTTGGTCATTTGCAAACATTAAGAAACACTGAGGCAGTTAGAATATCACACTGAATGTCATTTCCTAAACTATTCGGTGCACAAAACTTCAACATTTTCATGACGGCTTGCACTTTTTCCCCCCGCTACGACCGAGAAGATATATTGGACTTTCTGTTTTTTAACAGATTATTATGCTATCATTATACTGGTCCGGCCCATTAGAGATCAAATTGGGCCGTACGTGACCACCAGTCTCTGGATTTGGTGAGGAACAACAGATGACGTCGAGCAGCCGGATGATGTAATACTTCACTTTGTCCGAATTGGTAAGTCACACATAATCCACGCCAATAAGTCATAATCATTTTGACTTTGACTTTAGCTTGTTTACGTCCACATGCACCCTGTCGGGATCAGCGGTTACGTAACCTGGAGTCACACAAACGAATGTGGTAAGCGTCGATGATTGCCAGTGTCTACCTTAAATGCTCCTATAAATAGAAAGTATGACTGAACCAAAGAAAATAATCAGATCCAAACTGACACTTTTCAGCCACTCAGACCATATAAAACACTTTTACAGTTGCATCAATCAGCTGCCCGAGTCGTCACCCTCCTGGCAGCCTGCACGAGGGGGCCCTCTGAGTGGTGGGTCGCCCTGTCAATCACAGCGGTAATGAGCTGTGAACGGCCCTCCAGTGTTTGGATGGGAGGGTTCTTGGATGAGGTGCCAACCCAAACAGCCAGCGCGGAGCTCAGCGGGACGGTGGGCCAACTCCCCACCGGCGCTGCCATACTTCATGCTGTCCACACGGCTCAGTCACACACTCTAAAACTAAACACACTAAAGCTGGTCAGGCCCACTTGCGACTCACACAAACGGCTAGAAAGCTGTGTATAGAAACTGACAGGTGAGGTAAAACCACTCTCTGGTGTTACCTCTGGTGGTTTTTCAAAGTATTTTTGGTCATCTTTGGATTAACTGCATTAATTTTAGTTCCGATCGTTCAATATATTGAATCTTAGTTATAAAACACTGTATGCAGGGTGAGGCTGTGGGTGATTCATTGCAGTGATTCAAGCTACTTCACGGGATCAAACGTATTACCGTATCTTCCAGACTATAAAAATAAGTGTAACGAGGAACTTATAGATGAGGAAATACCATAATTATTAAATGTAAACTTTGCTGCATAGCATTTTTTATTTGGAGACATTTTTGCTCGACAGTCAAATACTGAAATAATTAAAGTTCTCTGGAGTGCTGTAGTAGCATTATTACACAGTGGTACATCTAGTGGACCTAAACATTATATACCAGTATATTTTGGTGTAATGCCGTATTTGATGAAATAGTGGCAGTAGTGAGACGAACTGTCAGCGTTTTATGTTTTTTTTTTAATGAGAAGTTGCACAACGCTTCTGTTACAGAATAATATACTGTCACATCAGAGAGTCGACGCATGCTTTGTACTTTTTAGTTGCACTTGAGCCCAGAGAAGAGCTGAGAGCAGGCGTGTTAAACACAAAACCTGTTGGACAAAATAACAACAGCTATATACGTTTTTTGTGAAATTAAAATTGGCCTCATGATGAGATTGTACTCATTTTCTGCAGTAATTGTTGGGTTGTGCATAAAAATTGACCTTTTTTAATCGTGTATAATCTGCGCCACAACAAAGAAAAATTTTAGAATCTAAATTTAAAGGTTATTATGCCACCATTTTACCAGTGCGGCCCACTCAGGATGTATTTGGGCTGTTTGTGGCCCCTCAATGATGATTATGAATATTACTTCTTCTAAAGCAGTTCCCTCGAGGATCATCTCACTTCTAGTTGATTTACAAATTGCACCCTGATTGTAGTGCAAATACATTCTAATATACTGTAGATCATAATAGATTTTGTATTTGAGCTTTAAAAACAGGACAACACGGAAAACTTTTGATTTATCTTTTAAATGATAAATAAATTTAGTCAAATGTGACACAATTTCCATATGGACTTTATTTTTTAAGAATTGATAGTTTTCTGTGTGTTGATTTTCATTGTGGAGACTGACACTGTGTAAAACAGTGCAGCATTGAAGTGTTACTCCAGTTGAGGACAACTGAAACCCACCCATGAGTAAGCATCTTTTATTTCTTTTTTTTTAAAACGGAGACATCTTTGCCAAAATTTTTTATTACAAAGCAGTAAAAATGGATATATAAAATTAAAACCCATAAAAAGCACATGAAATATTTCTATTCGTTTCCTTTATTAGGCCTGTTATTTTGAGACATTTATATTGTTCCTCAAGAAAACTAAATACAATAAATCATAACGATGATAAAGTTATTTTGAAACTCGTGCTTTGGAGAAAATGGGACCAAAAACGGGGAGCCTACAAAAAGTATTCAAGATTCAAAGACGTCAGTTGAATTCAGTACGACTTGAAGAGAAAAGGACTAAAGTGTAGCTCAACAACGCTTAGCAGATCAGACATGTTTCTACTCTGTAAAATCTTGTTTTTTCATACTTAATGAATAATTATGTGTATTTTTCAATAAGAGAAATGACGTTTCCAGATCAATGTGACATGGTGCTTGTGTAAGAATGAATAAGAACATTTACAATACTGCAAATATTTCCTTTTGAACTTCATTATTAACAATTTAATGAATATGTAGTACAAATGTGTTCTATATCTTTCACAGATCTCATCATTGAAGATAGTTCGCTGGTTTTTGTAATTTCAAAATGTTATCGCTCGGGAAGAGTACAATGCCGTTCTCTATGATATTGATTTCTATATAGCAACCAAATGGAATCCATCCTGGGCAGGATGTGTATTTTAAGGTGGATGCAAGAGTTTTTCCCACTAAATAAATCAGATTTGTTAGACAAAAACAAAACAAACTAAAATCGAACTAATCTCTGAAACTCTAAGTCAAAATGTTTTTTTTTGTTTTTTTTAATCTATGGAGGAACCTGCACTTAATCCTGGCATTCACCTTTAAAATTTCTAAAACAGAGTATTTCTAATGTACAGGTGGGGCCAAAAATGAAAAAAACTACTGCACGTAACGGCTGTACTACAATTTCCTGACAAAGTCCAAGAACATGTGTTTGAGGTTTGTTTGTGACTCTAAAGGTTGGAAAAAAAAAAAAAAAAAAGTGAGACTGTGGGAGGAATTTCTCTTAAATCCTCTTAAAATCCACTTTCCTGTCCACATCTGATCCTGACAACCACTGGGAGTTTGTCCTCGGTTCCATCTGCAGCCCGAGTCACCTCCTCCATCAACACAGCTGACAGAGGGAAGTCTGTTTGTGCCTGGAGCGGAGCGCACGAGGGCAACAGACAGCCGGACTGTGGCCTCCGCCCCTCTCAGCCTTCACAACACACACACACACACACACACACACACACACACACACACACACACACACACACACACACACACACACACACACACACACACACACACACACACACACACACACACACACACACACACACACACACACACACACACACACACACACACACACACACACACACACACACACAAGCTCTGTGGCGTCCAGGTTCAATCGGACCAGATCCTCCCGCTCTCTCCCTCTTTCAACACACAAACGGCGAGTGCGAGCACAGAGACCTATAGATCACTGTTGATATTATCTTTACCTCCCATGAGGCCTTTCACTTGCTCTCTGCTCTGCTGCCGTGTGCGAGGACCCCCACATCCTGGCCAGACCAGACCCGGAGAACCGGCGAGACCGCGCCGGGGGTGGGGGGTGGATGTGGGGGTGGGGGGGTGGGGGGGGGATTCTTTTGTCGGCTCTGCAACCTGCGCCGGGCCAGGAACTCGCCGTCAGAGCGAAGATTTATGGAGACCCGGCCACCCGGGGGCATTTCAAAACCCCCGCCCTGCCCCTCTGCCAGGAGGAGCTCCTCTTTAAACAATAACATCCACATCGCCTGCGCGTCCCCGGGGACGGAGGACAGCGGCGGAGTGCTGAGCACATCTGTTTGTCTTCGCATGTGCTGCTGTGTGCAGGGAGGAGCGTGGACGGACACACCAGCAGAGCTCAGACCGAGGACGTAGCGAGGTGCCAGCCAAGCAGAAATGCAGAGGGTCCCTCAACATGTTGAACACATAAACTAACAGCAGCCGAGGCTCTGCAGTTTCCTTAATGGTGGAGGACATTGCTGAACTCCCGGCTCAGTTTGCATCGTTGCTTCTGAGTCGTGAACGGGGAACATTTTTCTGGAACAGCACAAAGTTGTTCGACCCACGATGAAATACTCTCAATTTTAACTGTTTAAAATTAGTACAAATAGGTTAAAAAACTATGAAAAAAAGCCATTTATCTCTGCATTAGAAGAAAACATGTCCATCATAATCAGATAATCCTCCTACTGGGATTTCAGGTTGGTCATATTTGGGCTACTTGAAGTTTTTGCGGGTGGTATGAACTTTTAAAAAGTTTGAAGCCCTCTGGTAGTACCGCTTACTTCGCTTGTTTTTTTTTGCTTCCCTCACCAGACAATGTTTCACTGCTGGTTGCTGAACCGTAGTTATGAGGGTTTTTTCGGCTCAATAAAGATAAAAGAGAAACATTTAGATTTTTTTTCAGTGCTTGGTCATATTGAACAATAACTTGACAAGAGACGTGTTTTGGGACCGTGGGAGGAGACCAAAGTACCTGAAAAACTTTTTTAAAAATACGTGCAGCAGAAATCTTCTTGTGAGATGAGCGTGCCAAGCACCAAATAATAATTCAAACTCAAAACCGTGTCCGCGTTTTCCACCTTGTCTTAGTTTTAGACAATATTAGGAACAAACTACAAATCACTGTGTTCTGACAGTTTTCTATCAAAACCAGATTTTCACTTCTGCAGCAGTTTGAGCCACAGTGGATCGGACCACCATAGGACTCCTTCACAGACTCACTGCTTTTCATTCCTTGGATGGAAAAAGAGAAGTCGCCAACAAAACCTGCAGCTTCGGAGATGCTTTCACCCGGCCTTACAACCTTTCACAAATTGACCATCTTTTGCACATTTTTCCACTTCAAACACATCTACTTTGAGGATAAACTCTTCACCTACTGCTTCAGAAATCCCACACACAAACTTTAGAGACCAACTTCAATACAAGCACCTAGAAATGACTGACAAAATCACATCTCAGCCATGCCCCGCCTGTTCTGGTCACCCCCAAGGATCTGTCCTAGGTCCCACCCTCTTCATCATCCATCTCCTTTCACATGGCCGCTTTTAACCAAACGTACATAAACACAGCTTCATTGCTATGCAGACGACACTCAGCTCTATCTGTCCACTACAGCCTCCTCCCTCAGCTTCTCTGTCCCTCTGGCCTGCAGGACTATCACATCTCTGGAACGCAAACATTCGATCGCTGGACTTCTTTTTAAACAAGCATATTGGTGCTAATTGCTGCCGGTCTGATGCGAACCCCTGAACCTTCAGGCAGACGAGTCGGGCCTTTAACCGGTAAAAGGGGCCGTGAGGTCAAAGCTCACGTCTTCGCTTCGACAGAAAATACTCCACTTTGAAGGAGTAATGATACCAATTTGCCCGACTTTTAAGTGATGCTCCCATGTTTCTGAGCTATAAGTGAAACACTGAGCAGGAGCAGTTAGTGTGGTGAGACAACCCCAGTGTAACTCCATTACCTCACATATAATCAGAGTACAGACAGCTGACTGGTTGATTAATAGCCTGAGTCTGGCTGCCATGCCTGGATATAGACGCCGCCCGAGTGCTGAGCTGCTATTAGTGGCCCCTGCGATATGAGGTTAGAATAAACAGAATCAACAGGCCTGTCAACAACATGGCCGCATTCGAACCGAGCCGGCCTCCTGCTCACCCAAAGTCATCTGCTTTCAGTCCGGATCAGAATAGAAGAGTTTTGGACGGACGCAGTTGAGAAAAAGCAGCACAGGAATTTTATTATTTTTTTTAAAAGAATGTGGAGTAGGATAAAATTTGTTCTTTATTCTCGTCAGAGCTGCGTGGTGGAGTTAGCGGTTTGAGCGAAAAACAACCCGGTTAGTGTCTTGTTGAGGACTTTACTCTGTGGAGTTTGCATGTTTTCCTGAAGCGTGCTTGACTGTTGTGTTTCTTGGCGCCTCCAGTTGCTTTGCATGGGCAACTTTAGTAACTCTTAGGGCCCATTTCAATGTTTACAAGTGAAGATGGACAACACTGGTTGCATTTTGTGTGTCTGTTTCTGCAACAATACTGCAGGGATCCACTGAAAATGCAACTTTTTGAAAGCGGCTCCCAAGGTGGAACTTGTAGAAAATGCTACGACTCCAATTTGGGGAAAATGCTACTTTTTGAAAACGGTTAGATCAGTCTCTATATGAATGGCGGAAATGCTGTTATTGCGCATGTGCATCACAGTTTTTCGTGCCAGTAGATGAACAATAACAATGTTTTCCTCCAGAACGCCATGACTCTTAGTCCACATTCTCCTGGTCATTTTAGAGTTGACAGTCGCCGTAATAACAATCCAACTTAATCGTCTGTCCATACATATGTCCACGCACTCGCCATTGTTGATGTTTATGACATTTTGTTCTCTGTGTGGTTTCAATACAAAAACAACCACAGCACCCACGACTGGCTGGTTTAATGTGAAAACGCTTCTGAAACGAAAACACAAAAGAACAATGCGTTTTCACCTGAAACGCTGTTGTGTAATTGGAAAAGCAGAGTATGTGTGCATGTGACCTGTTGCCCTGAATTAAATACAGCAGTATAGAAGATGATGGATGGCTGGATTCTTGTCAGTCTTCGGGTTATTGAACCAACGTGTTTATAGAACGAGGGATGTGTTGGCTGGTAATACATAAACCCGTGGTTAAATCCTCAGCAGGGCTCATATCATTTGAGAAGGAAGAGGAGTTCATCTGTCTGGAAATCTCTCAACAACTGAGATCATACGTCACTGCTGCTTTAAAAGGCAAAGCTTAACCATGACAAATACAATAAAAAAAATAGCAATAATATAGGAGAGGCACTCACTGAAGCTGCAGCACTGATTCTGTGGTACAGCATTGATGGGTTCAAGCAAATATTGATATCACCAGTTATAATAAAGAAGCACTTCATCTCATATCGTCTGCGCACAAAGGTCGTTTTAAATTCGGGATCGGCCTCAACTTTAACCACAACGGCTGTTTGCCTGAGCAGAGACCGGCCGAGTGCCAAACGGAGGCCATGCATACCGTTTAGTCACAGGCATATAGTAATACTGAATGGAGAATCAACAGTCTGGTCCAAGCCTAAATTTAAAGAAAAAAAAAAAGGAGGGGGGGGGGATCGGGGATGGTTCAGTTTCCTTCCAATCTGTTGTTATCTACAAGATCAGACAGTCTGGCAGGAGCTGAGCCGAGCGGTCCCGTCCCCTCGGTGAAGATGGCATCGGGACAGACGACTGCCTTCTTTAAAGTACTTTTCCACTTAATCATCTTGGAGCTGTCCTTTCAAGTGGAAGTCATGCCATGGAAACTATGAAAAATGGTAATGAGACTGGTCAAGCCGAGTCTCCTCCGGGTTCTTACTTCTCAGTGGTGAACGTCACTCATTTCTTATGCAATATTAAGGTTCATGGCTCTTCTTCTAATAATATTATAGACGTTTCTGTTTGTTTTGAGGCATAAGAGTGTAACGCTGTGGCCAAGAAGTGAGTGCAGTGAAAGTAAACAGCTTGCGAAGCGCCGTTACACGACAGTTTGACGATCGTTAAGCTGCAGAAAAACACCAGTCGCATCCTACATTTGCTGCATTCCTCAGTGCTTCTTTATATGCGTCCCTCACGTCGGGATGTTTGGGTTGATCCGTCCTCTGAAAGGAGCCCGAGAGCAGAGTCTGGTTGACCAAGATGACCTCGGCCGACCAGAGTGAGGAGTGAGGACCGTGCCGGGCCCCGTCCTGCGGTCGGGGACGGCCACTTCCCTCTGGTAACAAGAGGAAAAGCTTATATATCCCGAGCGAGCGCTGCGGCCGCTCAGCTGCTCAGACGACTATCTGCGACCCCACAATGTTCCATAATAACAGCCCCGGCAGGCTGGAGGGAGAGGAAATTAAAGTAAGTGGAAACTTTTTTTGGGGGGAGGTAAAAATGATTCTGCAGTTTAAAAATAAAATAATTCCGACCGAATAAACCGAGCGCACACTGGAGGAAGCATTTCTGCCCCGAGTCCACAGACAGTGACAAGGGACAGACGTAGAATTAGAGTTTTTCTCCATTTTCTCTCTTTTTTTTTAAGGTTTTATTGACTGTGAATGAGCCAATTCTGCCAATAAGTCACACACACGTGCATCATTGACCACTGAATCATTAATGCCAGTTGTTTGAAGGAGTTTCCAGGTCTGAAGTCTGAAGTTTTGTGGACATAATTGTCAGACTTGGTAAACAGATCCGACTCAGACGGCTGCCAAGGAAACACGGCGAGTTTTTTTTTCTCTCCCTCCAGCTGAGGTTTCGGTTTGGTTTATTCTGTCGTAAAACAACCGACAGGCGTGAAGACAAACAAACAAACAAACCTCACCTGAGAGCAGTCTGACGAGAACGATGACAAGTTTACAGTCAAGTAATTTTGCTCAATTACTTCCCAATCTTATAATTGATACTTATATTACAAGTAGTGTGATAAACTCTGCTCCACTCCTTTCTGATGTACAAATTTCCTTTCCTGCCACATTACATTCACCGAACGATGGATAAAACGTCATTTGAATGTTGACAACAGCAGATCAGACTAAAAAACATAAAATATATTATATTATATATATATATATTTTAAAATCAAAGTGGATTGGAGCCGTCACCTCTTTACAGAGTGAGATCGAAACTGACACAGTTTATAAATTTTTCTTAATGAAAAAACAGAATAATCTATAAGTAATTAATCACTTCCATTGTTTAGTACAACCTAGAAAGAATTCTACAATGTGTAAATTGTAAAGTTTTGAGTTTTAGCAAAATTGAAATTGAACCATCCACTACCTACTTTTTATTAAATCTTTTTTTACATCTTTTTTTTTCTTCACAAACCACAACCAGCCACTAATAACAGATATTAATACTCGATCAAATTCCACTACATCCGATTCAGTTCATTGCAGATTGTACATTAATGCAAGATATACATTTCTTTCCTATTATTAAACTGACTTTTGATTTTTGCATTAATCTTATTGAAGCACAAAGCTAAAAAAAAAAAAGAAGAAGAATGACGTAAAACATAAAGGAATAACCCAACAAAACATAGTTTTTACTCGAGGATATAAGCCAGTTTTCAGATCATTCCCATGGGTTACATTTGCTTCCCTGATTTGAAGAGTTTGGTACCATCATGTATTTCAGTTATGCTGACCCTTGTGAGCGTGCCTGCAAATCTTTGGCCTTTCTCCTGACGGGAAGCTAAAACTATAAGTTACTGAGCTTTTTCCCATCAGTGCTCCTCGACATCAAAACAAGCCTGTTTATTGAAAAAGAGATTCAAAGCTTCTCATATCTTAAGACCCAATTTTATAGATTTAGATGCTATTTTATATACTAATATTTAATCCTTTTTATTACATTTAGTTATTATTTTCTTCCAACATGTTTGATTTCTTGTGTTTTCTCACAATAACTGTTTTCTCATTGCTGCTGTTTTGTGTGAAATCTCAAGAATAACCTTAATTCAACCTTAAATCAAATATCACTGTTGGAAATATATTTAGTTATTGGAATAATGGTGTTTGTTGACATTGTTAATGTTACTGTTGATTTTGTCATTACGGCTGTTGTTTACAGTTGTTACAGTCATTGTTTTTTTTTTAAATTTATTTTGGGGTTTTTTAGGGACCATATACAAAAACATTCATCTTTAAGAAAAGATGCTTCGTACCAGATTTCAGCCGTAGCTCGTTTCCGTCTGCAGTCAAACAAAATAATATTACAGATATACAAATAGAACTTATTCTTAATCTTTCCATGTTTTGTTTTTTTCACACGTGTTAAGGATCCATTGGTCTTTTGATAGGTGACATAGAAGTTCAAGTTAATATAATTACACCTAGAGCTTCATGAATGTGAATAAAAAATATATATATATAAAAAAAAAAAGAGGCCAATAAAACAAATCTGTGCAGGGATTAGTCATCCATCAGGAACTGAGACAATTTCTCAGTAAACGCAAGCACCCAATGGTGCTCACATCAAGTTGTAGAGTCAGAGAAATGTCCCAGTAAGCTCAGTGAGCTGAATCTGCTCTGATTCATTTCCCATTAGTCAAAAAACTCTAACTGGAATTCAATAAAGTTTCATTTCATGTGGCACCAAGTCATAGCATCATTCATTTCAGGCCACTTCACACTGAGAGGTCAAGACCTTAGAGAGAGAAAAGAAAAGAAAAACAAAAAAACTAAGAAATCCCACAATTCAATGACTCCCACATGAGCAACTGAATGACTGAAGAACAGGGAGAAACCTCCCACACATCTGACTGTGAGGAGAACAACTGATTATCCGTTTCTAATCATTTAGTTGCTTCATAAAATGACGGGGGAAATCAGGTCGACTGGCTCTATCCTCTGTCCGATACAATCCGTCTATTCTTCCCTCCTGTTTCACGCAGAATGTCCCGATTAACGTCTAATAAAAGCATCAAATCGACTCTAAAATCTATTTACAAAAGGCAACAGGCTCCTCGACTGAGAAATACATAGACACTGCCGTGGTGTTTTTGTGAAATGATCGTCTGTAGAGTCACACGAGTCCCATTTATTAGAGTCCATCAACTCCACAGGTCCTTTAACAAAACTTAATGGTTAAAAAAAATTTATTACAATTTGAACAATTTTATTTCTTCTGGACATGATCAAAAAAAAAATAAATCTCTGCACCTCTGTGTCCTTGCCCTCCATGATTAGAATCTCAACCCACAAACCGACTCGTCAACAGAAACATACTTTAAAAAAGAAAATACGTTTTTTTTCCCCTATTCCTAGTTAATTTACATAAATAGCTGAATTCTCAGGGTACCTTTAAAAGGAGAGTCCAACTATTCCACATGAGCAAGCAGAACTGATTCAGATGTTGGGGATTTCTGCTGTTCCGGTTGACTTTAGAGGTTAAGAAGAGGGAAAAGGAGAGAAACATGCAAGTGACTGATACAGTCTTTTGCAAACAGAATGTGTGAAGGTGATTCTAAGAGATTCTGCTGGGGGAGGTTCGTTATGGTCATATATAGTGGAACCGTCTTGAACCCTTTTCAATTAAATTTCTGCAAATCAAAACGTGCCAGAAATAAGAACTGAGCCGTGGACTTGCCAGATCCGGGATTGAGGGTCTGGAAATTGTAATTTCATCTGGCGAATGTCGGGCGAGTTTCATGTGTCATGCGTCCAAATGTCGACCCATATTTCTCCAGGAGTCCACGGTCATATGAGGGTTTTGTGTCGTATTTACTCACAATTAAGTCCCTAAACACTCGGGAGTCGGTGCGGCGACTTGATCTCGGACCTTGAGCGTCCTCACTGTTTCAGGTTATGCATGACATAGTTAACAGCGAGCAAAGAAAACAACAAACAGCACTCAAGTCTACTCATATGACCTTTCCTGGAGGAGGAAAATTACTACCATGCAAGTGGTGCAACAATTGAATGTATTGTAAAAGAGCTGCTCTATCAGACACGTGGTAAAAATACCACCGAGCGTAATTTGAATGCAAACTCACTTTCAATACCACCTAAAAACGTGCATTGAATGCAGCAAAGACTAAGGATGCTCTGATATGACAGCATCATCGGGTCCGTTACTGCACAGAGCGGGTACTATGTGACGTCCTGCGATTTCACTCCGAGCTACATGCTAGAGTTTCTGGGCTTACACACGGTGTGTCGATAGACGCCATGCACCGCTGTACACGTATTCTAGATTGTAAGGTTGTTGCAGTGGAAGTAGGGCTCAGAGGTGCGGAGGTGGTTGGCAGTAACACATAGCCTATCGTATGCATATGGAGTATCAATTAGACTTTATGGCTTTTAATAAGTACTTGTATCGGTACTCCGTATTGGCAAGAAGCTAAACGTTGGTACTTGTCCTGTTACTTCAATAAAGTGGTATTGGCGCATCTCGAGTAAAGACCACCCAAATCCAGATAAACCCTTTTTTCCCTATATGAAGCAAACTAATTTCTTATGAGTAATGTGTTATAAAAATGTTTTAATTTCAAAAGAAAGATCCAACATCCACACTCTGACACCATCACGCTGAATACGCCGTCTGCCACCATGGTGAAATGTTAAAAACATCCTTTGAGTGGACCTTAAAGGCACGAAATGTTCTCAGTGGATGAGAAGCATTTTGGCGAGCCGAGCCGAGGCGGACGGCCTGGAAAACGCGGCTTCTGTTGAGCTCGCTCCTAAAATCAACACACTTTCATCCAGAACTATGCGGACTGGACGGCGGGCAGCTTGATGTGCCACTGACACAAATAAACACGAGTGCGGGCCACAAGTAAATACCTCTCTTCCGGTGCAGTGAGTGGCAGCTCACCATCTGGCACGTGCATCACTGAGCACATGGAAAGAGTTGGGTTTTTTTTTTTTTTTTTTGATCGGAGTGTTTTTCTTTTATAGTGATGCTGCAGGATGTCGCTGCTTCAGAGGCTGGACTATATACGGCCTGTTGCTGTGACAGCACCGGGTTAAGACCACAGCTCTCTGGAGGCTGAGGCCTCTCACATCTGCACAGCTCCGGAGCAGCTGGATGTAACTCAGAAATAATTGCTTCCTCTACGAGGTCCAGGAAAGCATGATGTGTATGTGTGTGTGTGTGTGTGTACTATCTTCACTGCTCCTCCCCGCAGGGACGGCGACTAAATCAACATTTTGCAGCCGTTCATCAGCAGACACCTTTTGTAGTCTTTGTTAGCACAATCTGATGGCAACATGAAGGACGAGGGGAGTTAAACCGACGCTGGCATGCGCTTGATTTTTATTGGCGTATTAATCTAACGTCCAGGAGAGAACACTGGAAACTCTTTGAAGTCAGATTTAACCATATTTTGGAGGCAAGTATATCAATGGGAAACAGTTTCTTACCCCGGACGGATTCAGAAGAACACGACAGTGATACGCTGGTGAATAAATAAACCCTGTCAAGTGCATACGAAAGCAGGTGCCTGCACAGGTCTGCTCCTGGTTCTATGAAGACATGTGCAAATGTAATTTTTATAAACAGAGCAGAGGCAATAGGGAACCGGAGAGATTTATTTTATTGTAATGCAGCAATTCAAATAACTGAATATGGGAAGCACCAATATAAAGAACAAGTATGAGTACTAACTTTTAGTTT
This sequence comes from Lipophrys pholis, assembly GCF_963383615.2. Taxonomy (NCBI): domain Eukaryota; kingdom Metazoa; phylum Chordata; class Actinopteri; order Blenniiformes; family Blenniidae; genus Lipophrys; species Lipophrys pholis. Next base: position 26,907,222 of record NC_137639.1, on the reverse strand, counting down.
GTTATATTAATACTAGAAATATGCGCCATTACACTTTATTTCTAAATGTTTTCTTTTCATCTGATGCTTTCAAATTTCACTCAGCTCACACTTGAAGCGTCTCCGCACTGCCCTATGAATACTGTGGGCTGTAGACTGAGCTCACCGTTACTGGTGTTGTACGATCTCTCACTTCCTCTTGATGTTTTAGCAGAAGCTAATTTACAGTCTGCGTTACATTTGTCATTCTCATTAATATTGAAGAATCTCCAGACATTGGACGTCGCTCATCCCCTCGTCTTCCTGATGCATGACGTCACATATTTGCCGGCTTGTATCTGGGATATTTTACAAGTACTCCGTGCAGTATTGAACATATACCTATACTGGTATCGCTGCATCCTTAAACTGAATAAATGAATAAAACGGCTTCTAATAGTTCTCATAAAAGTTATACAATATACTCATATATACAAAAAAAAACACACTTTACACTTTTGTAAAACAATCATCTGATATTTTTCTGCACATTTTTGTCTGTATTTTTGTATTAATGCTTTTAAATTTCACTTTTTAATCATGCAAAGCCAATTTAGCTGTTCCCTTGTGTAAGAAATATGTTAAATAAATGGCGTTGCCTTGTTTATTTACTGCTCTTTATTTCCACGGAGGCCAGAATAAATGCTGTGGACGCCCTTTTCCGATGCGTTTCTTTGCAGGATCATCACAGTGAAGCCAAAGACTGAGGGTCCGGACCCCAGGTAGGAAACCAAATCCACAGAGCGCATGTGTGCTCGGCTCACAGGAAACGTTTCCTGGAAGCACGCCGCTCAACACGTGACTGTTCATCGCCTGACTAACCGACACAAATCCAGTCTCACGGCATGTAGAGTGTTCTGAGATCACACTGTGAAAGCTGCTCTCACAAAAAGATTGTATTTTCATCGCTCTCACAATGGGACAATGTGAGCAAAAACCCGAGTCATGATGAGCCTGAATTTCATCAACAGGCATTAAACGGTGCAGACACACCAACATCCACTCTGCCAGAAGAAGCCTTCCCTTGATTCACCACTGGGATTATTATATAATCATTATTTATAATATACGTGAAACAAGCTTTCTGTGCTATACAAGGAGCCGTTGGTATTAGACAAATTTTTAAAATATTTTTTTGTTTTGTTTTTTTAGAAAATGGTGAAGAAACTTTTCCAGTTTACCATGATTTCATAGTGTAGAATACCAACTCGCATGTTTAGTGCTTTTCACAATTATAAGTAACCAATTGCATTCATTTATTTGAAAATTTAAATAATGTGCTTAATCAAGCTATAATGTGCTTATATATATATATATATATATATATATACATCATTATAGATTTGTAGGCATCATTAGTACATAGGAGTCTCAAGCAGCTTCAGTGTTTCCTGAATGTACCGTGAGCGGCGCGATGAACACAGTAGTAGCCCAGATCCACCCCCAGGAAGGTGAACCAAAAGGTCCAGGCAGAGTCCCAGGGCAGCTCCAGCAGGCGGAAATGATCCCACACGTACATGTAGGCCGTCAGCTCGCAGCCTCGCATCAGCAGCCTGAAGGACCAGTCAATGCGTCACAATCTGAGATTTCTGAGATTAACCATTTGACTGTAGGATTGTGGGGGGACAGAAAATGTGCAAAAACATAATGTGTTTTATTGAAGATGTTGAGACCATGTTCCAAGTCAACTCTGTGATTTCACCATCAGACTTCGAAGGTCCTGACAAAGTCCACAAAGTTGAATTTCTCTGCTTCCTCGCAGGTTTTGAGATTTTCTAGCGATCATAAACAGCCTGCAAGTTATAGTTATGACTATCTAACCCGGCCGTGACTGTAAAAATCAACAGAACGCTACAAGACATTTGTTGAAATTCTACTGAAAACTTGAAACTGGAAAACTTGGACACTCACATCGGGAGTCTGGAGATCATCCCGGCCGAAATGGAGATGATCCCATCGCTGACGGTGATCACCGTCGCCCCCGTCTTCAACAACCCCACCGCCAGCTCCAGCAGCATCAGCCCCACAAAGTAAGGGAAAGCCTACGCATGCACAGACAAACACACACAGCATGACTCAGCACTTTTTTTCAAAACTGTCCAAACAAGACGGATTCAAGTCCACTGTTGCTTTTAGCAGTCGCACGGAGCACGAGTGTTTGTTTTGGCAGACGAGCTGAAAGCTCGCAGGGCTTTCATGTCTTCGTTCAGTGTCTCAAGCCACAATGATTTGGCAGGACAGACAACACAAACATTTCAGCAGCACTTGGAAGCAGAAATGATCACAGCGGACAATAAAGTGACAAAACAAACAGCATGTTTTCATTTCAGTAATATGCCAGTCAACCCAAACTGTCGAAATCCATGCATTTAATGTGAATTTAAACTTAATAGTTTGACCGGGGATCCTCTCCTCACAGTAATATGTAGATAGCGTGTAAACAAGCCAGTTTACTAAAAAAGTGGTCAAAAACATAGAAGTGGCTGCCATTTGTAGTACATTTCATGTTTTATATCTGAAATTAAAAGTCATTCTTTCGTGTGGAGACTCGAGCTTTTTATACCACAAAATATGATGCTTTCGAAATTCCTCAACTGTTCTTAAAATGAAATTTCACCATGGACATGCTGGCAGGGCGGCCAGTTAATGACAGGCCGAGTTAATGGACGGGATATGAATTCAAGGAGAGATTTAAAAAAAAAAAAAAAAAAAGCTACATTGGATGCTGACTCCTCTCAAACATAGAGATAATAACTGTTAATACATTCATGTTATTGATTGTGTAGAAGATTGATGTTGGTATAAAGAAGTATAAAATGACCCATATATGCTGCAAAACTTACAACAAGGTCATTCTTGAGCATGTAATAGAATAAAGAAAGTGAACTGAGCTGAAAAAAAAAAACTCAGTCAGAAGTTGCCAAAAATGAATGACTCGTCGTAACTACTCCTGACAAAACAAATGGTGAGCAATAACTGAGGAGTCAGTGACGGGCCTTTATTTCTAACAGTTCTGGAAACATGTAATAACCTCTTAATGGGTCTGTCAAACATGGAACAAATTAGTGAGGGACGGGGTTAGCAAACAGGTCACAACTGCAGCTTCGGCAGCGTGTCGGCCCCCGCCGGGTCGCTCCAGCTAGGAGCCGGTGTGTGTGTGTGTGTGTGTGTGTGTGTGTGTGTGTGTGTGTGTGTGTGTGTGTGTGTGTGTGTGTGTGTGTGTGTGTGTGTGTGTGTGTGTGTGTGTGTGTGTGTGTGTGTGTGTGTGTGAGTGAGTGTCATGGCTGTGAGAAGAGAGAGGAATGAAGGGCGTGACGAGACCACGGAGGAGCGCACATCTGCAGGTGGGGAGGGAGGAAGTGTGTGTGTATATTCATGAGTGGATGGAAGTGAGAGTGAGTGTGTGCACGCATGTGTGCATATCCCCATGTGGATGATTCCACTTTAACGTGCAGGTGTGTGTGTGTGTGTGTGTGTGTGTGTGTGTGTGTGTGTGTGTGTGTGTGTGTGTGTGTGTGTGTGTGTGTGTGTGTGTACAGGCAGAGGCAGGAGGGCCACCAGGGACCTGCGATCACACGCAACACTCCAACATCTGGCAGCGGACTGCAGAGCTGCAGCTAACAAATGGGCTCGCAGCGCAGGCAGACCTCCTCTGAACCCGCTGGGAGAGAGATTATCATTCTGGACTCCAGCCTGAAGCCGTCTCTCCTGTGTTTCTTTTTTTTTTTTTTTTCCACCCCTCTCCTGCCTCGCAGATAGTTTTACCTCTGCAGCCCCGACTTCTTGACAGCCCGGGATAAAATCGTCCGGGAGGGCATGCCGATTCTCCTGCTGCGCAAAAGAAGAAGAAAAAAAGCTCGTCTTTGTTATTCTTTTCTTTCGAACGCACGCATTTCTTGGCCTTTTTCAAATCCGAATCGAATACATCTTTTTTTTCCTGACAAGTCTTTCTCTTTATTCCGTCCATCTATCCATCCATCTCCACTTGATCTGGCACAATGTCGCGGGGGCTTGGAGGCGATCCCAGCCGACTGCGGTCCATCATAAGACAATCTCACACAATCTCACTACAGGCGCATTTCAAGTCCGTAAATAACCTCAAACTCAGACATCCATGTCAAAACGTTACCCTGCAAGCGCAAAACTTTTCTGAAGAGGAAACGCTGCGTTTTCACTTGAAACGTTGTCGTGTAAGTAGGGTCTTTAGTCTGGTTTTCAGACTGAGGGAAGAAGCCAGAGAACATCCACACACAAACAGGAAAGAACATGCAAACTCTTCATAGAATAGTCAATATAGAACATAGTCTAATAGAATAATCCCAATAGGTGCTGCGCAATGTATCGCACATTTATCATCATCGCAGTATCAAGGTGTGCGTCATACATCGCGCAAAACGGTGACAATTTATATTTGAATGGAAATAAGGGGAAAGAGAAATAACACTGCTACACCGCCTCTTATTCTCTCCAAACGGGACTGTAAAGATCTCTCAGGCACTTCAAACTGTATTTTTCTCTTTGGTGCAAATAAACTAAAAATCCTCGGTATTATTTTTTACAACGCAGCCGACTTGGAGCTTGGGCGTACCGCTTGTTGTGGTGTCTAATAACTGCATTTTATATAAATTTTTATTTTCCTTTGAATCCAGCTTCACTCGGAACATGACATTTGCAGGCCAGATGGGTGCATTCTCCCTAAGCAGCCCCATTTATAAGGTCACGGATGGCTGATGTCTGCCGAAAACACGCAAGCTGACGATGCACTTTCATCACCGCCGGCTGAGAAATATCTAAGTTTGTGCTCACGTCGCTGAAAAAAAAAAAAAAAAAACGCCGGGACCTGGCAGCGACCCACCGGGCCCGCACTTCCAAACAACTCCAAAATTAGAAGATTGTGTTTGCTTTCTGGTGATTCATGTGGCCTGTTGGGATCAAAGAACAACAGTTGCGAGGGATAGTTAATGACAATCGCACACTGTAAACTGTGCAGAGTCACTGAGCTGCCCGGGCACGCCCACGCCGACCCTTTACCACCCTGAAGCCCCGCGGCAACAACAAATTTGCCTAATAACGCTTGGTAGTGGATTAAAAGGCCTCCTGCTGTGAGGGCAATTGTTCTCCTCCCCGTGATGTTCCCATAAAACCTCATGACAAACATGTGGCTTTAACCCCGCACCAGACATCTACCGCAATAAAGCAAAATAAAGTCAATCGAGACGCTGTAAAGGGACAATAAGGAGGTGGGGGGGGGGGACTGTTTTAAAATGTGTATTAAGTGGAGGGGGATTAAGCAAGATCGACTAAATTAGTGCAGTTTTCAGTGACTGCTGGTGGAGGGTGACCTGCGGCGCTCGCTTCTTAACCCGCCGGGAGAATTCACGGCTTTATCGGTTCAATTTGTGGTTTTAAATCGGCGTCTGTGCGTGGAGTCACACTTCTGTATGACCAACTTGTAAAGATGTGAGTTTAGATTAACCCCCGAATGTCTGTGTTTTGGCTGAAAAGTGACTGGAAATAAAAAAAATTTGGGGAAAAAAATAAAAAATGAATGTGCGCACAGGGCAAACATGCAAATTCCAATGGGAAAAGCTGAGGAAGTGCATAATTACTGTTCAAACCTTTTCATCTGCATCTTTGGGGCCAATAAATTCACTGTTTTAAACAGACCACAACTACATCCAAACACTTTTGTCCAACTATGAATAACTTCATTCTTTTAACACTTTATTGCTCATTTCTGTCACTTTGAAGTGCAGAATTCATACTGGTGCACTGATTCAATGAAAAGTTTATTATTAAACCGCTAATGTAGTCAAAGTGTACTTGCAGCTGAGTACAAGGTAGTGTAATCATTCATTGCTAGTGTGAATACTTTGAGTACATTTTTGAAGCCACTTTGGCTTTTCAGTGGCGAAGGAACACAAAATTTAAAGTTGTATCTCTCATTTACGACAACATTCATGCTTTATGTGTTTAAAACAATCAGTGCAATAGAGTTTTCTTCGTCATCTCTTAAAGTTTGTAAATAGACATTCAGTTCATGATTAATCATTATTGATATGCTTGACCCCCGTTAAACCTCTCTAGTTGGAACTTGACCATCACTTTTACTCTGCCCATTAACCACAGGGGCACCGGGGCAATTGGCCCGAGGCCTCAGAGGGGCCGCAGGGAGGGCACAAAGCTAAATATCTGATTGGGTATTGTTTTATTAACCCGTCCTTCAGTGCCGCTGTACTTAGACCTGCCTGTGAGCGTAAACTGAGGGGGAAAAAAACCCCACAAAAACTGACCGCAAGCACTGAAAGTTTGAAGTATATCCCTCAAACTTTCAGAGTTTCTGTGTTGAACATAAACTTCATTTTGAGGATATTAGACACCGGTTTTGCACATTTCAAACTCCAGGAAGAGGAAGGCAGTTTAAAGTTTGCTTGCCAAATGAAACCAAAGCATTTCACATTTAAATGGACACTTTCTTCATTATTTAGCAGTTTATTTAATCTTTTCTTGAAGTTGACCGATTTTCAAATGTTTATGTTGCACTAAAACGTTTAAATCTGCCGCATCTCGTTAAATTGTGAGGCGACGGGTTGTCTTCTGTTACGTTAAAATGCTTTAAGGGGTAATAGATTACTTTATTCTCACGGGCATGATGGATCGTATTTATTTTTGCTTTGCTCCATGGAAATAGTTCATTTTGTGAGATTATATCACCTTTCTTTCTTGACTTGTACTCGTGAGAGAAATTAACTTCACGTTAATTTTGCACCAGGATTTCCTCTGGGGTGTCAGCATTATTTCAAGAGTTGAGAATAAGATTTGTTAAATAAAAAGATTCTCGAAGAGTGGCTGCTTCTTGCAGTTTTCTTTGTTTGTTTCAAGTGAAAGCGGAGGACAGTTCCCTCCCTTTCTATATACATTGTCGACTTTGCCAGATCTCACAGAGCTCATGTGTTTTACATTTCTTATCATATGTGAATGAGTCGCAAGAGGGCAGATAGCGGTTCGTTTGTTGTTCAACACATTCAGAAAGCAAGACTGAGAATTCGGAAAGGAGAGAAATATGCCCATCAACCTCAACACTGGGTGGTATGTGAAGTCCTGCAGGGTGAACCGTAGGGGGCGCTCCCTGAGGTCAGTCAATGGGTCAAGGTTACCAACTCAACAGTGTTTGTCAGACCAGATTAACTAAATCTATGAAAACCCTTTTCAGTGTCACCCTCTGATGCATGAATTGTTTTCATTCTTCTCAGGACATGAAACAAACTGAAACATATGTTGAGGGTTTTTTTGTTGTTGACCAAGTTAATAAACGTCCACTCCAGTGGTTTCTATGTACCTCTGCATTCAACATAAAATATTATGAACTTACTGTAAAAAACAAAACAAAAAAAAAGTTGTGTTTTATTGTAAATATACAAACATTTGTCTTTTTTCCTATTTATTTTTAAACACATTTCAACACCGTATATGTGTATGAGCCTGCAACGTTCAGGCCTGAATAAGAAACCAATGATATCCGTCCCTGTGAATCTCACACTTGAATGAGTCACACCATCTCCTACAGGACAAACATTATTATATTATATTATTATATTATAACATAGCCTATATAGCAGGACTGCCGCTGCATGTGGTTTTCTGTGACAAACACTTACATTTTAGTCTCTGCAGCACTGAACACTGTATGCTCATCACACCTGGGCTGCAGGAAAGTGTGCAACGCACAAGAATTTATATCTTAAATGAAGGTAAAGTGTTCATCTCACCCTGCGTGTACTAAGTACCGTTTAACTTGCATGTAAACACTGTGAGGTCAGCCGGGGTGAAGTCATTTGATTTCCACATGTAAAGACAAAACAACAACATATTTATCGGGTGACTCACCTGTTGCACATATTGGGGGACATCTTCCACTTTCTCGAAGTACGTCTCATTCGGGGTGAGCAGGAAGAACATGGACCGGAACCCCCTGGACACGGACTGCAGCTCCAAAGCTCCAGCCATGGTGCAGCAGCAGCAGCAGCAGCAGCAGCAGCAGCTTCCTCCCCGCTGTGGTCGCGCTGAGCTCGGCTTACCTGAGCAGGTGAGACACGCTGAGAACGAGCACGTAGACACGCAGAGTCCCGGGCACGTTGACTCCACGCGCGCTCCTGCAGCGACTCCTCCGTTTGTTTGTTTTTATCAGCGCTCGTGTTTTCGTTTCGCCTCCTGGAAGTGAACTGGGTCACTTATGAAACGGGGCAGCGCGTGAATGTGCATGTGGAAGCTTGCAGGGAGTCGTGAAGCGCGTTACGGCGGTCTGACGGTCATTTGCCCGCTTGACGTTGGACTCGTTGGTCACGCGCATACAGGTGAGTTTCACAGCGGACAGCGTGCGTCACGTCGTCTCGCGAGACCCCGCGGAGAGTTTATTTTTCCCACAAATCGAATTTCACGGGCTAATCTGCTGACGGCCACGCGCTCTGTGTGGGTTTTTTTTTTTTTTTTTTCATGAAAAGACTTTAAGTGGGAAAAAGCAACTGAGTGAGGATTGTTTTGGAAGCAGAATTCCAGTAATAGAAAACATTACCAGGTATGTGTGCAAATTCGCGTCCCGCCATGCAAAATCATGAACAGGATCTACAAAATGCACAAAAGCACAGGACTGCACATGATTTATTTTTATCAAAATACGGAGGAGTTTTCTCAGGTAGTGACCAGGATGTGTTAACATGAAGAGATCAGGTGTGGTTGAGTTTCAAACAGGTTTGGTTGCACATCCTGGATGTGCAACTTAACATGAAGAGATCAGGTGTGGTTGAGTTTCAAACAGGTTTGGTTGCACATCCTGGATGTTGTCACGTTGGTGAAGAAGAGGAGGGACAGCTCAAAGAAGAGTTGATGATGACCGCCGTGAAGCGTGGCTCCAAGACAAGCAGCAATATTTACTATCACTTTGCTGTCATGGTGCATCCAGGTATATTTTCATTGTGGCAACGAAGAGGGACGTCAGATAAAAGAGCGAGAAAATCTTTGGAATTCTGGTCAAACAACGATAAAATGAATGTTTGAAATTCAAACTCCCAAATTAATACAATTGAATGCCGGCCCGATTAAATTTGTGCCATATAAACACTTCAATCTGATCACATTAGCAGGATCCAATAAAAATTTGGGTTGGATTGGTCACGGGCTGAGGCCGATCCCAGCAAACAAACAGTGGAGGAGGTGTACAGCGTGAACACGTCACCAGTCCGTCACAGGACAAACTCAGGGAGACAGACAGTCACATGCAAACTACACATAGAAAAGACCCGTACACTGCCGAGTGGTTCAGTTTTAGTTGTAACCAACAATATTTGCTATTCACTTTTAGTAATGAGGTTACATTTATTCGACTTAATAGAGTAATCATAAGTGTTTTTGATCACGTTGAGGACAAACTGCACTTCTGCACACTAGAGATATTTTTTAATCTCAAACATAAGGACCGTGGGCTAAATCCGGCCTGCAAGAGGCTCCATTCCGGCCCACCTGACCACTAAGCCAATGGTAAAAAATTCAAAGAAAAAAAGTTTGTTCCAATACGGCTTTCATCTTTAGACAACGGAGTTGTTACTATAATATACAATAAGTATATTTGCAATATCGTAATAGTAATGTAAGTATCGGATCAGGAAAATATCGGTATCGGCCGATAGTGAAATCTGAACAATCGGATTGGTCAGTCTGAATTAAGTCGCCCTTTGAGGAGGAGATTTTGGACTCGCAGAGAGTAAAAAGCACTCGCGGAGAGATTTTCCAGGTTTCAAGATGAAGATGCACAATTTATTCAAACAAACAAAAAAATTCTCCGTGGTTGACTTTCTTAATTAATACCAATACTGCGTCTGCGCCTGCGTCTGCGTCTGCGTCTGCGTCTGTGCCTGCGGTGTAAAAACTGTCACTCCTTCCTCCTTCCACACGCACACCTGCACCTCCTCCTGATTATAAGGAGGAGGTGTGACCAGGACATCCCTAATGTGAAGAACATTGAAACTACCAAATATGTGCCATATAAGTGAAGTCCAATCATTTTCTATAAAATGACATGAAAAGTTGAATGTGGCGTCATTAAGCAGCAGTTTTGCATCTCGAAAAACAAGTTTTGTCTTGTTCGGGTAGGAAATGATTCATAACTACTCCACATTATCTATCCTCACACAGGTGTAGTGGTTAACCTCTTGGACTCTTTGTTATCTAGTTTTTATGGACAAAAACTCTGTAACTAGACAATTCGGCCTGTGAAACCAGATGAGGGCCTCTCTTGAGGAGCCTCTGTTTGTGAGGCCCAGTTTTGTGGAAAGTGTGTTTTCTTGGATCGTGAGATAAAGAGGTCAGCTGCTGGAGGACCAGGTCAGGGTGTAAACTTCACTCAGTGTAACAGTAGTGTCAATAATCAGGGCTGATCATGTGGTGCATTGCTGAGGCTGAAGGAGAAAAAAAACCCAATTTTTAGGTGACCAGTCTGGAAGGTAGAAATTGATCTGACGTTTGTTCACATTAGAACGAGGTCAAAGAAAACTGTACAAAGAGGAAACTCTGGCTGCCTCATTTGGATTGAATCAGACCGAAAGGTTTGAGCTGAGCTGCCGTGTGTCACTTAAAAATGTGATTTGAAGAAAAACAAACCAAGATTAGAATATTTATCTATCAGCTGTGTTGCATTTTTATCTTGATATTGTTGCTCTGCTTGTTCGACAAGGCCTGAAATACTGAAACTCACCCAACTTTTGACACATTTTAACTTGTATTAAAGGTCAGTTATTCAAGGAGGGCTGCAAAAATTTAACTCAAGACAAGCCTCCCACAGGACAAATGATACATCGTATTATATATTCGGTCATTTTTGGATCAGATGGAAGCTAAAAAAGTTATTCTAAAAAAAGAAAAGAACTTTCACATGAACCAAAAAAGGTTAATTAATGTATGAAACTTTTAGTGTCTGCAAAACTCTTTAAATCCCAACATTTAAACTGGTTTTTCACATAGAATAATGTCATTTGCGTTCTTGAAAACCTTGAAAAAAAAAATAATAATCTTGTGCTTCGATATTTACAACTGATTCAGTAGAAAGCAAAGCTCATTTTCCACCTCGTTTCTGAAAATATCACCTGTAATTGTTGCAGACTTGAAAACTTACAACATATCATGTATTAACATCAAGGCTACAGCTGTATAAGAAACTTTTTTTTTTTTTTTTTAATGGATTTGATTTTGGGTCTCTATGAGTTCTACATAATATTGTTAAAATACATTTTTGATCTGGTTACTGTTAACTTACAGTAAATATGACCTCCTACACCAGCCTCAGAGCAATTCAGGATTTGAAGAAAAGTCGTTATTTGATTCCAAAAATTCTTAATTTAAGTTGTGTGCAAGTTATATTATGAAAACAGGCTGAAGATTCGATAAAACACCATTTTGGAAATGAACGCTTTAAGTGAACGTAAAGCCATGACTGTGATCCACGAGACGGCTTTGTCTGATTCTGCTTCCGGTTTCCCGATCAGCTTGGTGCGGGTCACTTTTCAGTACCAGATTGGGAGTTGAACTCCCCGCCTTGCTGAAGTATCCTCGAACAATGTATTGAAGCCAAAGCTCAAGCGAATGGCTGAAAGATTACGTAAAACATGTTTGTAACAACCAATGACGTAATAATTTTTGCCATTTTAAGTGTAATTTTAGCCAATAATGTAATACGACATTCATTCATTCATTCATTTTCTTCCGCTTATCCGTTTCCGGGTCGCGGGGGTGACAGTCTGAGCACCATCACCCAGATCACAATGCACCGATTAAGAACCTGCCTGCAGGTGGTGAGCCATTATTATTATAACATATAACCAATATTCTAATAAATTATTACATTTGCATTATTAAAAAATCTTTCCAAAATGTTATAACTGTTACTAATATTGCGATAATGCATAAATCGGGCTGCATTTCTTGGATATTAAAGCTGTTGTTACGTTTATTGCAGTTTGCCTATCACAAATCTATATAACAGGTGGGATAGTCAACATATACAGGATACACACTCTTTATTTTACAATTTTGTTTTTTACATTATTGGCTTTATAACATTCAAAATTGTCAAAATTATTACACAACTGTCAGTTATTATGTTATTGGTTGCTACGCACATTGACAATCCTTTCAAAATGCAAACGTTTACTCACATTTATCAGAGCCGGTCATGCAGGTGGCGGGACGAGCAGACATGAAGCGGCGCAGCTTTGTTTGACCGTGTTTGCAGGCCGCCGCAGTCTGACCTGATGTCATCCATATGTTAGAATTTAAGGGGCGTGTTTGTTGCGGTGAGCGTCCACCATGTTTGGGAATATTCTGCACTGAATCACTATTTTCTGGATCACGTTCATCCTGCGGGCTGCGCAGACCTCAAGCGCGAGGTGTCTCTCAAACAAATTAAAATGCGTAATCACAGTGTGGTGAAAGACGAGATCAAGTCCAGAAATTATTTTCAAACTGGATTCCGTAACCGAATCCCATCCTTTGCGGGTTTTCTCCCGACTCTTGGCAGCACTGCGGACCGGCCCTGCCCCCAAGGCAAAGGTGACCCACATCCCCGGCTTTTCTCCACTCCGAGTTTTAATGCGTTTCAGCTTCCCGCCGCGACACAAACACACTCATCACTTCGGATTCATACCAACGGATGACTGCATAGACCGAGAGAGGGGAGGGAAAAAAAAAGTTAATTCATAAGAAATTCCATTTACCACTGGTTAAGTTTTTATTCAATTTGCAACCATCCCTGAAAAAGAGTGAATCAAATCCTTACTTCAGGTCTCAGATTTGTTTGCAAAATGTCATCTCCAGGTGGAAAAAGTGTCAGCTGGACGACCGTCAGTGTTTATTACTGCATGAGCTGAATCGTCTGGGTATAGAGTTATTGTTAAAAGTAAGGCAGTACTGAGAAATATTTACACATCACTTATATTAGCTCGGCAAATTTGATTTCCTGGCACTTGATTGGATCAGTGATTCAGTTACATCGCAATTTACATTGTACACAGTGGAGATGGTTTGAGGCGCAGACTGCATGTGATTCAACAGTGCAAATCAAATCCGACTTTCTTCGAGGGCAAATAACATGGAATGTTACAACAGTTCACCTAAATGTGGTTCCCCCCCCCCAAAAAAAAGATGCATTGCACTATTTCTGCAACCAAAACACATCTCGAACGGTGATACATCCATTTTTAAGGACATTCTTTTAACCAATGGCACTTTGAAATATTTCATCATCTTTTGTGCGGAGAAATTTACATTTTGCCTGCATGAGGACTCCATTTTTTTTTTTTTTACTTTTTTTTTTTTTCTAACTGTACATTTGTACACTTATTTAGCATCGTTGTATGACGATGGCGAATCAGCAAACAGCAGTCCTTCTAAGGACGGTCCTGAGGCCGGGGCAGGGCCTGTCCCTTCAGGGGGAGTCAAGGGGTGGGGTGAGGGTGGGGGGTGGGGTGGGGTGGGGTGGGGGTTGTGTGCGTGTGCATCATAAGTGAGCGTGCTCGGAGCTCTGGTCGCTGTCGTGACTGTCCTCATTGGCTAGGGAGTCCGTCGAGTGGTGCAGCGCCGCGATCCCCGAGAACTCCGACGGCAGCAGCGTCCCCTTTTTCACGTTCACCAGTTCCTTCTCACGAGCCGCCGCCCCCTGCTGGCCGCCCTTCACCCGCTTCCACTTCATCCTCCTGTTCTGGAACCACACCTTCACCTGCAGGGGGGGGAGGGGTTGCGAGACAGTAAGCGTCAAATTCACTGCTCCTAAAGAGAGGGCGAACAGCCGTTGAAAAACTAAAAACGCAAATTAGGGGGCGTTACCGCTCGGCGGCAACTTTGTCTCAAAGTTTGGCAGCTTTCTGAGCGCCAGCAATTATGTGTCGCTGTGCCGTTCCATCTGCCACTTGGCATCTACCTGTTTTTCCCTGACTCAACAGCCTCGGCCGTATTTACGTCCCCCAGACTGATGATTAAGCTGTTGCTTAAAACGGTTTACACGTCAAGAAGCAGCAGAGGCTCCCTGAGTGTCGACACATGCGCCAGAATGGGGGGGGGGGGGGAGTTTGGAAGGCCGAACACAGGGTGGGGTGGGTTTATTTTTGGGGAGTGTCAGTCCCCGGGGAGGGTGGGGGGGTGGGGGGTCACATGGGCCAGGACATTAGTCGACAGCACAAACGTTTGTCTTAAACGTCGGGGGTGGACACTGCGCCGGGTATCACGTCGGATTCTTTACAAGCCGAGGGGCCTTTTTTCTGCGAGCCGCCGAACGGCAGCAAAATATCTCCTCTATTTATGGCTCCAGCAGTAACTCAGGGACTTCACTCTGTAGGTGCATGCGTGCACATGAAACCCGGACTACCTGCACCGCTTGTCAGGTAACTCAGGGGAAAAAGAGATTAAATTTACACTTGCACCAAATTACTCATATTTTGTATATCAACTACACTGGCAAGTCTTTCTCTGGAGACTCAGAGTGGCTCGTTTAATCCTTTTATGGCCCAGAAACATTGATTTAGTTGTACAAATGCATAATGAGTGGACGTTTCTGCTATCTTTCTACTACATAACATTTCATATTACTGTGTTTTTTTAATGTTACAGTACAGAGAAGCTTATTTTACACTGATGAGTCTGGTTTCTAACAGGACGGTCGCACTAAAAAAGTCCTCCTTAACGTCACTGTAAACTCTCTTGATATTGAATATATGGGACGAAAGTTATTTCATGCATGTTCAATCCCGTCAGAAGTGTCATTATGAAAATGTAAGCATGAAGCAACTATGTCCTCCCAAGTTTTTCACCAAGCAAAACCAATAAAGAAAAGTATGGGCCAATTAATTGAATATAGGTCTCGTTGAATTTATTTGGAAAAGAGGCTTGAGCGGCACTAAGTTGACCTAAAAACGGCTCTGTATCGACTCCGTCTCATTGCGTTGCTGCGCTCCACATCACAGTTTCACTACTTATTTGAAATCAAATTAAAAACACGCATGAAAAAAGTATTTTCTAGGGTCCCGGTCTGAAGTCCCACCGCTGCCACCTTTGAGCCTATTCCAGTTTTCACAGCCTACAAAGACATAACATCCATCACATTTCTCCAAACAGCTCACACAGCATAAATCGAGCCCCGTGGCCGACTGATTGCATTGCCAATATTTACCTCAGTATCTCCTGCTGTATATTTTCCCCTGACAAAAAAACTGAGGTCACACGCATGCGGCATGAGCTAAAGAAATTTCATGCACATTTTATGCTGCTTGGAGCCGCAGGATGATTAATTGTTACAGTCTGGAAGGAGGCTGAAGTGGAATTATGGTGGCAAAGTCTGCGCTCAGTGGCCCCGCCGAGTTAACGGGAGTTTTGCCTTTTTGGAGTTTTTTTTTTTTCTTTCTTTCTTTCTTGCTTTCTTTTTTTTTGCACTTTTGAAACACGAAGCTATCGACATGCTTTATGGTGCTTTTGTCGCAGTTAACGTTTGCCTTCAGACCGAGGAGTCTGAAGCCAAATGTGCAGCTTTACTGCGATACTTTGAAAACCCCTTCAAGCAAACCCCTGTGGACATTTTTATTCCTCGGTTATGGCGAACTTCAGTTTTAAGTTTTCTGCGCAAAGGGTTTTTAGCATTTTGATGTCTGAAGCTTAAAAAGAGTGCGTTTGGTTGTTTTTACTGAATTAACACTCGTCTAACGTTTAAAAGAGAATTCTCATATATACGGGTGCATTACTTAATCGTGACATTAATGTCTGTATTTCAAATTTGTAAGATGAACTGCATGTATGTTGAAGTCATTCAGGTTTGTCGCCACATGTTCTGCCTTTAGGTGTTGATTCTGGTGTCAAATTACAAGCAAGGCCAGTTGCATCTCACAGGTTTGCAGAAATATGCATCAGAGAAAAACTGGTTTTCTGTGAGGAGGGGGCTTAAAAAAAACTTGTTTTCGACAGGGTGTTACGTGTGAGGCTGCACAGGATTTAGGTTTTTTTTTGATCTGTGGTCAAATATGAGCGTAAAGATCCTATTTAAGTCCAAAGCAGCTGAAAGTAAAAGCATTAATGATAGTTTTCTCACAGTTCTGTCCAAGCAGCTTGCGCCTCCATGGAATAGAGCCACTGCTCTTGTTTTTGGTTACACCTGCTGTTTGAAGGGAGTTGTTATTCCCCTCCTGGGGATCCAAGCTGGTTTTGTAGGACTTTGCCGACGCACTCATTACAGTTTATTCTGATACGGCATGACATTTGATATTTATAAAAGTTTGCCAAACATGTACATTTTGAGGATCCTCAGTTGTAATTTCCCGTCGGGGCATCGCCTGACACTGATATCTCACACTCGCACTTTCTTTACATTCGATCCACACTGTAGCGTGCTACGGGAAATCATTGGCAAGGTGTCAACTAAGTGTGAATTACAGCTTCCAAACGGGTGTCATAGAAGAACAGACTCCACGCCGTTTCCTGCGTCCCCCCCCCCCCCCTCCACCAACCATTTGTCTCCTGTTATTTATTTCATGTGCCTGCGTTTTACAGCGAGCGGCCCACGCTCGGAGACCAATTTGTGCTTTCAGAGGTTAGTGGGAGAGAGGAAGTGACTTGCTAGACAGCATTTCCTTCAACCCCTCTCCCCGCCTCGGCTGTGGCCGGCCTGAAAGAATAGACAGGAACATCTGGAATATGATAGTCCCGTCACACAGCCACATCTGGAGCACAATAGCCCCTCGCACCGGAGTTACAAAAACACAGTAGCGAGCCGAAAAGCCTCCTCGCCGTCCCGAGGCCGCCTCTGTTTTCACAACATGGCATTAATGTGCTAATGGTGGTGGCGGGTTCGATAATGTCTAAACCCAGGGGGAAACATGCAGCGGTGGGGCAGGAACATACTTGTCTTTCAGTGAGGTCAAGGTTGACTGCGATCTCGTAGCGCCTTAGTCTGGTTAGGTAGTTGTGGTGG
Source organism: Lipophrys pholis (assembly GCF_963383615.2). Classification (NCBI taxonomy): domain Eukaryota; kingdom Metazoa; phylum Chordata; class Actinopteri; order Blenniiformes; family Blenniidae; genus Lipophrys; species Lipophrys pholis. The sequence goes on along the minus strand of NC_137639.1, from coordinate 26,890,208 downwards.
GCGAACTCGGCCTCCAGCTCTCGGATTTGCTCCTTGGTGAACGCCGTCCGCTCCTTCCTGGGCTTGCTGCTCACGTCTGACTTGTAATTCCCGTCCTGGGACTCTGAAACCAAACACCACACCGGTTTTTCTGTTGCTCTCAGAGCAGATTTATATGCCAGCAAAATTGAAAAAAATATATATTTTTTTTTTTCAATGTTATGTGGCAGGTGCAAGTCAGCAGGGGGGGGAAGAAGAGGCAAGGTAAGAGAAACAATGGGAGCTGTCAGTCACACTTTATTGTTCAGACGTTGTTTATGAATACTTTAAGTGGCTGGAAGGACTCATGGGCTGCGACACATGTGGGTCTGACTGTGGCAGCTGTGCTATTACAATAGACTGGCTTTTATACTGCCGGCATGGGTTTAATTTATCTCAGTCTTAAAGAAATCGGCAGGTTTTTTTTTTCAAAACAATCAGTCAAGGTTGGCTACCAGAATTTGAAACACACTTCTGTGTTTTTCAAACAAATACAGTAGATCAGACAATTAGAGGGATAAGATTGGAAGCAGTGGTGATTTTAGTTCAGCCTTCATTGTGTGATGAAGCTTTTACTCCTGACTTATCTTCTTGTTTTCCTCTTCCCACAAAACTTTCCGAAGAAAACACATATGGATCATTTGCCTTCGGAAAGTTTCCCGTCGTCAGCAAGCCTTTGTGGGGGTTTTTCTTTTTCTTTTTCTTCTTTTCCCCCCACCGGCTTCCAGTTGCATGCTAATTCATCTGCGGTCCTGTTCTGTAGTGCGTGTTAATCCAGCAGTCCTGCATCAAGCCAAACTGTAAATAGTCGCCGCAGAGCCGGGGCCAGACTCACAAACGCCGCAGAGCCACGCGAGAGGAGAAACTTAAGATTTCGATGAGCTCCGCCGCTTCTGCTTTTCTCTCATCTTTCTCGAATTCAGGGTTTTGTTTTTTCGAGAACAGTTTTAGCTTGCAAGGACAAAACAAACTCTCCACAAAAACTTTCCACTTTAAATTTTCTTCTTTTTTTTTTTTTTTTACGCAATGAAACAGATGATTGCTTGACCCGCAGCCCCTCTCTGACCTTCCTTCTCCCTTCCCCTGTAATTTCAACCCGAGTGTCGCTGATTGAAGCGGGGCCCTTCAGACGTACCCGTCCCCCCGGCTTTCTCCCTTTTCTCTCTCTGGTAAACACAGACATTGTGAAAAGAGAAATAAAAAAGAAAAAAAAAGAAAAAAGGGTAACACAGCCAGCTGCCTCAGAAACCAGCAGGCCTGGAGTTAAAAAACCAGCGGCGGGCTTTTATGACACAGTCACTTCACCACAGCAATTAGGTCCCCGCTGTAACTTTCATCTCTCCACAAAAAAGGAGGAATAATACGAGAAAAAATACACGCAAACCAGACAGGGCACATCGTTTTAGAGTGCTGAAAAATAATGCAAAAACGACTGGTCATTTCTTTTCTTTTTTTTTTTTTAGGTGGAAACACATGTGTTGCTTGTTTTTCCTTCAGTGAAAGTTGTGATTTTTTTTTTTTTTTTTTAAATGTTCCTTGCACACAAGAATGAAAATCAAACGCACCAGACATCAGACTCTTCTCTCCTCTTTTATTTTACAACTAAATAAGACTTCACGCACCTTTTTATGGTCCCGAAGCCTATTAAGTCTTTTTTTAAGAGAACCACTCCCACGACCTAAAAAAAAAAAAAAGAAAAAAAAGAAAAGAAAGCAGAGCCCCGGACTCATCTCGTTACCCTGCGGCCGTCCTTGAGGAAACAGTCACAACTGGGTATTAGACGCAGAAAGTCGAGATGCTTCATATTTAAGCAAGAAAAAAGAAAAAGAAACGAAGAAAGTGGGGAGGGGAGGGTGAAAACTCAAGCATGGAAATGAGTTCTCAGGTTTTGTTATTATTTCTGTATCTAAATTCAGGTTTCACTCAAGTTTGGGGTCCAGATGGCGAAACTGGATCGGAGCTCTATCGCATGCAACAGGCAGCAGCCTGATATTTAGACAGCCGATTGAGTCAACAGCCTGCCCAGACACCAATAATCAGCCTGATTGGTGTTTGGGGGGTTGAGGGGGGGGTGGAGGGTGGGGAGGGGGGGGGGGGGGGGGGGGGGGGGGGGCACATGTAATGAGTGTGCAATAACTATTGTTACAAGAGGAGTGGGATTCGGAAGGCGGAGGTGCAACTTAACCACAGTTTGACATTGGAGGGAAAGAAGCTGTGCGTTGGTTTGCATGTGACCCGACGTTTACTGTGAAATTCACGGGTTTTCGCTTCACTGGCGATGCAGGAATTTGCATATATGAGTGAAGTTTAGAAATAAATGACCTTAGGTTGCATTTAACTGTGTGGTTGATTCCAGCCGGCCGAGCGTTTGATTCTGACACCCCTTTGGAGTGACAGGCGGCATCATGGGAGAAAATCCAACGGCGGCCTTCACACGGGCGCAGGATCGGCCCGCGATACTCCGAAGGACGACTCAGAGCGCGAGCGCGCCTTCCCTGGAAACTCTCACTAATATCACTTTCCCTGCGAGAACTCCCGCGACCCGACCCCGGCTGTTTGTCACGCCGTGATTGATTATTGTGGTGACGGCAGGTTTGGAAATGTGCTGCAGGTCATCAGAGAGGTGTGATCTTGTGAGGTGTGTGTGTGTGTGTGTGTGTGTGTGTAGTCCTGAATGAGGCGTTTTGTCATAAAATGTGTGAGGGAATGTGGAATTAGATGTGTGTGGGTTCAGATTTCAATAATTTGACAGTATTGCTCATGAACAACACTGACGTTTTCACAGATAAGCAGGTCTTTCATGAGGAAAATGGCTTTTTTCAATGTTAGAATTTAAGATTTATGCCACAAAGTAAACATTTTTTACAAATTTTAAATGAACCGAGAGGAAGAGGCTTCAAAATTCACAGCGCTAAGGCTTTAAAAATCAATCTTTTTATTGGTCTTTTAAGTAGCAACACGTTGGAAGAATTTATGAAATATCAAAATAATTTACAGCCCATTAAAAACGGCACTATGAAAAATGACAAGCCTTTCAGACGACTCAAACATGATTTTCCACCTTAAACATGTGGCACGTTTGTTTAGTTTCTCTTCTTGCTGCACTGGAACTTTTATTTTGTTACTGCAGAATTGGGAGAAGAGCGAAGCCTGGGAAGCCTGCGTCTGCCGGGGTGTTTAGTGTGCCGCGAGGCGCCGGTGCAGTCTTTTACAATCCACGACATTAATTCTTTACTGTGTGCCTCTTTTTCTGCCCTCTAAAGAGTGTCGCAACAAACCAGATGTGAGGTTTCTTTTCTTTTTTTTTTTTTCTTTTTTTTTTTGTCCCACTCCGTCTTTTTTTAAAACAAGTCATAGCAGCCGTCAGACGAGCCCGCTCGGTTCTGATGTGGCCTTTTGCTCCTCGCTTCAGCCCGTCTGCTCGCTGCGTGTCAGCCGACACCTCCGAGCCGCGTTTCGGTCTCTCTCTTTTTTTTTTTTTTTCTTTCTTTCATTTTTGCTTTGCTTTTCTGTCAGAGCTGCAGGACTTTCAAACATTTGCGCTGTTGAGTGATGCAGGTGTTTGCGTTCAGCCTGGAATTTCTTTAAAAACGCTCGTGTTTATGTGCAAAGACCTCCAGAGGATTTCCACAGTCTGCGTGGAGAGCAGCTCATTTGTGCCGGACAGTAGATTAAACTCTCCACCATTAGCATTGATCTGCTTTCTTTTAAAGAAATCGTCCCCCCCCCCCCCCCCCCCCCGTCCCCCGCGTCCCCCACCCCCACCCCCTCCCTGTGGCTCCGCTTACCTGAGCTGTCACTTTTCCTCTTGCCGTTTCTCTTCTCGGCCTCGGCAGGTGACAGCGTCTGCCTGCCAAAGTCTGCCGGCACGCACGACGCCCCCGTCGGGGTGCTGCCGCTGCTCAGACTCGGGGTGCTGGCGCACATGTTGGGCCCGCCCGGGTGGCCCAGGTCTGGAGCCGTGGGTCCATTGTCGTGGGAGGCGTGGGAGTGCGGGTGGCAGAGGCCGTGCCGCGCGCCGCCGCTCCCGGGCGACGGCATCTGCGGGAGATGCCAGGACGCGTGGTGCTGCGGCGCGTGGTGATGCTGCTGGGAGGTCAGGTGGCCACGGTGGGGATGGTGGTGGTGGTGGTGGTGCTGGCCGGCGAAGAGGCCGTCGTCGCCCGGGTAGCTGGAGATGATGCAGGGCGACGGCGAGGAGGTGGACGAGGAGGACGAGGAGGAGGCCAGGTCCGGGTAGGAGACGTGGTCCGAGCGTCCGTGGAGAGTGAGGGGGGACTGGGTGAAGGCGGGATGCAGGGCCTGCGCCGGGGCGTGGGGGCTCCGCAGGCAGCCGAAGAGTGTGTGATCCATCGTGTGCAAACACACACACACACACGCGCGCACACACACACACCAGCCCACCAGTAAAAGGTGAGAAGAGAAAAATAAAGTTGCTGTATCTACCGAAAAAAACACACAAAAAGAAATCACAAGCGCATATCCGAGATGCTTCTCGCTCTGTTTTTTTTTTTTCCTTTTTGGCTATCCCGAAAGTTTTCCCCTCAGTTTGGAAAAAAATAGTCAGAGCAGAAAGTGTTTGGAAACGGGGTGTCCTGTGGTAATCCGGAGCGTGCGGCCAGTTGCCAGGCTGTACAGGATAAACAGTTAGCCCAGGACAGGCTGCAGAGGAGCCTCTCAGATGTCAGGAGGAGCAGGGGACTGGAGCTCGAGCCTCAGGAGCAGGAGGAGGTTCCTAGGAACTGCAGAACGAGGGGAGCCGGCAGAGGGGATGTTATAAATAGGGTGTAACGTGAGACGGAGGCTGGGTCACAGACTGCATACGCGCTACTGACCACATACATACGATCACCCTTCCAAAAAGCACAGCTCAATAAATCTGTACTATTAAAATGGCTGAGCCTCAGGAAAGAAGGCAATTTATTTTGGACTTGGATCTGACCTCCGGTGGCCATCTTTTCTCTCGCTCTTTTTTTTTTTTTTTTTTGCAAGAAAACAGCCTTAATGGCTGATGGGTGGGGCCAAGGGGGGAGGAGGAGGTCGTATGAGGGGAAGTGGGAGAGTGTGGCGAGGGGGTGTCAGGGGTTAACTCAGCTTGTCACTCTGTTTTTATCAGTTTTGACCCCTTGAAATACTGTTCCTCCTGTGGAAGGATGCTTGTTGCTTTGATGAATGGTTTCCGACGTCCATTGTTTCGTCTCCCGTTTACTTTGAATATATAAAGTCAGGGGTTCATTCTTGGTCGTCTTACAACAATTACCTGCTAACCTTTATGAGAAATGACCAGAGCTTAATTTAATGGCACGTGACCAAACATTTTGCCTTTTTTTTTCTTTCGTTTTCCTTAATGTCATTTATATCAATTTGAAATGAAACACATCATCAAACACAAACACGTTTGATTTGAGGTCACGTAGGTCAAACAGCTGCCTTCAATAAAAAATTTTTAGAAAACCACCACAAATTAGTGACACAATGTTTTCTTTATTACAATAAAGCCCGTTATAAATCTATATGTTCAAACCACAGTGACCGGAGAAGAACGTCCCAGAAATCCCTGAAAAAGTTTGTATAACAGATGAAATATTTGAACTGCTTACGAGCTAAAAATGCATCAAACACTCACATCAACACGTCGTCTGAGCCTCACTAAATCAGTCCGGCCATAAAAATGTCATTTTCAAGGCGTAAAGTGGAATAAAATCCGGTAAACAGCTGGGATTGTGTTCTGCGTTTTGTAATTATTGCTCTCTGGAGTTGCATATGAAGGTAAGATACATTCAGAGCATTTGTGTTACTTCTGTTGAAAAGGAGGAGGAGGAGACAAAATATACATGAAGTAGAAGAGTCTGCTTTATGGTATAACAGAAATAAGATCAATAATCATCTGACACACATATTTTCTGCACCTTTAACTTCAATGGAACAATTGCAACAGTTTATTTATTTATTTATTCATTTCAATTACAAGATTAGATTACACTGGATTATACATGATTAAAGTTGAGTAGTTTAGACAAGACTACACAACATATCAAATTTAGTTCAGATTACAGTAGATTAGATTAAATTAAATTGTTTTGATTTGTTTTGATATAAATTTATGTGAAGACCAGATTAGTTTAGGTTAGGTTATATTAGATGAACCTCTGTAAACTATTGAGATGAGATGAGATGAGATGAGATGAGACCAGAGTCTCATAAATCTACATTTTTACCTTTTGGTTCCCACAATGGAATAATTCAGTAACAATACAAAGATTAATGTACTGAAATACCACCCACGATAACTAAAGAATATAAATACAAAAAATAGAAATCTGAATGTGAGTATATAGAAGTATTTATTTATTCTATTTTATAATAATAGTAATGTTATATTTCACAGCGGCGGGTGATGTTGTGTTTATGTGTTCAGGCTTGTTTACTGCTCTTCCATTCCATCCTCCTGTTTCCACCATTAAACCAGTACACCGGTTCGATTCCGGCTGCCGCTGCCTCTCCAAGAGAAAGGCCTCTAACTAACCCGCAGCTCCATCAGGAAGGTCATCCAGCATAGAGATTATACGAAACAAAGCACAACGATGACAGGAACCACGACGTCGACGCCATCAGCGAGCAGTCGAATCGCACCGTCTCTCATATCGCGTGTAAAGAATGAATAGAAGCCTCCAGATTTTGGCGCTCTCACTGAGCGACGGTCACAATGGCTCCCCACTCGGGGGATCCGGGCTGTGCCACCGGCAGCGCGTGGGTCGCCTGAGAAAGGAAATTAATTCCTCTTTGAGAGAAAATGACTTTAGCAGATAGCGGAGCGGGGGCAGGCTGTAACTTAGTCCCTCGCAGCGGCTCTGAACGCAGCAGAGGCAGCTCGGCGGAGGAAAGGCACCCTCGGTGAGTGAGTGTCAAACTCTTCCACTGTTTATCTAACAAATTAGGGCTATTAGCAGGTTATTCCAGGCTATATATTTGCTCTGGAGCCCTGGGCAGGTATTAATACACACGTGTTTCCAATCCGGGTGGTGCTGATGGCCCGTGGCGTGGGTGTTTTCAGTCCTGCTCTTTGCCCCATGTGGGCTTTATGAAGCAAAACTTTTGCAGAAGAGTGGATACGTTGAATTCATATTGTAAAGAAATATAAGAGGTGGTGAAGTTTTCCACTTCAACATCAATTACGTTTGATTTTCTTCACATATTTCACAACGTTTTAATCCATTCTCTCTCCCTGGAGGTGCTTTTTCCAGGATGAATTGAAGGAAAAAGGTCCAAAATTAGCACGAGTGATCTGACAAATATTAAACTAACTTCTATCTTGCTTTTTCGAAAAGCACGTGACCCCGAAACCGAGCCTAAAAAAGACGAGGGCAGCGTGTAAAGGTGAGTCTGCGTCACGTAGGAAAAGGAGAGGCTGGCAGGGGCTTGTGTTTGTGATGATCCTGAAACCGGCCGAGGTGGTGGGAGGTCAGGGTGGGTGGGGGTGAGGGGGCGGGGGTGGGGGTGGGGGAGGACGGTACATTTTCTCCTCAGTAGACAGAAACTGAAGGTAGACCTGCTGCTCAACCTGTGGCTGTCACTCACTCAGGCAGGAAGGATTACAGCCCCGAGCTGCAGTCACCAAAGCAAACACGCCGGCGACGCCTCGCTCCTTTTCTCACATTCACTTTGACTTCACGTGATTATTTGTTGAGTGTAAGGAAGCAAACTTAGCCCCAGGATGAAGTTTGATTTGTAATGAAAGGCTTGATTTGTGCCTAAAGTATAGAAATATATCTATATTTATATATAAAGTCTAGTGTTTCTGTTCATTTTCACATTTTCTCAGCTGAGACGGTGCAAAGTTATTTTATATTTCATTGCTTCCTGGTACAAAGTAGTGGGACGTTCTGGACAAGAAGCTTTAATTTAACCTTAAAATGACTTAAGAGGTTTAAAAATGACTGAAATCCTGTCGATTCAGAATTCTAGGCTTCTAATAAACAGTTTGTAGTTCATAATTGTGTGCAGAAATCACTAACTTAACTTATTTTGTTCATTTTTACTAGAAAACTGAAGAAAGAAAGACTTGAAACACATATCAGAAGTGACAATATTCAAAATATCCACATTTGGGCATCAAATACATGAAATTATTTTAAAAATGTTTGACGTCCTATTGAAAATTGTCTATATTTAGCATTTTTAAATGTATTTATAACTGCATGCATCAACGTTGCTCTGTGTTGTGGTGAGTTCACAGAGTGTTTATTAAAGAGGGTTGAATTGAACCTTGAATAAAAGTCACGTTATGTCCAAGAATGTTCGATTCCACCAGATTGAGAGATGTAATAATTGATTTCAAGCAAATGTGTAAAATAATCTTTGAGTCTTTATCGACATTACAGTGTGTCGCATTGTGTTTACTGTTTCTAAATGGTCTACTTGAGCAGTTGAAACATGCATGAATGAATGTTTGAAGAAAAAAGATGCTTTAATAGAAAAACAAGTGAAGATTTTGCTTAAATGTATCCTCAAAATGACTTTAAACATGCATAAGTCACAATTCAAATATTAAAATCTATGAATTATATTTACGTGTCTAAGCTATTGTTTATAACAGGAATCTACCGAATATTTAGAAATCCTAATCTTTTTAATAAAAATTGTCTTTATTAAACAATTTAAAATGTCTTTACGTCAGCATACATTATAATGTTTTATGCAAGTTTAATGCCTTCACATGTTTTATAGGAAGGGTTAGAATAAAGTGTGATTAAAAGTCAAGAGCTGTTGCTTTTGCCTTAAGATCGCAGTAAAACTTCAGTTTAAATGTGGTCTTAAAATGACTTTAGATATCTAAAAAAATAAATATATATATATATATATATATACCCCCTTAATTATGAATTTTAACCAAGATTTTATTAAGTAAAACTGGTTCAGAACAAATCATATTTGTGTAAATACGTCTTGATGGAAAAGTAAGAATGTTACACATAAATAAAAATCTATTAAAGTTTGTTTATGAGTCGAAACGTTTAACATTAATGTGAAATCTTATGTGAAAGTTTCTAAAGTTTACAACACATGATGCAAAATGATTCATCTGCTTCTTTTAAAAGAACAAGCTTTTGTAACTTTGACTTTAGAATTGGTGAATTTTTCTTTTCCCCCCACGCTGCAGGTGGGATTCGAACCAGCGTCTCTTCCATTCAAGGTCCATAATCCACCATGAAATGCTGGTTTTGTCTCTTATTGTAAGTCTGTCAAACTGGAGTGAAAACGGCAGGAAAACATGGAGCAAGATTACATTGGGAAATTGATAAAACTGACTTTAAAACACAATAATATAATATAATATTGAATTAATATATACATACCGTGTGTGTGTGTGTGTCAGATACAGAATTTCCTTCTTCTTAAGTCTGAAACTAATATGGAAACATTTCATGGCGTCTAACACTCCGTGTATAAAACATGCCGCCAAGTACATGAGGAGTGAAGCTGATGTGTTTGGTAGCGGCTGTAAAAGCGAAGTATCCGAGTAATCAGATTCCATGTAAATTAACGGAAAGCGACGGGATGTAAGCTTTCTAAAGTCCTTTCTAGAGATCCGGCTAGTTCCTGTCAGCTCTTTTATTCAAAGAACTCCTGGTTTTTTTTCTTGAATATGAGAGGAAATGTTTTCCAATGCAGAGCAGCAAATGTAATTATGAAATAGCACTAAAATGGTGTAGTTATATTCGAAATATTTAACAACGAACTAAGAGAAGTTATAGAAACCACAAAACTTACTAAGGTTGAGGTAACGGGTAGTTTTAATTGATCATACACTAATGAAACAGCTAATAATTAACTGTCCAGCAAGATAATTTGTTAAAAATTACAAAGTGCTTGGAGTTTTTTGCTTATCAGGGCTGTGTGGGAGCTTCAGTTTGTCTTCAGCATAAAAGATTTTAGCTCTGTTTCTGATTCTTCGTGAACATGTGCAGAAATATATTAGATTTTATGCTCAAAATATATGACCAATGCTCACGCCAAATAGTGAGTGCCTTAAATGAAGCACTAAACAGTCATATGAATAATATTTAGAAAATATTAAGGAAATTTTAGCTCAATTTCATCTGGAGTGAGCCGGACTGGTAAAATAGTGTCAAGAAAACCTTTAAATTAAAATGTTTACGTTTTTTCTTTGTTGCGGCGCGGCATATATACGTGATGAAAATCTTTACATTTTCACAAAACTAAACAATTGCTATGAAAAATGATGAGTGAACATGAAGCCTTGGAACCTTTTGGGGCAAAACACAGTGAAATGTGCCCAAAAAAAAAACAAACAAAAAAAACACAACAACCTTCTATCGTTGTTACATTACGGATGTTTTCACACCCTGACAGCATGACATTGAGGCCGATGCCAAGCAATCTGTCATGGCAGCATCATCGACATCTCAGCTCGGGTTTTGTCCGGTTCTCTTGAGAAATGTGTTAAAAAAAATCTCGATTTTCTTTTAAATTTGTTCAATTCGCTTGGTGGTTTTCTGGGCCGATTTGGGCCTTATGTTCGACACCCCTGAATTACAGTGACACGTAAGAAAAAGCCATATTTTCTAACGGAGAACTATACTTGCAACACCTTCCGTGCTATCCAGTGTTCTAAAACTTTTGATGTGGGGCAGAAAGGCGGACAACAATTCTAGTGTGTCCACAGGCGATACGAGATAAATCGGGTTTCATGTATTCGCCACATCGAGTCCAGCTGAGAAGGAGATTCTTTCCATGTCGTCGATCTCATTTACTGTAATCCGTCACACGTCGTGATGACTTGTCAATAAAGACTCAATCCGGGGGCGGCCGTGCACCTACCCTCGGATTGACACCAGGGCGGGGACGGCGGACATGTTTGCGGCATTGAGGCGAAACATCTGCACGCGGCGTGGAAACTGTCTTCGCCCGCTCATTTCCTTTCAAGCTTCAGGCCGCAGATTTACTGCCGCTGTCAGAGGATATTGTCTGTACGGACGAGAGCGGCATGTCAGTGATATATGACAAAGGGAGACAGTAAATGTTGTCTCCGTTTACAGCTCGGTTTCATGACGAGAACAGCAGCCCCGCACTCTCTCTCTCTCTCTCACTCTCTTTCCTCTCTCTCTCTCTCTCTCTCTCTCTCTCTCTCTCTCTCTCCCTCTCTCGCTCAGAGTGACAGCGAATCCCCCGGACGGCAGGAAAGCACAGAAGGGGGAAAATGGTGACAGCTCCGAAAGCATCTGTCATTTTTAATCTCGCTCGCTTTGACTCCAAACGGAACAAAATGTGTATTTACTCTTCAGCAGCTCGCGTCGCATGACCGCAACCTGCCTTGATTTGTTTCTTTTAAAAGGAAGATAGAAAATAATTCTCCAGTGATTTGTAAGTGAATTTCAGCCGATCAGCTTCAGCTGGGTTCATTTAAAGGGGCGCGCGTTGCTTCTTTGAGCTGCTTAGAATTTTAGCTTTCAATTTGAACTAAATTTGGAAATGCATTGTAATTCCTCCATATATATATATATATATATATATATATATATACATATTATTTTTTTTTAGCAATTTCATCTATTTAGAAATAGAAATAGAAGGTTTGTCCATCTACTTTAACCCTTTAAAGGGTAAAGTACTTGGAAATTGAACAATTCCCAGGGATAGGGTGTTCTTTCAGAATAAATCTACCAAATCATGAACTGCATGTTCAAATGCTTTATGTTTGCTGGATAATATATATTAATAATGACATTAGAAGAGATTTTGCGAGAAGAGGCACAACAGAAAAAATATTTGATTAAAGTCCACAAATAAAAGCCGTGGGGAGCCAGTTGATAAAATGCATCTCACCACGATAACGAACACATTAAAACTCACCCAGTCATTAACAACTCAAACCATTCTGAGTAGCAGTGACTTGATTGATCTGGGATATTTACCAAGTATTTCATGTACATGAAGGCAGATGTGTTAAATGAATGGTGCATGTGAGTCCCATTTGCAATACGTGGAAATGTTTACTATCTCGGGTCCTCATTTTAACGTGAAATTATCATTGTGAGTTTAGAAGAAACAAGAAAAAAAATGTGACTAAAGTTACCTAAAGTTGACTTAAATGAACATGAAATAAGTATTCTCACGCCTGTGTGAGAATTAAGTGTCTTTCCAGTGTGTTTCCCCCTCTAACGGCCTCTTCCAGCACACTTGCTGCTCTTAGGTGGCCATTTTCTGTCTGTAATGGCCCCGGACAGCCAGGGTGAGATCATCCTCTATAATGGTGGTGGTGGGGGGGGGGGGGGGGGGGGGGGGGGGGGCTGCCTGGTGCGACGGTTCCCCTCCGCCTTCAGCTTGAAGGCATTGGAGCCCGAGTAGACGTGTGTGATGCTGTGCAGGGCCCCCGCGCCGAGTCAGACCACACCTCAAACAGCCCGGGGTCGCCTCACCAAAACCTCCATTTAGATCTGGGCCCGGAACAACCGCCAGAAAACCCCGAGCGTCGCCGGCCTCAGCCAGCCGCAAGTGCAAAGCTCGTTTCCTCCCAGACTAAATTTGTAAACGCCCTCCTTCGGTTTTTTTGCCCCCTTCACGCTCCTCGCCATCTTCAAGCGTGTGGGAATGGGTGCTAGACTGGGGGGGGGGGGTTGGGTTGGGTTGGGTTGGCAACTCCAGACTTCTCGATTTGTGAACGGAGCCATTAGAGGTTTTTTTTTTGTTATTTTTTATTATTTGTTTGATTGGATTTGCCCGCCCACCCACCGCCCAGCTAAAAAAACCACCCGGCACACTGCACTTCCTGCTCGCTCCAATCTCTGGCCACATTGCATCACTCCGCCAGCGTCCCCTCTGATGGTCCGGCTTCAACATGCTGTTCCAATAAGGCGAATCATTCAGAAGAGTGAAGTCAACCTTTTATGATTTAACGGCTTCCTTCTCTCTTTTGGTTCCTGGAGCTTTTCTGGACGGTTCCCAGAGAATTTGTTCCGTCGAGTTGACTATAAGGAGAGGCGGCCTGTTTTTCGACTTACGTTCAGTCGATGTGTCGGGGCTGGTGAATCTCATTAACACTTAATTCAGACTCGGTGCCATCAGTTTGATATCTGCACGGATCCACGGTGGTTTATTGATGGGGCTTCTCTCGTGATTCCCGTTCAGTAGAAATTAGATTTACAGAATTTCCGCAACACAATACCGTTGACTCCCAAAACAAGGTCTTCAGCCACGATTGGATCCACATATTTCAATATAAGAGGTCTTGTTTTGGACCTCTGGAAAGAAGCTGTCACAAGCTGTTTATGATGGGAAAATAAAAGGCTGCAGGCAGATATTTTCACTGTTCATAATTATACATAATAGCATGAAATATATAAAAATGATGCCATAAAATGGCAGGCACTGAGTTAGTATCAGGGGTATGACAGGATGAAATTTAACCCTTTAAGACACTTCTGCAACCTTAATGACCAAAAGAGTAATTTTTGCGATTTTTCCACCAAATAAAAATTGTCTGGAGCCGCAAAACAAACTAATGACCTGAAACGGAGAAAAGAAAAATGCATTCATGACATTTAAGAGTTACAATTTAGATATACTTTTTTTTTTTCTTCTCATTTTGCCAGTTTAGCCATTTTATTTTCTGAACTGTTTTAGCTGTTTCCTAATGTTAGAACAGTTTTAGCTTTATTAGCAATTTTAACCTTTTTTTTTTTTTTTTTTTTACAGATATTAGTGATTTTATAATTTTAGCTGTTTTATCTGACTTTTTTTTTTTTAAGTTTTCTTTAGAAAATTGTACAAATTTTTTGTAATTCTGACTGTTTTAGCTGTTTTTAGCCAGGAGATTCAACCATTTTTGAAAAACTAATATGCACATAAGAAAAACAACAGCAAACAAAATGTTTATTTAGACAGAACATAATAATACCACTCCCTGCTGGAAAAAGTACAGCAAGCCACTTTCTTTATGGCTTTCAGACCATTGCATCACACTTTTTTTAGCATTACATTTACATCACGTGTAACTTTTTAATGAGGAAGTGCACAGTGATGTGATCGACACTCAATTTCTTTGTTATGGCAGCAAAATACCTCTATAAACTATTAAACTACTATAGCATTATACGTGACAAGTAAATTGGGTCCCTTAGGCAATTGCCACTTATACACTAGAAGCAAATACATTACGTACCAAAATGTCATTCATCATAATGATTTGCAATACGAGTAACTGTTTTCTGTGTTCATAGAGGTGAATGTAAAATGACAGTAAAGAAGAGCTTAATGAAGACATCCGAGACAGCAAAATATAAAGGAACAAAAGAAAAAGATCCTGAATAAAAAGCTGCATTTTTCCAGCTGAATGACCTGAATGAGTGGAGAGTACCAGGCATACCGGACCTCGGTTACCACGGTAACCGTGATAAACATCCCAATGTTTCCATTGTGAAAAAGTTTGGTAGATTTAGACATCAAAACTGTTTGGTTTGGTTCAAGGGGGGGAAAAAAGAAGAAGAAATAAAACAACTTGTGGTTTGTGTTAAAACAAGCACATTTTCATGTGAAATGACACATAAAAATAAATGTTGCCTTCTGTCTCCACAAACAGTCACAAGCAAAGATAAAAGTCCTCTGCATCCAGCTTCCCTGCAAGCGTCCATGTGCAGCTTTCTGTCCCAGTCGATTTCCAACACGATAACAGCATCGTCCCGCTATCTGACCCGACTTTTCTCCTTTGCTCCGGTCATAACCGCTTCGGCCACCAGGGGTCAGAGTGTCGTGTCCGTGAGTTTCGCAAATGATTTCAAACTGCCACGCGTTCACATCTGGATCGGCTGACTGAAGAAAACATCTCCCCTTGAGCTAATGAGGGAGTGACGTTTATTAAGCTGCACAAACTTTGATACTGGATATGTCGGTAAAATAGTGACTTAACGGCGCATTTAATTTGTTTTCCTCCCGAGTTCTGCGGGGAAAAATCCACACGCAGTCACTGGATCATTATCCAAGGTTTTATGGTTATGTTTTGGTCAAGAAAAAGTCCCACAATGACATGAAAGACAATGTGTTTATTCCCATTTAACTAAAAACACTTTCTGAGCTGTTCTGAACTTTAATCAAAGCATTTTCTTTTACTGCCTCAACCGAACCACAGACAGAGCCGATCACACTGACTCTGCTCGGTGCCGTCCGGTTTCTGCACTCCGCACGCCAACCATGTACAACCCAGCACCTCCCCGGCAAATTTTACACGTAACCCCTTATTCCTTCAGCAAACAAACAAACAAACAAACAAAAAAAACAAACCCACTACATTTGTGAAATAAGTGTTGCTGTTTTAGTAGTGAGACAGTGAGCTGCTCCGTTTCTGCATCAGCCTCATTAAAACAAATCTGAATAGTAAATCACATTATAAACTTTCTGATAATGTCAACAAGTGTCGTTGAACTTTGTTGTTGATTCCAAGGGAAGCCAGAAATTTGCACAAACTCTTAACTACCGTGCGCTTTAGATTCAAAACAGAACATGTTTTTTCAAGTTTGGCGGCTCATCTTGTTTCAGTTTGTTTCATACGTCTTTCAATTAAAACAAGAGGTAAGATAGACGGACAGATGCTTCATGGTTTCATCGTCTGGACTGATTTATCTGACGTATTATATGACAAATATAGACTTAGACTCACGTCTACAGTGGATTTAGAGTTATGTTTTGAGAGGAAATAGGGAAAACATGCAGATTTTACAGAGAAAAAGTGCCTCGACCTTGGACTCAAGGATTTCTGAGGAGTGTCGACCACTTCTCCACTGTGCGGCTCACTTACTTTAGTACCGTGAAACAGAAAGGAGGGTGCCACCATATAAATACGAACAATTACAAATGGAATAGAATTCAATAAACGACAAAAATAACAATATACCAGGAAGGGACAGAATAAGGCACGAATGCCTCAGATGGCACAACTCAGTCGAATAATTTAACACACTTGAAAAGGATTTTAGTTGAAAATCAGCCGTCATGTATGGAAGCAGCTCTTCATGGACACACAAACAACATTGACTATCTTTAATAATCTATTCTAACTTAATCTTAAAACTTGAAGAATGTAAATCTTCCAGCCTACATGTGGTGGTCGTCTGAATGTGTTGCTGTTTAATCCTTTCCTCAATATTCATTTCATGTCTAATATGTGCTACACCGATTGAGAAACATATTGAAATCGTGTTGGGATGCGGCTTTTATCTATACAATGAAGATCCAGGTGTGTTGGAAATATTTCTGGATGTTGTGTCAATTTGTAATTTTCTTTAGTTTTAGGCAGCTTGTGCGATCGTGACACACATTGAGAAAACAATTAAAAACTTTCACTCCATATTAAAACTGTTGCAGAGCCCTGTTGTACAGATATAGGATCGCAGAAACGCAAAGATAAATCATTAAAAACAGTTAAATCAAACAATTAAATACACAAATTGCACCTAATATATGAAGAAATTCACAAGTATGTGTGTACACACACACACAAACACACACACACAAACACACACACACACGCGCTGGTGTTTTCGCCAACTGATGAAAGTGTTTCTGTGGGCGGGGCTATAATTGATTGACACCTCTGTCATTCTCCCATTAGCTTTGTTGCATCTGTTAAGGCGGGACAAATTACAAATCCTTCCCGCCCACCACCACCACCACCACACACACACACACACACACACACACACACACACACGCACGCACAAACTCTTCAACTTTACTGGTTTCAATTAATCCAGATGTGCTATAAGTAAGAACATCTGTGTGCATCAACAGAGCAGATTTCATTTAATTTTTATTAACTTTCATTGAGGATGACAGTGTCGCCTCTTTTGGATACTGCCAGCGTTTGCCGGTGGTGTTTCCAGCCTGTAATTACTGATAGTAAGAACAGTTCTTTCATGCTTATTTTAGATTATAATAATAGATGCACATGTGATAGAGGCCTGCGTCAAGGATTATATTATATCTCTTTACATTGAGTAATACTGTCACCACTAATAATGGAGATTTAAAAAAAAAGAAAAAAGAAAAACTAAAATAACTGTGGAAACTCTGATGCAATAGCAGCAGATATGCTGGAATATGATCATCATACATAATGTTATAAGCTGAATGTAACACTTAATTTTAGGTATGTTTCATCATTTTTCGTAAATATTTTATGCTGCCATCATTTCTGCTGTTATCATTTTGCCACTTTTAACTAGCTGATTTCAACTGTTTTAACCATGTGCTGATCCTCATATTTGATTTCTTTTAGTTTTATTACTCTGGATCAGGAGTCTGCAAAACCTGCGAGTCTGGAGCCCCATGTGGCTCCCTGAAGGTTTCACTAAATTATACCAAAATAAACATTTGATCTTGCTTTAATTTCATTTATGCACACAAAGTAATTTTCAAAAGAACATTTTAACTCTGGGCTAAAAAGGGCTTTTAAAAAAGGCACATCTAAAATGGTTCAAATGTTTTTAAAAAATGTGGGGGGGGGGGGGGGGTAAAACTAAAATGACGAGGAGGGAATAAAATACACTAAACAGCTTATAAAGAGTTAAAATGGTTAAAAAACGTGTTGAAAAATAAGGCAGAAAATTCTACAATTCAATACAAAAACTGCTCAAAATGTAATGAAATGTTTACCAATCGAAATTGTAATCAAAACTTTATAAGTGCAACATAAGACACAGTTTATATTCATATATCAAAACAAGAGTGAGGCAAACACAGCCCTTAAAGTGTCACATATGAAGGTTACAAGTGACAAAAATGAGTCTTCATAAAGGCTGCAGACGGTTGTACCTTCAATCTTATATTTTGACTTTTCGTCATTATAATTGTTTTTGCTTCTATCTTTGCCTGACTGTTATTATCTTTCTTTGTTATCATTCATCTTCCTTGTTGCTTTTGTTCTTAAATGTTAATGTAAAGCACGTTGCGTTGCCCTGATGCTGAAATCTGTGATTCAAATGAAGCTGCTTTTCCTATAAAACCTATTTCCTTTCAACAAAATCAAATATAAGTCCCAATGGGTGGACGTTTTTTTTTTTTACCTAGTTGGAAAACTTCCACTTTGTGGAATAAAATGTTCCATTTCTGTGCCAGAAATTTGCTGGTGGTCTAAAAGTTATTTTAACCCTTTATCTGGCAATTCTTCAAAACTAGTAACGGTACGTTTATGAAAATTACACTGCCTCAAAACGTCAACATCTATGGCGCCGTGCTGTGTGATAAAACTTCATGTTTGGAGTGACCTATCATTGCGCTCAGCCTAATGCCCGCTGCACAGGGTGCGAGTCGTGAGAGAATCATGGTGATGCCTTCGGTTTGGGCTCGAAATCGCACAAAGGTCCAAGGACGGCCATTGTCATAGTCCTGCAACCGAAGACAAGCTGCGATTAAATTCTGTCTGTCAGACCGTCAACTAACTCACCAATAGAAATGCAGAATGAAATGAAACACTTGGAGCTAAAGCCGAAAACCGTAATTTCCGGACTAGAAGCCGCTATTTTTTTCACACACTTTGAACCCTGTGGCTTAAACAATGACGCGGCGAATTTGAGGATTTTTCCGGGTTAACAAGCTTCATGCCAATAGATGGGTGATGCGTTCAGGTGCATCACGTAACTCTTACGTTTCTTCTTTTTAACCAAACTTTTTTATGGGTGCGGCTTATATTCAGGTGCACGCAATAGTCTGGAAATTACGGTAGGTGTTTGCGGCTAAACGGATCCCAAAAAAGTATGTGGGATGTAACTAAAAACATTTGGGGGATTTCTCTCCAAATAGGTAAATACCACACATTTCACAATAAAAATTTTTTGTGAATGGTTAGCGCACGCTTGAGACGTTTTATTCTTGTGCAATCACGTCACCGCACGTACGTCGTATGGCTACGAATCCACTTGCGTTGTTATCGCGCAATCTGCACACACGTTGTACAGTGCGGCGAGCTGTGAACTGATAAGATTGTCAAAATTGCACCGCCGTGCAATAATCCTGCCGTCTAATCAGCATGTTGTCGTGCCACACCTGTGAGGTGGATGGATGGAAGCGCTCACGAACAGATTTAGACAAATTGGTGAACAACGTTTGAGCGACACAGACCTTTTGTGTACACAGAAAAAGTCTTAGATCTTTGAGTCCAGCTCGTGAAAAATGGGAGCAAAAACAAAAGTGTTGCGTCCATATTTTTGTTCAGAGTAGTTTAGAGAAGTTTTACGGTACAAATTATGGTTTTTGGTCGCTATAATTGTTTTTGAGATACCTCATCATGTGGAAATTGATGTTTTACACCAACTTTAAATGTGGGTATTTCAATAAATACACTTGAAGCTGCTTTGAACTCATAAAACTGCACATTAGTAATCTTCATTTTCCTGTAGTTTCAAGCTGACATTGACAAAAGCTGTTCTCTCTCAACTGGACTGGAATACAATTGGGAACGGGAAACTGAAGCTTAAATCTTAGCGTCGGGCTTAAAAGCAAAATTGAATCACACTTTTGCAACTCGGAATCTCCTGAACTTGCAGAAACTCGGTTCTTTACTCACTTTCCGCGCTCGTGTTTAACCCCAGCTGTGTGATCTGCTTCTTGACCCTGCAGCTCGTGCGTGGCGTCCCTCCACGCTGTGACCCGAGGACCCAAAGGTGCCGTCCCAGACCCGAGGTGAGCGGAGGTGCAGCGAGAGAACAGTGACCTCGTCTGGTCGGCGGTGAAAGCCGGTGTGTGAGTGCATGTGTGTGTGTGTGTGTGTGTGTGTGTGTGTGTGTGTGTGTGTGTGTGTGTGTGTGTGTGTGTGTGTGTGTGTGTGTGTGTATGTGCAGGCTGGTAAGTGCCTGACCTGTGGTGAGGCTTCATGTCCAAAACACTTACGTGCAGCAACGTATTTACACATATACGTATTTATCGGCTTTTAACACTGCAGCATAAATACAGCAAATAGCTTTTTTGCTCAATATTTCCGTTTATTTTTTTTTGATGGAGGAACTTGTCACACCTAACTGTGACAGAAACCAGTTGTTTTTCGCTTTCTGGCGTGCTTGTTCGACGGGATCGGGGAGGATTTTGTGAACTCCAGGGTGTAAGAAATGATGTCAATTCAAACAAGATGCAACAGGGGATCGCTAACGTGCCAGTTTTCCCAAAAGCCCACATTATGCTGCGTGTCTAATGGTAATAAATCTTTTAATCGCACCGCTTAAAGCAAGCACGACTCGAAAAAGTCAACAAAATGAACCTGGTCTTTTTATCATTACGTTTCACGGCCTATGGTAGATTTAGTTCATTAGTGACTTGTTAATTGTGCCTCAAACTTTAAAAAGTATTTATCAAAATACCTCAACTCAAGTCAAAGAAAGGCAGAAATTTGTTGACAATCAGTGTACTGACTGAAAGTAAATGATGTGTTACCATTGGCCTATTACTTGTGTAAGAACAGAACTGACGAGCAGCAATGGGAATATGTTTGAAAACTTGCACTTGTTTCATAAAAATAGTGTTTTGCTCAAACGTAGTGTTCTTGTCAGAGTTTCCATCAGTTGACTGATTGAATGGAATTTAATCATGTTTTTGTAGATGTAACCATATATTGCCCAATAAACGGCTGATCTTTCAATTTAGATATTCAGAAAAGTTGTTGGTACAACAGGTAATCACAACTCCATGCCAGATTGTCTTCTTGTAAAAAAATAAAAAAAATAAAATAGACATTAGATAGTGCTGTTAATTATTCATTTATCATGATGATGTAACAAGTACAGTATTTCACAGTATAAAACACTGAGTCAGACGGCAAGGACAGGTGTGTCGTCTTATCATGAAATAAAACCATCGTATAACAGTGATAAGTACAATGAACGAGCCTTAAAAGGGGGTCATAAACATGAGGTGGACGTTTTGAATCATCAGTCCTTTTAACTTTGACCATATGATGCGTCCATCCAGGTTACTGCAGGTAGATTTATAAAACTCCATCTCACACACCGATGACACAATTTATCATGCGCAAACACAAATAAAGGAAATCTAAAATCCTGCCTGTATAATTTAGACCATTTATTTTCATTTTCACCTTGAATTATATTCACTCTCTTGTTAAAATGTAGTTTAGCTGAATCTCTTCTCATCACTGATAAATGGATGTCTGGAAATACAATTAGAATACAATTAGAATAAATAGCTGTCGATTAATGCAGATAATGTCCAAACTCATTATGTTATGTAAATAAAAAAGTATCTATCTACAGTGCTATATAATAGACTGTTAATTTATCCAAATCATATTTATTCATCCATCAGTCCCACATTACTGAACTCCACTCCGACAAACTATGGTAGAAACATTTGTACTTGTACATGTGAAAATAAATATAAATTTGGGTATAATTTAGTAAGACACACTAAAACACAAGATAACACCCAAGAGACATTACAACAGTGTGTAAAACTTGACTTATAAAAAGTACTAAATTATTACCACATATACATTGAACTTAAACTAAAGACATACTCAGCGTACTCACTCCTCTGCTTAACTGTTTTTACCACGTTTTCATGGTCAGATAAAATACCTTTCAAAATCTAAGTGGGTGTGTCTTGTGAATTCATTACTTGGTTGTCATATTCATGGGTACGACATGTTTCAGTCCACAATGTGAATCTGAGACGTCCGTATACATATGGTGACTGCATCACGCTTCGATAAGCACAGACGGTGGAGGAGGTGGATGATGGATTGGGTCTGATTCACTAACATCCTGTATAAAGTGCTAAATTGCACGCTCACGCTGACAGATACACTTTTAGTTTGCGTGCCTTTTCGCCGGTGATCAACGTGAATTAATGCTATGGGTGTTCAAATGAGGGGTTCCGTGTACAATATTGCATGAGTTATCCCCTCACACACACAAAGAGGAAATAAAACATGCTTCAGTTGGACATGTTCGTGGCGGACGTTCAACAGATAAATCTAAATTTGGCCAAAATGAAAGGAAAGTCTATGTGGGAGATGATCTGTCATAAAGTCAAAGCATGTAGGAAAATATAGAGCAAAAGAAGTGATTCAGAAAACATGGCGACAACTCATGATACTAACTTATAGTAAAGTCCACAAACTAAACTCGTGGTGAGCCAGCTGAGGAAATGACTTTCAATGGTTGTTGGGGTCTGGAGAAGAATTAAAATTGCATAGAGGAAGCCTGCAGCAGGCTTTTGCTGTGAAAAGTCACAGATGTCTTTATTTGTAGCCTCACTGCTGCCATTGGAACTGCTCCGCTGTATGGATTGGTACTCAAGCCTTTTCTGTATTTGTAATTTGCCCATCGACTTCTCAAATGTGCGGTTCAGTGAAATAAACATCAGTTTTAAACTTCACTCGTTCCCTTTTTGTATTGACTTCTCAAATAATGCCACCCCTGTTGGAACCCCCCCCAAGTCCTGTCCTGTTTATTTTAGCAAATTCCAATCATCAAAAAGTGGAATTAAAAGAGTATTCGTTAATTAGATTATCCTGATACGACCCGGCAGAGCCACAAAATGTTCCCCCCGTGTCCTCACAGCACAGTTGTGATGGAGCTGAAATTCCTGGCTCAACCTTTAGTTTACATCACAGTTTGTTTTCCACTCGATGCATGTTGAAAAAGCCTAAACGGTTCGCTTGACATTTATCTGCCTGTAAATAAATAGCATGTCTGGAGTCAAGGGTTATTGCCGCTCGGTGTCAGTCAGATTTAGCTCTTGCCCAATAGAAACCCGGTGACCTCTGCATAGTTTGCACTCCGAGGGGTCATTGGAGGGGCCTCCGGGGAGCCGTTCTGCTCTCCATCTCCTCTCACGCTGGGAAGTGGAGTTCCCAAGCATTTCCCCCGACAGGGGTCCAGAACAATCCCATGTCGAGGCCCAATCAGGAGGCCGGAGCGGCTGGCCCGGGCCCTGTGGACATGACGCATGGCCGGGACAATGGGAGGATACAGAGGCGTGCTGTAGGGGTGTGAACGCAGACCGGGTTCGATAGGTTGTTATACAGTGTCGCGTAGATTTCCTGAATTTTATGTTGCGACACCTTAAGCCAGCTGAGGTCCCCCTCATGTTTTGGCTTATTAAAAAAAAAAAAGGATGACCAACGCTGCATTAAAGGAGCCCTGATAATATATAAAACGTGTTGCCTGTGGATGATTTCCATGGAGAGTCACGCTATAAACTGACCAGAGTCAGAATCTCCCCGCTGCCTGTGTGTTGTCGTGACATCTGTTGAAATCATAGTCCTCTGTTTTCCAGCAAGACCCTGTAGCAACAGGGCAGTGTGCAGGAGGCAGAGCAGGGTTTGGTCCAAGCTCGCTGGGACTGAAGAGGAGGCGGCGGTTTGGACGGGATGGACGGCATTCGGTTCCAGGGCTTTCCAGAGCCTCCCGGGGGCTTCATTAAAACAAAAGGAGGAGGCGGTGGACAGGGAGGGGGAGGAGGAGGAGGGACTTCCTGTAGGAATGTAACAAACCGACCATGACGGCATCGGAACTGCAGCTTTTAATGTGAACAGTTTCGAACACGCTGCAATAATATGGAGGCCATCTCTCCAGACGCCGTCCATCACGCAACAGCCCGTGGTGTCTATTGTGAAAAACAAACTCTACATACCAAGTAAGTTCAGGAAGCTTTGACCGCCAGTGATGAACACAAGAAACCACAGCGGTGTTGATGCAACACATTCTGTAGGGTGACTACATATTAAAAACTTCCTCGATAGGCATTTTTACTTTGAGTAAATCAAGGTACTTTGGACCCTTAGATTAGAAATAGTTACAGATGATCGTAAATTAATTTAGGCATTGCTCACGTCAGAAGCTTTAGGTGAACTGGCTTCTCGGTAGTGGGGAGAGCTGTGCGCTTCTCAATCAAACACCATCAAATACAAGTATTAGCTCAGTTTTTCACTCAAATCAAATTACAAACAAAGATGAGTAACGGATCTTGAGCTGCTCGTGCAAAAACCCGAAAGAAAAGCAAAAACTGTGTCCTGCTGCATACTCAGTTTTCCTCTCTATTACAGGACTGATGGCTCGGTCGGCGAAGGGGCTGGTGCACCGCCTCGTGATGAAACCATGAGGCAGGAAATGCCCCACAGACGGTCTGGTTTCGTTACTGTTCCCCTGCAGACCGCCCAGCCTTCAGAGGACCCGTCCTGTGACGACTGAGAAGGCTGCAGCCCCTGAATTTAGACACAGCCAATGTGAAAATTAAAGAGCAGCAGAAACGGCAGTGTGGGATCGTCATGGTAACGAGAATAAACACGTCGGTATTTCTCTCAAATGGTAGCAGTCTGGTTAGGGTTTGCCACAAAAACAAATTGAGTTAGGTGCGGGCTAAAACAATCAGGTTTGTTACGTTTCGCAGGCGAGTTGAAAATAAATGTTGACATCTGTCACGATCCCTGCGAGGCTGCGCAGGATGACGTGGTGAAGAAGATGGATGGATGGATCTGTCACCATGTTGGATTTGAACACAAAACCTTGTTTCATTCATTTATCAGTCTGACTGTTTGGAGCACACCAATCACACCATCCATTGGCCGGCAATACCTTGTGACTGACACAAACATGCAGTGCATTATTGTCTCCCAATTGTACAATTTTAAGATTTACTGTAATTCCACCTTGTGCAGTTTGGTGGCAGCACTGAGTCATCCAATCTGTCCTCAACCTATCTCCAAACAGTGCCAGTGTGTATGAGTAGGTGAAAAGTGAATTTGGGCCCGGCAAGGCGTTAAAGGATGATGAGGCTCACTGCACCATCTTGTGGTTCAGAGTGGAATTACGAGGAAAAGCAAACCAGGGTTAAATTGTCACTGTATTATAAGGTCCTTAAAGAAAAGCCATGATGACTCGATTTTTTTTTAATTTGTCTTTATTGTTTGCACATCTTGTTTTTTTTTTTTTAATTTACATTTATTAGTTAATGCATTTTTTTAAATAAACTGCTGCCTGGGAGAATCATAAAGAGACCCTTATAGAAGGTAGTCTGGGAGTCATCAACATAACAGTGACATTGAATATAGCTATGAAAAATATGTGAGATATAAGGGGGAGGAGATAGATAATGAAGAGGATGGGGCCAAGGACAGAGCCCTGGGGAATACCGGAGGAGAAGGGAGATGGCTGGGATCTGACAGATTTATATTGAATGAAACTGAGTGCGAAAAGAGAGGTTGATGATTTAAATCATTCTAGGAGTGTGTGTGATAGTCTGATAGTTACCAGTCTATAAAGGAGGATGGATTGGTGCAAAATGCGGCATTCAATCTTCATATTCTGCAGACGTTTCTTCGAACAAAAATGAAACTTTTAGCGGTGATTTTGAGAGACAGAAAAGATTTTAACAACACAAAATCAGCGCTTGCTAATTTACTAAGCACCTTAAATATAAAATCTGTCCTCATAAACGTTCAGCCAGTTGTGAGAAGCCAGACAATCGTATCAGAAGCAGCTGGAGCATCTTAAACCTGTTTTGTTACAGAACACACCTAGAACGTGAGAGCCAGAAACATCAACACCGAAAAGTAATTAATGACTCAGTCATGAATATAAACATGGATATCAGCTCCCTAAAGATTTTATTGTAGTGTTTTGTTTTGTTTTTGTGAGCGAAAAGCCTCCTGATCCAAGTTGTTTCCTACACAAAAGGCTGCGCTGCTCCGAGGAGAAACCTCCACAATAAGAGTTCACATCAAGACACCAAGGATGGAAAAACAGCAGAACACTGATGCGTTGCTGTTGTTCACCTTCCAGCAGGAAACAATGGGGATGCTGTCAGTTCTGAATCCTCAAACTCACTCAGGAAGGAGTGTGGGAAGTCAGCCACTTGGATTGCAGATAACTTTCCATAACAATGAGTTATAGCTGCATTTTTTTTGCTGATCCGTGCAACTGGGCAAGAATGCATCTATTTTTTAAAAAGACGCTCCTGGATCATTCCAATCAGAAGGTACACGTTCAGTATTCCTGTGAGCCTGAATAGAGCCACGACGAGTGCAAAAGACCGATGGAAAAACTGTGTTTGGTGCCGTTATGTTAAATGTAAATGACTGTTTATGAGGCCTTGTCTTTATTATTAGCAGTCTGTAAGTAAAATCAACAAACTCTGAATAAACAAACACATTGGTTTATATCCCAATTTGTGTTTTTGTTTTTTTCTGCCACATGCTTCACAGCCCCCCCCCCCCCCCCCCCCCCCCCCCGCCCAAGTATGCAAACAACATCTGCATGTGATAAATTCCTCTGGATGTATCTGCATTTTTTTTTTTTTTTCTTTTATCAACCAAAACTCTTCAGCCCTTTACACACTGGATATAGATAGGGATATAGAAAAATCCCCATAAATTAAAGATGTCAATGAGATAGCTTCATACTGTTATATATGTTTACATGGTGTATTGAGTCAAACATTTTAGATCTGGATGGTTGCATTAATTTATCGCTTTAGAGATTTTTCAAGTATTGAGGACAAGCCTCCCTTCAGAGCATGAAACCTCTTCTAATTATCATTGATCTACAATAAATTCAATTTCAAATATATAAATTTTTCCTGCTGCCCATCATGACCCTTGAGCACTTATTTCAGTTGATGGTAAAAACTGATTGTCAGGTGGCAGTTTAGTGGAAATAGAAGTCATCATGGCAGGGGGACACAGACAGAGTGGACATATCTGGTGGAGACAGACATGAAGTGTGTAGTGAACAAATTTTTGACTCATTTTTTATTTTATTTCTGGTTTTGAAACATTTTTTTACTTTCTTAATTGTCGTCTTCTGACAGGAGTCTTGGTTTCCCACTAACATGCCTGTTGTGTCTGCTGTGCTGGTTTTTCTTACATTTGTTGTGTTTACGTGTGTACAAATAGATCCCTCACTTATTGCAGGACAAATCTTCACTCAAGACACAAAAAGAAACAAAGTTAACTTGCAATTCATAGCGAATGGCAGTTGCACCTTGAGACAATCCATCACTGGTCTCGTCTCATATTTTCCAGATTCCAGCGTTAGGAGGCGGTAACATAGTCCCTTAAACCCTAATGATGAAGACTGGGTGTATTAAAAAAAAAAAAAAGTGTAGCAACAATGTTCTATAATCACACCATCCATTTTCCGTCCTAATGAAGTGTTACACAACCAGACAGTGTTTATCTTCCACCCGATTGATCCTTTAGAAGAGGCTGATTACAAACGACTAATTGCACAACTGTGAGTGGGAGGCAGGACGTACACACAGGCGAGAGACACGAGCGAATGCAAAGGGAAACATGAAAACACCAACGTGTACAAACACACACACACGGATGCTCACATTTGGAATCATAAAATAAGAGAACATGGAAATAAAGAAGATGTAGAAGAAGTTTTCATGCCATCTAGAGACGTTGGATTGTGTTTGTCGGAACTCAAACTTCACCTCAATCCCACCGCAGATTGTCTTTATTTGAAATTTTATAATTTTACTTATGATTATGAAACTTTTGTCCCTCCAGCATTATTTCTTATTGATTAGTGTGCTATCAGGAGGCCATACACACTTTAACCATCAAACTTTACTAAAATATAACCTTTAGTCATCAAGATGAGTTAGTCAAACCACGACGTGTTTAGGAGACAAAATATACCTTTAATGTAAGAAAATCCTGTTTGAACACACACAGTGATACACTCATGGTTTTGTTTTCACACCGTATGACGCACATTTATTTCTGATAACTGTACTCAAACTTAGGTAGTACTTGTCTAAACACACCTTTAACCTAGCTCTTTTTGAATGACTCTTGTTTTGAGGACCCATTTTTGTTTGGGTTTTATTTAAAGCAAAATTGTCCAGGAGGTTAAAAACCCAAAAGAAAAGCAGACTCCAAAAACCAGGAAACGGGTAACAAGCGAGACCATGGATGAGGCTGGTGGTTCGGGGACAAAACGAACTGAGCCAGACAATAGAGGGAGAGCGGTTTAAATACACAGGGAACGTGAAGGACACAGGTGAAACTCATAACACAGATTTGAGCACACAGCGGGAGAAAACAATAGGATCATTGGAAACGTGAGGTCAGACACAGAGAGCTGACAAATGGAGATAAAAAGCCTCAATTGTCATGCCTTCCTTGTGGGAGCTCTCCATTGAAATATATTGAATCTCCCGAAGACTTCTATTTGCCTCAGCTTCATCTCTCTTTTACCTAAACCCTAACATTTATCAAACCTTAAATCACATAATCATTTTTGCTTTCCCCTCTCAAACAAGTCTTCAAATCGAGTGTGTGTTTAATGATTTATGTACACACACACACACACACACACACACACACACGCACACACACACACACACACTTATCTTTTTATGCCTTCTCGGGGGCCACATTTTATGCCACATTTACATGTACCCGGGTTTTTATAAAAAAAATCTTCATTGATACGGACCCGCGTATACACCTGGTTCAGAGCTACTGTGAACATGCCACACCAGTAGGGGGCAGTGTAACAGGAAGCATGAAGCCACGATAGCCAGTCAGAGTCCTGGAATAAAATATGACATCACGAATTGTGACATCAATCCCCGCCTACCCGCCTTTAGATTCAAGCGGAGACACCGAGTTTTTCTTATTCTCCACTGTGCACAAAAACTGTGATATTTCTCTGAGTTTGGGCCTCGCATTTACACAGAAACAAAGCTACGACTCACCACAACGATGATTTCTGAAAACTCCGGCCACAGTGGAGATTTAGAAAAACTCTGGGTCTCCATTTCTTTTCCAGGACTCTTGATTGGCTAGCATGGCTTCATGCTTCTCGTTACACTGCCCCCTACAGGTTTGGCGCACTCACAGTAGCCCTGATCCAAATGTATATGGGGTCCGTGTAAATTATTTTTTTTTTTTGTAAACGATCAGGTGTAAATTAAGATTTTTTTTGTAAACAAAAGAGAAGGAAATACTTGTTGTTTTTAAAAAAAAAAAAACCCTGGTACGTGTAAACGTGGCTTAAGTGTGGGCAGAGCTGCCTCTTTCTCACACCCACACAAACACTAACACACACATTCCTGGACTCCAGCTCTCGCCGGTTGTGTTTACACGCCGCCATCACTTCGTGGTCTGGCGTGAGGCATCGAAAGTGATCAGAAACGAGACCAACAAAAAAGCCGGGCCAGGCCGGAGAGTAAATAAGTAATAAATCTATCCCACATCAGCGGAACGTTTCACTGTAAACACGCTCTTAAAAAGCGGGCGCGCTGCGGCGTCCCGTGCTGATGGGAAGATGGCTGACATTCCTGCTGCTCTCCACAAGAAAGAGCAGCCAGAGAAAAAGGCCTGAGAGTTTACAGGGTTTTTTTGGCCAGTTCTCTCCTGAGCATCTGGTGGCTTTAATCACAACAAAGCACAATCAGTCAACGTCGGGGAGATGGAGAGGAGGCGAGATGGGAGGTTTGGCGTGTGAGGGAGACACAGAGAGGAAGAGCGGGCGTTGTGTGAGAAATTGGATCACACACACACACACACACACACACACACACAAATAAAAGTGTTTCCCCTGTGATCTGCATAATGAAATTATAATGAAGTAAATTTGCTCCGTAAATAACAAACTGGCCAAATTTTACTGAACGAGTACAAATAGACTCAAAGTGCTGAGTGTGATTTGTGTTTAATCAACTGAGAGGGAAAATAAAAGTGACTCTGGTATTTGTTGTGAGAAACCTGTTCATCGCTTTAATCACTTCAGTGGTATGCCTGTATTTCCACAGTGGGCATAATTGTGCAAATTGTGAAAGAACATGCAAACATAAGTAACTGTCTAACTGATTAAAATGAATTCTGGCATAGTTATTCCAACCACAAAAGTAAACTACATGACTACAAAACCACATTGGATATCTATAGGGTGTGATGTATAAACAGGAAATCCAATACGTTTACCAAAATGTACAACTTGGTGGGAATCAAATGGAGAGTATGAGTTTATATGTAAACGCAGGGGACAGAGCTGCTTTAGATTTTAAATGAATTTGATGCTTTTTTGGTTGAAAAGGTTTTAAAAACTACAAAAGATAAATTGTATTTCTTTCTAATAAAGCAGGAGGAATATTTGACTCCTGCAGACCATGCTGCGTATAATTCGGTTTAGATTTATTTTTTTTTTTTTACTTTTAACCTCCAAGTTCAAAGGTTCTTTGGATTACATTACTATTAAACAGCATCTTTACAATTACCTCAGTTTAGACATTGTCATACATTGGGAAAAATGATTTTATATTGTTGAAATAGACTTGTAAAAATTGTAAAGTGGCAGAATTTTATAGATGAACGAAGAGAAATGGAGAAAGAATTGTCAATTACAACCATTGCAGACTACACATGAAGACCTCCCAGATTTCAAATGATCTAATTAACATTGTAGTTTATCTGTAATTAATTAATGTAAATTAACAAGTTCAAATCAAAGCCCTATTTATTTATTTTTTTCATTTTTGAGAACAAATAAGGATTAAAAAAAGGCGGAGGTTCATAGCTCTATTAAAAGAGACATGTTGAGAACTGACATAAAACAAGCTTTAGTGCCAAATAATAAGTATGACAGTTACAACAGCTGTGGACTGTAAAGAAATATTTTATTTATTATTTAATTGCTTCTGCCCTGCGCATAAAGAGCTCTGCTTTTTTTCCCCTTTGGATCCCAACCACTGTTTTAAAAATCCAGCATCTATATAAAAATGACCACTTGGTGTGTGACAAAACATAAAGGATTAGAGTCGGCAGGGCTTGGGGACAAAATATGTTTTAAGCCAGGGGTGTCAAACATAAAGCCTGTGGCCAAAACCACACAAAACCCACAAGAAGCTCCGCGTCCAGACCACTAAGAAAATTGATCTTTTAAACAAATTTCTGAAGAGTAGCGGGCACAACACAAGACTGAGACCCGAGCTGAGATATCAGTGATGCTGCCGTGACAGCCAGCGACCTCCTTGGTATCAAACTAGTCTCAAAGCCGTGCTGTAAAGGTAAGTTTGTAAAAAGGTGCAGAATGCAACAGCTGTAGGAAAAGTTTTGGGGACATTTCACTGTATTCTGCACCAGAAGTTTTCATTACAATCGGCTTTATGTTAAGATTGTACAAAGTTTTGGTTGTAATTGTTTGGTTCTGTGACTCGGCACCACAACAAAGAAAAACTTTAAAGTGTACATTTAAAAGTTATTAAGGCACTATTTTACTAGTCTGGCCTGCTCGAGATGACTTTGGGCTGCATGTGGCCCCTGAACTAAAATGTGTTTGAGCCCTGTGAGGGGGAGGGGCTTATATTCTCACAATGAATTTTCTTCATGTTTTTTCAATCACACCTGTCTGCTTTCTCAGTTTTACTCCCGAGTTTTTTTCGGGCTCAAACTGGACAACCACAAACCTGTGAGGTGACTACGTTAAGTTTGTCCGATTTGCTTGTTTAAGTGAAACCCTCTCGTGAAATACGCCTGGCGCATCTTCCATGCGCACGGCGATCATTTTCATCCCTGTTTAATAGCAATGGAAAGAAGCTGGGATTTCTGGGGGAGTTTGAAACTGATCCCTCTCACTCCCTTGTAAAAGTTGCACACTTAACTGGACGCATGCGAGGGTTTGGTGGTGGGTGTGGGGGTGTAGGGGGTGAAATTGATCGTAGCAGAGTGGGTGTGAAGTATACGCACAGCTCTCGGGCCACCTGGAGGAGCACGTTTATGCGTGTGACTCGGGATCTAAAGACGTCGTGCAGACTCCACGCACTACTGAGAGCCGGAGGTGAAGCGAGCGGCAATAACCCCCAATAACTTCTACGGCTGAAATTAGAGGTGCGTTTTAAAAGAAGGGGCCCCCCACACAGCTTATCGCCACGCTCGCCGCCGAAGAGCCTAATTATCAGGTTCAAGAGCCTGGGGTTCACTCGGGCGACTGAACCTCATATGTCACCAACAGGCAGGCCGCCGCACCCCCTCTTAAGAATGGGAACACTATCATAAAAGGCTTTGATGACATAAAACAAAGCGATTGGCCTTGACGTGGGAGGAGATTTTAGCTCATTTGGGGTTTTTCAAAAGAGGGGAACCAGTTTTGAATTGATCTTTTGCTTTATGGCCTGTGTACCCCTCTGCGCGAGGTCGCTGGATTTATTCCTGCGTCTGCACAGCAGGACATAAATCATCCTTGGACGCTCTTTCTTCTGCTCGCTCTTTTTCCTTCTCCCGTGTTTCCCTCCGAAGCGAGGGATGTGGCTGTCTGCAGCCGAGTCCGGCTCTCTCCCCTCCGGAAGAATTAGGCCCGCAGACATTACCACATTGTATTTTGCGGTGCATAGTTTAAAAAAAAAAAAAAAAAAAGGAGGACGGGGGGACTGAGTCCTGGCTCCGCCACAGTCCCAGTCCTGCGGGGCCTCGCAGGCCTCTTTATCCCTCACTCTCTAATTAGATTAGCCGGGTCCCCAATCTGGCAACCCAGGGCTCCAATCTGGCAATCCGGCTACCTTTTGCGGCGGCACAATATCTGGTCTTAAGAGGAGGAAATGACCTAAATGTTGGTCAGTATGGTATTCTGTTACACCCAATGGTGTGCTGACAAAACAACTTGGGTAATGAAGACGTTAGAGGGCAGAGGAGAGGGAAAGGAAAAGAAGAAGGATTTACAACGGAGCTCTGTGAAAAATGCCGGGCCAACCAGAGGCCTGTGGTCGGCACAGCCGTTTTGGGAGGAGAGCTGGCGGCTCGCAGGTCGGGTTCGTTTCAAAACAGCCAATTAGGCGCTGAGGGACTGTTGCATATCAATAAACGTCGCTCGAGCATGTCGCTACTTGGAGGCGTACATTTAATTTGCAATGAAAAGCCAAAGTGGATCTTTAAGTCGGGATGAGTGCTGAAGTCACTGAAATATTACCGGCTGCTTTTTTTTTTTTTTTTCTCTGTCTACCCTTGTGCAAGTGTTTCAGCATCTTCAAGTGTCTGAGCAGAAGGCCGTAAAATATCACGGCGGCATCGGAAAGGAAGTCGTCAAAGCCAACGGACGCCGCCAAACTTGAAGCCAGGTTTTTGAACTACTGAGGTGCCTGAGAGTCTTACAGGACATTGTATTTCTGTCAGTGCAGATGCTTCAGTCGCTGCCAGAGGGATGATTAAGAAATATAAAGAAAACACCATGTGAGTCTGTGAGTTAAAAAAAAAAAAAAAAAAAAAAGAAACCCCAAAGCTGTTAAAAGTGAACGTGGACGGTCGAACTGTACTGAGCTTCCCGCAGCGAAACACATGTGTGGACAAGACTAATCCAGCCTCGCACTAAATTCCACAGCCAGCCATCTTAGATGGGACGTGACAGTATAAAACAGAAAAAGAACGCCTGGAGATTTCACTGACAGGAAGTCAGCGCTGTGAATGATTTGGCCTCATAAATCATTTTTCAGCAGAGAGATGCAGGGAGCTTCCAAAAACCTCTTTTTTTTTTCGTTTCATGCACAACTGATGACTTGATCCCCTCAAACGGTGCCGCTGAGATCAACTTTGTGTGTGTGTGTGTGTGTGTGTGTGTGTGTGTGTGTGTGTGTGTGTGTGTGTGTGTGTGTGTGTGTCTGAGCTCCCACGCCATTACACAAATCAAGATGTTGTGGCAGGTCGAGATGACTAACTTGCTGTTGTTGTGTTTGAGGTTTTTCATCGTGGAGAAAATAGTTACAGTCCTTCACCGTGGCCCCGAGGGAGCCGAGGCTCGGGCCTGGTGGTGGTGG
The DNA here is from genome assembly GCF_963383615.2 of Lipophrys pholis. Lineage (NCBI taxonomy): Eukaryota > Metazoa > Chordata > Actinopteri > Blenniiformes > Blenniidae > Lipophrys > Lipophrys pholis. The sequence continues at coordinate 26,856,404 of NC_137639.1, read as the reverse complement.
GGGGGAGGGGAGGAGGGGGGGGGGGGTATTGAGTCAGAAAGATGTTTTCATGGGAAAAATCAAGCGGGAATTTGTCTCAGTGGTGTATTTAGTCTGTGAATGCGTGTGTGTGTGTGAAACAGGGCAGTGCAGCTGACTTGGAGAGCAATGTTCGCAGCAAGTCGGATAAATTTGGGGCGCAAGTCACGTGATCTGTGTTTTCACCAAACAGCCATGTTCACCTCCTGAAATCCTTCTGAAAGATGCTTTCTAAAGGTTGATTCCATTATAGTTCATGTCCCTGTGTTACGCTGAGTTTAAATGAAGATAGCCTGCAGACCAGCCAGGAGCATCCGAAGCTGAATGAACTAAGAAAACTGTAAAAAAGCAACGACCACAGTTGGCAGGAGTAAAGACACTCTCTAATTAAGTAGCAGTATAGACACACTCGCTTGCCCAGTCCACTTCTTCTCTCAAATAAAAGTTTAAAAACACCACTGGCTCTCCATTCAAAGCATTGAAATAAAACGTGTCCCTTTGAAGAACTTGTTGCTGCGCTATTTTTCATCTTTGAGCTAAAAAGAGTTCTTCTAAATAAAGACCTGGACGGGGAATTGTGAGCGGAGTCTGGTCTGTCACTGATGTCCGGCTAACTTTCTGTCATGTACCTGCTCCGGTTTTATCCTTCCTTCGTTCAACGTCGGCGCTGATCCTCAACCGTTTGTCTGACCTGCTGGATGTACGTGGTCTCTCTCCTCCAGTCTGCTGCAACACACCACAATGTAATGAGTGTAACATTACGTCTCCGGTCCAGAGGAACCGAGACGAAACGCAATTTGGGCTACCCACCTGTCCCACTCCCAGAGAAGGCCAGCCACACGGGTCTTACATAACAATAAAGAAAAGGAAACAAAAGACCTGCCCTGAAAAAAAAAAACTGGAGAAAAGTAGAACAATGTCAAATAAATGTCTTCTAATTAACACAGTTCATTAAGTTCTACTCGCACGACCTTTCTCCCTCTGCAGGTATTCGTACACACACACACACACACACACACACACACACACACACACACACACACACACACACACACACACACACACACTCTACACACTGGTTTGTTGGTTGTTAGAAGATAAAAGGTGGCAGCTGATGGTTTAAAAACCTTGCAGGGAACCAATCCGGTGTCTTCGGTCGTCCTGTGCGAGTTCAATGAAGTGCTCACCACCTGCCTCGTGTCAACCAATCACACGCCAACACACGCTCGGGAGGAGAGACTATATGTTTAAGTGTGGTGCGTTCAGGGACAAGTCAGTGATGATGTTTAGAAAACGTGCAAGGACGCAAGTTACATTTTAAAATCAAACCAAAAGTAGAACAATGTCAAAAGTTAAAGGTACAGGTTTTTTTTTTGGTGTTCACGGGTTAAGGAATACAGCTAAAAAGTACTTAAATTAATTTCAGAATACTCCAAAAAGTATTTATCCTCCATTTCTTTCCACCCATGTTGACGGAATTAAAGAAAACTTTGATGGAAATAAATAAAATAAATGCTCAAATGTGTCGCAATAAAAACATTCATTGTTTTTTCTTTCTTTGTGTTTTGACCTCATGTCTTTCTGAAATTGGCATCTTTTCTTCCTTTGTGTACTTCCCTTTTCTCCTCCCTCGACTCGTCCCGTTTAAGACTTACGACTCCACTTTGCATTTTTCTGTCCAATTACAACCCCCCTCTTCTTATTCCAACGCTTCCTTCCTGTCTCCTTTCCATCCTTTAAATCACTAATCCTAATCCTCTCTCCCTTCTCATTCCTCCACCACTTCCTCCATTTCTCACGTTCTATCTGTTGTGATATTTCACCTGCTCACCATTTCAGACATCTGCTTCGGAAACCACAAAAACAGACTAAAAAAAAAAATCCTCAAAGACAAGCGTGTGATGCCGATCCAGATAGGATGAGTCACTCCCCTCTTTTTTTTTTTTTGTCCTTCTTTGATGGAGCACCCATTAACCCGCAGCACCCGCTCGCCTCCAAACACAAATAAACAGCACTGATGTGTGATGGTGTCCCCACACCGGCCTAATTGTAGATAATTGTTGCACCTAATTTCAATTGATGCTATTACTAAACTCTCCTACGTCTAATCCGCCCTTTTGGCAGCGCTAATATAGACAAAGTCTGGATCTCAGTGTTCCGACCGTTAACATTTGATTAGACGAGAGAGTTTCTTAGCTTAGCTAGGAATCCCGCGGGCTTCACGGCAGAGACGCCGTAATGTAAACCTGAACTTGACTGCTATGATTCACCGAGTCAGCACAAATACTTGCGTCTTTTAGAACACTGTGTTCATTCAATCGTCCAAATCTTTCCAAAAAGTGCCAAACGTAGTGAGGACTGGCCTTTTCACAAGAATGTGTAGTGGAGCAGAGTGAGTCCCCTAGTGGTTATAATTGGTATGACATTAGAAAGGATCGATGAAGTGCCACTCTTGCCCAATAAAGTTGTGGGTTTGACTCATTTGGCATTTTCGTGTTCTACCTGTGTTCATTGGTTTTCTCCAGGGACTCTGTATCCATTCCAAAGGTTGCAGGTTCAGTCACTCATCTTCCCTCTGCCCACGTCTCAAAGTGTCCTTGAGCAAGACTCAACTGATTTGATACCAACGGATGGATTGAGCGCCTTGCATGACAGCCGCCTCCAATGGTGAACGGGTGAACGTGACAAACATTGTAAAGTTTGGGTGGCTGATAAATCGGTGGGAAAACTATATAGAACTGAAATCCATTTACCATTTGAGGTAAAGTGCTGACTCTAAACTGTGGGAATGTGTAAATGCTTATCTCTTGGTATTTGGCTAATGATTGAGGCGAAGGGTGAAGCAAACCCCAGGAGGTGTGACCCCGCCTACCTGTCTCATCCACCCAGCTGGTGAGGTGATGAAAGATGATGAACTATGACTGGGAACTGTCATGGTACTAAAATCAGTCATTCCACTTCGATATGGTGCGGGAGCCCGGTCGCCCAATGCCTTTCGCCCACTTTCCTCTAGGATCTACTCCAGTGCCCTGAGTAGGATAAAGTGGTAGAGTCGATGAATGGATGAATGTTGAAGGAGATTACTTCTTCCGAGTGCCACTTCCTCAATCTCTGATTTAAAAAAAAAACCACTGCAGTGAAGCCAAATACTCACACCCTCGTATTGTTTTGCGCGGCTGTCATGAGAACCCCCATTATCAATGTCCCACTTATTTGCACATGTCAAAGTTTTGAAGTAGCGCGGTCTTCCGCTTTAATCTATATCATTTACATCTATGCTCAAGCTATTTTGGTACCTAAATCTAATCAAATTCCATTAAAACTACAAGAGAAAGCTGCAGAGTTTACACCCGTTTACACGACAACGTTTTAAGTGAAAACACATTGTTTTTTTGCATTTTCGTTTCAGAAAAGTCTTCAGTTGACGCGGCAACTTTTTGAAAACAATGTCTCATGTTTCTACGGAAATAGCAGAAATGCTGAAAATAATGTAGTTAGCATGTTGGGCCACTAGTGGGTGCTGTTGTCCGTTTTTGTACTGAGACCACACACGCATGCGCGCAGAAATTGCACGATAAATATTAACCATGGCGAGTACACGGACGTTTGTGTGCGCAGACCGTGGCGTGGGATTGAAGCATGAAACTACCAAGTCCCAGGAGATTATCGACTGGGAGTCGTGACACTCTGGAGGAAACATTTACTATGGCTCAGTAACAACTTTTCAGAAAAGTTCTATTTTCTCCATTTCAAAACGAAGAGGGAGCATTTTCGAAAAGTTCCACCTTGGAATCCGTTTTAAAAAAGCTCGTTTTACAGCGGCTCCGAGCGCTGTTGTCGTGGAAACAGACACCCGAAACGCGCGGCAAGTTTTGCATTTTCACTTAAAAACTTGTCAACTCTGTTAAAAAAGAAGGAAAAAAACCATGAATGAAAGCATTAAATTAGCGTGCATTATGGATTTTATAGAAGAGTACATTTTACTGCTAACTACAGGCTTTGAGCCGTGACTCACATAAAGACTGTTTTCAAAGATTTTGTCTCTTTCTTTTTCTTTTTCTTTTTTTTTTGGTCTGTTGACTCAGAGTTGCTTCGGGGCATTTCAACTGCAGCACAGAAAGTCTTCAATTGGAGGCTACTGGATAAAAAGCCAGCAGTGAGCTGTGGCAGAGCCTCACTACATCACCACACAGCCACCACAGTTCACCACGGCAGCGTGGGGGCCCCCGGGGGCCCTCTGCACATCAGAGGAAGCTTCACACTGACTTCCCAGCAGGTTGATTCAGACGCAGCTGTCAGTGAGGGATCCCACGTCCTGCTGAAGAATGTGGAATTCATCCACCCCCCCAGTGCAGAAAGTATGTGGGCGCGGGTACTGGGGCCGCGGAGGAAGACAGCGCAGTATAAAGAGAAACACAATCGAGCGGATTCTGCCAATTTTCTACTGTTGCGTGGTAATTGAACACCAACACGCAAGACGGAGGGAAAGTTCTCGTCCCTCCCACAGTGGTGAGCCCTGTCATCGCTCTTCAAAGCTGCAACATTCGCCTCTTTGTTTTCCACCAGGATTCCTGTCGAACAGTGAAATCACATCACAGAAATGGTTCTAACTGCTGTTCTTCTGCTCATCAAACTCCAGCGTGTACTCGCGTTTCAGTTACTTCAGCGGAGTACTTAAACTGAATACACCGAATTAAACACCTGGGATGGAGCATAGGCAGATTAATTCCAATCTATGATAAGATATGGCGGCCATTCCTTCTTTATTTTGAGTCCGAATTCAGTGTATAATTGTTTTTTCAACATTGATGCATGATGTCATTTCGTTTCACAGCCCCTGCTGTCTTTGTCTTTTTGTTTTTCTTAATGTTTGAGATTATGTACGTATGTTTATAAATGCCTAAAATCAATAAAAAGATTTGAATAATAAACTACACTGAATAAATCAGCATTAGAACTATGAGTGCTGATTCATTCTGAATGTAATCTCTTTATTTTCACACTAAACAATTATTTTTCTTTAAGCAAAGGCAACTCATACAAGATCTTATTCCTAATTTGTCACCTTTTGTTGTTCCAAGATTAAATTTATAAAATAATCTACAAATATGTAATTTTGGGAGCTTTAGTGATGCTTTGTTTTTAGGTATTTTTGTAAAATTGAATTTTCTTGAATAGTTATTTGTTTATCTATTTGCTGGGAAAAGTGGTTTTCATAAGTTTTAATAACAGCTGTTTTAAACCTTGATATTTCTATTTTGCATTTAAAATAAAAATGCTAAGACCTACAGGACTGAAACGGTATCACTTCATTAATTAGCTCCTTCATTAATTATGTCATTTTGATAACTAAAGTCTAGAAAAATAATGGAAGAAAGTCGAATCAGTCTACTGTAAATTCTATTTTCCCACAAAACAAGGGTTCTATTTATCCACCAACTCACTTTAGAATGGAGAATTTCATATCTGTTGTTCCATACAACCACTTTATTTCTCATAGCTTTAAACATTTGTGATTTCAAGAGCTTTTATGAGACATTATGTTCAGACACTTTCATTAAAAACACTTGAAAAGGAGGTTTCTTAAGAAAAGGATCATAAGACCAATAAATACACTTAACTTGTTTTTAGTCTTTTCATTTTAACATTTACTGCTAGAAAGTTTACTGTTAAATGGAAATGCAAATTAGAGGCAAATATAACCAGTTTTCAAGTAACAATGTTTACAGTTTTCAAAAAAACCCAAAAAGAAAACACTTGAGAATAAAGTAAAGTAAGAATTAAATAATTTCCAAGTATTTAAATTTGATGGACATAAATTTGTCCCTAATATCCTGAAGTCGTAGAGATTTCTACAGCAATTGTAACTTATTTCTACTTCTGTTTATCAATAAGTTAATTTTGTGTACAGCGAGTGCCTCTAGAGGATTTCTATCTGTACGTATTTATTTTCTAATCCCACACCGGCATGTCCAGGAATACTTCACGTTAAGTTGCAGAGGTCTGGTGGTCTGTGTTTGGGCCTTTTCATGCATTTTAAATCAATTTCTCGAGCACAAAAACATGAATTTCCACCTTTTGGAACCCACTTTATGATCCTTCTTTCTATACAAACTCAGCGTTCTGCGGACGAAATGTCTCGTTCGGTATTTTCCTCCCAGTCTGGACTTCATTACACTTCTCTTCTGGATCCATCATCGTGATGTGAGAATCTGCACATTTGCTCACAATTGCTTGCATTTGGATTTGGTTGTAAACCGACCCTGAAATCCAAGAGTAATCTCCACCAGATGGCACTATTGTCCACAGCTGCTCCCTCTTGGGTTTTTTTTTTTTTAGAAGATGCTTAATCTGAAGTGACTCGAAATGCTGCAAACATTTGTGTAAAATTTGCATCGATCCGACCGCCGGGGGCTCAGCGGACAGGCCGCGATGTAATTTTCGCCATGGCAACACAAACAGAGGCTAAACCCAAACAGATCCCAGCAAGTTCTCGCCCGGGGAGGATCCCCCTCGTCATCGCTGCTGTGCCGGGTCAAATTCCAGCGCACCTTCCCTGGTGTATTCATGTCTGCATTGTTATGCTTGGCATGCTCCACCTCGCACAGTTTCCTGACCTGCTGCAAAAAAAAAAAACCGCCTCATTTTCTTAGTCTGTTTGTTTTCTGGTCTCCAGGAAGGGGAACACGTCTTGTGGTTTGTCTTCATCGCGCCCCGGCAGGAATGGATCCGACGCTCTCATTGTGATCCAGATTAGGAGTAATTCAGTCACTGGAACACCTGAAGCCTAAACGCAGCCCCGTCACATGAGAGGAACACGTGTTTATCTGTACGGGATGAGCGTAACGCAACACAGCGCTGCGGTCGGCTGCAGGTTCGCAAAAAAAAACAAAACTCCAAACTGTGGGACCTGGTTTCAGTCTGGCTCCCAGCGGCGGTGCTACCTAAACACAGCCAGCCCATGTTTGCGTCTCTGCTTAGCATTAAACTAATTCAGCTCAGAGCAGGATACATGACAGGAGCTACGCTGACCAGGACCAAACCATCTGGCAGCGCAGTATTAGAGGCTGTCCACAGACAGAGGAAAGTACAGACCCACATATTTATTCTGGAGATGTGACGGAATTAGAAATAGACGATGATCGAAGGTGTCGGGTAACAATCTCAGACCAGGAAGGCTTTTTAGAGGAGGTGCAACTGTGAAGAAATGGAGGGAATGAATTTATATATGAAAAGGAGTAAGTATTTTGATCACATTTTTAGTTGGCGGGATCATTTGGATCATCTCTGCTCACACTTCTAGTAAAGATTGTACTTCTCATTCATAAAATGATTTCATGTGTGGTACTTCTTCATGCTCCAGTAACACTTCTTGCTGGTCTGATGCAGGCCAGTCGGAGTGAAAAGCTCCCCATGCCGTCCATCTATCGGCTTGTTTCAGTGTTCAAACACACAGGGTCCTTCACTCTGAATCTTCAACTGGATTTTAAATCGTCCCTCAGACTTGTCTTGATAGACTACCCTTCTTTCAATTCTAAAGTTGGAGGTTTGATCCCCCATCTCCCCGAGTCCAGGGTGGACGTTTCCATGAATCACAAGCTGCGTCTTGCATGGCAGCCATCTCCACTGGCGTGTGTTAATGCACACTGACGCTGCCCGAACGGTCAAATGTGCAATATATGCCCAGTAAAGTGAAGTGCTCTGAATATTGGATGATGTATGAATAAGTTATTTATTATGTTCCAAAGTGCACAGAGACAAATAATGACTAATGTAATGACTGCAGTCGATAAGAAGATGCAGGATGTCTGTGACGTTATTAGATTAAACTGCACATTAGTGTTTTTGTTAAATGGTAATGGTTGTTTAAAGTCTGCCTGTTGATTCGATGTGCAGCGGGGTATGATCTCTGCTTCATGGTGTTTTATGTCCATCAGGGAGGAAAGAATGTAGGAACAAAGTGCAGCCTTGTGATTACTCTCTCAAGTCTCTTCCACAGAGTCTCCGTGAACACAAGATAGAAAGACAGCTGCAGGTTGTATTAATTTAAAAAAAAAAAGTGACCTTATTTGTCCAGCAGAGGTCAGCAGAGAAGAGGACAGATGAATATATGCACTGTGCAATATATTTGACTTATGGTCTACACCTCTTCTTCCATTTGATGACAAGAATTGATGTTAGAAATACAATTTTAAATGGATCAAATGCCACATTTGACCTTGGTCTGGTTTTTTTTGTTTGTTTTTTTAAGTGTCCGCATCTTTTTTGCACATACATTTGCATTTTTTAATGACTTCATACTTAATTGGATTAACGCTGCTATACAAACACTTTATATAGAACTATTTAGTGTGTATTCACCAGCTTTGGTATATTTATTTATTGACTGAGTCCATGATGATCAGGTTTAGTCTACCATCCACCCATCTCCTCTACATCTTTCTCCTGTGCAGGGTCGCACAGTGCTGGAGCCGATCCCAGCTGACGGTAGGCGAGGTCAGGACACAACCTGGACACGTCACCAGTCCAGCATAGGACCAACACACACAGACAACTACACACACTCACATTCACACCAAGTGGCAATTTAGTTTTGTTGTTTTGTTGACCTTAAATTGCCCCTGAGCGTGAGCGTGAGTGTGAGTGTGTGGCTGTTTGTCTTGGATGGCCTGTCCAGGGTGTATTCCGCCCTCGCCCATAGTACCCCGTGACCTTGCACAGGAGTAAGCGATGGATGGATGAAGTCATAAGATAACATTTTTTCTTTCATTTCATGGGAAATCATCAGTAGATTCAAATGAAATGCTTGGATTGACTGACTGACTGACTGACTGACTGACTGACTGACTGACTGACTGACTGACTGACTGATTGATTGATTGATTGATTGATTGATTAAAGCCTTTAAATTAAAAGTAACAATGCTGTCCAGATATCGGTTTGTGTTCCTGTGTTAACTTAAGGAACCTGGTCTGAATCCTGCTTGTGTAGAAAAGGCTTCCAGTGTGAAACTCGACAACAGTCGGCTTTATTTTCGTTTGCAATTAATGTTTTTATGTGTACATGTATTCCGTTATACCCTTCAGAAATGCAGATGTGCGACATCTGCGCTGTTCTTCGTATCAAATAAACTTTTACGGATTCATCCCTGCTCATTAAAAAAAGATGTATTTTGAAGATCCCAAAATCGACTAATTCTCATTATTTCGACAATTCTTTCTGTTCGCCTTTCTTTTTTCCACTCAAATCTTTATTAGAAAATAAAAATACAATCCTAAAACCAAAGAACCAGAGCTATTTGGGATATTCCTTCATGTTTCATCTTAAAGACACATTTATACAATGCTCATTGTTCATAATCCAGTATTTCCATTTTCAGCCAGTTTCCTGTTTTTTGGTGTGGGTTTCTGGTCTAGTTGTGCTTCTGACTGTGTGTTTTCCATTAAGGAGGTTTCTGTTTGTTGTCAATAATTAAACCGGCGGTAAATCTTTTTAAGCATTAGGGCTCAGTTATACCCATGTCCACCAGGGGGCGCCATCCTCCAACATATACTTTCTCTACACGCCTTAGTTTCAGTTTGTGGAGAAAAATAAGTGGTCTGCATCCCCTTTCTTGGATAAAAACATTAAATGTCCCCCTAAAAAAGTACAGTTCGATAGAATTTGAGGAATCTCACCTGAATGTCACCTAGAATAATAACATGTGAGCCAATATAATATATACTATACACATGATGGTTCTTCAAGCTATAAAACTATATGGATCAAATCCTTCAGTCCAGATCAGGTTTAATGTTCTTGAAACACTTTATAACGTGGCTATGTTCAATGTTTTAATCCTTTCTTCTTGAACTGCGGCATTAGAAAAGTTGCTTTTTGTTTTCATCTGATGCAATGTACTTTAAAGTGTAATTTATATATGGGAGGAGCGAAATCATTAAAGAAAAAGTAGCGTAAAACCATCCAGAATGAGCGAAGACATGAAGACGGCAGAGGCCATGTGTTGTACAGATGCCAAAACTTGAAAGCAAAATGTTTTAAATTCAAGATCTTAATGATACCGCAGTTTTCGCTGCATGCGCAGGAAATGTATGTAAAAGGACGCATAAGACATCAACTGTTCAATATTTGCATTTGATGACAAGTTAATGAAAAACACAACATTGTGGGGACCCTTTGTTCAATTTTGACTGAAAAATAACTGATAATAATGCAAAAAAAAAAAACAAGGCCTATGCACTGATGGCTTTAATAAAAGGTTGGATGAAGATGATTAACAACCATGAAGCCACTTTAAGTTGAATAAAAGGGCAAAAATGCCTGTTAAACGCCCAAAATAATAATACTATTATTCAATAAGGCTGATCAGACATACAAATATTTGAGCTTTAACCTTCGAATAAACCTGCGTTCACGCCCGTCTGCATGCCTTAAATATATTGTTTGTTTTTTTTCTATCCGCACCGCTGGGACCGTGAAGCCCTCGTCACATGTCACTGTGGGTGAGGGTCTCCACACAAGCCCCTGAAATCTAAGTATATGTTTGGAGGAGGTCATTAGAGGAGTGTGGAGGTGAGGACGGAGCTCCTCGGGCCTTGGGGCGGCTCTCCATCATCGGCGAGCAGCGGAGACGCAGGAAACTGGAGAAGAAGGGAGTGTGAGGGGAGTGTGAGGGGAGTGTGAGGGGAGCGCGCGAAGCGGCGAGATCTCAGGAATGTTCCGGCGTCAACACTTTTAGAGACTCTTTGATGTCAACGTGCTTCTTTTTTTTTTTTCTTTTTTTTTTTGTGTTGTGTGACATAAACCTGAGCCTATAGGAGGCTGTATTTAAAGACTCTGGTCAGGGTTTCAGGGTTCAGCATTATTTGAATTGTTCTGAGGTGTTGTGACCCGTGATGCACCTCTGATTCAGCAAGCAATACTTTTACTTTCAACACGATATCAATTTAGAGATACTCTTTAGGCTAAAATGCATGTTTTCGGACACCCGCGTGAAAAAAAACACGCATCGATACTCCACGTGGGACTTTATATGTACATATTTTATACGTATATTTGATATGTTCTCCTCCATGAGGTGCCTCTCCCATCCGCTTTGTATGGGAAATTCCGTCGTAGTGTTTTGGGAAGCGGTTAGCCGTTAACGTCCTAAAATGTAATCGCTTGGTCCTTGGATGACGACAAATCACCCCTAAATATTTCATGCAATTCGGGTGAGTATCTTTTGGGAAAAGTTGGTAAAATACATACATACATATACATCTACGTAGACGAAAACTTTCTAAACTAACTAACTAACTTTCTCGCCCAACTTCGCTGGTCACCCCAACTTTCGTTAGAGAGATTATTATACGTTGTGTTTGGTTTTGTTGCTGTGCAGTCTTCTTAATTGCCCCTCGGGGATGAATGAAGTATTAACCGATACACCACCGTGCAGCAAAATACAAATCGTTCCCATGAACAGTGGGGGAAAAAAAACCAAGACAGAATTCATCAATTAGGACTGAAACTCTCGGGGTTTATAGCGAAGCCTGAACAAAGTACATGAAGAAGAAGTTTAATCAAGACCTGGGGTGAAATACCTTTTTTTTGAAGTTATTTGAGGATTAATTTCAGTCCTGGTGCATCTTCAGTGCTTCTTTCTAACAGACGTAAAGAAGAAACGACAGAAGTTAATTGAGGATCACTTCTACTTCTTTGACCTGTTTTTCTACAAGATTAAAAGCACAGTGACATTAAAATGTGCAGAATATTATAGTTGCATCCAACACATGGTTAAGAGTTGGTTACAGGATGTGAAAATAACCAAATACAAAATCTATTTCATTTTCAATTGGTAGATTTAATGATGAATAAATGAATGAATGAAGCAGTAAAACTTTCAGCCATGAAGGGAGATTTTAAATGTAAAGTGGATCAGAAATAAAAGGGATTTTTTTATTATTAGGAATTTGCTCTGATGAAGCATCACGAGCATCAAAACCACACAAAGGCTGCAAAATGTGATGCTTCACTGTATTTTACACTGTTAGAAAATGCATGACCTAGTTCAGCTTTTGTAAAAAGATCTTGAATTAAATGTACATTTTCCATGTTGCACTCAAACCTCTTTGCAACTAAAGCAAAAGAAAACACTTGGAATTTTCCAAAACGTTGTATAGAAATGTTGTCATGCCGGTGAGGTACTGAATGAGCTGTTCTTGGACGAAGATGAGGTTGACCCCTGATCTCTAACGTGTTATAATTTGGATTCTTTGCATGTGACATAAATTGACATAAATTTGCCAGAGGTCCCCAGTTCAAGTCTGTGTGGATTCTTCATGTTCTGGAGTCCAAATCCATGAATCTGTAGTTAATAAGAGACTGTAAACTGCACATATGTGTGACTGTCTGCTTAGATTGAAGCTGGACGAAGGCGCATGGATGGAAGACTTTGTTGTTATGTCGCCCCCTTGTGGTTGATGTAAATGTGACAAGAGAAGAGGAGAAAGCTTAATTGGAAATCAAGCCTCAAAGTTACTGTTACTTTAAATAAGTACAAGGAAAGCAGAATATGGAAAAAGAAAATCTCTTTATTATGTTGAATTTATTCCTTAAGCAGTTTACATAAAGTACAAAACATATAGACGCGCTCTATATCCCCGCTTCACACTCCTTCCAGTGGGAGCCGCGGTGGTTCTGACACCCAGTGTTCTGGCACTTCAACACCACTTTCCAGTCAAACGTCAGTGAGATGTGGTGTGTTGAAGCAGGTCTGTGACGACCGCAGCAGTAATCACTCTGACAACAGTCGGAGATCTAAAGAACATCAGCAATAAAACGCTTCAACTAGTGAGAGTGTGTGTGTGAGGCCAAAACTGAAGCCGTCTGATTGGTTGACGGCTCAGAGCGACGTCCAGGGGAGACGTCTCACACACACACACACACACACACACACACACACACACACACACACACACACACACACACACACACACACACACACACAGGCAGGAAGACAACATGTTCACAAACACATACACACACACACACACACACACACACACACACATTGAGACAACTCACACAACCTCACTCACACACACAGACAGCCAGACAGACACACATACACACTGACACATGCGCACAAGGACACACACGCAGGGAGAGGACCTGTTTACACACACACACACACACACACACACACACACACACACACACACACACACACACACACACACACACACACACACACACACACACACACACACACACACACACACACACACACACACACACACGTTTACATGACGTGAAACCAGTAATCTTTTGTTGTGGGTTTTTTTGTGTTTTTTTATGGCATTGTTGTTGTTGTTGTTGTTTAGTCTTTGAAAACAACTTTCAAAGTACGTTTCTGAAACCCTCCACTCTGTTTACACGTTCATCCGTTTCTCTTTCAGAAGAGTTTGACAGTTTAGACGGCAACATTTTGAAAACAATCGTCGGAGACACGCAAACACCAGCAACAATGAGAACGCTGCAGTTTGCTTGTCACACAAGGAGCCGACACACCACCCGTACTGCACCGGCACGCTGAGCAGAGGACGACACAGAACCTGCTGCATGGAGGAAATGTACCTACATGTGATCCAATGTCATCAATGTACACTTAACTGGAGAAGGGCTGTTAAATTCAAACACTCAGGAACCTTCCATTGACATTGATCCACTCGCACATGTGCAGAACAACTGTTGAGTCACGCCGGAGTGTTCATGTGCCGTCATCGATATTTGGGCGAAGCTGCGCATTTCCAGTTTACGCCTGGAGCGTTTTGAACTTGTGGCAGCCGAAAAGTGACATTTTCAGCCAAATTTTAATTAAAAGTTTTCCCTTTTCACTTGGTAATGTCGAGTAATGAGGGAAAACGTGCAGAGCTAATAGTTTTACTGTGCATCTCCAAGTAGATCCAAAACAGTAATAGTGGAGGAGTCTATACTGCTGGTTGTGTTATTTGAATTAAACAACATACATTTTCTCAATGTGTACATTTACTTGACAACTTTCTTATATTCACCAGATACTGTGCAAGCTTATTCTAATCTATGGTGAAGAAAGACAGTTTAAAGGAGCTTGAATGTTTATGTTACTGTGGTCTACACACACACACCAACTAGTGGCCTGGTGGGTGAACTACAGCGTTTATTATGAACCGCCATCTTTTTCAGAATGTCGCCGCCCGAACGTGAAAGTTCTCTGAAAACACTAAAAGGAAAAAGGAAAAAAACAATGCAGTTTCCAAACATTTGCTGTGTAAACATTAATCCTGTGTGTTTGCCTTGTAAGAGAATGGAGCGAATCCAGGAAGCGCCATGTATTCAACGTGATGACGTGGGAGTAAACTAAAGCTGAATCTCAAACTAAATCTTCTCTGTTGTCAGCTCCAGCTTTCTGCAGCCTTCGGTTAAATAAAGCAGGCACAGAAGATGGACGGAGTGACAAACCCGGTCTGTTTCACATTAAAACTCGTTCAAGTCGTATAAAACACTCTGGATAAGCAGCCACTCCTGCGGCCCTCGACGGACGCTCAACGCTGAGGAGACTTTGGAGGAAAAAGACTGTATCATCGCTGCAGCGTTGGTGAGTGCCTGTGTGGGAACCTTGTGACGCTGCTGATTCTCCTCATGCCTGCAGGAGCTGCCCCACCAGGGCAGGGCTCCTCTCCCGGATCAGGGCCGAGGCGATCTCAGCGACCTTCGACACCGACCTCTCCCAGAGATCCTCATCCTGAGAGAGAGCGAGAGCGAGAGAGAGAGAGAGAGAGAGAGAGAGAGAGAGAGAGAGAGAGAGAGAGAGAGAGAGAGTCGCACAGTAAGACCATTTGTTCGTGAAATTATGCAAAGGCACGGCAGCAAAAAAGAAAGAAAGAATCCTCACAGACTCCGTTTTGTTCACTTTCATCTCTCCTCTCACGACTTCATCCGAGTCCTGCCAAAGCTTCTCCACCAGTTAGCATTAGCCGCCAGTTCAAACAGAGTCAAATCAGCCCCATGTTGTTCCACTTGGAATAATGGGGAGTGAAAACCAGGCTGGTTAGGAGGAAGTTACAACATCCACCAACACCGCTGACAAATTCCATGTTTTGAATTTACATCCACACTTCCCACAAAGGAGAGGGGGGGGATCCCAGTTTGAGTCAGCTGGAAGCTCAAACAAACACGACACGAGATGAATGGTGATCCGGCGGCACCGCATTTAACTGGATTGGAAGAATCACAGATTCTGGAGGAATTTTCCCGGCTTCCTTGTTATTTCATGGCTTCTTTAATCAAACAGGCGGAAGCAATTTTCTGAGCGGAGAAGATAAATGCCGCAGGATTAAAGCGTGTTAACTCTCCTTTTTCACATTGGAAAGTTAATGTGGAGCCCTCTGAAGCCCGTGAACCAATAAAGGCCGAGCTTGGAGATTGATGGTCCATGATATTGGACAGATCTACATGAAGCAACACATGGAGACCAAAGAAACGAGGCCATTCGATCAGCGTGTCTCAACCACTGTTGTGGTTGTTTTGGTTTCGTGATTCCTCTCCTCTGTATCTCTTTATTCTCCTTTTTTTCCTCTCTCTCTCTCCACACAATTCACTTTTAATGGTTTTCACTCCCCTGACTTCATTCCTCGGGGTACAGCGACTCCCCACTTTGATTTAGCTTCTCGCTGAGGCCTAAAAGTGACCCGTTTTCCTTTTTTCTCTCCCTCTCACTCTCTCGCTCTCCCCCGGCTCGGTTCCTCACACAGATTTATGTGTCATGCTCTACCTGCACTTCTTCATAAATGAACGGTGGACTTTTAATAAGGCTTTTGATGTAGCAGCTAGCATGAAAGGGAGAAAAAATATGAAACAAGATGCGGCGCTTACCACAGAAGACGACGGAGAGGAGGAAAAGACGAAGGTCTGGGATAAATTTGACCTCACGCGATGAAACTGACTGATTTAAATTACGATGCTTTCTTCTTTTTTTTTTCCTCTCTTGTTGTCTGGTGCAGCAGACATACTGTAACTCATTTATTGAGTTCCTTGTGCAATGAGAAAACATCAAAAACAAAAATAAATTAAAAATTGTTCCATATATTTGTTTCTGCAGACTTGGATACAAGCAACGCTTCCTTATAGCCTGAATATGTTTCCTTTATGGTTGTAAACTATGTGTGTTCCAACCATCCATGAAACTGGTTCAGAACCGATAAAATGAATGTACAGTATACCTATACGGCAGCTATTTACTGCTCTGATGCAGCAAACTAAACATCAGTTAATCAAGCCTGCAAATATAAAGTGGCTCGAGCTTTGATCGACCAGAATCAACATGTTGGAAGACACTGAAGCCTTGTTTAAGTGAAAAAAAAAACTACGAAGTTGGATTGTTATTACGGAGGTAAACAGTTCTTCTGCACGTGCTCAGAAGATGGAAATGACCAACAATGGCGGCCTCCAGAGTGTCATGACTCCCAGCCCATATTCTCATGGGACTTAGTAGAGTCGCCGTAATAACAATCCAACTTGGTCGTCCGTCCAAACAAACGTCCGTGTATTCGCTATTGTTAATATTTTTAGTGTATTTTTCTCTACAAGCATGTTTGTGTGTTTTCTTTACAATCGACCAACAGCACCCACTGGTGGCCCAACATGTGAACGACATCATTTTCAGTGTTTTTGCTATTTCCGTGTAAATGGACATCATTTTCAAAAACGTTGCCTTGGAAACGCAGAACGAAAAAGGGCAGCGTTTTTGCTCCGAGGCATTTTTCCCACTGGGAAGTGGGACCTTTCCTAATTCCTTACAAATTCCACTTAACCTATCAACGCACTATCATAGTAATATTGCTTAAATGCAAACTTTTCTTAAGTTAGGAAGAAAACCATCAAAATGAGGAACAAGACATTTTGAAGTCTTGTAGAAATGTTTGAATTCATAATTGTATTTGACGACGGATTTGGGTGAGACTTGTAAAGCCACAAAAATATTTTCGCTCTCGGTCTGCAACCAATTTTTTTTGTTTTACAGATTCTCAAAACGCTGGCTTTCCTATAGTAAGAGTTTTTAATTTTCTAACATCCACAAAGTGGAAAACAAAGAATAAATCCCCCTAAAATGACAAAATATCGATGATTTGTGATCCGGAACATTTGTTTTAGCACTTCTCTGGGTCTGGCTTCCAAATGCAGCTTGTTGTCAACAGTTTCATACATCTGGAGCTGAAAGAGAGCCCAGTCTGACTCCGGCTGTCCTGTCTCGACCTTGCGGCCCGACTCCACCGGACGGCTCAAAAGCCCTCCCAGCTTGCGCGGGGATCGGACTTGGAGGGCGACGAGGTGTAAGAGCGACGAGCGTGGAATCGGCCCTGACCGTGGTTAATGGGAGCAAGAGAGCCGGGATCCAGAACTCCTGGAGCACTCGCTCCTAATCAGAACCAGCGCAGGGAGAATCAGATGACACTGATTTTCCACACTCGACAGACTGAAGGAGGAACCGAGGCTCTGGAGTACAGATCAGCCACTGCATTGATTGAAGCAAACGAGGGGGGAATAATAAAAAAAAAAAGAAAAAGAGGGATGGAATTCAAATACGATAGCGTTGAATGCGTTCCAGAGGCATTCAAATTATTCCTTTTTTTTTTTTAGGATGCCTTCAAATCTACAGTTGATTCAACCTTTAACGAATCAAGTAAAGGGGATGGAAAGAAAAACAAGTAGGGCTCTTGAGTTCTTCTTCAGCGTGTTCCCAAGTCGTTGTTCTGTGGCTTAAACGCTGCTACGAGATGGGCCAGTACATCTGCAAGCAGTCTGACGGCACCGAGTTGACACGCACATCCTCGGGAACACGCGTCGGTTCGTTGGTGATCGCTCAGAAGAAGAAAAAACTCGGGGAAAAAATCTTCTGGTCGATCTGATTGCATCTTTTCATTGTTTATCAGATGAAAGCATTCCTTTTTATTTGTTATCTTAAAGCAATTACAAACCTCTGAGACGTTGCATGTGTCTGGAGGCACTCGAAGGCCGCCGGGATGATGGATGCGATGTGCGCGAGCAGCGACCGATTACCACCCACGAGGACTCGCGGGGTTTTGTGGGAAAGTCGCAAAAACGTTGGGCATGCTAAAGACAGCTACGGCCATCGAGCCACAGGTAATGACTCGATAATATACCAGTTTTCCTAAAGCCGGAGTTTAAAAAAAATAAATAAAATGCAAGTTTGCACGCAGAAAATATGAAAAAAAAAAAAAGTCAAGATCACCAAGGAGGATCAAAGTTTCAGGCCGAAGCTCCAGTGTTGAATTATTTCCACCCCCGATACGCAGCCTTTGAAATATGAATCATGCTTCACAAAACAGCATTTATTGAATCAAGTAGTTGCTCGCACGCTGGAACTCAAACGAGAGTTTTTAGAGCTTCATCGACTCGTGCCACAGCTTCGAGTCGTCACAACCGCCACTCAGGCTTCGAGCGCCGCCGAGGGAAGAGGCACGGGGGGGGGGGAGGGTCGAGTTACTCCACAACAACAAACTGCGAGGCCTCGAGAGAGAGATTTGCATATTGAGTCGCTCTCAGGCTGAAATCTATATGACTTGGGAGACGTGCTAATTGATCGCCGCTCTGGGAGGAGCCACAGCTGCGGTCACTCTGGTGACCCGGACTCGGCTGCCTTTGGACGAGGGTGGCACCGCGTCCAGTGGTCGTCTCCTCTGAGGACCGTCCAGGATGGGTCCAGCAGCTACTTCACTGCCTCATTGTTCTGGCCATTGTGATGAAAGAGAGAACACCCGCGTAGACGCTCTAATCGTGCGTGCACGATTAAAGTGGAATGTGATCCTGGAGGATTTGCTCGTCTCCAGATTTTCATCCTCATCGGAGCCGTTTGTCCCCCGGCGTCGACGGTTTCCCGCCGTCTCTCTCTCCCAGCATCTCTTCCACACGAATATGGAGAAACCAGTCCGCTTGAGGCGGAGTATTTCTCACTGTGGCAGCAATTAGACAAGTACTGTGAGGCATTTGGAAAGACATGAGAAGAAGGAAAAAAAAACCCTGAAGTGAAGACATGAACTTTGATATTAAACCCAGGAAGGGATTAGTCTGATTGATAGTCCTATTTCAGCTAATGGCCGCTGCTCACCTGTTTACAATGTGGAATTCATCTCCAGATGTTCCGAAGACATGAACATTTCTTGCGGGCCAAAGCCTAAGTGCAGTCCAGAGGAGGGTATTTCATTTTATTTTAAAAGCACCGGCTTTTTATGAGATTCACTTCACTATTATTAGACGTGAGGGAGCCTCACTTTCCACTTCATAATGACTAACTGCCGCGAATCCTCACTTAAAGGAGTTCGGTGCCAAAAGTATCATCATTTATTCACATTAGCTGGACGTACTATCATCACCAGCGTACGCCATTGTAAATGGGATTGTGACACATTTACATTTTGAAACGCAGCACTCGTTTCCACTGGCGGCGGAATCTGCTCCATCCATTACTGACGCATCCAATCCCTTGGTGGCCTTGATGGCGTTCATGTAGACAGATTTTATATTTGAAAATGTCGACTGTCAGCAAACAATATATGAACCGGTATCGGGGGGAAAATACCACTGGATACGAATCACAGATGGACTTGTGGAGACTTTAGGGGTGTAACTTAGATTTTTATTTTATTTTTTTTAAGTTTGTAAAACAAAACCTTGATTCCAGTCCAGGAGAGGAATCACATCATAAAACTCGAAATGCACTGGGAAAGCGCAGAGCTTCGCCGAGGCCAGCTGTCCGCTCTCGTTTGATATACGAATCTGCAACGGCGAGCACTCAATACGTCTGGATATATTTTCAAACTACCGATGATCGTAAGTATCTGTGAACGGCCACATCTTACACCCAACACAGAATTAGGCAAACAGCTACTTTGCAACAAGCTTTTAGCTCCAGACAACCGGGTCATCACTTTTTAGTACAATGCGAGTTATTATAGAAGTATTGTGAGAAGCTGCAGCTGTGTTTGTTGCTTGCTGTTGTTTGTGCATCATCAAACAACAGCAGGATCAACATGTGCATCTCCAAACATCACAGTGATACCTCCTGACTGCACATGAATACGCCACAAGAATTTGCGTGCCTTTCCTGACTTTATACAAGTAAGCTGGCCGAGCACGCGTGGAAAAGTCTGCGTATTTGCAAAAATACAGTATCTGTGCAAATGTCAATTTAAATAAAGTAGGAAACTCTGCTTTGCTTGTTCCGTCCATTTACTCTGCATCGATTGTCTTTTTTTTTTTTTTTTTTTTTTATGTTGGAAAGTCCATTTTATTCTTACAGCACCTTAGTAAACATCAACTGACCAAAGTTCAATATGATTTTTATTTTCCCCCTCAAAACTGCAATGTGATAATGTGGCCACAGCCAAAAACTGCAAATCATGGGAGAAAAAACACATTTTCTATACAGCTGCCTAAAAGTCAATCACGTAATAATTTTCTATACAGTAATTCTCTTGGTATTTGTTTTTCTGGGTCTCTCACAGAAAGTTTTTTTTTTTTTTTTGTCCATATTGCAATTTAATCTGGTGCAATGTGGCTACATTGAAAGTGACGTTGTGTGTCTCATGTCTTTTAGTGGATTGGAATACTGTGCAATCAAATCTAACACATCTGGAACGTCCATTGATTTTGTGTGAATTGCTAAGATAACATGATTAGTGTTTTCCACCCAAAACATACTTTAAGTGCGACTGCGTGCAGAGGGTAGTGGGTTCGTGTCCCACGCCGGGCGCCACCTTCCCGTGGGCTCACCACCTGCACGAAGGTTCTTAAATGGTGCATTGTGATCTGGGTGACGGTGCTCAGACTGTCACCCCCGCGACCCGGAAACGGATAAGCGGAAGAAAATGAATGAATGAATGAATGCGTGCAGAGGTGATACGATGCCAATATAGAACTGTGAACAACTGTAAAGCAATACTAGTGTGAAGGAAACTTTTATTTATTATCATTTACTGATTTTTAAAATCTATGTAACGTATCAGACCAAACTGTCCGGGGCTTAATTAAGGTGAATAATAAGACGGTGAGTTGGATCTCCTGGCCCAGGTTACTCGCTCCTGCCAAGTTTAATAAAAAATCTGACTGATAGTTGTTTTTTTTCTGTAATGCAGTTAACAAAATGATAAACAAACCACAGTGAAGACATAATCTCCATGGCGAAGGTGATTCTGTAACAGCATTGTTTTAATACATAAACAATGTTGTGTACGATTCTGTGACTGACTCGCCAGTGAGTTGAGGCAAAATCTTCTCGATCACTCCCATGTGCATGAAAACACAAACACATGCGGCGGCCTTGTTATTCCAGCGCTGCGACCACAAGTTTATGGAATGGAACTTCAATCATTAGCGTCTATTTTTGCTTACTGTTTAAAGGGTGGATGGTGACAAGTCATGAGGCGACAGGTCTTTGAAACACTGAGCAGGGGAAGAGCGGGGAGGAACGGCGGGGGGGGGGGGGGGGGGGGGTGGAGGAGGGTGGAGCGGACCACACAAAAAGCAATCCTCCGGCTCTGTTCTTTTAAATGCCAGTGATGCAGGCGACCTTTCCATCTGAAAGGAGCGCACAGCGCCACCTCTGCCACACAAGAAGGGCCGGTCTTTGAAGCCCAAAGGTTTTCAAGTAATTAGGACCTTTCGCAGTGGCAATTTGCACGCTGCTGTCACTCTCCTGAGCCCCAAGGACTGCTGCTGCTGCTGCTGCTGCTGCTGCTGCTGCTGCTGCTGCTGCTGCTGCTGCTGCTGCGGAGGGTTTCCACGCTGTTCCCTTCATGACGCGCCAGGCACCGGGTCCTAATAGAAAAACAGCTTATGGAAAGGCCTGGCAAGCAGATCGAGCCAAGAGCACTGGAAAGAGTTGTCAGAGTCACACCAGCTACCATAACTAAATAGGCCAAGAACATTTAGAACGTTTTTATCACCTCTTTTCATCATTCTAACATTTTACCATCCCTGTATTTTTCCCTGTGACATGTCGGTGTTGCTGCACTAGTGGTTGTAACGTCCACCTGAGGGCAGTATCTTGACTAGGGCTCGGGCCAGCCGGTGTTCTCCGCTCAGAGGAGCCTCAAAAGCTCAAACTACCATCTAATGTGAGCTTCCCTTCACATTGCCACCACTTTCTGCTCCTTAATAGATGAAGTAACTTCTCAGAAGAAGACAAAATGTCTCCCCAAATGACCTGAGCGCCGAATCCCAGAGACGCAACACTGCAAAACCCATCCAGAGCTTCGGTCTGAGTGAGGATAGTGTTGCAGGGCTTCTGACAGCTCATCCCTGAGTGGGTATTGTGCCCCCCCATCTCCACCGTGTATCACTGAAGACAGACAGTAGCCCGGGGCTAAAGTGACACCAGAGAAGAGGATAACGGGTTCAATTACTGGTCAGTCCAAAAGTCTGATTAAAGCAGTGCATTTTACACCACCGTGGCCTTGAAGAGCGGTGACAATCGAGTGGGCAGGTCTTCAGAGGGTCGTGGCCTCGTCCTGGGCATAAAGCAGCACTCTTAAAATTAAAATCAGTGGAGCGTCTTCTATTCATGCATGAGATGGAAGGTAAGCTTAGTATGTTTGTTTTCATATGCTGATTAAACAGAGAGACACAGTGAACGATCTAGAATATGAGAATTTCATTGTACTGAGGATGAGAACATCTGTATGTTTTGTGGAGCAAAGGTGAAAGGATGAAGCATAACAAAGTCATGTTTCTCACTCCAGATGGGTTTTTTTTGACGTTCATTTGGTGACGACAAATTGCACATAGGTGTGAAAGTGAGTGTGTCTCTGTTTGCCCTGTGATGGACAGTCGAACTCTCCAGGTTACTGTCATCAACCATAGTCAGCTTGATGTTACTCTTGAGAGAATGTCTGTATATACAGATACTTTAAAAGATACTATATATGTGACTTTAAAAAAAAAAAAAAAAACTCAAATAATAAGCCAAATGAGACGGAACAATATTCCAGATGTCTTCTCAAAGAAAGTTTATCACCTTGCACCAGCCCATTCAGTGCTGCCATACATGGTTTTACCACAAGATGGCATACCGAGTCATTCAGAAGCAGCTGGAATAGTGAATATAATGGCTGAAGCACTTTTTGACACAATAGTCTAAGTACACATGATAAGCCTGTTAGTCATTTATTAAATCTGGACGACTGCAACTACAAATCAAAAAGAATATCCACAACTGATTTCCACAATGTGACTAAACACTACTTACGTTCCTGGTAACCAATTTCTCTGCTGACTAAAAGAAAATTTGTAATTAAGACTAAATGACAGATCCGAAAAAAAAGAATACACTTGGAAAACAGGGAGTTTTAGGGGTTTTAAATACTTTGCAAAACATTGTGCATTAAAAGCGATTTGGAAGATTTTACAAATAAGTCCGATTTTAAATGCCGCTGAAATACAACATGTTTTGCATTGTGCATTACTTAGCATTTCAGCATGGTAGATCCAGGCTAGAGATATCCCGTTAACTCCCTGAAGATTTGAGAGGTCAATACCATGAAGAAGGTTTTTTTTTAATTTTCA
This sequence comes from Lipophrys pholis, assembly GCF_963383615.2. Taxonomy (NCBI): domain Eukaryota; kingdom Metazoa; phylum Chordata; class Actinopteri; order Blenniiformes; family Blenniidae; genus Lipophrys; species Lipophrys pholis. Next base: position 26,832,785 of record NC_137639.1, on the reverse strand, counting down.
AAACAAGCATGATAAGAGCTTAAACCAGGGGTGTGAAACACAGGGATTGTGGGCCAAAACTGGTCCACAAGAGGCTCCAATCCCACCAAACCACCAAGCAAATTGTAAAAAATGCAAAGAACCCATCGACTGGGGGACACAACACAGCAATGAGATCCGAGCTGAGAAATCGTTGATGCTGCCACGAAAGATAACTACCTCACTAAAAAAAAGCAAACTAGCCTCAAAGCCATGCTGTCGGGGTGAGTTTGTAAAAACACGCATAATGCGTTTTTTTGATTTTTTTGTATTTTGCACTAGAAAGTATCATTAAACTCATTGTGAAACATTTTGCCAAAACATAGGCTTGTTCAAAACTTCTACTTGACGTCACAACAAAGAAAAACTTTAAAGTCTAAATTTAAAGGTTATTATGGCACTATTTTACCTGTCCAACCCACTCATGATGAAATTGGACCGTATGTGGCCCCTGAACTAAAATGAGATTGACCCTCCAGGTTTAAATAATGCCAAGACAGAGCGAGTTACCACTGATTTACTGCTGCAAGGACGAGGACTGCAGTCTGTCTGTGCTGTAGAACCATTCAACTAGTGGGGGGGGGCAGGCGTAGGACAGGTGACACCTTGTTAATGGATAAAACACAAACTGAATCATATTTCTTGTGGGGATTTGTCAGAAGGCAGATGTTTAAATGTTTATCCGACTCGCTGTGCACATCCATAATCAACCACCACCACCCAATGTGAGAGCAGCTTGAATGAGTAGACTGAGAAGCTCTCGAGACGAACGGATGGAAAACATCGGCGACCGCCTGAAAACAAACGACTCAATGATGATTAAGGAAGTGCATAAAACTCCAGCCAGTCATTTTTTAGTACATTTAGTACAGTAAAATCCACAGAGAGAACATTTAACCATCTAACACATCAAGCCAAACAGTCTTAATATTTACAGCTGTGCTTCGGGTCACGACAACCTTCAAAGCACAAATTCAGGAGAATTATGACAGCGACATTCGTATTATTTTGTACTTCCTACAGATGAAACATCTCTATGGACTGTGTCTTTATTGAATATTACAAAGGTATTTGCCTGTTGCCTGAATGTCTGTATTTCAGATGCCCGTGTCGTTCCCACTCTGCCTCACTTCTTCTGAAAGGGACGCTAATGAAGGAAAAAGAATTAGTCTCTTCCTCATCCCACTTTTGTGCGGCTTCCTCAGACTTTCCAAAAGTTGCTCACAGACTTTGAAAAAAAAAAAAAAAAAAGAAAACTTTTGTATTGATAACTGCTTTTCAGAGCCTATTGAGAGAACACAACTCTTTCACGGTACATTGGTAAAGCTCTATCAACACGGGTTTCCAAAATATCCTGTCTCGGGGCGTCCATCGGGCAAACAAAGCAGTTTGTAAGTCATGTCTGGTGTACGACTGCTTTCCTCAGAGAAGGCGCTGAGAATGGGACTCTGAGGGGGTCTGTACTTCCAGTGGATGCCTTCAGTGAGAACTTTTTCCAACAAGCTCTGGTGAGAGATGACTTTGTTTGAATTCGACTCAGCGAAAGACGCAGCTCAAAACAGCAGGCAGAACAATGGCTCCTTAGATGAGGAGGTATGAAAGCATGAAGGCATGGGTGGGATTTATGAACTGGGACATACCAATTCCTACGTGCGGTTGAGAGAGACCCACAAGCACACGGACTCGCTGCAGATGCCTCATTTACTTATCGCACCGTATCACTTACAGAAACCCGGGGGGTTGCCAAACCCATGAAATACTGCAGGGCATCTAAGGTCGGCTGCAGGTGCAGGAATATCTGACAAAACAGCACATTCATTACTATCTGGGTCCTTGAGCTGCACGCATGCCGGCCAATGCTCGGGGCTCTCACTTCCATCCAGGACCGGCAGAGATTGCAATCGCAGTAGGTGGTGAGCCAAACATACAAACAGAGGTGCAACAGTGTTTTTGTCCTGCTGTCAAAATATCGGTCTGCGGCAGACTCAACAGCAGGAGGATAAAGTTGTCTATGAGTCCTGACAGATGAAGTGTGAGAACGAAGCGCGACTTCAAACTATCAGGACAGATCTTTTTTTCTGGTCACTTCAGGAGAAAAACCAACAACTACCAGATTTGAGTTCGACAAACCTTCGTTGAAATTGCATCATTTGGTTCATTTGACAAAACCTTAGATTTCCAACAATGCAGTGAATGTGGTGTTATTCTAAGCCATGATATATTATGACCAGCAGTTTTTACTCAATTAAGAGTCTAATTCGTAGCAGAATTTCTTTGAGACGGAGTCGGAACATTTTCAAAAAGTTGCGCTTTCCACCATTTACACAGAAAGTTCCACCTTGAGGGCTGTATTCAGAAAGTTGCATTTTCAGTGGCTCCACGCCCGAAAACGCAATGAAAGTTTTGCGCTTTCACTTGAAAACATCATGTAAACAGGGCTTTAGTTAATTATTAGTTTGTTCTTGTGAGAATTATTTAACAAGGTTTTGTCGTAATATGTACGTTCTGACCGGTTATCTTACTCATGTTAAAATCGATGTTGCCAGGACGTTTGTCGGATACCACCAAAGGAATTGATGCAATTGAAACGGTTAAATAGAACCGATGGCTGAGGGAAGACAGAAATTGAAACAAAAGCTGGCACATATTTTTGGCTCATGGCAAGAAGAAGCAGGTTTGAATTGAGCTTTTTCTCTCTGTGGACGTAGATTACATCCAGGTGCTCTTGTATATTCTAACAACAAGTTTGGTAAATTGGTGAGTCATCTGTTAATGTGTATGTGAGACGAGTGAGATGTTTTTTCCTACTGTCCAAACCCTGTATTAAGTCAGTATACAGAGTATACATGCTGAAAATGTGTATATGTTCACAAACCGAAGAATTACCACTGAAAATGATGACAATCTCAACATAAAATGTTTTCTTTGATATTTTTACCATTTGCCTGATGGTTTGGTGGGCCAAACCAGATTTGATTCTCTTGCAGGCCGGTTTTGGCCCGCGGGCCTTATGTTTGACACCCCTGTTCTCAGGTAATATCGGCTAAATATATGCTGGTTTGGCATACTCACACACAGTTTGTTCACATTTTAAAGTTAGAGCAACAGTCAATGATTCACATACTCATGAGTGTGGATACAATTCTAAAAAATAATTTTTCTCAGACGTCAACATGTGGACACAACATGGAAATGAACATATACAAATTTAAACTTTGAGAAATCTGCCTCCGGAGAATCCAAATTGGTAAATTATCAAAGGTAGGCCTTTAAGAGCAGAGAACTTACCAGTCTTAACTTTTAACAGTACTGTATGGTATCTGCTGGTACTACCCTTGGGCTTAACTCACTGAATACTATTACACGGCTGTTTTCCACCCCACCCAACAAGACAGGCATATGTACCGAGAGGACCTTGTAAATAAGAGCAGAGCAAGGAAGGTGATTGGCACAATAACAATCTTTGATGATGGCTTGTTAAAAGAAACCATAATCCCTGTAGGGCCATGCTTCCCTGCAACACAACAGGACGGAAACTCAAACCAGAACTACTGTGGGTGGTCAGATACAGCTCAAAACCAAGTGGCAAAACAAACAGGCATGCAAGTTCTGCCGTTACTCTGTGTGATTGACTGTTTACCAACTAATTGTGAACTGGCTCACATTAATCTTCCATAAGAAATAAGTGTTTCAAACACAAATTGTGTCTTGGAATGTCATTTTCTCAGATAGTCTCGCGGAGTCGCATGAAGCCAAACAGAATGCTTCTGGGTCTTTTTAATCTAAGAAATCAAAGCTGGGTAAACACTGCTTTGGTATGTCTAATTCGTTCAGCCAAACTCCGGCGGTCAAGTTTCACACATACCGACACACATCTGGAGCACTCTGGGTACGTAAGATCAAGCTTGATATCCTGCACATGTCAAGGCAGCAAGAGTCTCTCCCAAGGCTCTGACCCTAACACTCTACAAATACATCACTAAGGAGGGGAGTGATCCCTGGGCTTCTGTCTGTATGGAGATGTCAGGATTCCACTCCGGGAGCCAAGTGCTTCAATCCACTTTTCCAGTGGGATCTTAAATAATATTTAAGGACATCATTGTCAGACTAAAGGGGAGTACTTACACTAACAACCAGGGGAAAACGTTGTATGAAGGGGCGGGGTGGATGTTGAACTTTTACTCTGATGTTCAGCGCATTTGCCCCGGAGAAAGTGCCAGATAAGCCTCAGAAATATAACTTTCCAAACCAAAAGCAGCATTGTGAAATGCCACGTCATTTGTTATCTCTGCCGTTCGCTGCAATGTTTTGATGAACTCATCTCGTGTTTGTTCTTTTAAGTGTTTTTGGCTTGTTCAAAACGTTCCAGTTTTCACTCAATAAGAATAGAGTAACCAAGGTAACTTTGACATGCAGCAAGAATGATAAAAAGTGTTTTCTAATGAAAATAACACCTCCTTTTCTGAAGTTCTAGGACACCAGTCATGTATCCATCTGAGTAAAATAAATGGATTTACCGAGAAAAACATTGGTAGTGAAGTGAGACAGCGGAGACAGGAGTCACCCCTGACCTCTCTTGACCCTGCCAGGATGTAAATGCACGGGTGTCACAGCAAGGGCTTCTGTCGCTTGTGTAGGGTTTCAACTGTCTGCCTTGTAGTATATAAACAGGATTAGTCACGTATCTCATCTGACATTAAGAGTGAATGTTTGCAGAAATACTTTTCCCTTGGCGCCTGGTTTAAGAACCGGGAATATCAAAGTTCTTCTTGACACATGCAAAACATTTCAACAAGTCCTGATAATGAGTGACCTCAAGACCAGGTTTAAACATGACAGCTCTTGGTATGGCAGTATCGGTTAGGCATCTGTCTCTACAGCTCTACAGAATTCATACAAACTGTGAAGATATTTAAAGTGGGATTGACATAATCCTTGATGTCAAGTCAGTAATAATAATAATTTTTTTTTTATATATATATATATTAAAGGGGGTCTAGAAGATTGATGGATAATTGGATGGCATCAACTTACAATAGTTGCCAGGAATTCAGATATCTAATGCTTAATAGCTATGGTGGAATTTGAGCTCTTGGTTTGTATGCATTAAAACCAGGTTCAAGTTTTAATGTGGGTAACTAAATATAACTTGATTTAATTGTGACTCAAGAAAGGCTGCAAAAAAGAATTGGCAAAAATCAACTATTTACTAATAATTGATTTGTATTTAACAAATTTCTTTCACTGCCTTTAATAGCGATGAAATACTGGAGGTGAAGTGGGGCCCCATCCAAGATGGCCGCCGCACCAATACATCCGCTCCAGCATTCTGTCTGTCCTGTGGCATGCTGGATACTGGTGCTTGCTTGTTAGTTGGTTAATGACAATAAGAGTGCCTGTGTGATGTGTTTAATTCAAATTAAGTAGCCGAAGCAGTGTTTTACACAAAAATCTTACTTTCGAGCTTCCATTCACCCTCACTCTGTGTTCTGGTTGTTAAAAAAAAGCAAGAATCCAGCCAAAAATAGCTGAGTTTAGATCATCAAACGGCAAGTTAGTTTTGCAATAGACTGTCTGCAAGTAATTCTGCACTAAATTCTTCTGTGGGGCAGGTTCCTCACTCATCTGTACCGATGTTTTCTTTCTTTCTTTTCTCCATTTGACCACATGATGCAAACAAATCGCATGCTCACCAGCTATTATCATGTATTCCGTTTCATAACCACCACAGCAATGTTTTGCGGTGGACTAAATTCAGTCCCAAGAATGTAGGATTAGAATTGTCTGAAGAGAACTCACCTACACCTTACAAAAAAAAGTTTGAAGTCAAAACAGCAGCAGGAATTTTGGCCGTCCACAGACCAGCACCAACAATGAGGAAGTGATGCAGTGATACAGCACTTTTAAAGCCTGTCATCGCAGGATTCTGGTCTGTTTACAATGTTTTGGTGAAGGCTGTGCTTAAGAGTTCAATCAAACCGCACCAGAGTTCATCCACAGAGCCACTTTGCAAACAGTCTTACAACACTCATTCAGTTCACAATGAGCTTTGGATCAGGGTGGTCAGAATTGAAATTACAGCTAAAGAAATTGCATTAGTATTTGTTTTAAACAAGTCAAACCTCATTCCATTGTTGGTGGTGTTGTTTTAAGAAATCATCCTTGTCCTTGGAGTGGGTTTTTGGGTCTGATATGAAATTAAGTTATATTTATGGTGCATGTGTTTATGAGTTCTGAACCAGTCCTATTCATTCAAATACTTTTTTTTTTTTTTTAAATTGCACCTCAAACAACGAGAGAGATCTCTGGGAGGGAATCAAATAAAAGGTAGAGTGACCTCCTGAGAATGTAGTTATGTCACATGGCTGACTCAGAGGATCGACTTTCCATCACAGCTACTCCACTGTTGCTCCTGGCCTGTCGAGTGAGTTCTCCTCATCCCCATTAAAAAACACTCATTTATTCAGCAGAGGACAAGTTAACGGTTGGATTTAGCTTGAGAGATGCCGGGAGTGCGCTAAAACCACAGATATGAAAGCCTCTCCTGATCTCCCTTGACCTCGGCGAGAGTACGACTCCACGGGTGTCACAGCAAGATCTTCACCGGACCGTGTACAGTTTCACCTGTCTGCCTTTCAGACCTACATCTGAACGGCGAAAGGAGAATAGAATAGGCCTATAGAGTCCTCTCCTTTTCCTCCTCCCTCCCCTCCCCCTTTCTTTTCTTCCCCTCTCTTTTCTTCCCGGCTGGCTAATCTCTTCTCAGGTTTAGGATTCCCAGTCCGGGCTCTTTGAGGAGGAGGAAATATGGGGTTGGGTAAACATCAGGGCTCTCACTGCGGGGATTACAACACCCATATATCACTGTGACAACTCTCTTTTCAGCGGATGACAAGTCGCCAGGACCCTGTGTGAGAGGGGATCCAATGACACTTCCTATCGCCACTCCAGATACTGATAGCGTATACCGTCACCGTTTTCACAACATCATGTCAGTTTACGAGGATCCAGTGTCAGAATATCCTCGGCCAACATCCTTGGATTGGTTTGAGGTTTTTCACACTTTGTCGCACCCGATGTTTCGCTTGTAGGCATCTTCGGAGAGGTAACAACACAAACGGAAAATGACTCTGAAGAAGTGCTTTGATCATATTTCTTTTCAGAAAGGCCGCTCTTTATCGGCCGCGACTCCATTTCACTCTCTCTTCCTAACCAAGCAAAGTAGCATGCGTGGCAACGTGCTCCTGGGTGCTATGTGCCTTTGCGGCTGGGCGTTCCTCTGAAAAAATGTGGAACCGTTGCCATGCTTCATTTAGAAAAAAAAACGTTTTACCCAGAAAGACACCACCAATTTCTTTGAGATGAACACAGTTCCATGTGCTCATGCCTTTTAACTATCGAAAGATTCAAGTTAAATTAGGCAACTGGCTTATCATGCCTAAAGTAATGGGTGCACCCAAGATTTCCTCACAGTGATGCATAACCAAAAGAAGAGAAGTCAGTTGTTCCTTACGCTGGCGTGCCGCTGATAACAACCAGTCATGTCGAAGCAGAAGATGAAATCATGCAGGGCGGAGCAGAAGACAACAGTAATTTATGAAGCATCAGCTTATACAACGACTTGTGTGAAAATTTGGAAAACACACGTAACGCTGATGTCATGACATTCCCATTCTTAAAAATCAATGGAAAGCATAAGGCACCAAACATTTAGTAGCGGCTTCTTCTCATGCAGTTTATACATTGTGTAAACAGCTTCTACATAAGAAGTGAAGCCAGAATATGAAGCTCTATAAGCTTGTATACTGGCAACAGATGCGGGTCAATGGTTCTTTGAAATTTGCAGTTGAATCCTGCAAAGTAAACTTGTCTGACTGAATAAATATTGTTCTTCGGTTTCCCATGACGGCCTGGCATAAATCCACTGATGCCAAGTTGCCTCTGAACACATTTCTCATAATATTTACTCAGTTTAGGCTTTTAACCACAATTTCCCGACACCTTTAGCGTGTTGTTTTTGTTTTTTAAGTAAATGTCAGCATCAGTTTTTTGAAGTAGAAAGCAACCTACCGACGAGATGCAAAGTTACATTCACATATATATCTTATATCACTTACCTGATTCAACTCGTCTCAGACTTATCTAATTGAAATACTACAGTTGTGATCACCTTCACATAGTGCTGCACAGAAGCTCGCACTTCTAATTCCTCCCAACTTTAGGGGAACTTAGATCCCAGCACATGACCACGTTTGTTAGGAGGTGAACTGAGACCTGCTTTCCAAACAGTCTCGGTCCACTCGTTTGGTGCACATCAGAGTTCGGACAGCGAACCTGATACGTGTGAACACGTCTTGAAACAGGCCGAGCAGTGTACTTCAGGTCCGGGAAACATCAGGCGGTTGGCATTAGTATTAAATGTTAAAAATGTCATAATTAAAAATATTTGGTGAAGCTCAGTGCAACTGAAGCACATTGTGATATGATATGAAGTATTGTGGGTTTTTTCCCCTATCACAGTCATGCACTGGCTTCTTTTCCTTATGTTGACTATGTGGTTGGAATCATCTCACCTTGAAGGATTTATTTAACATCCATGGGAAGATTAGAGGGTTCTTGCTAAAATAAAGCTTGTAGCTTTTAGATTTTCGTTGGATTACAGTTTAAATAAACAACACACGCTGTGGTATTTAGTTTCCTTAGCTTTGGAGCTGGTGCCAGGTATATTTTTGAACTTTCAGGTCTCAAGGTACAGCATATTTTCACATTTAACTAAAACAAGTCCCCCTTGGCTCAGATTTCACATTTAATGCACAAATATAAAAGTCTGAAAGAAATGTTGCTGAGAAACCTTTTGCGCCACACAGCCATGGAAGCTGCTCACGATGGTCAGAGTTGTAGTGACAAATAGTACATTCAACTTACAGCAGTTCAACACAGAGTCTCTTATCAGTTTTTCTCCCACAATCCAAATAACATATGATTGATGTCAGAATATTCATAGGTGTGAATGTGAGTTGGTAGGTGTGAATATTATTATATGTAGCGTTTGCATGTTCTCTCTGTGTACTCCAACTTCCTTTTAGAATCCAAATATGTGTGTTTAGGTATGAATGAGTGTGACTGTCTGTCGCTCAGTGTTTGCTATGTGATGAACTGACAACCCGACCAAATTTTGACAGTCGTCGGCTGGGAATTGGTTCCAAGCCCTGCAAACCCAAGTGGGAATACACAGCTATAGGCGATGGATGGATGAGCTTGAATCAGAGCATTTAATTGAAGTATTTAAAGATATATCCAATCACTGTCAAATTGGGCCATATTCATCTCGACTGTGGCCGACCGATAGATAAATGGTCAATAATTGGCAGTTGAATGAATAAACTTTCCGCAGCAGTTAGAAAGTAATATCTACAAAGCAGGAACATGCAAACTCCACAGACAAAAAGGCCTCCAGCATGGAGAGCTATCAAGTGTCTTCTAACTTCTTCAACACTCCAACATCTTTTGTCTTACTTACCAAACACATACGTGTAAAGCTCTGGACAGAAGAATATCAAATATTTTCAGTGTGTATTGGCACCTTTTACAAAGACATTCTGAGACCTCCAGAGAGGAAACACTAACTTTTTTTTTTTTGCAAAGAACATAAAATATAATCCAGATTGTTGTTGTCATGGGGGGGAATCAATATATGCAGCCAAAGTGTGAATAACTAAATTCTGTGGATGATAAAAATCAGTTTAGTGGCAAAGATTTACTGCTCAGGCCTGGTCTTTAGATAAAATATCCATCAATGTAAACATGGTGCTTTTTTTTGGTTGTATTTTGATTAAGAAGAAAAACGCTTTCAGATGTTTGTTGTTTAAAGTTGAAGAAATGAAGCAGGTTTCTAAGAAATTAATGAATATATAAGGCGAAGCTGACAGAGGAAGTGCTGGCAAGAATCTCAACAATTATGAATGAAGGCATCTGGGGTGAATGAACTTCATTAAAAGAAAAAGCAAACAAGTGATTCAAACAATGCCGTACGCTGGTGTTCCACTATCTCATAACAATAAGCATTTTCTATCTCGCCGCAAACTCCTTCCCCTTTTTCTCAGAGGAGTTGAACAGGATGACTAATTAACAGCATTAGTCTCCATATTTCTGAGGGAAACCGCGATGTCCAACATCCGATAGCAGAATCAAACTCACATGTGGGACAGCGCTGCGTTGCATGCCTCGCGATCCAGAAAACAAAACATCCCCTCTTAATTAGAGCGAGCTGTGACGTCAGGCCCGGCGCACCACGTCGTCTTGCTGACCGCAGAAGACACAAGCAGGTCTCCTTCAGCTCATTATTCATGTTTCATTTCACGGCGCTAAACAAATCCAACCTGCACAAGCATCCCCTGGCCTCCGGCGGCGCACAGACTTCTCCCATTGATTTGTGAAGTGATGCAGATGCCAGGAACCCTCATTCATCACAGCACTGCAGCCGCTGCTGAGCATCGATCACAGGGGATGTCGCATTCAAGGCCAACGACGCAGTGAATATTCAGCATTTCTCTTAGGTTCCTCCGGACATCTTGCCTCAGTGAACGTGATTTGATTTGATGGCTTTGGTAGCAGGAATCCTGAATTTCCCCGCCGTATATAATCCTGGGTCAGCTATAGATTTCAGTTCATCTACAACTACTTTAAAGACTCCAGGACACATTTGGCACATTTGAATAAAGCAGTAAGCTAAACAACCGTTCAAACATACTTCAGTACACAAAAATAACAATGATATCCTGTATGTCTTCTATATACAAACCTCCAATCGACCTCTCTAACCTCTGGGGCGCCACCGCCTCGGTGGGAATCTGCAAAATATTGTCTCACAGTTCTGCTGTCGCTTTGCTCGTCACATCATTTTCTGCTACGTTTCTATTGGGTGTTCGTAAGAAGACGGAAAGAAGACAAAAAAAATACTTAATTTACATTAACATTAACATTATGAAGACTATTGCATGTGTTTACTAAACCCCATTGTAAATGTGTAATTCCATGAAAGGCCTCCCTGTGGCGCAGGTTGTGCCCCCCTGCACAAGCTGCTCAGTACCTCAAGCACCTTTTCCATCCGTTTCATTCCTCTGGCATCAACTTCAAACTGCACAACACATGTGGTGGAAGTTTAGGAGCTGACATCCTGTCTTCTTTATCGCACAAGCGTGTCCACATTTATTCCCAAATGCACACAAACCGGTGGGTGTGCACACCCTAACACATGAAGATGAGCGATAAAAGACAGCAACCTCGCCTGAAGCAACAACAACAACAAAAAAAAAAAAAGGGTCTGACAAGACAGTGGAACAAGACATTTCCCATTCTGTTTGGTTTGGCATTCCTTGAATGTGCATTCCTCAGGAGCTCTGAGCTTAGTTGAGGAGGAAATATAAGAACATGGATACAAGACAAAGTTCTTACCTTTGACTGATGAAGCTGGATGCCATATAGAAGAATATTTTGGAGCTTAGCGCTTGAAGCCAGGTCCATGATTGCCACTGGTTCTGCCGCCCTCAGACTGACGGAAAGCTCCTCTGAACTGCTTAAATGCACCTATGAAAATAAAATCCACCTTGAGAATCAGACTTTAATTGCCACGAGCAAGGATCTGTTACCAAAGTAGGCAATTATAGCCGGATTTTGGAAATGCAATGACAGTATATTGTACAAGTTAGACGATCGAAAATGTTTCTTGCTTATTTAAGGTGTAGGGAAGATGAGAAAAGTCCGACTCGGCTATGTTGAAGTTGAACAGAGATTGGTTTGATGCACAGCCCTGTCTGAGGTTTTAATGACTTTCTAATTGTCTTATAAATCTTTAAGGTCTTTGGGGGGTTTTCTCTTTAATTATTTCAGGCTGATCCAGATGCACTGCGTTTGGTTACATTTTCATAGTGATGTAGTCAAGACCACTGAGTCCGAGACCGAGTCAAGACCAAGAACTTAAAAATGCTGTCTGAAGTCCGCTCTGGAGAACGACAACACGACCATGTCATCTTCTACAACACAGGTTCTCAAAGTATCTCACGTCATCCACCATTTTTAATCGTAAAACACTGACTAACTTAACCCAACTCTACTTCATGTTTAGAAGATTTTAAAGACAACTACAGCTGAAACAAAGTGCTGCGCATAAATAGACATAGAAACCTAATAACATAAAGTGAGAACAGTACCAATAAAAACAATAAAATGGCAAAAATAAAAACAGGAGCAAAGTCTAACGTGGGGTTAAAATCCAGGGAATAAAAATGGGTTTTAAGATTACTTCCAAAAATGGACAGTTAAAAGGCTGTTCCCGCTGAGCTTAAGTTTAGACCGGGGTATCAACAACTCACTTGAAAGGTTGTCATGTAAACGGGTCCTCATGGTCAACAATTAACATTAAGCGCATGTTTCTGGACTATAGAAGGGAATCAGAGGAGCCAAACTCCCCAGAGAAAGAACTTCATGTTCCCCTCGCCATTTTCTGTCATCCAAACTCATCATTGTGGAGTATCCTCAGAGTAATGGCTGTCGGGATCAATAAAAAAAAAAAATCCTAAATCTTTCTGTGTTGAGACACTTTTTGGATAAATATCATGTATGTCTGCAACAATTACAAATTTTTACAAGATGAAAGCTTTACCCTTCACTTTTTTCTTTTCATCATGATTTCTTCAAAATCATGCTGGGAAACGCTTCCCGGACTCCCAAATTCTGAATATAACTATGCCCCTCACACTTTGAAAACAACTGTTGAACACATATCAAAAGCCTTTACCGATTTCCAGAAGTGCGGCACTGACAGGGGCTCAAATTGAGATTTATTTGTCACCATTATTCCGTCATACATCCTTTAAAACTGTGGCAGTGAGACGCGAATAGTCAGGAAAATCATTCCAACGCTTGTCGAGACATCTGGTATAAACGCACAATTACTACATTTCACTCAAATATCAATCAAGGGTTTGCTGTCATCAACTGAAGCTGAATTTGCAGACAGATTATTCAGCACATTAGCAGGTGTTAAACCACTCTGCGTACTTCAGCACAAGCTTTTTGGAGCCAAAACTCTATGAGAATGAACAACAATGTAAAGACTAATTCCACGGGAATGTTTGTTTAAAGAAATATCTAATGAGCTGGGAAACTGTCAGTATGTCAAACGGATAAGTGCACCTCTAATTTGTGAAGCATGCAATGCGACATTGCAATTATTTATACTAGCAGAAAGGTATTTTTTGCAGAGTGCGGGTTGAAAGTACTAGCATTCCTGCACTTCTTAAACCCTCAAGAATTTCCAAATGTAGCATATTTAGAAGAAGACAGGACAGATCAGTGAGCATGGATTGCAACTTGAGCATTAGGAAACAACAATATTTCTAAGTACAGGAACTAAACCAGATGTGTCGATCCACTTTACCGTTCACAGTGGTCACACAACACGAAAGACTTTGGCTTTTTGCTCAACGCAAAAGGAAATAGAGAGAAAATGCATTTAACAATCGACCCATTAAAGGTTGAGGCAATAACATATTTCCATTAATAATTTTATTATAACTGATTATATCTATCTTTAATCCTGGAAGCAATGATTTGACCTTTTTCCAAAGTACATGTTGTCAGGGAGCAATCCATTTCAACCGTAATCAGCCATTAAAAGAGATTTAATATAAATAGTTCATGTAAAGAAAGAGTTGCACTTTTGTAATGATTGAAGGCCCAAATATGCTTCCTTTATGCATGTAAATTGGTACGTGTGTGTCAAACATTGACTTATGTCACTGCCTTCATTCTCTCACACGTCCTTTACATCGACGTGGTTTTTATTAAATCCATTCAGTAGGGGGCAGTATGGCATATGAGCTGCATTCAGAATCTGCTGTGTCTGTGTGTGCTTTACTGGCTCCGCCCACACATGCCCATCTTGGGAAGCGGAGGAAGTACTTCCTCTCATGGTGCCATGTGCCAGAGCAGAGCTACTTTGATTGGGACTGGCTAAACCCCCGATGACACTATATAGGGCTTCATTTCTGATTGGCTGGTTGGAGCAACACACTTTTTAAAAATTTAAACAAGCCAGAGAGAGCGAGATGACAGATTTTCCTCATTTCTGGGGCGTCATCCCAGGTAAGGAGACGCATATTACTGTTGGGTAACCATTAGAAAGTGAATTTTGCATAATATGACCCTTTTAATGAGCAATTTGGAAAAAAGATTGGTAGAGAGGCTGCAAATTTTAGCGTTGGGTGTAAGTCAAGTACAAACAAGCTTTGTGGCACTGCAACTGCAACCAGAATTTTCGCCCTGAACGATGTTCGAACGATGCTTCTCCAATAAGGTGCACATCTACTACACCGTCATCTGGACTGCATGTGGACCTTCTTAGTAGAGCGGACTAATCACAACCCTTCCCTCTTGCCTTCTGTGTTGCTTCCAAGTGCAGTTAGGATTTTTTGAAGGTTTGCATCAGGCTGTGCGGAGGTGGTCAGCAGCTATACAACACTTGAACATATCTTTCGCGTAGGTACTATAAATTGGGCTTCAGGTTTGCTAGAATGTACCAGTTGGAACTTGGAATTCCCAGTTGTTGGAATTGAATAGCAAAATATTTAGATTTCAAAACAGCTGCGTGTGGGGCTTTCTAATTTGCACTAGAAATAACTTGCACATGTACGGCTTTCAACTGTCACAAGACAATCGTTACATTATTCAAAGTTACAAATTGAGTAGAACTAGAATGCAGCATCGGTTCAACAAAAAAAAAAAAAACATAAATGGCACCATGATTCAAAGCAGAGCTTCCTAATATTAAAAAAGGCTGTGGACCACCTTTAAGAAATCTGAATTTTTCCTAGCGCTAAAAGAAATGGGCAGCTTCCCATGTCTGCTTTAGATTATAAGAAAGTGTCATATTCTGTTTTAATTTGATAAGTGCATATCTAATTTTGACGAGCTGAGAGCAGCCGATGCCTTGGACCGCCTCTGTGTTCTCTGGCTGACCCCCAAACAAGAGTCGAGGATCCCCTGCTAGGAACTACTGATTGACTCACACTATGCAACTCAATTAAAAATCTTACAATATAAGTTTGCAAACTGTTGGTTTCGAAGGAATAGTGGAGATTTCAATAGGAGTGAGCTTAACCAGACAATCACATGGGAAAAAAAGGCACCGTTGAGGTGGAACGTTTCATTCGGAACCATCTCGACTCCGGCCTCACTGCAGACACCAACGTGGCTCGGTTTCACTTTGTGGCTTGGTGGAGACACTCTCCTTAACCTGCCTCATTTCAAGAGTTGTCACGACATCTGGCATAAAGATGCAATTAGAACGTTTCAGTTGAATATCAATAAAGTAATCGCTGTCACCAGTAAAAGTTCAACTAAATAAAAAGTAAACGGATTATTCAGCACATTAGCTGGTGTGGAGCCTCTCGGAATAGTCCATGAGAATGAAAAAGAATGTAAAGTCACTTGAAACCTCAGTGTAATTGAGATAACATTTCCTTTTGTGGGATATAAGAAAGTCTGGAGTGACTGGAAATGCCATTTTTTCCACGATGGTAACTTTGACATGTGGCTTCGTGACCCTGTTTAGAGAACGTTTTCAAGTGAAATCAGAAAAATTCTGTTAAACAACTCTGGTATCCTAACTCCATCGTTTTCAGCGTTTTTGCCATTTCAGCATAAACGGACTTCATTTTGAAAACATTTCCGCATAAACGCAAAACCTTTTTGAAATTAAAACTCGAAACTTCAAACATCGCTGTGTAAACGGTGCCTAAATTCTGAGCTGAAAGATGACCGAGTAGGTTTACTCAGGAAACCTAATGTTCAGGAAACACTGGAGTCAGTGAGGCAGTGGTAATGATCTACTCATTTCATAAAATAAAAAAAAAACAGACATCAATCATCTGTAGTCGATACTTAATATTGTGTGAAAAAAGATGGTAAAACAAGAACATTTGTGTCTCTCTTTGAATACTTCCTGAAGGCCAAAACGCCTAAGACTGTATTTAAAAAGCCACCTTCATCATCCGGTCTGGTTCTTCGCCCTCAAGGCTTCCACAACCACCTCCTACCCTTCAGCCTCACATCCACGGATCACTAACATGTGAGTAACATGTAACCTGTCGAGGATGCACAGCAGGACACGTGTTCAATCTAACAACAGAGACACAAACGCTTTGGTGCTCAACCAAACCAGATTAGTCAAGGGCTGCTTCACATTTCTCGTAGTCACAACTTCCCAGACTGAGTTCACGTAGGTTTAAACGCGGGCGTGAAATCAGGTTGGACATGGAGGCGAACTCCAGCTCGGTGTTGCCTGCTGATACGACTTGACAGTGTCATTTTTTTTGACAGGATGCTTTACTTCATGAACTGGGTCGCTTAAAAGAAAAAATGTTTGTGCCAATTATTAAAAACATCATGTTATAGTTTTAGTTTAACTTAAGATTCAATAATATTTCCAACACTGCTTTTTATTTCTCATTTGTCATGAAATTGCTTCGTATTCATTGTCAATATAGCACACAAAATCTTCTGTTTGCCCACATTCTGTGAAAAAATGTCTAACTATTCAGTGTAATAGTGTCAAAACACTGAAGAGAATTTTTGAGAATGTCAATAATGTCACAGATCGGAAGGATTTCATTTCATTTTTTAGAGAAAGAGCGAGAGACAGCCAACTCACACTAACAGAGACTAACGGTGTGAAATGCAGCTATTAATACAATTAAAAGAACATTTTCTTATTGTTGTTGACGTAAATGTCACTAAAAAAGAAAATCTTATTCAACTTTCTGGAAAGTATGTTGATGGTTATTCATTTTCCTATTTAACATTTTCAGTTAATGTACAGGTAAAGTTCACACTTGTACAGAGTGACATCCTTTCCAATAAGTATAATAGAAAGGAAAAGTACAGGATAAAATGGCTAAACAGTAGCCAGAAAAAAATAAATAGGACAAAAATAATCATAACGAAGCAGATTACACATAACTGTGAAGTTTGCATGTTCTCCCTGTGCATAAGTTTTCTACGGGTACTCCAGTTTTCTTGAAAACATGCATGGGGGGTTCATTAGTGAATGTTTATGTTGGTCTGTTTGCTGTGATGAACTGGTGACCTGTCCAGGTTCTGCACATACTTAGGTGGGATTGTGTTCTGTGACCCTGAACTGGAGAAGTAGTGAAGAAGAAAGATGGATGGATGAAAGAGGGCAACACAATATAATTGAACGGGTTAGAATAAAACAAAAAGCAATGTAAGTGAAAACAAGTCAACAAAACAACATTAGAGAACAGATTAGAACTGAACAGAATAGACATAAGAGAGAGGAACAGGACAGAGCAGGGTGGAAATAGCATATAAGATACTGAATAAAGTGAAACAATATGGAATAGAATAGAATAGAATAGAATAGAATAGAATAGAATAGAATAGAATAGAATAGAATCGAGGGGGGAAACAGGAATGGAACGGGTTAGAAACAACTGTTTTGTTCTGGTGTGGCAGCGAGTCAATCCCACTGAGACCTCCCAGATTTGAACTGACTGTTTGCATGTCTGAATCTGTGTTTCAGTCGTCACTGAAAAAACACACACACACACACACACACACACACACACACACACACACACACACACACACACACACACACACAGACACACAGACACACACACACACACACACACACACACACACACACACACACACACACACACACACACACACACACACACACACACACACACACACACACACACAAGAGCAGGAGCTTCAGTGGAGAAACGCTCCACAACATCTGCAGCGAGTGACTGTTTTTACAGCAATTGGCCTCATTAGGTTTATTTCTTTAATATTATCCAGCATTATTGTGGGCCTGGCTCGAAGGTGTATTTTCTTTACATTATAAAGAGCAAAAACAGGCCTTTGACAAATATCTAAATGTTACTTAGGGCAGATTTGATCCGTTTGTTTTGGTTCCATTGTCTGTGGACTCTCAGGTCAGTCGTACTGCAGCAGTAGCACCGGTGTTTGAAGTGGTAAGTGAGGTAGAGCTGCTGGGCTCTCCACGGAGGTGTAAAGTTTCCAAACAGCTAGAGCTCCTCCAGGGACCCGACGTGGACTACAGGTGAGGTTTTTACAAGCAGAAAAAGGTTTGGCTCACAGTGTCGTACATGTACCTTGATGAAACCTAATCTGCGCTGCACCAGATGTCCATATTTGTGAAGAAAAGTTCAGTCAGAGCGTGGGAAATGATACCGAGTAGCTGCTTGTACGCCGACTGACACAGTCTGCTCTACAATTACGAATACTTGTACTTGAATAGATTCACTTGTAGATATTTTTGATGAGACATCAGTGATGGCAAGTTTAGAAAAAAGTAACTCATTAAAATAAAAGCTCAAATTTCACTTAGTGATACGGCAAGTTGGGAAAAATCTTTAAAATCTTATATAATACAACAGTAATCATCCTTCAGAGGAATGCAGCACGCTTTATATTGCAAAAATATTGGGTCATGATCACAGAACACAGGGTCAAAAGAAGCGCATTGAGAAAAAAAGATATGCACATTGACTAGCAAAGATTTGGGAAAAATCTTCTAGGAACCCATTGTCCTGCAGTACAGAGATATCCCAGAGCTGTAACCTGCCTGGAGTACCCAGAAGTACAAAGTTACCGGTGCTCAGAGACATGGCCACGGTCAGGAAGGCTGAAATCTCACCACAGCTGAACAGGACACATAAGGTGAAATGTAAAGAAGCACCTTTTCAAAGGTTTCATGGACGGATGAAATGAGAGTAACTTGAGGGACCAGATGGCTTGAGATGGAGTTTTAAAAAAGTAGGTCACAATTAGGGATGCGCCAATATTGACACCAGTACCAGGTACGACACTGCACAGAATACTCGTGAAAGCTTCCCGATACAACCCAGCGAGTACTACGTGATGTCAGGCGTCAGATCCAAGGTACGGAAGAGAGACTGTAAACATTGTTCTGCTGAAATATCAAGAGGAGGTGAGAGATAGTTTGTTTAACACCAGTAACTTAATCGCCAGAGACATTCAGAACAGCAGAGTTAGAACGATGTCGCTCATTAGTTTACCTGCCCAGTGGATCCAGGAGGATTTTACTCCCGAGCTGTGCTACATACTACATGCTGCATATTAAGGATTTTCGGGGCTCAAACTCCAGTGGTGCTACTTGCTAAACATGATGAAAATATGGCATTTAAAAAGTATTCATATGGATACTCAGCAGTTAGTTAGTACGCTACTTGAACTCGTCTTTTTTTTTTTTTTTTTTTTTTAATGGTACCGGTGCATCCCTAGTCCAAATGCTTTCATCCAAACGCCTCTTGGGAAGAAAACAAAAAACAAAACAGACCAAAGTCTTTATCTTCAACAAACCAGAAAAGACTCAGAGCTGGTCATCCTCCGTCACAACAACACACACCTTCCAGCTGCCCTTCATACATATCCTGTACCACTCTTCTCTGCCTTTTCCAAATCCATAAAGATACTCTGCAGCTCCTTTTGGCCTCCTCTGTACTCCTCCATCTGCAGGATGGAATAAGTCTTGCAACAAAACAAAACCCCCCAAAAATTATAAAAACCAGACCTGGTCTCTTTATTGAGACCAGTGTTTATTTGTCAGACCACGCATCCAGTAAAAGAAATCAGCTTTTAATGAGATCCAAGCTTTTATTTAAAGTGTTATGGTTCCTATTTGCATCCTTTCAAGGTAAGATCAACAAAAACCAGGATGAAAGACGGCCGTGTATTTGTTGGTTCGTTCAACTTTCTGATGTTTAAACTTGGAAAAACGGTCATAAAAGCACAGAATTAAAAATAATTATTGAGAAACACAAACTGACAGTGAGCTGGATTCCTCACCATTGTGTCTTTAAAGTGAAAAACAGACTAATGAGAAAGATTTGCGCAGATGCTTTTAGTTCTGCTGTGACAAAAACAACTAGATCCCGTCCGAATTAAACCTGCCGTGTGTGGACTTACAGGTTTACTGATAGACGGGCAAACCTAGCAGCACTTTTACTGAAGTAATGCTCCGTGACATTTGCACTTATTAAAACAGAGCCGCTGGACTTTTGCTGAGGTGAAACACACACGTCACATTGCATGTTTTCCAGGTTCCGTTGACTTCATTACTGAGCTGCCGATTCTCCTGCTGCCAGGTCTGAATTAGAGAAGGTAAGAAGTTGAAATTGGCTTTTATGGAATTCAAGAACTTGTGTGTTTTCAGTCTGTAACTACACGCCACAGCTGCTGTGCTGCTCCCAGAACTGCCAACATCCACCGGCTCGTCTCTCCTCACTGCTTCACACATCTGCTTTTCACATGACAACAACAAGAACACAGCGAGCACCGGCGGAGAACGGGAACAGGCCGAGGTCTGGAGGACGTGGGCGAGAGTCGAATCTCGGGTTGCTCTTTAGCAACAGAGATCAATCGTACTTCCAGAGATCACCGTAAGTCCGTCAGTTCGCACTAAATTATACGTTTGACTAATTAGTTGAATCGAATGAGGTCTTATTTCCAGCAACTCAAGTCACCTTTCAGTCCACCAGGACAGTAATCTTTCTATATAGATGCATAAATGAATGAATGAATGAATGAATGGATGAATGAATACCATTATCATAACTTCACTATTACATGAAATACACATTTGAAAACACAAAGGAAAAAGATCAGAGGGTGGTACTATAAGAAGAAGAAAAAAATTTATTTGATGGATGGGTGCTGCTTCTGCACATGCGTGAGGGATGGATAATAACAATAATGTTTCCTCGCGAGTGTCACGACTCCCAGTCCATATTCTTCTGGGACTTGGTAGTTTTATAGTTGACAGTCATTGTAATAACAATCCAACTTGGTCGTCTGTGTGCACTTCTATTGTTAATGTTTATAGCGTATTGTTCTCTTTCTGCATGTGTGTGTGGTTTCATTCAAATAAACAACAGCCCAATATGCTAACTATATCGTTTTCAGCGTTTCTGCCATTTCCATGTAAACGGACATACGTTTTTCAAAACGTTGCTGTGTGAACCTGAAACTTTTCTGACACAAAAATGCAAAAACCATGTGTTTTCTTTTGAAACGTTGTTTTGAACAGGGCCTAAGTTTGGATTCACTATCGGAAAGAATCACACGTTTGCACAGTAAATCTGTGAAGGTTTTATATGTTTTGTAAAAACATGAGAACAATGTGTGGTGTGATTTGAACCTGGATCAGCCATTAACGCCTGATGCTTCAGACTTTGTCCTGTTTCACCGTAAAAATGGTATAAATAGCTTGTTTTGTTGGAAAAGATTTCTTTAAAGCTTAATCTACCTCAACTTCTCTGAGTTGGACTTCAAATGTCACCCAAGAAATTCAAGCTTGTGTCAAAACCTTCAACTTTCCAGCTAAAAGAGGATCTAAAGCAGTGGCGGTAGAAAACTATTTGTTGGAACATTTCATTTCAAATGAAGTTTATAAATGAAAACATTTTTTTTTACTTACAGCTCATGCTGTTATGGAACATAAATAGACTGAAAGATACATGTGAAATACGAAACGATTGTGCGATTGATTGAAAAAGCTTTCATGTGTGAACTCACCCAAATAACAACCAGCGGGTGCAGAAGAGCTCGGTTCTCTGCCTCTAAAGCCAAAAGCAGATTCTCCACTTCAGACAGGCAACCGTGGCTCACCTGATGACCAACAGAATCAAACGGATCAGGCCTGAGCTGAAGCTGACCATTTACACTGACATGCTGTCATTCCACAGCAAAACTAGGGCTTAAAACGGACACTTACAGACACCTGGATGAAGTTCCACTCTCCGAACGGATACCTGGCGCGCTCTCCCGTCAGATCTGGGATGACATCCAGCTCCTGCGAGAGTGAGAGATACCTTTGAGGTGCACATGCAGCTGATAATATGTTGCCTGAGTGATAACATTTTAGGCAGCGCCGGGGTCCTGAAGCATTCGAGGCCGAGTGACTGATCGGCTCCAGCGCTCAAAGGTCAAAAGCCTTCTGGTTTCTGTTTCAGCCACTTCTTCAATCATTTAGTGTGAGAGTACACCCACCTGTTTCCCTGCTATGAATCACTCTATGATTAGAGAAAAGGAAAAAAAAGAAGAAGAAATAGACCTTTATTTTACGGCGGCGTGGCTTATTTCCATCAACTATACTCAGAATCTCATTACAAGAAATGAGACAGAATAAATACAACAACAAAAAAAAGAGAGCGCGAAACAATTTCTGGGCCCCTTTAATACATTTGAACTGGCATGAAAAATCCTGCCATATGCAAAAGACAGGACCAGCAATCGTACATAAGCCAAGTTAAATTTCATTACGCTGCAAATTGAGTCGGAGGCCGACGTGCGGCCAAGAACTGTAAAAGCTTTTCTGCTCCAAGAAACGGGACATTTAGGTTCTGATCTTTCCATTTAGTTCGGCCTTGGCATACAAATGACACGACGCAAACCCACTAGCGCCCCGTGTCCACAGCTCCCTTTTCACATCCATCTCGGTTGGTGGAGCTCTAATTGCAGCCTGGTACTACAATATCACACATGCAGGAAATAAACACTGATATAAACATCCAGTGTCTGTGTTTGGCAACGGGATGCAGTTGTTCAACCCATTAAAATAACAGGGTGATTTGAAATGTGAAAGTCTTATGGAAAACACATGTAGGAGAGTTCATTAATCCTGAAAGATAACTGCACCATGGCACCAAGGGGTGGGAATCATTTCGCTCCAAAACGTAGATTTGCTGGGTTTGAGAAGTTCTGTCGTGATCTAAACCAGGCTGGCCATGAAATCCCAGAGTGCCCCTGTTTATTTAAGTTCAGTCAAGGCCTCGAAAGTAAAGGAACCACAGAACGAACCTCCTCGACCAAACGAGAAAAACAACATTTCATTCTGGTAGCAATAAATACATTTTAATAAAAACAAAGTGGAATGTAAAAAAAAATCCCCTCACTTTGAAGAAGTGGTGAAGTAAGTGAGCACATTATTCTATTTGTATGTAGAAATTGGGAAAGTGTTTCACATTATTTCTTCCTTGGAGCCCTCACGTTTGTCACCGAGACAAGCTGTGGACGCCATTGTTGATTTCTGATTTGACGAAACATTACAGTGAATCCAAACACTGACGGATGTCCCCGCTCTCAACAACATACAGAAGAAGGAGCCTCAAACTAAATGCAAAGGGCAGTTTTCCATGTCAACTCAAAGTTCTAGAATTTGTCTTTTCTTATTTCATCATCCAGAGCAGACAAAAAAAGAAAAATCCTCCATTAAAAAGAGACATTTATTTAGCAAATTGCCATCTAAGCTCATTATTCATCACTATCAGTTGCTGAAAGCCCCCCCCAAAAAAGGCGTATTTTGTCTGTTGAAATTATAAATCCTCTTGTTGGCTGAGAATGATTATTAAAAACCTTCACAATGTTGATGTACGATTCTTGGGATTGTCTTTGATGTGAACTGCATTCAAAAAATATCAGCACACATCAAGATAAAAGTATTAGTAATGTGGGCGAGCCTGCAGAGGAGGTGATCTGACTTTAATAATCTGCACTTTGTGTCAATGAAACACGCCTGTGTTGACTTTATTCTGAACTCAGTGAAGTAAAAAGCTAAATATGTGATGCCTCCCAATTATGCAAGAATACATCTGGGGAAAAGAGTAAAGTGTGGCGGAATGCAGCTGTAAAACTGCTCAATTTGATGGATTTTGCATCGGGGGAAAATAACGTTTTCAACTCCATCCTAAATGTTGCACGCAAAGATTCATTTGCAAAAGCAAAACCCGTTGTTACCACGTGGTATACTTGTTTATATCACCTTACTTCTCTTATTATGGGACATTTCAGTTACATTTTGCTAAGATCTTTTGTAGACATGGCCACTACCTGTTACGGTCTGGAGCCTCCTGTCCTGATCCGTCTTCACCGAGTGCATCTCTATCTTATCTGTTAATCCTCTGCTTTTTTCTCCTTCTGTCCCTAAACCCCAACCAGAATAGCAGAAAGCCGCCACCTCCGAGCCTGGCTTTGCAAAGGTTCATTCCTATAAAAACAGGAGTTTTTCCTTTGTATTTGTTAAGTTTTCTCCATAAAAATGTCCTGAAATGACTTTGTTGTAAATAAAATTGAATTGAACTGAATTCAGCATTCAAACTCTGAGGTTAAAGATCAGGACGTGAAAAAAATACACAATGATGCAACAAAAGAAGCTGAAATTCTACTGTAAAAAGCACACTCGCACAGAAAAGCTGGAAAGATAGTTGATGTTGAGATTGACTGACAACTGGACGTCACAACTGTGGTATCATCGTAGCTAAAGAGCATTATCGTAATTTAGACAGAACAATCTGAAAAACTTGCATGTGAGGTGAATTACTTTCAAGTGTGTGTGGTTGTCTGTCTCTGTGTTTGTCCTGTGGTGGGCTGGTGATCTGTCCAGAGTGTATCCTGCTCTCGCCCTTAGTAAGCTGGGATCGGCTCCAGCGTCTCACGAGCCTGCGCAGGATGAAGCGGCATAGAGGAACATTTTGAAGCGACAAAATAACAAAAAACGGAGAAAAAAAATCCACAAAACTAAACAAAAGCCTTCAGTTTTAACTACATGTTCAGTTAAAACTATAATGTTTTTGTCATTCAGTGTCAAAAAGGAGTGAAGAATGAAGACCAACACTTCCCCAGTCCAACTCCTTCTTTAAACTGAAAAATATTGGCAAGTCCAAGCACATGCTGTCATGCCGGAGTTAAAAGCTCTTCGTTTGTGTTCATGTATACTTTAGATTTCAACAGTTGCACCTGTTACACCTCAGGTTTGAATTGCTCTTTTTTGGGCTGTTTGACTTATTTTATATCATTTGAAACTCCAATGAGAGAATAAATGCATGCTGGGAAAGATGCCGACCTAAAGTTGGCGTCGGCACTCACAGCTGTGACCTCGTGCTCCCGGATCAGTACTAACAAGGTGTTTCTGAGAAGGGGCTTCGTTTCATTTTGAGATTGTGCCATGGAGCCGGGGTTAAAAGACAGTCCTTCTGCAGGAAGGTGTTTCCTGGATTTAACGTGACACATTCATTTTGGGATCAATTTTGGATCAGCTTCTGCTGCTTTCTCCCTGTAAGCCTGGATTGAAAGTGAATCAAATGAGCATCACTCAGGTGACACCCCACTGAAAGAATACCTGATCCTATTCTTACTCTGTGTGTCTTTGTGCGCGGCCGCTGCCAAATCCTCCACCTGCACACACGCTCGCATGCACACTTCATCCCTGTATTGGATTCAAGTAATGGCAGCAGGACAAAGCTTCATCTTCCGCCTCTTCCACTCGCCTTTCATCCCCCCTCATTATTCTCCCCGCCTCACGAAACTAACCCAAAAGGATGTATCTGGTTCCGAACACGCGCACCGGAAAAAACACAACCTCCGCCGGCCACCTGAGCACATACGGGAACGGCTCCAATCGGCGACTCCAAAGAGGCCGACGGCGACCCCAATCCGTCTCTGGGGCCCGGTCCAGGGCCAGACAGCAAGATCCGCTCGCTTTGACACCGGCTGACGAAAGACTTGGAGCCACTTTAAAGGAGGAAGAACTGTTTGGATTACTGTGGAACATGGAAACATGAAAAGTGGCGTGCCCTGCAGCAGCCCTCCTGCAGCTCCCCACTGTCAGCAGTTACAACGGGAGAATATACATACGTCAGTCTGATCCGGGAAACATGTTTCGCCCACACAAAGCCATGTGTGGGCGATTTGTTTTGCCTTGACCCCAGCAATGACGAATAGGAGGCGTGATGAAACATCCATCATAAAATTCCTGAAGCCGATAATGGTTATTTAACATATGTTAGAAACGTGTTGATTTGATCCCATCTAGATTGGGTTTTTTTAAGAGGAAATACTATAAAATGCATTTGATAGTGGTTTTCCTTCAAAAGACTTAATAAACTGCAAGAAATGAAAGAATATTATTAAAAGAAATATATGGGCAACCTTCATACAGAATTTATAGAGCCCTCAACATAAGAACATGTGAAATAAATAAGGTAAACTCAAATAAGTAATGTTAAGTTTTAAACTAAACCAGTAACAATTTAGTCTAGACCAAATAAGAATAAAGTTATATTAAAGTACATCACAGCAGCCTAGAATAAAGAAGAAAACTAATTAAAGTCTATATTAAGTCAATGGAATAGAAACAAAAAAGAAGTTACAACATAATGTAATGTAAACTTTCATCAAGTAAAGTATTAATGGAAATGGAAGTATTAAGCAATCCAGAATAAAACAATTATTTGCGGGCCTAAATTTGTAACAGATTTTTATTAGTTGTTTGTTTTGGATCATTTTCTAATGAAGACTTCTTAACTTGTCAATATCTGCAGAGAACTCATTTTAATCAACTTCACACAAATGTAAAAATTACAACAAAGTTAGAAAAAAATGTGACGTCTTTGTTGTTTGAGTTCGTTGTTACGTGGCTAAACTACAAGCAAACTCAGTCAATGAGGAGGATGAGGAGATTTCACATGTGGAAGCTTTACGGCGGTGGATGGCGTCAGCTTTAATATCTCCGTCTGTCACTCTTCGGTTTTGCATGCGGATGCTGTTTTCCTTTTTCTGTGAGGAATAATCTTACAAATCAAACAGAGGATGTTTGCAACATGCGCCGGAGGCAACATGGGAATTAGATGTGCCCGAAGGATGATTAATAGTGAAAGGGAGGCATATGAAGTGTATGAGGAGGAGGAGGAGGAGGCAAGAGCTCGTCGCCATGCACTCAATTAATCAAGTAAACTTTCACAGTGCAGGAAATTTGACTGCCATCTGCTCTCCTGCATGGAGGGGAGTGAGAGGTGGAGGTCGGCTATGGATGGAAGAAGGGAGGGAGAAAATGATGATGATGATGATGAGGAGGAGGAGGAGGAAAGCTGCAGAGTGTGGACGTCCCAGACAAACTCCATTAGAGGTCTGACTGCAGATGGCGAATCTCACCAGCGGGCCACCCAAGTGGAGCTCACCCTGAGTTTTCAGGGGGATTTTTCAGTCAAGCACGAGAGAGACAGCGATGTGGTCGATGGAGGGAAAGTTTAATGGGAAACTTGTGAGATTCCTCTGCGACACTGTCGCCAGCAAAACGAGGCTTTTGATTAGCAAGAAGTTATCCAACCTCAGGGGTCGTTCTGTGAGTTTGCATGTTCCACCTGTGCATGTGGGGGCTTTTCTCTGGGTGCTCTGGGAAACGTGTGTCCGAGGCCGTTGGTTGATCAGTGTGAGTTAACATTTCCACATGTGCACGTTTGAGGTGAGACAACAAAGCAACTATTTGGATAAACAAAGATTCTCTCAGGATGTGCGGTGGTATAGTGGTGAGCACCGGCTGGAGTTCAGTCTTAGGCACGCTTACGTGTGGAGTTTGCATGTTCTTCTTGGGCATACATGTTTGTTTGTTTTCTCTCAAACACTGATGTTGTCGTGTACGAATGACAAACGAACAAACGAACGAATGTTCCATATGAACCAGCAGCAAACATTTTGAAACAAGGAAGCCATAGTTTGAAAAGCACCCAAATGCAGGATTCCTGTTACTGGTGAATTAACATGTTCTGTTTCCACGGTAACCAAGTTTTAGAAATTTCAAGTGACCAGAATCTTACAGCGATGTTTCACTTCATTTTTCAAAATAGTTGAAGAATTGGTAACAGAATTGGTGCCAACCTGTGTGATCGTGATTGAAACGGAATTGAAAGCCAAACTCAACACCCACCATTTCCACAAACCCGGCAGCTTTTTGCAGAGCTTCAGCCAGAGTCACAGCTCGTGTCACTCCACCGGTGAGGACGCAGGCCGATCGGGACAGAGTCTCTGAGGATAAACAACATCGCATCTGTTAACGGAGGCACTGGCATGGACAGTCTGAGGATGTTAGGGACAAAACAGCTGCTGATACTTTCAAAGTAAAACTTAAAACTCATATATCCAGCAAGACTTTCAATCAAAGGAACCTGTCTACATTTGTTTATCCTTCTTGAGAAATCAAAATTGGATGAATGTGATGATTCTTCGGCGTTCATGTAAATGAGACAATCGGATTTCTGAATTGGATTGAAATCTAAGCTGTTGTTACAAAACCGGGCTCGAATATTGTTGTGTCATTTGTGAATAATGCAGATGAGTGAATTATTGTAATGACTTTGCTCTTTTTCACTAAACTTTGGTCCAGACCAAAGAGTCATACAATAAATGTGAAAACTATTTTAATACATTAATTCAATGTGGCATGATATGATTAGACACGGTTACTCCCAGGACTTCGGCCACCATTTTTCTGCAAAAAGCACGAATTAGAGTTGAAGGGAATTCAGCTGTGATGATGCCACTGTTTGATCACGTTCATCCCAATTGGCCCGAGAATCAGAAAATGATCTCACTTGGTCCAAGTCGAGGTAAATTCTTTCCATAATTCAATTTAATTTCTGTGTGTTGATGATGATTTTGAAACTATTTTATAATCTGAGGGGGAAAAAATTCTGATTTCTAAAATAACATGTCACATGATTGTAATTTAATCTGTGGAGTTAAAGTATGTAATAGATTGAAAATAGAGTGAAAGCAGCACTCAAACATGGAATCATTTCAAATCGTTTTTTTTATTGAGGACTGTATGGTGGCGTTCGATTCTGAGCCGGATCCTTCTGTGTGGAGTTTGCACGTTCTGAACTAAAAGGAATTTCCCAAGAGGATTGATAAAGTTTGAATACTTAGTTATTGTGTAGAAGAATTCAGGTGGTCCAGAGATTAATGAAGCCAGATTGGGATTAGAGGTTCACAAGTTCAAACCCCACAGCTGACAGATCATCAGTTTTTATTTGTACATTTATTGAAATTCATGATGCATGGATGGGTTGGTACTTTTTAATCTCACTGTACTGGTGACCATGACAATACAGTTTCCATTCTATTCTATTCTGTGGGTGAATGAGCAAGACCGTCTGCGTAAGGTCATGAATCCAAGTCAAAGCAGGTCATCAAGGGCAAACTCTTCAAAAATTCAAGCCATATTTTATTCCGACTTGTACAAACTAAACGTGGTACACTATGTTCAGGGTTGAGCTTTAGCCATGATAACATATCAATCACCGGATTATAGTATGTGAAAAATGAACAAGAAGTCATAAATCTCAGAACATTTCTGGTCTCGTTAGGACAGGCTATCGGCCAAGGTTAATATCTCGCTCATTAATGGAAAAGCCTGCCGTTACACTGAGACAGTGTTGCTGATAAAACGGCACACATTCACACCATTAACTGTTTAAACAGCAGAGTTTCTTGGTGGGGGGAGGCGATCAGCACTATCACCACATAATTATTATTTTTTTTTTATTAATTCATATCAGACATGTGATATTTTTAACACGTGTGCAATCCTATATGCTCCACCTACCCACATACCTATAAAAATATGTACAAATCTTCACATTGCACTGAACTCCAGGAGACTGACACACTCTTCCAAACACTCGGGTCCTCTGGTCATCTGTCCTCCATGAAACTGAGCTCACACATTCAGACTTTATTGCACTATTCTATTTCATTTTCTAAATTGCCTGTGTGTGTGAGTGTGTGTGGCTGTCTGTCTCCCTGTGTTTGCTCTGCAATGGACTGGTGGCCTGTCCAGGGTGTATTGTGCCTTAACCTCTTCATTCATAGACAACTAGGATTGGCTCTCGAACCTTGCAACCTTATAAAGCGGTATAGAACATGGATTTATGGTTTTTAAAGCTCACGGTGAAGAGGGGGCTCAGCCTCCCAAAATTTTGAAACCCCCTGAATTAGAAACATCCATCGTAAATATCAAAGTTTATGGAAAAACAACACACAATCTCTTCCTTCGCAGCTGTCAGAAGACATTAACGCTCCTACATGTCCGCCTCATATTAGAGGTGATTCTCGTCGGCTGTTCTCCAGTGTGTGTCTATGCATCTACATAGAAATACACACACACACACACACACACACACACACACACACACACACACACACACACACACACACACACACACACACTGAAACAGTTGACAGTTTCTCAAAGTGACAGATCTGAGAACTTTCTCGCACATCTTTTCTGACAATCCAACAATGAATTCATTCACTACGGAGGTTCGGGGAATAACCACGGTGCACCCGATGTCATCATCAAACAGGTACTTGTTGGTCCAGGTGCCGGCAGCGTGAAATATCGGGCTGTGTTTATTTCCATTTCTCTGATTGTGATAGGCTCCCTTGTCCTGACTTGCTCTCCATAGCGTTCAGACTGTTTAAACCCATGCTATTCATACCAGGCTGAACAAAGCTACAAAGAATTTTCCCCTCTCAGAACAGTGATGGGCTCCAGTCGTCTATTCACTTCCAACTCTGGACCACACAAAAAGAGACAAAACACTCTTGTGTGGCACATTTCTGACCATTTAACCTGTCTGAGTCACTTACAGGGAGCAGCCATTCACATATACATGTCTGCATACATACGTTATAATGTACGACCATTAAAAAGTCATCCGTCTTCTCTTATGTGCTTCACATACAGGATGTTTAATAAAGACAATACAGTAACGGGAACTCACCTTTGATAATGGACTCCGCAGCAGCCAAATCCCGTTTGTAGGTCACCTGGAGGACAAAATATTTCAAATTTATACTATTACCTGACGCCAATTAAGAAAACTGTATTACTTTTTGTCAGATCCATGTGAGTGGTGTTACTTTTATGACACATGAATTTTTTTGTTTTATTAATAGCTCAACTGTCTTGTGAATTTCACTAATGAGCATTTGTGCTGACTTGAGTAACTTTTAAATGTTTATTAAATTCACTGACAACACAAAAGCTGTACTTTTGTACATTCATCTAAATTACACAAGTGAACCTTATGGCTTTGCAAGAGAAACCTTAAATCACAGAACAAACAGTATCTGTATTTCATGGCAATTCATTCACCAGTTGTTCAGATTATTATTATTTTTTCTCTAAACCAAATGCTGCACAAACAGATTGGATCGTCGCGGTTCCAAAACTACTGGATGTGAACACGCGGGGTGTCACGCTCACATGGCTACAGATAAGTCAATAAAGTCATTCTAAAGTGGTCAAGGTGATGGGGGATACGGGTTTTTAAGTTTCTTGATCGAGGAGCAAGACAGCAGTTTTCGAAAGCCAACAGACATGTCTGATTACACAATCTTAAACGCCACACTGCTTTTGCACAGTGCATCAAACTACTCAAAAGAACCACAGAAGAGGTGTAGGACGGAGTACCGGCATGTTGGAGTGAGTTGAGCCAAGTGTCAGAGCTGATGTGTGACAGAACGAAAGCAGCAGGAATCAAAGGGAAGGTTTACAAAACAGATGTGGGACCTGCTGGGATGTTTGTTGTGGAGACAGCAGCACTATATAAAAGACAGGCGGCGGAGCAGGAGGTGGCAGGATGAAGATGCTGAGATTTCTCACTGCTCATGAGCTGGACAGACAACATGAGTAAAGGGACTGCTAGAGAGAAAAAGCGAGAGAGACCGGACCGAGATAGCGGATTTATTGGACAAAGGATGTTGAAGGAGCTTTTCCAAATCGCTCTTAAAATTACTGAGAGATCTTGGCTATCAGTAATTTCCAAAGCTTTGATTCCTACAAAATAAATCTGCCTACATTTGAATAGAGTGGAGGACTTTAGAAGATGAATTAGAAACTATCTTCATGTCGAGATAACGTGAGGTCTATGTAGAAAATCTGGAAATTATTACTTGTGGAACAATTATAATAATCATATCTATTATAATTAATTAATTAATTATATAATCATGATTACAATGACGAAAAAGTGGCGCGAAATCTTGAAACGACAGTGTTGTATTTGGTGCTATACAATTACAATTAAAGTCTAATTGAATTGAATCATCTGCTGCAGGCACCTCTCACGTTTTCATCCAGAGCACGTTCTAGGTGCCCAGATGATAAATCAGTGACGGGTGCAAAACAGCAGCAGAAGCCAGAATGTCACCAACTCAGTAATCCCTAACTCTAATCGGTCCCCTGGCGGGCTCACCTTCCACAGCGTTGGCGGCCCCTCGATCAGTTTGGCGTTGGTGCCACAATACTGCAAAGCCAGATGGAGACACTCGGTGCCAAACTGGAAGTCTGACTCGGTGCACTGGAGAGGAGACACAACAGACAGAAGCGGGTGTCGATCACGATAAGTGACATTATTATGGTCCGTGTCCTTCAACTGCAATGACAGATCTCCTGGATGCTTCATTTACAGATGAAAAGTTTTCTTAATGACATACAGTATGTGTACTCAGCAAAGTCCTTCAAGCTTCATGCTGCAGTTTGCAACAGAGAGTAAAATAAGAACTCATAATGGTTTGTAGGAAACATTAGTAAGGAAAAAGAAACTAACACCGTTTTAATGCTTTGAACAATAAACCTTGGTTCAACACTCCATCTATCTATTTTGTGAATTTACTATGACAATATAGCTGAGAAATACAATATACCCTCCTGATTTTAATACATCACAATTCTCTTTGTGATCTAAAGCCAAAGTATGAAACAATTTGTGTTTTAAACAACTTTCAACAAGCCTTCACATCTTTAAAGCATTTCAATCTTAAAAAACTATGAAATACACACGCTAAACATTTTGCGCTTCCAGTAATTGCATTGAAATTTTTCATGTAAAATATGAAGCAAATCCAAGATGGTCAGGCAGGAGGTTTCTGTTAAATTAAGCAATAATAAAAAATGCTCACAAGAAACACTCCAAGCCTTGATTAATCACTTTCCATTCTCTTAATAGTTTTGCAGCACATTACTGGCAGAAAAGAAAGAACTTGGCTGTGAGAAGCGTTTAAAGGAGGGTCCATGGCGGAAAAAGTTCATCCGCTGAGGAATGTCAAGAATGCATGTACTCTCTAAATGTCCCCCACAATCTGCAATTAGGAGATTGTTGTGCTCCTTTCATGAGTCATAAAAAAAATTTCCTCTAATGTGTTTTCATTCACCGGAGGGAGAAGATTTGTCAACACGACGACGATGGGAGTCACTACAACCTTTATGTGGACCACCTGAAAACCACAACCAGTCAAACTTCACGGCAGCGAGGACATGAACTGTAACCTGACCTGCTATGTTCACTCTCGCCTCTTTTCCCAGGCCGTTCCTTCTGTCCACTCACTCCTCAGATCATTTGGCTTTGTGAAGTGAAACTTAAACTTTCTGCAGACACTTCAAAAAATATATATAAAATCCTTCTCCTTATCTTGAGCCTTTTATATTTTTCCGTCCATACTTGAGACCGGTGACACTGTTTACATAGTGGAGGCTCGTAACGTGGAGCTGCCATCACCACATTTTTCACCAAGATGCTGTTTTCTTTGGCGATAGACTGTTGGCCCTTTAACGTTTTTATCTTCTTCAGTTAAGATATAGAAGGTGCGGTACTGGTGTCACAGGGTTCTGCAGACATTTTCTCACATTATTCTGCAAAAAAAAAAAAGTTTTTCCGGATAAGTCTTTATCTGTAATCTCCTGAGGGGACGAGCAATCATTTTATCATTGGTACTGGTCAGGTAAGGAACGGTTATGTAGACCAGTACGCGTGTTTGAAAAGTTAAAAACAATTTTAATAGGAAAAATAAAATAAATTCCTTAAAAGTTAGAGCAATAAGGCATTATGTGGCTCTAGATTCTGAGGTCAGTTTTTTTTTTTTTAAACTATCAATCTAATTGTTAGAATTACAAAAAAATCATTCATCTTTTCACCTTTTGAAAATGCTACTTTTGTGTATGTACATTACAATCGTAGTAGCGTGTTGTTCTGCACATGTAGTACGTAGATGTGTACAATAACGACAATATTTGGCTCCAGAGTGTCACGACTCCCAGTCCATATTCCTCTGGGACTTGGTAGGTTTATAGTTGACAGTCGCCGCAATAACGACCCAACTTGGTTGTTTGTCTGTGTACTCCCATTGTTAATGTTTATAGCACATTCTTCTCTGCACGCATGTTTGTGTGGATTCATTACGAAAACAACCAATAGCGCTAACTTGTGGCCTGGCATGCTGACTACATGGTGTCATGGTTTTCTGCCGTTTCCGTGAAAACGGACATCGTTTTCAAAACGCTGCCGTGTAAACATGAAAACAAAAAAAATAAGGATAAACGATAAGATTTCACCTGAAACACTGTCATGTAAATGGGGCCTCCTGCACCTTCACTTTTACCGACACTCTGAATGATAACTTTGAGAGCAAAAATACCAAATCTGTATTTAACACTGTTTTCATGAAGTTGTGGAACTTCAAGTTGATGCCGATTGACTTCACGAAGAAACGACGAGGCAGATATTTGTGTTGAAATTAAAGATAACCAAAAAGATACAGCCACAAAGTTCAAACACTTCCTGACCTCTGCGAGTCAGCTCCTGCTGGGAAAGTGCCATTCCTCCAGATCACATGGAAGTTTGGATTGAGGCGATGAACTAACTCTTGTCTGGACCACAAAGATGAACTCAGGCTACCTGAGATTATACCTGGGTAATATTTTATTGAGGTATAAAGGAGAGGGCTCTTTCATTCTGGAGACCAGGGTATTGAAGAAAGAAATTACAGGAGAAATGCGCTCAGGATCTTGACGTAATTTAACCTTTGGCATTTTCTCCTGGTACAAAAGCCCTCAGTGGGGACTGGATAAAGTGTCCTCCCTTTTGTCTTTTCCGCCCTAAGTTCTTCTACCCTCAATGCACGTCAGGCTACAAATGTGTAGCTCTCAGAGATTTTTCATGAGCATGTCCTACAGTCTTAACATGACAGACACCTTACACTTTCCCTTCTTTTGAAAGGCTGAAAAGGAGGAGGGTGGCGGGGGGGGGGGGACATGCTCTTAATCGACCGCCTCCATCTCCGGCGACCTCCCCAGTTTGTCTTTTAGCAACTCGATCGGTCACGACGCCGCGGCACAAAAGTGAGCTCATTTATCTCAGAAGGCCAAAGCTAACAGGACTCTCGAAGCGGTCCGAGAGATGTGTGCCAAGAACAAAAATAACTGTAGAAAACCGGCACACAAATAAATAAAATGGAAGTTCTGCAATGATCTGCCACATTTTAGTAATAAGACCCTGCTTTCCCCAGACAAATTTGCACATTTGCGGCTTGCGTCAGAGGAAAATTCTTTCCATTTTTCAGGTACACATATTAAAACGCTCTCAACTGCTGAGGCTATTAATCTGAGTCCACCTAAATGTGCCATGTAATTTCAGTACTCCTCCGACGTTTTTTCCAACTGAGCTTTTGTTCACTTTTGTTCCACAGACTAATCGTCTCGAGTGTGGCAGAATATATTAACATGTCATTGCTTTCCCAGACGCGGCAGAGGCCAAGGGAAGGTAACAGCGCCGGTGCCACAACCCTGCAGGTACTGGCACATCAGAACGGTGAAAGCCTGAGAAAACCTATTATGATGTCGGAGAATCATAAAGCCCTTTATAGTTTTAACGGCATAAATCTCTGCCATCATTTTATAAAATCTCAGAGAGTCACATAGCAAGTATTTGGCACTGGGAACGAGCAGCACACACCTGCAGGACTTGTTGTGACCATTTTAAGAGTGTAGATGTGAAATGACAAATCTCTGGGGAAGAGACGTGACAGGTCACCAAATTCATGAATCAATTCACCTTAGATCTTTAAACCATTTTGTAGAGAGGAAATATATTTTATATGACATAGAGGTGAGGAAAGTGACATGCATCATGTTGTCAGTCTCATGCATGCTGATTTTCAAACCCATGAAAACAATCAGAAGTGTTATTATCCCTGCATTCACATCCATATTATATCAACACAAAGCTTTCGTTGCTTTTTGGGTGTCCGTTTACAACATGACAACGCCGCTCGGAGCCACTGAAAACAGCTCTCAAGGTGGAACGTTCCGAAAACGCTCCAACTCAGTCTCTGACTCCGTCTTCGTGGAAACGGGGGAAACTTTCTGAAAATGCTTGAAAATGCTGCAAGTGACATGACGCCATACTGTCCTGCGAATTTGCACCTTTAATGTTGAGAGTAACTGTAATAGTAATCAAAAATGATTATCTGTCCATTGTTAATGTTTATCGCATATTGTTCTGTGTGCGTGTCTTTGGTTTCATCACAAAAAAACAACCAACAGCACCCACTAGTGGCCTTACAGGCAAACTACATTGTTTTCAGGATTTTTTTTTTTCTGAAACAAAAATTATAAAAATGATGCGTTTTCACTTCACACGTTGTCAAACAGGGCCTTAAAGGTGAATTAAAGTGCAGGCCCTACCCTCTGATAGGCCTGAGAGATGACTTCATATGTGAATCCCTGCGGCATCTCGCTGGCTCGGAACTTGGCTCGCTCCAGAGAGTGATCCAGGTAGCCCTCCGATGTGGTGGCTATCACTGTGGAAACAAGAGGTCGGATAGCTCCAGCTGCCTGCACACAAAAACAAGTTATGTGTCATAAAGGCAAGATTTTCATCTGGGAATATGAATCATGTTTAGGAAAAAATTGTAGAGCGAGATAAGACTGTATGAATAGTGGAGTTATTCTCAAACCAGCTTTAAACAGATCACAATGTGACAGATACTGTACATATACAACCATTTCAGTTTGCTCACAGTTTGATTTGCAGAAAGACGCATACAGTTTTGATGTTCTTGGTATTTTTAGCCAAGTTAGACTGTGACAGCAGAAAACTCCTTCTTGTAGCCAATTTATGGTTTCTTGATCCGGGGATTTGCAAAGGCCCGTATGACTCCGTGCAAGGTAAATTTTCTCATCTGGACCGATCCACAAGGATCGACATGGGACTCCGTACAGAATGTTTGTGTGCATACAACAGCTTTAGGTCACGTAGAGGTTCGACACAGCAAACAGACCAAAACAGTTACCTCGGATGTTTATTTTGTGCATCCTGTAGCGAGTCACGATCAATGTGTTGGCCTCTTTAACCCATAATCCACACATACTTCCCTTTTATTGAACTTTTTGATTTCCTTTTATCCAAACACAATAAAGTAAGTTGTTGCTGTCACAAGCCGCCTCGCATTATACCTTCCACCTGTGGTTCATGTCTGCATGTAGTCAAACACACAACTACATCCAAGCATCCACATCAGTTCTGCAGTAAGATCAGGGCTTACGAGATCAGCTGTCACTCCACAGATACCGAGAGGAATCCACACACCGTTTTTCCTTTTATGGCCAGTCAACAGACATTACTTGCGCAGGAAAACCAGTTATTTTACAGCAAAACCTTTTTTAGGATGACGCTTATTTCTCTGCACTTTAGCGTTGCTAATAAATGTGGAAACCAATGAACGTGAAGTTATGTTATAACACAAGAACATAGGTAAATCTTTTTGCATTTCTTCCTTTTCAGATTAAACTAAACCTTGGATATCCTAAAATATGCTGAGTTTAACCATGATGGAAGCGTAACAAGCAGTTCTTACTCCACTTGTCCATTCAAAATGAAATCGATTCACATGAGGAGGACAAAAATGTCCCGCTCCTCTTCGCTGATTGGTGATAATGGTGAAATCAAAGGGTAAGATCGTTGTATTTTGGTGTTAAAGGATGTTCACGATGATAAATCACATAACCTTGTTAGTCCTGATAACTGTTTAGCCAAACCTGTAAATTTCAGCGAGAGCACAAATATTTCATCGTACGTTGAGTGGGCAGCTGAGCGTAACGCCGTGACAATAAACCCGCCTTGACCGGCACAGCTGGAGCGAGCACTGCCAGTACTTCCTCTGCTGGAAATGTAAAACAATCAACAATTCTGAGATAATATTTTCATCCCACTGCCGCACGACTGAAGAAGGCTTCCAGGAGCTGGCGGCCGCCGATCGTGTGTGGGCGAAGCTAAACGAAAGAAAAGCAAACACGTGTACTGCTTGTTCGAATCTAAATAAATCGGTTGTTTTTCATTGGAGACAGGTTTTTCTGTCATGAGCGCGGACCCTGGCAGGGTAACGAAGACCAGGCCGCCTGCTGTGGACTCCCATCGCGGAGCGTGCAAACACAGTCTCGGAAACACAACAGAAATGTCGGGAATGTGTCATTGGGCTGCTTCCACTACCTGTGCGACCTGCAACAAAGCTTCTCTCTCAGCACGTCAACCTGAACCATGAATCAATATGAAACCAATCTGTGTGTTTCTTCATCGATGTAACCTCGGGTTGAGCTCAAATGTTTTCCGTCTCTCACTGCGGACATAAACACCATGTTTAGGAGCGATGGGGCTGTCAGTCTCATAACAACCCAGAGGAAGATTAATGCTGCTACACAACTACGATTTAAAGGTGAGAGCCACTAAACTTGTTAGTTCTGGAAAACTTCACTTTGCTGTAGTTCAGTGTTTCAGTTTGTTTATGTTTATGCCGCTCTGTGAGAGACCTACCACTGGACACATATATAAAAGTTAGAACCCTGTCTTTCACACCAGGTGAGCAACTGGAGTCCAGCTGCCTTGGATTTGTTTATACTGTTCTCCAAACTGACCTTCTCTGGGTTTCTAAAGCACACAAACCACCAAAGTACGAGCCACAGTCGAGATTTAATTTAGCTTCGCTGGGCTTTTCCAAGTGTGGCTTCCTGGGGTTTGTTTCCTCTATTTGTTGGGGGATTAAGGGTGGCTCCCTGAGCAGCTTGTCTCCTGGAACTAGACAGTTCCTGCCCTCCGAAGCGACTGCGTTTTTTCCATGTTGTGACATTTGCTCGAGGTTTGAACACCAAACAATGGAAGGCCTGCAAAGTGAACACTTGCAGTGACTAATGGCCACGTTTCCATTTGTTTGGACTGTTCAGCGTCACAATCACAACATGGCAAGTGAAAGAATTCTGGTCTATGATTGCAGCTAATGTTAATGTTAACAACTGAGTCACAGAAATATGTCCTACATTTGAGTCACTTGTAACTTTTTAAAAGTAGGGATTTTACAAGTTAACAAGTAACTTGTGGACTGCTTTGTTTTGACACACTATATGAGATGTATCCAGCTGTATCACTGAAGTGTGTATGACAATGATGCATTTAGTAATTAGGTGCAGTTAAAGCTCCATTAGATAGTTTGAGGAAGATGCTCTATAGTTTGGATTCAAGGAAATTATTTCTTGAAGGTAATAATTGATGAAAACATTAGAATCACACTCAGCAGCACCAAGAGAGACTATCATAAAGGAAAAGGAAGCTGACCTCTAACTACCAAGGAAAGCCTTTTTCCAGTCGGATTAATTCATTCAACACCCTGTTTTTACACCACAATATTGAAAAATTGAAAATGGAAAACATTTAGTCTCTGTGCAAAATGCAAACTTTTCAGAATCGCTGCCACTGCTAATGCACACCGAGGCTGTCGTAAATAGATTTTTTGCTATACATGCAGGACTAAATGGACAATAACAACAATGTTTGCCTCCAGAGTGTCACGACTCCCAGTTCAGATTCTCCCGGGACTTGGTCGTTTTATATTCAAGAGTCACCAGGAATAACAATTCAACCTAGTCAGTCCATATAAAGGTCCGTGTTCTCGCCATTGTTAATGTTTATAGCGCACTGTTCTCTCTTTTATTACAAAAACAACCAACAGCACCCACTACAGGCCCAACATGAAAACTACACTGTTTTCATCGTTTCTGTCGCTTCTATAGAAACGGACTTCGTTTTCGAAACGCAAATTTGTTCTGAAACAAAAAACGCAAAAATGATCAATTTTCACTTGAAACATCCTGTAAATGGAGCGTAAGAAGGTAAAGCTATGAATAACTTTATCAAAACACACACTTATTTCTAAAATGAATGTGTTGG
Source organism: Lipophrys pholis (assembly GCF_963383615.2). Classification (NCBI taxonomy): domain Eukaryota; kingdom Metazoa; phylum Chordata; class Actinopteri; order Blenniiformes; family Blenniidae; genus Lipophrys; species Lipophrys pholis. The sequence goes on along the minus strand of NC_137639.1, from coordinate 26,792,802 downwards.
AAGTGTCATGAAGATTAATTAACGCAATAGAAGATGCATCAAAACCCAATAGTGTAGCAACAGTAGCTGTTTATGTGCATATAAAGACTTATCGGGTATTACAAAATCTAGGATTCCAACAAGCTTCACAAGTTCCCTGTTGATCTCAGTCAGTAATGTAATGTGACAAAGACTAAGCAATCAAGTGTTTAACTTCTCCACTATCACTTTGGGGAAGATTTGGGAGGGCTGGGAGTGCACAATGTGATTTAAGCTTCCTCATTAGAGCGTTTCCATCACAATTACTGAGAATACACGCTAATATGTTCCTTATGGACAGAAATCTTTCACACTGCTGTCATGAGGATTGGGTAAGTTCAGTACGATTCAAGCGCTTCTCTTCATGCAGACAGACGATGCAATGATTAGCTCCGTGCCAAAGGCAAAGATCAACGCTGGGTTAAAAGCAGAAAAGGAGATGTGAAAAATGGAGGATAAAAAAAAAAAAAAAAAAAAACGACCAAGTAAATGATTCCGCCAGTAAAAGATTCAGATTTAGGAAAATGCACTGTGATCCAGAGGGAGTACGAGTAAAACAGCTCCAATACGTTTTAAAAGCAGGCAACGTGCCAGACGAGCAGAGGAGAAACAGGTAGCTGTGTTTCTCTGGTACATTTCTGAAAAAAATAAAACAATTGGCCTCACTTTGGCCCATTTTTAATGGAAAGTGCTTCAAAGACATCCATTTGAAAAGCTTTATGGACTAAACTATAACTTGAGATGTTAACTGATGGATGGTGAGAATGATGAATAGTTGCAGATGAAACTGCAGCCAGAGAGCGTTTGGTGTTTTTGTTCGGAAAAATGCTTGAATGATTAGTAAAATAAAAATATTGATAAATAGTATGACTCCGTTGTTTTAAATTCCTCCTCATCTAAATTATCCGATCTAAACAAAAAAAAAACTGTTGAGGAAAAGCTGCAGATGGAACTTGTTAGATGGATTTAGTTTGCAAAAGTTTGCCTTCCGTCCAAATATGCTTTTTTTTTAGATATTTATTTTTTATTATTAAATTAGCTTCTTATTGTACTGACCCCTTGTTCCTTGGCAGCTATTGCTATCTTGTGCAGAAAGTCCTCCTCCACAAAAGGCCTCACTGCATCATGGATGATGACCACCTTCGGCCTGCCAGCTGAAGACCTGTCCTCCTCCTCCTCCTCCTCCTCTTCCTCGCCCAGAGCCAGCACTCCGTTGCATATCGACCTGTGACGCGTCGAGCCGCCTGGCACCACTCGAACTTTCCTGTGCTGGAAGCGCTGCACAATGTCCATCATCAGGTCCATGTTTTCTTTGGCAACAACGACCATGATGCTCTGGATCCACGACACTCTGCAAGAACACAAAGAGGAGCTCTCTGAGGGATTTGTGAGGAAGGACACTAATTTTTTAAAAGTGATCTTTAAGTAAGACTCTTTGAAATGTGTTGTGTTTTTGTCGTATTGTGGGGTTTTTTTCCCATTTATTTTAAACTAAGACTTGGAATCTATTTTTAACTTGCGAAAATACAACATAAGCATTCACAGCATGCAATTTCACCTTTTTTTTCTAATCTGAACAGCTAAAGACACATCCACCGGTGTGTTTCCAAACTTTTTGGACACAGTTGGTTCATTTAAATGCTTTGTTACGAAATACAAATCAAATTTTTGAAAATATTTAAAAAACATTTTTTTTAACTGTGTGGAGGCAAAATGTGAAAAAATCTAAAACTTTCCACTTTCTATACAGAGACAGTGTTTTCAAAAAATTTCATTTTACCCATTTACATGGAAAGGGAACCAGGGACTTTATTTGCCACAAGTATAATTATACACTTTATAACATGCAGTGGGAATTTTGCATATATTTTAGCCACACAGTATGTTTTTTGTCTGAAAATTTTCAAATTTGGCAAAGTAAATTAGCAAATACTATTCTAAATACAAACTGTAAACTGTGACAAAAAGTTCACTTTCGTTTTCTTACAATAAAGATTCAACTTCTTTAAATAATTCATGTTGTCTCTTTCATGTTGTGTTTTTAATATAATCAGCGGTTCAAAACATTCATGTATGTTCTTCAAAATGACTCAACTTTAAGGGATAAGGATTTTACATTATAGAGATTTTAATTACACTTTATATTCATGAAGAAACTTCATATTGAGTCCCCTGGATGTGCAGTGGAGGGGCCTAACGGCAGCTTTCTGCCCAGGGGCCGCTCAAGAGCGTTAGTGCGGCCCTGGAGTGGAGCGATTCAGTTTTCCTTCAGTTTACAAACACTAACTCCATCTGATTTCACTTTTTAATGTTTTCCTACCTCTCAAAAGCCTGGATAGTGTAGCTTATGAGCGGCCTGCCCAGAAACGAGCAGAACTGTTTCGGTGTCTGCAGTCCGGTCCTCTCTCCGGTGCCGCCGGCAGGAAGGACCACAGACACCGGGAAATCCACGCAGCGCTCTGCGGGCTGCTGTGCGCTCATCCCGGCCTCGCGGCTTGGGAAAACCCCAGGCTGAGCGGGCCTGTCCGGTTCGCGCTCGTCACCCTGCAGCACCTTGATGGGACTGAGCTCCATCAGTTCAGCGGGGTAACGGAGCAGGGCTCCCCGACAACGAGAGATCCATTCCCGCTAGATGGGCGGGGAGGACCGCGGCAACGTGTAGGGATGTTTGGAGGAAACTGTGAAGTTATAAAATCACGATGAAGTACATCCGGTGAATACTTTCATAATGAGAGAGCTTAGTTTGGTCCTGATATAAAGTCAATACAACTTCAATGATTCATCATTAAATCCTCAACAAAACTACATTCCCTGATTCATTTTATGATTTTTTTTTTTTTTTAAATGATTTTGGATTTTTATCTGCTGTAAATATTTATGGTAATTTTTACATATCTATAGTTGAATTTTTAAATTCTATGTTCATCCTCAATCCCTCCTATGTTGTTTACTATAAATGGACTGTACTTTAATTTTCTTTTCCATCGACCTTTTAGTTAAGCTTCGTTTCTTTCATAGTTTTGAGTGAGTTTATATAAACTATAGCGGTATGTACATAATAGAGATATTGTGTTTATAATTATGTGTGTATGCATATATGTAAATATGATTTATGAAAACATGTTGTGATTTCCATCCCTACATCCATCTTCTATACCACTTTATCATGTTCAGGGTTGCTGGACAACCACAGAGAGACAAACAACTACACACACTCTTCCCACCTAAGGGCAATTTAGGGTCACCAATCAACCTCACATGCATGTTTTTTTGGCTCTGGAAAGGAACCTTAGTGCCGGAAAAGAAACTCAGGGGGAACGTGCAAACTCCACACAGAAAGGCCCTGGTGGTAATTTGAACCCATGACCTTCTCACTGTGAAGCAGAGCGTTAACATGTTGTGACTTATACAGTGTGCCCGAAATAATACTCATCATCACATTGTTATAGTTTGTGCTTTAGTTCCTCTTGCCCTCCATAAATGAATATTATGCATATGTATATTTGAAAGTGATACTTTACAGATTCAAAAATATTAGCAAATGGTGAGAAATAATTGGCAGCATAATTTATTTCAAGTGATTTCATACCTGCAAAGTCTGCTTCCCGTTTAAAATTTTCTTTTGAAGTGGTAAGTTGTGAGTCTTCCTGTAACACTGACATGAAAACCAACAGCTTGATAAAAGTGCAGCTGCCACTAGGAGGCATGGATCCAAACTCTCAGGAAATTTGAAGATGCTTATACTGCAAATAGTTGTGTGAAATTATATCTCTCAGAATGAGCGCTACACCAAAAGCTTGTTTCTTCTTCTTGCTGAACATACATTTCTGTGTGTATTTTAACTGCATATAGTAAAACCACAAAGTATTGGTACAATCGTAGATGCAACTGGAGATGCAACACTGTACGAGCAACACACGTGATAAAAAGTTATATTTATTTCATACAATGTTATGACAAGATGGATTGATGACAAGGTTTTACATGCCGACACAGATGGCCACAGAAAATATATTACATTATTAATCTTACATGGTTAAACTTTATACACATGGCCATACTTCAAAAAGCAAATGAGAATTTGATATATGTACAAGTATTTACAAGGTATTCTTGAAGATTTTTGGTTTTGTCATTGGCTACAGATCTCCATCTGCATATAACGTGGAGTGTAACAGGGCACGTACAGGGCTGCGGATGGGTTCAGGTCAGCTGGTGACGTCTGTCACATCTATGTCCCGTTCACAGTAACCGCTCAAGAAATGTTCCCAGCATGTCCTTTGGAGTTCTCCTTAAATGCGTGGAACCAGCTCCACATCAATCAAGTCCCAGTCACACAAGAGATAATCCACAACATGCAGCCAGAAGATTAAAAACCCCTGAAGCTTCAGACCCAGTCTGCCTCGTCGCTTCCTTTCACGGCTCGGCCTCGTGCCAGTTCTGGCTCAGCCGGTTCTTCCCCAGCCTCCTCTTGCTCTTGGATTTTTGCTTGTGCAGGAGCTGTGGCGGAGACACAGCCGGCTCCTCGAACTTGCCGCCCGACTCGTTGTGCTGCCTGGTGTACCGTTTGCACTTGCAGGAGGTGACCACGGTGATCTTGTAGGTTCTCGTGCTGCCGTCCTGGCACTGCAGCTGGATGCGTTGCGTGCGGGTCTTGTCGTTGACACACCTCCAGTCCTGGTTGCTGCTCCGGCGGCCCCAGAACTTCCTGCCGTGGACTCCGCCGATCCAGTTCTCCAGCATCTGAGCCGGAAGGCACTCGCCCGCACAAACCAGCTCCTTGATGGGGTTGATGCTGGTGCAGTGGCCATCGGAGATGTACTTCGTGGACCTCAGCTCTCTGCAGCCGATTTGACTTGGATCTGAGAGAAGATACATTCATTTGTGAGAAAATCTGTAGAAAGCAGTGAAAAGAAGTACACACAATATTTGTAATTACACAATAGTCTGTAATTATTCATATGTAAGAAAACACAGTAACAAAAAGGTTTCTGAGGAAATTATCTTATATGTATGAAACTGATTTAAAAAGGTAACCCTGTATAGGCAACAACGAGAAGTACTATCAAAATGAGAGGAAATATATACAATGAAATAAAAAAGGATGTACTCATATAATAAATTCTATAGATAACATTATATATTTCTGTAAACTGAAATGTGATGTAAAGTACTAAACTCACCAAACCAAAACATTTTCATCATTCATAACTTAGAAATTCATCTAAAAAGAGAATGATCGCTCAGTGCATGTTTGTCGAAGGTTCAACCAGCCTGTTGTTTTATCTTTTACACTACTGAGTTATCATGTGCTGCATTTTTATATGATAGAAATATAACATGCAAAATGGGACTTATTAGACATGCTGTGCATATGTTTTGGAAGTTTGGATTCTGTGGCCGTATACCATTGGTTTCGAAGAAATGAGGATTATTCATTGGGTCATTTGCCCATGAAAGGGTTAAAATCTTAACACTGTATGGCTGGAGACTGTCTGCAAATATGTGCAATTACCAAATGCCACTCCCCTTTTCAAAACAATAACTTCAATATCTTGCAGTTTATCAATATTTATGTGTTTTGTGTTACTGAGAAGTTCATGTTACAAATATGTGACACACTTAATTTTACCTGTGATTGTACAGTTGTACTGAGGAGGAGCAACCATACTGAGTAATACATTAATGCAAAGCACAATTTCTCTGCTTTCAGCTATTTCTGAAATGTATGGCTATCATAAACGGTCAAGGACTTATGGTTATGAGTGCTCATGCCAAATACTTTCAGGATTGGAATTTCAGGGATTAAAAAAAAAACAGCTGTGGATTCAATGTTTACAGCTTCAACGTTTATTTCCAAATTGAGACAAGACAATTACAGGTTAAAATGATTTAGATCGAATGCAATCTTAAAGTGATCCCTGGTAAATTTAGGCTAAACTGCTACTAAAGTGGTCATGAGTTGCCCTCAGGTAAGTCGCAGCGACACTAAAGCTTGTTTATCTTTCTGCTTGAAACAGCAGTGTGCTTCCAACATTGTGAAAAGAAAAAACTCTCTCTTCTCGTATTAGTACAGCAGGGGTATTAGCAGACGGATTATTTTTGCATTCTCCTGCAGGCTACAAATGCTCCTCTTTCCTCCATTACTGTAACCCAAGCTCAGCTCCATTCACACAGGTCGATAAACCTCGGTGACAAAGCACCCCCCCGCCACCCCCCACCCCCACCCCCCTTCCTCCTCCACCTGGTGACAGTGTTTTTTGATGGAGGAACAAAAACCTCTATCTCCTCCTCTCACTGTCCCTCTCTCTCCTTCCTCCTCCTTTGCTCCTGAAGGAGCTGACAGTCATGATCGTGCATGAAAACACCTCCGTCCAGCTCTTACCCCGACCTGGACCGCAGCCAGCCAGGTGTGTGTTACACTGAGATGAGCTCAGTGAGAGTTTATGCTCTGACCTCCTGCAGGTTTCCTTTTCTTTTTAATGTTACACTGCATCTTCCCAAGGTTGTGTTTGAAGCTTACACAGAGATTCGCAGACTCCAAGGGATTGTGGTATAATGCTTTACAGATAACGATGACATCATTGGCAGTGGTTCCTTAAAGTGTTAGGTGGGCTTCCCCTGTCTATGGAGCAAGGCAGCTTCAGGGCAAATTTAAGAGACAAAAGGATGTTTTTTTGCAGCATGATGATCTTTCTTTTCGCTTTTTATAAGAATTCATGATGAAAAGAAATAAGGAATGAGCAAATCTGTAACTATTTTATGAAAACACACATTTTAAGAGCTGAGTTTGCGGTGCAATGATGATTTTAATCAAAATTTAAAAAAACACCCTCCAGTGCAAAATCATAAGTGTAACAGGCGTGACAGCTGCAGACTATGCAAAAACTTCTCACGAGAGTTATACTTTTAATTTCTATGTATTCGAACAGCTGTCAATATCTTGTGTTGTGAAAACTCAACCAAAACTTACTATTTGGGTGGAACAGTGGGTTTATGCTCTATAAGTAGAGGCTCATCCTCACAAACCCAGGCTGTATAGGGGGTTGTATGATTTAATCACAATAATCAATTTAGGGGTATGTAAAAATGGCAGTACTAAATTTCAGATTTGCTCATGTAAAAGACGTTCAACAGTTGAATCTCATCTTCATCAACAGGTTTTATCTCCACGTCTTCACTAGGAATGAAGAGAATAACATGCTGCAGCAGTAGTAAACAAGGAGAAGCTCAATAATTAAAAAGTGTTTAATGCAGATAAAGATTTCTTGGTGTAATATAAAATAAATGGTGCTGCAGATTGAAGTTAACACTATAAAGTTTAGCATTTTCATAAAAAGTGAACCTAATCTAGATGAGGTTGCTCCTACAGACAGCCCTGCAGAGCATCCTCGGCTCGTGCGCTGCGCAGCGGCGTGCGTCCTCTCCACTCACCGCTCCGCTCGTGCGCTGCGGCGACCGCGCCTCTGCCACCGGTCCGCGCGCGGTTCAGGGACACGTTGCTCTGGACCTCCGGCACCGGGACGCTGGCGTGCGAGAGCAGCAGCTCCGTGGCGTCGTTCTTGAAAGTTTGGCAACTCCTCAAGAGGATGCAGAGCAGAAAGAGCGAGTGGCACGACTCGTGCGTAATGAGATGCATGGTCGGTTCCGTGGGAGCGCTGCGCGAGACGCGGGTTTCACCGCCTACCGGAGGACTGATGATGATGAGCGAACCTCACATGAGAGCAGTGGTTTTATACAAGAAGGCCGCCTGTGTGCTTTGGCAGCCACTCAGGTGCGCCTCTGTTGGGAAATTGTAATTGGTGGTCGCGAGTTTGCGCTGGCAACATGACCACGCCCAGAGCTTTAATTCTGGAGGATTGATGATGATGATGATGACGATGATGACGATGATGATGATGATGATGATGATGATGATGATGATGATGATGATGATGATGATGATGATGATGATGATGATGATGTCCTCTAAAACTGGAAGAAGGATGAGCCCAATCCTCATTCAGCGTGAACTACATTGTAGTCCCCCACTGCACCCTTCAAGAAGTTCCATGCTGCACACTCACTCCCAGTGCAAGCTCAGAGGGACAGAGTGAGACGTTTGCATGTGCTCCTTGTGTGCTTTCTTCAGATAATCTGGATTAATCCCATAAAACCTGGACATGAAAGTAGTTGGTGACTGAAAAGTTTGAGTCAGTTTGCCCTGGGATACACTGATGACAATGTCCAGGATGAACAGTGTTTCATCGATCAGACCCTCAGTTGGATAAAGTTGTGTATTCAACTTTGTTTTTGGATTAACTTTATATATCCACCATCTAAAAGCAAATAACATACCGTCGTACAAGAAGTAAGTTGGTTTGGGCCTTTTTCTTCCATTATAGTCGGCATCAGGAGAGATTAAAGGAACCCAGACAAAGTTGGCAGCTTCAAGAGAGCGAGAGAGCGAGAGAGCGAGAGAGCGAGAGAGCGAGAGAGCGAGAGAGCTTCTGTGTCTCACTTCTGTAGTCTGTGCTCTCACAGACTACAGAAGTGAGACACAGAAGTGAGTGAGAAAGGAAATAAACTGCTGGTCTCCCAGAAGTTTTAATCTACAGCAGCTTCACTAGAAAATGGTCCGGGGTGACCTGAACCGGCTCCCACTGGAAGCTTTATTAAATACAAAGTTTCTAACTCAAACCTTCAAAGTGGAAACTGAAACAGCCTGATGGCTGAAAACTCTGCCTCCCATTCTACCCTTAGAAAACCTAGGAACCTCGGGTAAGAAGCACTCTGAGAACTAAGTGTGATTTTGGACTAACAGCTATTTAAGATATGATGGAGTCTGGTTGTCAGGAGCTTTATAGGTTAAAGTCCCAAAACATTTCTTTGGGTCCAATCTGAACAAGAGCAGCCCTGATCAGCTGTTTTCAGTGTTAAAATAGAATAACAAATCAATAGGCCAAGAGTAAAATTCAAATCATTCCAAAATTCCGATTGTATTCCAGCATAGAAAGAAGACATGATGTCAAAAAAAGATTGAAATATAATATTTTGTTTAAAGTGATAAAGATTTACTGTGTATGGAAGAAACACCCGTTATGCTCTCCTCCATTACACGGATGACAGAAATGATGACACAGAGTGATTTAGCGATGGAGCATGAAGCATACATGTCTGCACAGCGGCCAAATGAAAATACAGGCTCATTTTGTCGCATTCAGCATCTCCCATGTTGCAACTTGCCTCTTGTGTTTGTACATTTAATTCAAGAGTGAAAGCCGATGCCGTCTGAGTGTAATTTGCCGTCTGTCTTTGCCGACCTCTCAGTCCCTGTCTGTTACACCTCTAATGATCCGAGTGCCCAGACTAACTGGAGTCTTTGTGTGTCCGCGGCACAAAACAGGGGCAGATATAATTACTTCTGTGGTGAACACACAGTCCCGGCTCGTCTCTCTGATATGAAACCAGACGTCGTGCAGAGACACTAATTGTTGCTCTTGTGAATGAAAGCTGGAACATGAGATCACTTTACCTGTTTGCTTTTATTACCACACAAACACTTTCTTTTTTTCCCCCTCCTTGCTGTGGATGAGCAGCCTGAAGATGTCATTCCTCTGCTGAGTGACAGGTTTTTATTTCCATTAATGTTAAACAGTGAAGGGAAGAACGTATTTCACATGTTTACTTGCAGTTAAAAGAACAGCGTCAGAAAGGTACTGAAGTATAAAGGTATTTTGTAGTGGTTTTAATTGAGTTGCAAAACTTTGTAAAACACATAATCATGATATTATTATTATTATTATTTTCAAAATAGAAAAGGGACATTAAGTCATTTAATCATCATTTGTACAGCTTGATCACGCCTAAATTCATCACTTTTATGCAGCTTTGTGTACTTTTACTCACGTCAAGAGTGTGATTACGTCTGTTGCAACTGGTGTTCAGAATCACTGCAATCACAGTGCATGTGATGTGATGTGATGTGATGTGATGTGATGTGATGTGATGTGATGTGATGTGATGTGATGTGATGTGATGTGATGTGATCCCACGTGGCCTTAAAGTAGACGCAGACAGGATGCTTTTAAAGATGTAAGAATGAATGACAGAGAAACAAGAAGCATATGTATGAGGAGATATTTTAGAAGTTGCAGAACAGAGTAAGATGACTCAGAGAAGTAAAAAAAAACACAACTTAGACATGGGTGAGTAAAATACCATTGATAAAGAGAAGATAAAGGGAACAATGGAAAAAGATGGACAGGAAGGAAAGAAAATCGAGTTGAAAGACGGTTTTCTTTGTTTTGTGTGACAGACTTTTACAATCTATGATCTAAACCTCGTCCAGGTCCTCAAGCATGAACCACGAGTCACCATCACTTCAGTCAATAGGTTGATAGCCAATTTGACTATAACTGCTTCTGGATCCAGACAACAAATCTGTAACTGTGATTTTCAAATCGGGGACAAAATTTTTCAGACGAAAACCACAGATCAGCCCTCAAAAACTTTCACCTGCACCAGTCCTTTGGATATTGATGTAACAAAACTTGCTCATCGATGTATTAGATCTAAAGGAAACACCATCACCATTCGGCCTGGATGCTGAGATGTCCCCGCGGGGTCACTTGTGGCATTGCAAAGATAGAAAATCCCAGCAGCCCAAAAACCCTTTTCTCCTCTTGAACCTCTATGACAGAAACAGGCATCTATAAATTCACCGGATACTTTCGAGTGCAAAGGAGGTCAGCTTTTTGCTACGGTATGGATGTTTCATTCCGCAGAGATTTGATAGTCATAAAAACAGCCAGGTGCTGAGAAATTGACTTTCTCACATTGTAAAGTTTGAGGGCTGAGTGGGAACACAGAGGTCGTATCGGCTGGGAGGACACTAATGAACATCTGCAGTGGACCACACACGCCATCAGAGAAACTCCACAATGAAGGCTCACGTTGACCTGCGTCACTGCCCCCATCCTCCAGCACATCCCTGGCATGTAGAAATACTTTTATAGCTACTTTGACCCGGTAACCGAGCGAGGTAATTTTGAAGATATATTCGCTTGTATTGTCTAGTCTTTCTTCAAAGAGATCCTTAATCTATATTGTCTTCTACACCCTTTTTCTGGTCGCACATGAACTATACTCACACCACTGCCCCCTTAGGTCATCAGTGGTATTACTCTGTTTGCTAAACATCAAAAAATCTTCCTACTGCCATTCTTTACTTGTCGATGCAAGTAATGAATGGAGAAGATAGACAATATTTCATATTCATCTGAGTATATTGTGTTGAGAATCTTTGGGATATAAGCCCTACGGTCTTTCTTCCTACTGGTCACTTATGGTATTGCAATAAATAACATTTTTATTCCTCAAACATTCTGTAGACCTTCCCGTGGGCTCACGGGAAGGTTCTTAAATGGTGCATTGTGATCTGGGTGATGGTGCTCAGACTGTCACCCCCGCGACCCGGAAACGGATAAGCAGAAGAAAATGAATGAATGAATGATGAACATTCTGTAGAGATGATTTTCTCCATCCATCCATCTTCTGTACCGCTTCATCCTGTGGTGGGTGACAGGGAGCTAGAGCCAATCCCCACGGGTCTCCAGTCCATCACAGGGAAAACACACAGAGACAGACAACTACACACTCACATTCACACCTTGGGGCCATTTTCAGGTCACCAATTACCCTTACATGCATGTTTACGTTTTCAGTCCATTCAAAATTCTTGAGACTTTTTTGCAAGATATGCTTCACATGGTAAAATAGAGGTGGGGAGGTTGAATGCAGGCATTGCTCTATGGGCTGAAATTAAAATAATGTCTACAAATTGTATTGGGGAGAGCAAAAATGTCTGTTTTTCCACTGAAAGGTAAAAGCTCAGACCCCCTGGCTTTTAGTTTATGATAAATGTATCTGATTTTGACAGGCCTGCTGTGGTGAATAGATCAGTTATTATGATCCAGACTCATGATGCAATTGATGCAAAGTTGTAGAAATCCTCAAGTACAAAACACTTTAAAATGCAGCTAAATAAGTAAAATGGTTCCTTCTCTCCCTTCAGCAATGTCTGTCATTAAGTGTCACTCTCTGCTTTCATTAGTGTTTCCTCTCTTTTGTTTTTCCTCAAACACTAGAGGCTCATTCACGCCACTTCCGACAGAAAACAAAGGCCAGCTCCTTCACCTCTTCTTAAAAGACTGTTTACCTTTCATCACCTCAGTGAGCATCTAATGGGTGCAGCCTAAATGAATGAAAGTAAATGTGATAGGCCTCGGCTTTTCTCTTCTCACCATTGAGAGAAAGAAGCAGCCGGGAGCCGAAGTGCCTCTCAGCGAACTCGCCGGTCCTCCGACCCTCATGGGAAACGAAAGGTGGCTTGGTTAACGGCTTATTGACAAGCAGCACGGCAATAGTGTGTTGCATGATCAGGAAGTACCCGCATGCAGCTAATGACAGGTGTGGCGAGGGTGACCGGAGGTGGACAAAAGGTATGCACAACTCTTGGAACAAAGCCAGGAGGGAAGGAGTCATCGGGGCAGCGTGGTTTGAAAGTAAGTTCCCAGCAGAAGGAAAACAAAGGATGATGGATTTTCTTTTAGCCTCTACTGATGTTCAGAGCTGACATTCATTGTAACATCCTTGTACAAATCACACTGATGGATATTTTAAATAACTATAAGTAAGTGACTATAAGGAACTGGTGGGGGTCACACAGGGGGTCAAGGGTCTTGCTCATGGACAAACAATGGTCACTTGTCATTTTGAAACCCAAGCATGCTGATTTAATCAAGACTATTTTCATTTAAAGCTGACTTTTCTCAATGCTTGTGTCAATTACTGATCAGTGTGTACACCTCAAATCTACACACAGGCACCCAAAAAAGTTTAAATTACTTTTATTGGCACCTTTCTATTATTGTGGCTCCAGTATTGGAAATGATAAAGTATGATGAATAGAAATGCAAGATTCTAAATTAAAATTAAGTGAAAGTCTAGAGTCTGGCATGAAATCTAATGGAGATGTTTGCACCAGGATTTTTTATTTTTTTTTGGAGAACTATCCCAAATTCAAATATGGGGATCACAAATAGAATACCCATTCTTTTTATGGGTTGAGGGCAAGGAAGAACGTTTGCAAAGACTGAGATAATTGGAAAAAGTTTAATCCACTGTGGCATAAAACAGGAACATGTCATTTGAAAATATTAAATAAAAATAAAGCTGCAACAGTAGACTGGATCAAGCAACAGTTGGGTTCCTGCTTAGCAGATGAGTGAAACGAGCCGTGCTTCAGGTAACAGGGGATTCTGAAGATGGTTTGGACTTTGCTGACACAACCTGTGGATGGAAACTCACACCCACTCATGCTTGGTGTTGTTAAAATAAAAACAACCTCTGCAGCAGACATTTATGAAGGCCTGAAGGAAAAAAAGTTAATCCTTGTATAACATTGCCCTCTGCTGACTCGCTGCCTCACATGCAGCACAGACTAAACGACTCCCTGGTAGTGCCAAACGTGCACAAAAATGCCTTTGGCAGGCGAAAAGCTTCACACAAAGACACATATGAAAATGTTTGTGGATTTGGAAATCATCCAGGCATTAAAGAAATTATTTAAAAAAAAATCTGATGTTGCTCGAATAACGTGCTGTGGATGTTTTCAAAGTAATTTCTCTACGTTTTCAACCCTGTGAGAATATCCACGGTTCAAGTCCAGACTTGGACGAGTTTGCATGTTCTCCTTGTGCACACCTGGGATTTCTCCCACAGTCCAAAAACATACATTTGAGGGAAATTTGTGGGAACTAAATTGTCAGTGCTCATAGTTGCTTATGGCGAACTGGGATTGGCTCCAGGACAAAAGTTGATCGCTTCAATCTACAAACCACAGCACACCTTCAAGGGCGCGAGTTCAGTCCATGCCTTGAGGGTCAGGGTTGTTTTTATCATAATGTTATGGCCATGTAAGCGCAATCCCTTTAGAGAGCAGAGTGGAAGAAATGTTAGTAAACTATAAAAGTAAGACACCAGCTGACCACATTGACACAGCCGGGAGCAGAAAACCGAACGACCAAAATTAGATGCAAGTAGTGACAAAGAGGCAAAACAGATGCACAGAAACACAAAACGAGGCGTAAACTGAGTACAGACACGCAATTTATCCAAAGAGAAGCATGCAATGGGACACAAAGTGGCCAAAAACATGCACAGCAACTAAAAGGAGACACATAATGAGCTGCATGGAACACGGGATGACACACATTAAGACCTACAAGAGGCAAGAAATGACCACAAAGAAACAAAACGAGGTAACAAGTACTGAAAGATGTTAAACCAGCATGGTTGTAATTGTGTCGGGGCTAAAATGAGGAATGAAAGGGCAATAAGGCACTAAAGGAACCACACGAGACACTGAGTGAACAAAATTACATGAAAAACAAAATGGACTTTTAAACAGACAAAAAAATACCCTACTAGAATTTGCAAGAGAATTTAAACACTGGGATCTACTTTTCTACGTACACACAACCCGAACACAAAATGCCAATTTCTTCCAGATATTGTCCAAGACTATCTATCGATCTCACAGGTGTGGCAAATCAAAGCCGTTCCCGTGATTACACTCCAAAACCTAAGGGGGCACTGTGGTGTTGAATAGCGAGTGGAGAAGAAGAGTAGATGTCTCCGGAGTAAGATAATAAAATATGAATAAATGTGAATAAAAATATGAATATAAAATGAATAAAGATAATAAAAATATCCTGCATATATTTCTATTGAGAAATGAGTTGTCCGCCCGTAATAATCATCACTCCCCGAATTTTCACACATAACAAATATGATCGTTAATGCTGAGATACTGAAAGACTCAAAGACTGACATATAATATGGCATATTAATAAATGTTTACATTTAGAAACGGAGGGAGAATGTAGTTCAGGCATGCACGCACGCACACACACACACACACACACACACACACACACACACACACACACACACGCACGCACACACACACACTGCGTTTTGTTTTGTTTTTACTCAATTGTGTTGGAATAAATCTGTTTTTTTCTTTTTGTTGGGGTTTTTTTTGGTGGTGGGGGGATTTAGGGGTGGCCCACAGCCCACTGCTTTGTGTGCTACCAGAGGTGCCCCATCCAATAAGCCGGCGACGCTGCATCACTCCCAAACATAGACATAAACACGAGACGCCGCGCAGCCTGTGTCCTCACACCGCTCCGATACGCCAGAGCGGCCGCCGTATTGTGAGGGGCAAGTCTGACCCGTCAGCCTAAAAACAAGTCTACCGCGATGTGTTTTCTGAAGAAAACCACGCAAATATACATTTACATGACTGTGAAGAATCATTGCTTTCATTTTTAATTTATTAAATTAAAAATTATTTCATTTATTTATTCAATGTAGCATACTTATAGAAAGTATTGAAAGAAAATGGAAGAAGTTTGCAAATGGGACATTGGGACTTCTGTACTCTCCTTTTAGAGCAGCAACATGATGGAGCCCATGACAAAAATATGCAAAAGCATTTATTTACACACAATGTGACATTTATGTACAATGAACCTGTACATTAGGGCACAAGTTATAACTTTTTTGTGTCACAAATCTAGATTTTTTTTTTAACATATTTACACACAATAACATACTTACCTATTTTCTACATGGTTACCTTTAATACTTCATAGAAAATAATTGTTAGATATTTACCTATTACATATTTATTTATTGTGACACATTTATCTATTATTACATATTATATGACATATTCTCTTTCAGCTCTTAATTTATTAGATTTTTCACTCTCAGTTCCTCCAGAAGACCACACACTGTGCTCTTTGCCCTCCGTTCTCCATCTTTGGCATTCCTCTTCTCTCTCCTCAGACTCTCCACCTCGGCCATGGCTTCACTGAGTCTGGCTGTCAAAGCATCAGGACATGTGGGCAGTGCATAGGAGTGGTCATAGTGGGGGGGGGGGGGGGGGGGGGAGATTTACATGTTCAGAGTCCTGTGTTATCACATTAATTCACTGCTTGTGCAACACAACGTGCAATCAATTGATCTGCTATCCTAATCAATATATATAATAATAATGTTTGTGTACATGTCAGTATGTCTGGGATCAGGCTGAGGTTCTCCTGCTGTAACAGGCGGGGAACAGTACACTGACTGGTTTTAGGTGCTTTCAATTCGCAGCACAAGTCCTTTTGTTGCCAGTCTAACTAAAGAAAGACACATGAGTCAGGTTTCTTAAAAATTAATCTTCAGATTATATTGAAGTGCAGTAAGCAAGCAATAATCACAATTTCGCAAGCAGTTCACGGGAAGAAAGACGTGTCTACCTATGCAAAATGTGTATTTATGCATTCATCTGCTCACAGGCAGGGCGGTCCAGATGGTGAGTCACGGGGTCACCGCAGGGTTAGCTGTGGTTGCAGGATGTCACGAAGCCAGCCTGGGGTCAAGGGGTTACTTGAGCGAGGTCATCAAGAGGAACCAGTTGTGACGGGTTTCCTCAGATTGTAGTCTAGGTTTCGATCTCCCCACTCAAGTTCCTGTGTCACAGGCTTTGAAACACTGAGATAAGCACATTTTACAGGCAGCATCCTGCAACCATAATCGCTTGCATCTAAAGTTGTTTATCATTAGAGCTGACCTCAGCAGATTGTTAGTCATGCGCTTAGCAAATCTCCTCATAGCAAGTTAGTATCTTTCACACAGTTTTTAAGCAGAGCAGTTATTTTAAGAATTAATATCTTAACACTGGTTCTGAGCAACTGATTTCTCTTGAAATGTAATATTCTACACACTGCAACTAACATAGCCTCCGTTAGATGAACTGAATAGATGTTGATATTGTAGTTGTTGTTTAAGGGCGAGCTTAAGCCAGGGAATAGAGAGCATTTCCAACGGCTCCAGCTCATCTATGTCCCAAGTTAATTTTATATAAGCTAAACACAACGACTACAACAGAATATTACTTTTTCCTACCTGTGGAAAGTAATCCCACACAGTCAATTGTCCTTATTTTGTCTGTTTGTACAACCAAAAGCAGAACAGTGATGCGGTATCGTTGATGAAGTCCTGACAAATGCCCCTCACAAGATGGCGGACGCACTGACGTATGTTCCTGCTATTCACTGAGGCGTCTAGTGTATATATGTCTATGCTCCCAAGCACAGAAGGCAAGGCATCACTATGGCCTCCAAAGCTTCTTCTCTTACTTTTGTAGAGGATCACAAACAACGCTCAACTTCATACTGACACCGGCTGGACAGAGGCAGACTTGCAGGTTATTACCAGAATCTTTACATAGAAGGAGCTCTTTAATGAATGGACCAAATTTAAAGAGGATAATCTGTGAGACATGGATATGTTATCAAATAGTTTGAATGTGACACAATGCCTGACATTTCTTATCACTTTTAAATTTTCCAGAAAAATGCCAGGAATCATTGTGGGGATTGTAACCAACCAATAACTCTCAAAGTTATAACCCTATATGAAGATTACCCCCCAAAAAACTTTCATTGATGATTTGACAAATTCACCGTGTCTCTGACTTGTTTTGCAAAGATTTTGACCAGCATGGATAAAGTATCTTAATGGTGATTTTGGCCAATTTACTGGCAGAATAACTTGGAATGTATGTTTTAGTTGATGGTTTCAAATAAACCATTTGTTTTCAAAATGGATGACATGTTTTGATGAATTTAATGTTTCAAGACATGCTCCAGACATACTATATTCCATTAAGGTATTAATTGTATTTCAGCAGGCATGTGTTCCATATCAGTAAAAACTATTTCCCCCCGTAAATGGAGTGAAAAGTGGAAATTATACTGTATAATATAATGTAATGTAATATATTTAAATTCACATATAGAACATAGGACCGTTTTTCAGCCTCTGTGTAGCTCAACATTAAGGAGAACTAATTTTATTCTAATCTTCTAATTTTCTGTAAAAAAACAGGAAAAAAATAATGTCCCTGAAGCACAGTCTCAACAGTGTTTAATTCAGTCACTTTTCCTTTCAAACTGGATGTTAACTTGTGATTTTGGGGTTAAGCTTGACTTCCTGAATGAAATCTCCCATAGAATCTTTCATGACTTCATCTTTTTGTGAGTTTTCACATGATGCAGCAATGACTTACGATGACAAAATGTTTTCCCACATGTTTCACAAGAATATGGCTTCTCACCTGTGTGAATTCTCATGTGGACCAACAAATTACTGTGCGTACTGACACTTTTCCCACAAGTTCCACAAGAATACGGCTTCTCACCTGTGTGAGTTCTCATGTGGATTAACAAATGACTGTGCGTACTGACACCTTTCCCACATGTTCCACAAGAATATGGCTTCTCACCTGTGTGAATTCTCATGTGGACCAACAAATTACTGTGCGTACTGACACGTTTCCCACAAGTTCCACAAGAATACGGCTTCTCACCTGTGTGAGTTCTCATGTGGATTAACAAACTACTGTGCCTACTGAAACTTTTCCCACATGTTCCACAAGAATACGGCTTCTCACCTGTGTGAGTTCTCATGTGGGCCAACAAAACACTGCGCTGCCTGAAACTTTCCCCACATGTTCCACAAGAATATGGCTTCTCACCTGTGTGAATTCTCATGTGGGCCAACAAATTACTGTGCGTACTGACACTTTTCCCACATGTTCCACAAGAATACGGCTTCTCACCTGGGTGAGTTCTCATGTGGGCCAACAAAGTAGAGCGCAGCCTGAAACCTTTCCCACATGATTTACAAACATACAGCTTCTCAACTGTGTGAGTTTTCATGTGGCTCAACAAAGAATCCTTCCGGTTGCAACTTTTACCACATGTTCCACAAGAATACGGCTTCTCACCTGTGTGAATTCTCATGTGGATCAACAAACTCATGTGCGTACTGAAACTTTTACCACATGTTCCACAAGAATACGGCTTTTCACCTGTGTGAGTTCTCATGTGGCGCAACAAAATACTGCGCTGCCTGAAACTTTCCCCACATGTTTCACAAGAATATGGCTTCTCACCTGTGTGAATTCTCATGTGGGTCAACAAATTACTGTGCGTACCGAAACTTTTCTCACAAGTTTCACAAGAGTACGGCCTCTCACCTGTGTGAATTCTCATGTGGGTCAACAAAATACTGCGCTGCCTGAAACTTCCCCCACATGTTTCACAAGAATGCGGCTTCTCACCTGTGTGAATTTTAATGTGGCGAAACAAACTACTCTGCACACTGAAACTTTTCCCACATGTTTCACACGAATACGGCTTCTCACCTGTGTGAATGCTCATGTGGCCCAACAGAGAATCTTGTCGGCTGAAACTTTTACCACAGACTTCACAAATTTTTTTCTTCCTAGTGAGAGTTTTTAAGTTCTGATATAATTTAGGTTTTTTATGGACATTTTCACCTCGTGTTTCCTCACAAAGAAGATTTTCACATTCGGCCTGATTCTCTGACGCGGGAACGTCGTCCACACGGTCACTATGAAATATGCTGGTTTCTTTCAGCTCTTCATTAATAGTTGATTCTGAGTCTGTACATTTTTTCAGATGGTGGACTTCAGAGTGACCAGAGAAGAACTGCTCAGTGTCCGGTACTTCTTCTCGTTCACTCAGGGAACTTTGCTCCTCAATAGAAGGAACCTTAAAGGAATCACTTTCAAACTTCAGTGTGAGTCGCTCTCCCTCCTGGCTGATACCAAGTTCCTGGTGCTCCTTAAACTTTGGAGGTTCTGGTTCCTCATGTTCCTCTTTTAACTGTAGAAGTTCTGGTTCTTCTACTTCCTCTTTGATCTGTGGAGATTCTGGTCCTTCTGGTTCCTCTTTAATCTGTGGATATTCTGGTTCCTGTGGTTCTTCTTTGATCTGTGGAGGTTCTAGTTCCTCTGGTTCCTCTTTGATCTGAGGAGGTTCTGGTCCCTCTGGTTCTTCTTTGATCTGTGGAGGTTCTGGTTCCCCTGGTTCTTCTTTGATCTGTGGCGGTTCTGGCACCTCCTGCTCTAGACAGTAGTTTGTTTCCTGTTCAAAGAGCTGCTCCTCTCTAAAGTCATGATGCTGTCGGAGCTCTGGAGGGACAAAAAGTAGAAGATAAAGGTTAGTTACATTTGATGTTTCAGATTTAAAAAAAAAAAATAATAAAAAAAACAGGACTCAAGCAGTGAAATTTAAATATTTCATTCAAATCTCCAAAATAGTGTACAGTTACCAGTAACAATGGTGTATTAACAATGACTATTTTGGATTAAGTTTTTCGAGACGGCATATTTACTTATCTTCTCTTATAGTTGCACAATGTTGCTACCTGAGATGGAATGATAATGAGATGTCCTGCTTTCAAATGTTATTAGGAAATGTATCTTCAAAAGAAAATATTTCCATAACTTTATTGGGCAGTTCAGATGGTGACGTAATAGTTCCATCAAACACCCCCAACCCACCAACCCCCACCTACAGAGGGGGGGGATAGAGCCTACAGAGAGGAGGTCCAGGTCCAGGTTCTCAGCAGAACTTTGAGAGAATATAGATGTATTTCAGAGTCTAATTCACGAGTGATGGGAGGAGGGATTGTGGGATCAGCCACAGATTCAGACGGGCGGCTGCAGTAATGCAGTCACTGTACTGGACTGTTGTGGCGAAGAGGAGCTGAGCTGTAAAGCAATGCTCTCGGTTTATTGGTCGGTCTACATCCCCACCCTCACCTATGGTCATGACATCGCAGATACAGGTGCTTTTCCAGGACCACACTAATACTTTATTTCGTGATTCAAATGAGTATAAATTCTCTTTTTGCATACATCTGTATTTTTGAATCTTTGTGTTTGCTGACATGTTTGGAATGATTTCACAAATAAATAAAAACTAGATAGATTGTTTACAATCATTACAGACGTGCTGTGAAAGAAATCCAGAGTTTAAATTTTAGACAGTGAATGCACATTTCTGTCTACTATTTACTAATGAATTGAGAACAAATCTTTCCTTGCAGGAAAAGGGAGATGTTGTGTTTACTAAAGTGCCACGCAGTGTTGTTGCTGTGATTAAACTTCCACACCAGAGGGGGCGCTGTGTGGAGAAGAGTGAGGGTAAATGCAGCACCCATTAAACCAAAACACCAGACAGTGAAAAACATCTTGACAATAAAGCACGATCGTAACTTTATTGTGTATCATTGAATTGCTTATGACACAGTAATTAGTACTGTAATACACGGAGGTCAGGGGACTTCAAAACATTGAAATTCCTAAAGAAGCTGTTTGTGTTACTATTGTATGAGCTTTTTGTGAAGCCTCTTTGTGATGTGAAACTAATATTTTTATAGTTACATGAATAGAATGTCCTATCGTGCATGCAAATTATCCTTCTCATGAATGACAATGATACATTACACATTATCTACTTGTTTTTACCAATAATATTTTGGATATTTCAAAGATTGACACACTATAATAGCAATATATTCTATATACAGCATATACATGAATGGTATTTTTAATACTAAAGTTTAATGAATTGCTTCTTTGTATAAATAACTCAATACAATAAAAATATTTTTTTATTAAACATCTGCTATTATGAGAGATTTTCTTTTTGTCCGATATGTATTTCAATTGATTTGATTGTCATAAAGAAAATATGTTTGTTAATTTGTAAAGTACAGTGCTGTTAGTTCGTCATTGTTTATGTGTTAAATAGCAGTTAATATGACAACGAAGAATGAGAGGTGCGAATCCCAATTGCACTTTGGACCTTTAACCCGAGCTTATGGCTCTTTATTGATGAATTAACGGAGAGGTCAAGAGCCAGGTGGGTTGTAAAGACTTGGTTTGGTTGTACTTTCTCTCACTGTAACACTGCTGGCGACTGCACGTGTGCCACTACCGGAAGTCAGTAGCTTTGGCTGCGGGGTCTGGAGTTATATAGAAGTCTGCGACGTCTCCCAATCACACAAGGCAGATGAACAACACACAGCCATGACGATGGAGATCCTCCACGAGTCACAATCATGTGTTCATTCAGACGTTTCCATACCTTTTCTGTGAAACTTCATTTCAGGGTTCCAGCTCATTTCCAGAATCCTGCGTTGGTGGTCAATGTTTTCCTCGTGCCGGGACAGATAGGTGGGTCAGACACGGTGAAACTCTCTGCAGCAGTTAGTCTCTCGTTGATAAACTCTCTTAAAGCCTGAACTGGTGTAAATTGAGCTGCAGGAGATTAAATATTTCCTCTGTGAGACACAGCCACACAATAGAGACTCCCACATGCTTCTAACGTCCTCCGTCCTGAGGAGTTCTCTCTTTTTGGACGATCACAAATAACGTTCAGCTCCATACTGACACTCGCTGGACGGAGACGGAACTGCAGGTTATTACCAGCATCTTCACACAGATGGGGGCTCCTTTATGAATGGACTGTCCTGTGGATTTTACAACTATCAATTCAATGAACACAATTTGTGAGGCATGAATATGTAATCAAATATTTTGAATGAGAGACAATGATGGGAAATTCTGATCACTTTTGAATTTTACAGAAAGATGCCAGGAATAATTTTGTGACTCGTAACCTACTGATCACTGTCAAAGTCAACAAACTATGTAAACCCACAAATCCACAGAGCTACAAAATCATTCAATTAAGGTTTTGCCAAATTTAAGGTGTTTGTTTTGTTTTCACAATTAAAATTGGATGCCTTATTTACAGTAAATTTAACAGGGAAACAATTTGGATGAAAGTATCGTGATTTTGGCCAATGTACTAGCAAATTAATTTGAATTCAAAGAATGTATACAATGTAATGTGGCAAGTGATATCCTGGTGTGCTTCTTTTTTTTTTTTTTTTTTAGAAGTATCGCCTATATTACAACTGATAAAGGTGTTTGGAATGTGGGAGCATTGACCAGCTCCTTCAGCGGCAAACTGCTGCAGCCACCATCCATTCATACCTTCTGCTGTGAGTCTGTTCAACAGCACAAACTGAGTCAGAAACTGCATAAATACCACTGCCCTGGCACTGTTGTACTGTGAATACTGTAAATATTATAAATATTAATACTATTGAGTAGTTCCCCCCTGTATTTCCATGTGTATATTTACATATATATTTACCTAATTACCTATTTATATATAAATAGTATATTCTCTTGTATGCAACAATCCTGTCTGTTAAATATTTGTGCAATGTTGAGTTGCTGAGATGACTGAATTACCCCATGTGGGATTAATAAAGTCCGACCTTATGAACACCAGAACATATTTCCCTTATGTTTTGGTTGTTTCAAAAATTGATGACCAACAAATAATCCTGTCGGTTGAAACTTTCCCCACAAGTTTCTCACTTCTCCTATGTTCTTCTTTTTAGTGCAGAAGTTCTGGTTCTTCTATTCAATTCAATTCAATTCAATTTTATTTGTAAAGCGCTAAATCACATCAACAAACATCTCAAAGCGCTCTTACAATGATAGAGTACAACAGAACCCAACTAAACCCTTCCAAAGCAAGCAGATGTAACAAGCAACAGTGGAAACCAGGAAAAACTCCCTCGCATGGAGAGAAGTTCATAAGAACTCCCTCTTCAGGAAGAAACCGTGGGGCGGACCCTAGACTCTGGAAGGGCGGCCATCCGCCTTGACCGGTTGGGGGGAGAAGTACATGGGATAGGACAGGGAGGGAGAGGAATAGAAGAGGGAGAGAGAGAGTGGCAGACAGGCCAGATAAATACAAATACTAAGAAAAGTCTATGATGAGCGTTGGTCTGATGATGAACCAATCTCAGTCTGGAGTTTAAGTTTCTAGTTCCTCTTCCTTGTCCGATTCAGTCGATTGTTTAAAATAAACCTTTTGTTTTAGAAAAAGATGACACGTTTTGATGAATGCAACATGTTTCAAGACATGCTTCAAACATATTTATATTCCATTAAGGTATTAAAACGTTGTATTTCAGCAGGTACATGTTGTATGTCACCAAAGATTATTTATCCCCACATAACGTAAAACAAGTCAAAAGTTAAATTACAACTAATTTGTTAAAAAAAAACACCAAATAACAAAACCCAGTGGATTCATATCAACATTTTTACTTTCATTTTTTCAAACTTTGCATCTGCTCAAACAAGATTTTACAATTTTTGAAACGTCCAAAATAACAGTAGTGCAGAAATAAAAATTAAACGTGCCTCTCTAAGATTAATTTATCAACCAGGGCACCGTTTGTCAGCCTACTGTGCAGCTCAACACAAATGGAAACCACATATATTTAAAGCTTTTGTTTTTATGTGAAAATCCAAAAAGAAATATATTTCCTGAAGCACAGTCTCCACAGTGTTTAATTCAGTCACGTTTCCTTTTAAACTGGATGTTAACTTGTGATTTTGGGCTGAAGCTTGACTTCCTGAATGAAATCTCCAGGAGTCCTTCATGACCTCCTCTTATTGTGAGCTTTCACATGATTCAGCAGTGATTTATGACGTTGAAAACGTATCCCACATGTTCCAAAAGAAACGGCTTCTCACTTGTGAGTTCTCTTGTAGATTAATAAAGTCTTGTGTAGACTGCAACTTTTCCCACAAGTGCCACAAAAATGCGGCTTCTCACCTGTGTGAGTTCTCATGTGGCTCAACAAAGCACTGTGCTGACTGAAACTGTTCCCACATGTTTCACAAGAATACGGCTTCTCACTTGTGTGAGTTCTCATGTGGATCAACAAATTACTTTGTAAACCGAAACTTTTCTCACATGTTTTACAAGAGTACGGCTTCTTACCTGTGTGAATTCTCATGTGGCGCAACAAATTGCTCTGTATACTAAAACTTCTCCCACATGTTTCACAAGAGTACGGCTTCTCACCTGTGTGAATTCTCATGTGGACCAACAGATTGCTCTGTATACTGAACCTTTTCCCACACGCTTTGCAAGAATACCGCTTCTCACCTGTGTGAATTTTCATGTGGCGCGACAAACTACTCTGTGCACTGAAACTTGTCCCACATGTTTCACAAGGATACGGCTTCTCGCCTGTGTGACCTCTCATATGGAACAACAAAGCGTCCCGCCGGGTGTAACTTTTCCCACACGTTTCACAAGAATGTGGCTTCTCACCTGTGTGAGTTCTCATGTGGACCAACAAATAACTCTGTTGGCTGAAACTTTTACCACAGAGTTCACAAGTTACTTTCTTCTTATCAGTGAGAGTTCTGTAGTTCTGATATAATTTAGGTTTTTCACGGACATTTTCACCCCGTGTTTCCTCAGAAAGAAGATTTTCACATTCGGCCTGATTCTCGGACACGGGAACGTCGTCCACACGGCCAGAGTCACGAGAGAGGAACTGCTCGGTGTCCTTAAAGGAATCACTTTCAAACTTCAGTGTGAGTCGCTCTCCCTCCTGGCTGATCCCAAGTTCCTGGTGCTCCTCAATCTTTGGAGGTTCTGGTTCCTCGTGTTCCTCTTTTAACTGTAGAAGTTCTGGTTCTTCTGGTTCCTCTTTGATCTGTGGAGGGTCTGGTTCTTCTGGTTCCTCTTTGACCTGTGGAGGTTCTGGTTCTTCTGGTTCCTCTTTGACCCGTGGAGGTTCTGGCTCCTGCCGCTCTAGACAGTAGTTTGTTTCCTGTTGACAGAGCTGCTCGTCTCTACAGTCATGGTCCTGGAGGTGCTCTGGAGGCATAGAAAAGTACGAGATAACGGTTAGTTACATTACTTTTGAGGTTTCAGGCTTTAAAATGTGCAAACTAATAAAGTGGTTTAATGTAAATTAATTATTATTAAACTTAAGCAAAACTAAATTCATGGTATTTGGCAATGCACACTTTCAGGTAGATGGTGTGGAAAATTGAGAAAGTTCATGAAAGTAAGTTTCTTTGTGTTATCAGTGATGATAAAATAAATTGGAAATCTCCCATAAAACAAATCCAAAACAAAATATCAGTACTCAATAAAGTAAGACACATCACTGGTGTTACCATATCTAAATTATTGTGCCGAGGTCTGGGGCCACACGTTTAAATGTTCACCACAGACACTATCAATTTGACAAAAAAAGAGCAATATGGTTAATTCATACTACTGGCTATAGAGATCATACAAATCCACTCTTATGATTTAAAGTTAAAACATGGACGGTTTCGCACGACATTGAAGTCCTTTTGTATTTCTATATGTGGAGTGAGGTTGTGGAACAGTTCGGTGGGTGGAGCTCAGGCCGCGTCCAAGCAAGAATTAACTGGGAGGATGTGAGGGATTGAGGGATTGTGGGATCAGCCACAGATTCAGACGGGCGGCTGCAGTAATGCAGTCACTGTACTGGACTGTTGTGATGAAGAGGAGCTGAGCTGTAAAGCAAAGCTCTCTGTTTATTGGTCGGTCTACATCCCCACCCTCACCTATGGTCATGACATCGCAGATACAGGCGCTTTTCCAGCACCACACTAATACTTTATTTTGTGAGACAAATGAGTATAAATTCTCTTTTTGTATACATCTGTATTTTTGAATCTTTGTGTTTGCTGACATGTTTGGAATGATTTCACAAATAAATAAAAACTACATAGATTGTTTACAATTATCACAGATGTGTTGTGAAAGAATTTTAGACAGTGAATGTACATTTCTGTCTACTATTTACAGATGAATTGAGAAGATATCTTTCCTTGGAGGAAAGGGGAGATGTGTTGACTAAATGTATTTTTTTTTTTTTTATAGTTACATGAATAGTATGTCATATCTTGTTATATATAGCTATATAGAAGTCTGCGACGTCTCCCAATACCATAGGGTAGATGAACAATACACAGCCATGACGATGGAGATCCTCCACGAGTCACATTCATGTGTTCATTCAGACGTTTCCATACCTTTTCTGTGAAACTTCATTTCAGGGTTCCAGCTCATTTCCAGAATCCTGCGTTGGTGGTCAATGTTTTCCTCGTACCAGACAGATAGGTGGGTCAGACACGGTGAAACTCTCTGCAGCAGTTAGTCTCTCGTTGATAAACTCTCTTAAAGCGTGAACTGGTGTAATTTGAGCTGCAGGAGATTAAATATTTCCTCAGAGACACGACCATAACAAGCTTCAAACGCCCTCCAGAGCTTCTTCTCTCTCTCTTTGGACGATTACAAATAACGTTCAGCTCCATACTGACACTCGCTGGACTGAGACGGAACTGCAGGTTATTACCAGCATCTTCACACAGATGGAGCTGTCCTGTGGATTTTACAACTATCGAGTTAATGATCACAATTTGTGAGACATGAAAAATATTTTGAATGAGAGACAATGATGGGAAATTCTGATCAAATTCTGACAAAAAATTTCCCCACGTTTCACAAGAATACGACTTCTCACCTGTGTGAGTTCTCATGTGGCCCAACAAAGAATACTGTCGGTTGAAACTTTTCCCACATGTTCCACAGGAGTATGGCTTCTCACCTGTGTGAGTTCTCATGTGTTCCAACAAAGATCAAGCCTCGACTGAAACTTTTCCTACATATTCCACAACAATACGGCTTCTCACCTGTGTGGGTTCTCATGTGGACCGACAAAGAATCCTGTCTGTTGAAACTGTTTCCACATGTTTGACAAGAATATGGCTTCTCACCTTTGGGAATTTTTCATGTGGTGCAAAAAAATACTCTGCAAACTGAAACTTTTCCCACATATTTCACAAGAGTATGGTTTCTCACCTGTGTGAACTCTCATGTGGACCAACAAAGTACGTTGTACACTGAAAGTTGGACCACATGTTTCACAAGGATATGGCTTCTCACATGTGTGAATTCTCATGTGGACCAACAATCCAGCCTGTCAGCTGAAACTTTGTCAGAGTTGAAAACCAACATGAAATGTAAAGTTGACCCACAAAATCATTTATGAACGATTTGGCAAATTTAATGTGTCTCTGACTGCTTTTCTTTTTTTTTTTAACATTAAATTCGGAGGCAAAACTGTCGACTGAAACTTCCTCCACACGCTTCACAAGAAATACCTCTGTGATGCGTTCATGGTTCCCTCAGATTGTCACAAAGACGACGTGCACGTGCAGAAAAATAAACACTTGACAAGGAAAATATGAAAATCTGCTGCCAATGCCAGAGAAGTTGGTCTTTATTTAATGGAATTAAGACATATTGGAGGTCTTCAGGACAAATAACTGCACATGATAACTCGACTTGTCCGTTCAAGCTGCACATTAAATGAAAGTTCTTTCTTCCTTGACAAGGCGACATTGTGCTGTATCTAAGAAAAAAATATTTAACAAGGGATGCTGGACTTTGTGGGGGGGTGAAACTCCTGAGCAATAATATATCTCACAATACATTGAAAATAAACTGTTTACGTCACTCATCTTTAAAAATATACATTTTTGGTCAACATTGTGCAGCCAAGCTACCCACTCACAAGCTACCGTGTGGTTGTCAGTACAAAAGAAGAAGAAGAAGAAAGAAAGACATCCTGAAAACACAGAGTATATTGCAAACACACGACACAGTCTCTTCCGTCTGTCCTCCGCACAGTTTGCTACAGTTTAAGGCAGAATTTCGTTCCATCGTGGATGAGAACCGTTAGCTCGTCACATGTTCGCCACAAAGCCTCCAAGGAAGCACACCAGCCTGCTCATCGTTCACATTCAGACACGACAACGCCTGACATAACTTATGAAATAACAGAGAAATTAAAAAAAAATA
Organism: Lipophrys pholis; assembly: GCF_963383615.2. Classification (NCBI taxonomy): domain Eukaryota; kingdom Metazoa; phylum Chordata; class Actinopteri; order Blenniiformes; family Blenniidae; genus Lipophrys; species Lipophrys pholis. The sequence continues at coordinate 26,764,072 of NC_137639.1, read as the reverse complement.
ATAAAATGATGGCGGCTATGGCACAGATATCCTTGGGATGACCGTTTCTCTCTGCTGCGTTCAGGGACTCTGGGAATTAATAAATAAGTGTTGGTGTCTCCGGTCAGTCTGCGCTGTGTGAATGTACGCTGGACGAGGCTGAGAGATGTTGCTCAGTTGTCAGCCGCTGGGATGGAGGAGGAGGAGTTTGAGGTTTCTGCTGCAGAGTCTGGGGAGGCGACCTCTCCGCTGGCGTCCACCGAGAGCTCCTGCAGGGAGTCCGTGGCCTCCTGGACGCCTTCGCTCTCCTCTGAAAAACACAAACAAGCCACAACAAATTCACTTTTGAAGTTTGCCTGGTCGCCAAAAGTGGATCTAGAGCAGGGGTGTTGAACATAAAGCTCGAGGCTCCAATCCGGCAAAACCACCAGGCAAATTTTGAGTACTGCAAATGAACCCATTGACTTTTTAAACACCGTTTTGTTTTTTTTAAGAGGAGCAGACCTAACACAACACTGAGACTCAAGCATTGGCCTCATAGCCATGCTGTCAGGGTGAGTTTTTAAAACGTTTTAAAGAAACATTAAATTGCCTATCGAGTTTAAATTTAAATGTTATTGTGGCACTATTATTACCAGTCCGGCCCACTTAAGATGAAACTGGGCTGTGTGCGGCCCCTGAAGTAATACCAGTTTGGCACAAGTTTCCCGTTGGATGTCCTTCATGATGCAACCCGAGCAAATGTGCTTCGAAACTGCAAACGTCAGGTTATAAACCTGCTTTTTAAAATTCTCATATAGCACAGAAAAGTAAACAGGAATCCATATATAGATTAAAATCTTCTCTGCTAGTCACGGAGTCTCTTTAAAATAAACATACAAAGCTTTATTTGTGTGGCATATTTTCAGGAACAATGTGACAAGGAGAAAGAAGGGACACGAGGAGGCGTTGTTGTTGTTCCTATAATTGAACAACCGTTTCAAAAGCAGCGAGATGAAAATGTGTGCAGTGACTCACAATAGATTAAAAACTATTTCAAAGTCTTTTAATATGTTCATGGGAAAGGTTTTCTCCTGCAACAAGCGGTTGTGCTTCACAGGTTAAGTATCACGTGCCGAAGTTGTGTTACAGACGTGCATAAAAAAAACTAGATTCTCCAATCCAGCTGTGTCGGCCAATTTAATCTGAAGTGTTTTCATGACTTGATTTTAACTGGATCGGCATTAGTTATTATCCCATGTAACCACAGCTCATGAAATAAAACCATTTAAACCATCAAGTAAAATTACACAATGCCTTGCAAGTTTTTAATCTAATTTAAATCAAAGCAAAAATACTGCTTTCTGTTTTTATTACATCTCATTTCATATGTTTATTTTTTCTTAATTAAAAACTGACCTTAACGGTCAATAAAGTGGTCCCTAAATAAAACATATGGATATTATTATTAAAAATACATATAAAAAAAAAAAGTCACTACATTTTAAATTCTGGCATTGATTTAGTTTTTTCCCGTGTGTCCCTTAGTAAAATTACAACATTATAAAATTAACCCTTTTAAAAAACAAAACAAAAACTTGAAGTTTCTTCTCGGTTTCGGTTAAACATAAAAGAAACTTAAATGTTCATGTAGATTTGACTTTTGGTCAGTGTCAGTCATTTCCTCCACGTCATTGAGTTGAGACTTTTTAAAATTTGAAATGGTTTAAAGCTGTATGCCTTCAAAAAAAAAAAAAAAAAAACTAAAAAACGTTGTACCTTTGCTCTCCTGCATCCTCAGTTTGGTCGCTTCCGCTTCCTGCTTCTCTCTCTGCTCCTGCAGCGTCTTACAAACTTTCTTGTGAGTGAACCAGTGCATTTTCTGGCAGGCCTGGTCGCAGTAGATCACCTGGTTAGAAACAACAACAACAAAAAATACAATGGAGGAATCGTGGGACGTTCATTTAAATGATCAACACTGACAAATGGAGAAGGGATCCATCGTTTCATGTTAAACAGGAAACCACCACAGCTTGGAAACTCACCATTTTACAGATGGAGCACCTTTTCTCGGCTCCCTTTTCTCCACAGGAGGTGCAGAACTCGGCGTCCATGAAGCCCACCTGTCCCGTGATGGCCTGAGTCAGCACCGACAAAGCTGTGGGGTCATTTCCCTGAGAGGAAGTTAGTGAAACAACGTGAAGTGTTACGACTTTTCTCAGCAGCCTTCTTCTTTCCCCTTTTAAATTCCAGTTTAAAAAATGATCTTGTGTTTTACACCGACTTGTGCGATGACGTAGAGACGTGAAGAATACAGGATTTGGGATGTTATGCCACATTACTGTAGGATTCCCGTCATAATAATGACTTGTGGATGTACACCGTGCCTCACATGTTTCAGACTTTTCTGCCAAGATGCTGAAATTAGATTTACAGACTCACAATGTCCACAGGAGCGATGCTTCGCACCAGCTGCTGCAGCAGTGTGGCGTCGCAGTAGGGGAACTTGCGGATGCACTCCCGGATGAATTTCTCCTGATAGACGGGGAAACCGTCGCTGTCTCGACCCTTCAGCAAACTAAGAAAAAAAATACACATTTAAAGACCAGATAATAGCTGAATGAAGCAGAGAGTAGAACACATTCTCATCCAGTGCGAGAACTACGCTGGTCAAGGAAGAAAGCTGCTGGAGAAACTGTTTCTAACTTGTGCAGATTGCTCAACTTAGATAATTGGATGAAAATGAAAAAAAAAAAAACTGTGTGACTACCTACATTGTATTGGATTGTACCAGAAAATATTAAAGACTGACAAAAGGAATACAAACAAAGTGTAATGGGCAGCAATACGCCATTGCAGCGTCTCGACTGCCTAACCCAAGAAGAAGAATGATGAGTAGAGGGAATTAAAAAAGAAAAAGACTCCACTCAGGTTGTCTTGAATATTTCAAACACTGTGCCATGTTCACCTCTTTATGAGGCCGTCCAGCTTGTCCTCGCGGTCCTTGAGGAATGAGGAACATTTTCCCAGCAAGCAGCTGATGTAGTGCATCTTCATGGCAAGCACCTCGTTCATATCCTGCTGCTTGATGCACTTCTCACAGATGAGCTCCATCACCCGCCGGCATTTTTCCAGAGCCTCCGCCTCGGCCAGTAAGGGGTTGTCCTTCACCAGCATGACCATCTGGAACACGACATGAAATGCTCATCATATCATTCACTAACTTTTTCAAAACGAGTCGATGGAAGAAAACAACAGTTCCGTTGATGTCTGTGTCGTGTCCGGCCCCTGATCAAACCTGAAGAGAAGGGGTGAGGAGAGGACAGGAGACGTTTGACTGATGAGTCTACAGGTTAACTGAGCTTTACGAATCATCCTCCAGGAAGCCCACATTTCTTGATCCCGTGATGCTTTACCTTGACAGGGTTCAGGTTTGTGCTCATGATGACTTTGTGCAGGGGTCCAGCCAGT